>NC_081413.1:375344930-375983680 GCF_030272615.1 Cryptomeria japonica
AACAATAAATGATACTCCAACTTTAAATTATAGAAATTGTATCCATTAAAAATATAAGCATATATCGACTTTTTTATTTAAATCAAATATTACATGCACATGTACCTGTGTAGTAGGAGGTATAGCCGGATCATCTTCTATGATCATATTAGCCATATCAATTGCATCTGCATATCTCTCTCTAGAAGTACGAATGAGTGAGGAGTGTAAGGGGCTATGTAGATGAGTGGGCATCGATGAAGTGTCTGATCCTAGTAACATATACATATAACCAGTCTAGCCGAAATCCCGTAGTTGTTGCTCAAATGAATCCAAGCCCTCTGTTGTGATATGGACTTGATCAACCCGTATCTCCTCATTTGCAGTAGAAGAGTGATCTATAGGTGGTTCACCCAGAGCATATGTAGAGTGATGAGAATGTTGTGACTGTCTCAGCAGATGATTCAATGCAGCAACCTACATGTCTCTAAGAATCTCCTCTTTGACATCAGCCAATGATATATGAAGTTAGGATGAAATGAAATGATATGCATGTAAGAGATCCTCAAATAAATACTAATACATTTGTAATATATGTCGAGCACCTATTAATATAGCTACTACGTCATCTGGTGAGGGGATGCTAGTAGTAATATGTTGGCATTTTTGATGATTATGTTGTGATTGTCATTGATGGACACACACTTGCATTCAGATCATTTTTGTATGTATGAGTTATGCTCAACCGACAATTGTTCCAACCAGTATGATGCATTATAGTCCTTAGACTATTGGTGTTTTGTAGAAAGTGTTTACCGATCTGAAGCGGTATGTTAACCTCAAGTGGTTCGAGGATCTCAAGCGGCATGAAGGATCAAAGCAGTAGAACACATATTTCCCAGTCTTCATTTTATCAAACCGGCAACCGGCATTTTTCTTGAACCAGTATTTTGTATGAACCGGTAATACTCTGTGATGAGTTACCATCCACCAATTGTTTGACGGTGGTGACACTTTAACAGTGCTTTCTGTATCGTGTTACTAGATACGTCTAGATGCATTGAACCTAGGAAATTGTATTGTAATCCTATTGGACTGACATGAAATCAGATTCCTTTATAAGGACATCATGTCTAGGGTTTTAGGTTGTTGTTGTTGTTGTTGCTAGGGTTTAAGGTGGTTGAGGAGTCAAAGAGAGTATGAATGTATAGAAGACTAAAGTAATGCTAGAATGCATTAGGAACGAGCTATCAAGGATCTAACCAAGCAATCTGTGCTATTTGCTAGATCACTCACTTCTTGATTACTCACATCTTCGACAAGTCTATAGCCCTTAACCGGGTAGGCCCAAAAGCCTTTTGTAAATCCTCTAACAAGGTGGTTCACATCTGTGGATCTAAAATCCTCTAGCAAGGTAGTCTTTAATCAGACTTATCTCCTAACAGAGATTGAGATTCCTAACAGGATCTGTTCTGGTAAAGAACATTGTAAGACCTTAACTGGTCTGGTTCCTATTCTACAGATAGTTACTTGTGAGTTCCATCTCACCGTGGTTTTTCCCATTTGGGTTTCCACGTCAAATATCTTGTGTTATGGTGGTATTGCTTCTATGGGTGAATGTCTTATTTGCATTTTGGTTTGCATGTGTGTTAACCGATTTGTCTGTTAAACTGTTTTACCGGTTTATCACTAGACTATTTAAGTGTTTGAGTACAGTGTTTTTTGGTATACTAATTCACCTCCCCTCTTAGTATTCATCAATTGGTATTAAGCCTACCTTTCTATAAGTCTAACCACTTGGAAAGAGATATGGGGGAATACACATTGAGGGAACTTACTCATCAGCTCACTTAGTCTGAGCAAGCCTATGATGATCTTATGGTCAAATACAAGGCATCTCAAGCAAATAGGAGAGAACATGCAGAAAAACTGATGGAGCTATCTGAAAATAGTTCCTCTAATGAAGCAAACATGGAAGCCCTGAATCAAGAAGTAGAAAAGTTGAATGAATCCAATTCCAACCTGAGAAAATAATTGGAAGGACTAACTATTCGAATGTGCCAAGAACTTGAGAAGCAGAGGAAAGCTGAAGATCTGGTCAAAGACAAAGATCATGAAAACTCCAAGCTGAAGCAAGAGATCAGTGCCCTATCTACTCAACTCCATGCAAGCAAAGTGGAAAAGGAAGACATGCAAGGAGAACTAAACATTGCCATCTCTGAGAATGAAAACCTGATGGAAACAAATGCTACTATTTCCAAAGAACTCTCTGAGTCAAAGGAAATACTTGCTAAGTTCAACAAGAGTACTGTTAAGCTAGAGAAAAAGCTTGAATCTGCCAAACCTGTCAAGAATACTGATGGACTTGGTTATTCTGGTCATGAGGAAGGTGAGAACTCTAGTACAAATGCTGGAACATCAAAGAATCAACCAGCATCAAAGGATAAAGGTAATAAAAAGTTTAAACTTGTTTGCTTTAATTGTCTCAAAGAAGGACATACTGCCAATGTGTGTAGGAGTAAGGCTTACAATAATTTTCCTCATTTTTTAAATGATAAGCCTAGATCCCATAAATTCAATGGTAACTGTTATGCATGCAACAAGTTTGGGCATAGAGCATCTGAATGCAGGTTTATTATGAATAACACTAGAAGATATCCTCAAAGGACCTAGGGAGTTGGTCCTGAACCTTTTGTGAACCAGAATCACAACCGGTTTAATGCCTTCAATCATTAGCCAAGAAGCGGTGGCTATCAAGCGACAACCGGATGGAGAGAAAACAGTTGGATTTGTCATGGTCATGGTCACACTACTACAACATGCAGAAGGAAGAATGGAAACATGAACAATGGACCTTGGAGAGCACCTGGATTGGTCTGCTATCACTGCAACAAACCGGGTCACATTGCCAGATTCTGTAGATCAAGAAAGAACATATCGGATGACATATCGGTCACTCTGAAAGGAAAGATTGATGTTGACACTATTCAAGTGGATATGAACAAGACCTGGAAGAAGAAACCAGCAATGTTGCAAGAGGAACCGATTTTTGCACCTAGTGTGGAAATCACGGAACCGACAAACTAAGCTTCAGAAAAGCTTAGGGGGAGAAAATAGTGAAATGTTTCGAACCCCTAATTTACACCGATAAAAGACCTTAACCGGTATGTGATACCTATCAGTCGGTAGAAGACTAGAAATGGTAAAAGGCAAATTAGGGTTTATGCCCTAATGGTGGAGCATTAATTGCAGTAGATGAGGAATATGTTTAAAAGGAATTTTTCAAATCATTTCTCACTATCAATTTTCAAGCGAAGAAGGTTTTCAAGTGTAGAGCAAAGAAAAGTGATTTGTGCGATGATTTAGAGAAATTTTAGAAACCTTGAAGGAGATTCAAAAGAAAATTGCAAATGGTCAAGTGAAGAATGTAAATTGGTGATTCTGCAACCGACGGAGTGTGAGGTGGAGAAGAATCTGAAAGCCCTAAATTCATGATTTTTGAAAGGTATTTTTTGAGTTTTCAGTTTCTATCATGGCTTCTGCATCCCATACTAGCTCTAGTACATCTGTAGATTCAATAAGCTTTATTCAACGCAAGTCTAGATATAATGCCCTATCCCAAGTTCCAGTTGGTGTGATAATAGAAGAGGGAATCTCATATTACATAGATTGTAAAATTGAAGACCTAGGGTCACTAGCAATTCACTCGCAGCTAGGTTTATTTTGTGGACAAGATAAAAAGATCAAACTAGAGTATAGTATTTTAGAGAAGAAGAAGCTCCACAATGTTGTTTATTTCCTGGAGGATTTCATAGATGATCACATTAGGATCATTCTGAGCAGAGTTCATGGTGACAAGATGTACTTGGAAAGAATGCATGATATTACACCGTAAGCAATTCATGTCCTCACCGGTTTCTGCAATACAGGGGAAGTGCCAGCCCTAAGGACAGTATGCAAGACTAAAATGTCCAAGCTCACCGGTTCAGTGAGTGACTCATGAGGTATGATCATCAATTCAATCAAGGACGATCTAGTCAAGTATGCCTGCATGGTGATAGGCTACTGGACGTTCTTTGCCAGTAGACTTAACTCTATATCTATTGCAGCGGTAAATTCTACTTATTGGATGATCAAGGAGGATGCATCATTTGACCTATGCAATGGTATGCAAAGGCAACTCCTGTTGAATCTTAAATTGATCAAATAGGATGATGCATTGAGGTTCAAGTTTGGACAACTACTGGTTGGGTTGTTCTTTTACTTCCAAGGCTACTTTCCAGGAGTAGGTGATGTCCAGTGGTCTGCTGACCAACCGGTAACCAAGCAAATCAAGGAAAGCCTTCAAGCAGTTGGAACCGATTACCCTAAAGTTCTGAACAAGTACTTTGATGAGTTCAGATGCAAAATGAGTCAAAGGATGAGAATATCAGGAGATATTGTCAAGAAATATGAAGATGATATATGTTTCACCATTAAAGTGGATCAATGCATAATGGAGGCTATTGAGCCCAGACAGGAGGAAGTGGAGCCTATGGGCTATGAGATAATGAATGATACGCTGGAAGGATATGCCTCTACCCTTATTACCTCACCGCTTGATCCAAAGGCAAGGAGAACTAGCACCTACCTAGAAAGGTTAACACCGGTTGAGGAACCCTCATCAAAGAAAGGAAAAGAACCTTCAGTGAAGAAGGCAAAAGTAGTACCGTCAACATCGACACCGGCTACTATAGTCAGTCCTACAGTGACCAAGTGGTCATCGGCTAAAAAGAAACTGGAAGTGGCACCTACTAAAGTGTTCGAGAGAAAGAGGAAGACAAGGAATGCCTCACCAGACTCAGAAGAAACTATGTCTGAGGAAAAACCTAAGCAGACACAACAAGCAAAGAAAAAGACAAAGAATGAACCGGCATCATCGGCACTGGTAAATATTGACATCTCCTCCTACAAACCTTTGACACATTGTCAAAGAACTATCAAAAACATTAGGAGAAAAGTGTTGAATGATTTGATTGATTGTTTTGATGACTTTAATGCTGATGAAAAGGAAGCAGTTGAAAAAGAAATCATTCAGTATTTATGTGTAAATGACCGGTCGCCTTCATAAATTAGATCTGAGACACTAGATTCTTTGTATAAGTCCTTAGACAATAAATGGTGCATTGCCATAGAAAAGGAACAGGAAATGAGAGAGAAAGTTTTTGTTGAACATTTTCCTGATGTCTCAAATTCAGAACTATTCGAAGTAATGAATAAATACAAAGGCCTCTTCTTCATGAGAAGAAGAAGACTCTTGTTACTGGAAGGGAAGGGTCAAGAAGTGCTCAAGAATACACACACCCTTTCTCTAGAAGCTCTGAAGATGCATAGAGTGGCTGAAACCAACAGGAGGGCTGAGCAAGAACCGATAATAACCAAACCAGATGAAGTGCTTGATGATGAAGGAAACTCGATTGTTGAACCTATTGACACTATTGATGTCGATGCTTTGGATGGAGAGGATGTTGCTCAGGGTACACCATCGGAAGCAATAGGATAGGAGAAGTAGGCAGAACAGGAAGTAAAGCAAAAGGAAATAGAGGACAAAAAGGAGGAAGCAAAGAAGCAAGCGAAGAAGAAGAAGGATGAAGAGGAGAAGAATAAGAAAGATGAAGAGGAGAAGAAGAAGAAGGATGAAGTGGAGAAGAAGAAAAAGGAAGAGGACATGAAGAAGAAAGAAAAAGATGAGGAGAAACAGAAATAGGAAGAAAAGAAAAAAGAGGAAGAGAAGAAAAGAAAAGAAGAGGAAGAAGAGAAAAAGAAACAAGAAGATGCAAGGAAGAAGAAAGAGGAAGAGGATGAGAAGAAGAGAAAGGAAGAGGAGAAGCGAAAGGAAGTAGAAAAGAAGAAAGAAGAGGAAGATAAGGTAGAGGAAAAGAGGAAGGAAGTAGAAAAGAAGAAGGTAGAGGAGGATAAGGAAGAGGAAAAGAGAAAAGAAGCAGAGAAGAAGAAGCCAGAGGAGAACAACGAAGTTGAAGTGGCAAAGAGCATGTAGATGGAGACACCTAAGGCAACCGATAGTCAAGCCAAACTGGATAACCTTACCAGTCCCATTGACCTCCAGTCTGCAAGTGAAATGGAGCTACTGCAGAGCATCAAGGTTGCTCAAGAACCCCTTGAGGTGTTGAGGAGGAAGAAGGAGGAAGATGTGATCCAAGCTACGGTGGACACTCTTACCGGTTTGTTACCTGGTATAAACCTCCCCAGTACCGACTCATAATTGGCACAATTGAAGCTCCTATGCACAGTAGTAGATGATCAAGTGTAGAGCTTAGAAGAGGTAGCAGAGGCAAATGCTAAGAAAGAGCATCAAAAGGCTCTCAATATTGCCCTGGTGAAGAAGCTTAATGAGCTCTGGTTTGAGCTGCAAAAAGCACAGAAGGATATAAGGAATTCTCTAGATGAGGGGAATCTTCTACTCAACAAGATTTGCCAACCCCATCTGTTCTGTGATGATGTTCTTGCATAGAAGAAAAAGCTTCAATCTGATTTGTAGTTATATATGAGAACCTTCAAGCTACCATATGACTCTTTTACAACTTATGGGCAAACCGTTCACCGGTTTCACATCCAGTCTAACAAATTAGAGTTGGAAATATGCACCCGGTCATGAGATTTGCAGGAGCTACAACTAGTTCTATTCCCACATCTGCAAATACTTCAAAAGTGCTATCTTAATTTGGATGCCTTAATGGAAACACGGGAGATGAGCACACTAGATGCCATGGAAGAATAGGTCTCCCAGATGCAGATAGAGAAAGAAGTGGCAACCTCCCTACTTGAGTCCTGGTCCTTATCTATGAAACAATTTTTGCAGGACTTCAAATCTATTTTTGACAAGTTTTATTCCTTATTATCATAAACTCTTATTCTTTTAATCCTAATGACACAGGTGTTAATCTGTAATATTTTGTTGTCATTGTTGGCAAAGGGGGAGAAGTATAAATTTTGAATGTTTTGATGTATACTTTCATGTTGTTTCTGTTAAGAAGTAGTATACATTGTATTTTCTGCAAAAGGGATAGTGTATATGCTTAGGGGGAGTAATTTTGATTCTGGCATATTTTTGTAAAACACTTAGATGTCAAAATTTCCTAAGTGTTGCCATCAATGCCAAAGGGGGAGATTGTTGGCATTTTTGATGATTATGTTGTGATTTTCATTGATGGACACACACTTGCATTGAGATCATTTTTGTATGTATGAGTTATGCTCAACCGGCAATTGTTCCAACCAGTATGATGCATTATAGTCCTTAGACTATTGGTGTTTTGCAGAAAGTGTTTACCGATCTAAAGCGATATGTTAACCTCAAGCGGTTCGAGGATCTCAAGTGGCACAAAGGATCAAAGCGGCAGAACACATATTTCCCAGTCTTCATTTTGTCAAACCGGCAACCGGCATTTTTCTTGAACCGGTAATACTCTGTGATGAGTTACCAACTGGCATTTTGTGATGAGTTACCATCCACCGATTGTTTGATGGTGCCGACACTTTAATGGTGCTTTTTGTGTTGTGTTACCAGATACATCTAGATGCATTGAACCTAGGAAATTGTATTGTAATCCTATTGGACCGACATGAAATCAGATTCCTTTATAAGGACATCATGTCTAGGGTTTTAGGTTGTTGCTATTGTTGTTGTTGAGGTTGATGTTGTTGCTAGGGTTTAAGGTGGTTGAGGAGTCAAAGAGAGTATGAATGTATAGAAGACTAAAGTAATGTTGGAATGCATTAGGAACGAGCTATCAAGGATCTAACCAAGCAATCTGTGCTATTTGCTAGATCACTCACTTGTTGATTACTCACATCTTTGACAAGTCTGTAACCCTTAACCGGGTAGGCCCAAAAGTTTTTTGTAAATCCTCTAACAAGGTGGTTCACATTTGTGGATCTAAAATCCTCTAGCAAGGTAGTCTTTAATCGGACTTATCTCCTAACAGAGATTGAGATTCCTAACATGATCTATTCTAGTAAAGAACATTGTAAGACCTTAACCAGTCTGGTTCCTATTTTGTAGATAGTTACTTGTGAGTTCCATCTCACCATGGTTTTTCCCATTTGGTTTTCCACATCAAATATCTCGTGTTATGGTGGTATTGCTTCTGTGGGTGAATGCCTTATTTGCATTTTGGTTTGCATGTGTGTTAACCGATTTGTCTGTTAAATTGTTTTATCGGTTTATCACTAGACTGTTTAAGTGTTTGAGTACAGTGTTTTTCGGTATACTAATTCACCCCCCCTCTTAGTATTCATCATAATATACTAATCTAAATTAGTCATGACCTCATGGCTAGAAGATGCATCGATGGATGATCTCGAACGTGGTCGAGTCATCATGTATCTACCTAGCCTATCGGAATAAATTGTGGCTAATGATGATTCAATGTCTCCAATAGTATCAATTGCTTCTCTGAGAAGCAATCACTATGTGATCAACTATGGGGGTGAGGGTTGGGGCTATCATCAGAAATATCTGACCAACAAGTTGTTTGTGTGTGGGTGCCTGTCTATCACCCCTACGATATAAATCTCTATTAGTCACTCTACCTCTCCCCTATCCGTAATAGCCTAGAAGGTCAAGGTAGTTGGGTTTCATACCCAAGTGAACCTTAGGGTACACTTATTGAGCAAAGTATAATGGTATTTAGTTGTTATTAGGATAACGACTGTGAGTTGCTAAGAAATGTGGATATATCTTCTCATCCACTCGTGGAAAGATTTCATCGTGTCACATGATATGCTCTAACCTTACTCTTCTCTTGATACTAGGGAAAACATTGTTCTTTAATGAATTCCTTGTGAACTACCCTCTACAGATCCTCCAAGGAATCATTACCCCTAATAGAATCATCCCTCAATTGCCTAAAAATGGAATCAATAATATGTGGGGCATATGATGTATGTGTCCCCAGTCTATCGCTCAATGTCTACAAACTAGTGTAAATAGATTCACATGTATGCTTGTACACACCATCTGTAATGCCCTGCCAGGAACCCTGAAGGAAAACCCACAACAAGGGTGAAACAATCTTTTTTTTTTAAGTATAAACATCATAAGTGCATTTACACAACATGCACGATAACACAAGTGAAAGACTTACACCAGAATTCCTTAAGGGTTACCAATGAAGAATTAACTTCAAGAAAAAATTCCACAAAACCATAAATCCACATATGCATCATTACCTCAATGATCACAAGAAGCCACAAGAAAATAAAGATTCATCAATGAAAGATTTAAAGGATACAATATAATTCCACTTCAATAAGCATTTACATACATCATAAATGAAACTGATAAAAATATCCCAACATAGGGTTACATTGCTCTTTGAATACATAGCTTCTCAATATACATATAAGTATACATCTCAGCCAAATACAAGGTTACATAAGATAAATATTACATTGACCACATAGGTCTCCAAATAACAATAATCTCCAACATCAGACGAAGCATGAGCCACAAACCACAAGAACACCTACGAAGCCAATCCTTGTATGAAGGTACAAATCTGAATATCCGATGGGAAGCAACACTACCACCCGCCCATGTAATTCCCAAAATGGAATCACCCCACCATGCTAGGAGATAGTCAAGGACCCTCAAACAAGCATAAGCATGACATGGTCAACAAGACAATATGACTCCAGGAAATCCAAGTGACTCAACATGACAAACACACAAGTGAACCAAATGAGAGAGTGTCATTGCATAGCTTAAGATGGATACCATTGTACAACCTCCATAGGTCCCGACTCACTATCCTGGTAACCTCTCCCAAACCTCTGGTTCCAACTAAGTCTCATAAGGACCCTACCAACCTTTCATGAAGACAAGGTGGTTGGTTTTCCATTCTAGACCTTCTCACAACATTATGAGCCCTATACTACCACTCACCTATGCACAAGGTATAATTATCTTTATTAATGTTATGATACTACCCACCTAATCAATTCATTAGATTACTAGTTATTATCTAACTTTCACTGGGTTGTAATGCCTACCACTTTGGGCGCAATCCCCAAGCGAAAGCCACTCTCTCAAAGGACAATAAACAGACATGGTCACTCCCCAAGGACCCTGTGGTGAAGAAGGAAGCCATAACACCACTATCAGAAACAAGTGGTCAAAAAAGGACATACTGACTCTTGGCTAACCATAAGGCAAAGACACTACATGGTTAAGACAATGAAGCCAACATATATCTCTTGGTCAAAGGTACCAAATACACCACTACAGGATGACTGAACTATAGACCAAAATAACACATAATACACTTGCAACAACATTGATTGAAAAACTAAATAAAACACTCTTTCCAAAAGTCACATTATTCAATTTCCAAAATAATATTCCATCGGAAATGAAATCCACATAAAACATTCAATCGAATAAATACACGAATTCCAAACAGCCATTTTAATTCATTTCCAGAATATACCCAAATTACCAAATTTGAATTCTTAATTCATGCCTTGATTCTCATTGATAAAATTATTAACCACATAATAAAAATTACATGAAAATCACCTTTATTTTATTCAACACAAAAATCCATTCCAAAATATATTTATTTAACACCAAAAACTGCTCTAAAATAAATGTAATTTATTAAAAATTAACATTAAAGCCTTAACCGGTTTAATACAGTAAAGTACCCGGTAACACAGGGGTTAAACCTACCCACAACAGTGCCACTGTTGGGGCCTGCAGGTGCTACCTACCGATAGCATTGCTGCCGACTGGTAGCAAGCACTACCTGCCGGTAGTACTACTGTCGACCGATAGCAGGCACTATCGATTGGTAGTGCTGCTGTCGACCGGTAGCACTACTACCAACCGGTAGCGGTGACTACTGTCCAGTAGTGTTGCTACCATTGGTACTGCCGACCGGTAGTACTGCTACCTGTAGGCAACAGAGACTACCATTCTGTGTGGTGGGACTAGCCCGCCACGAGGTAGGGAAAGCCAAGAAAATAAAACAAACAAAACACATGCCTCCTAAGGCACAAAATCCATATACCCAATCATTTATCATGAAAATGATTCTTTACCAAAACATTTCATGAGCACACACATACATAGTGCCAAATCCAATTTTCTCAAATGAATATTTATCAGCAAGGTAAAAGATGAAATATAGTCCCACAAGAAACCCAAATTCTATGCAACATGAAACTAGAAAGCACACAACAAGCTAAATCTAATTCGTTTTTCCAAATAGAAGAGGTAAAACAAGAAATTGATTTTCAAGATCAACACACACAACAGATAGAGAAATGAACCATTTCCTTCCTAAAAGCAAAAATGTGATATAGATTTCACAAAACCAAAAATAATAAACACTATTTCTTTCATTCCAATCATTCCACAAGCATTTACAGGCAGATTGAATAAATTTCCACATAGAGGAAGCAAACTAACAATTCTAATAACAAATTCAAAACTAGAAGAGAACCTCCAACCTTGAAGCAATTAGCAAGCAAAGAGATGAAGAAATTCGAGTCTTGCAACCAGGTTGAATTTTCAGCTGCTCCAGGAAGTTTTTCCAAAATTTTCTCTCCAAAAATTCCCCTCTTCCCTTCCCGTGAATCCTCTAGGAATAGATGTAAAAATTATCTTTTAACCTAAACTTCTAGGTTAAAAGTTTCCCAACCAATCAGATTTAAATAATTAAAAAGTAAAAACAATCAGATTTACCCCTTTCCCAAAAATAATTCTTTTCCAACAATTAAAATTAAAAAGAAAAACTCAAATGGAAAGGCAAAAAGGAAAGCTTTTATAAATTTCTATATCCAAAAATACTTTCTTCCAACATAAGCATTTCCATTTAAATGGCTAGGCAAATATTTATTTCGTTCCACAAAACACATTATGCAACTTTACACAATAAATTAAGCCATTTAATCTAGCAATCATTAATTTAAATCAATAATCACAGAGCATAATAATTAAATAACTAAGCCAACATAAGATAGCATCATCCATTTAAATTAAATAACCATTTAAATAAATGGAAACATGCAAACCAAGAATGATCAAATTACAACTCTCAATCAACCAAACCAAGGCACCATGACACGCATAACTACTAGATGGGGAAACACAACCGACCGACAACACTCACACAAGTGTAATTGCGATCAAGCTAGGGTACAACAACTATATCCTCCACTCCCATCGGATATATAAGGCATGCTCAGACCTATGAAACCAGGTGGAGTCAATACCCCGTACCTACCTGGTACTAGTACTTGCAATGTCCTGCACCAAAGAACCACACGTGCATATAGAACAATATATATACAGACATGACACACACACTGATGAAGGGGAATCGTGATGTTCCCTGTCTCATCAGAGTGAGTGAAGGAAAATCATGCCCTCGCATCCCAATACACTTGCAAACATGCAACATACAAATAACGCATCGTAATATTAGGGAAAAGTGTAAGTCCATGATAATGATCCATAACATCACATTAATCATAAGCACTAAGATACTGCATAAAATCATACACCATAAATCCAGATAAAGTATGAAATAACATCGCATAGCATCTGAATTAGTATACACTAATGTTCCACTAAACATTCACTAAAGTAACTCAAAACATACAAAAAAGGTTGATCGAGGAGGGGTACTACATCCTCCCCCCAAGCCTAGGCTTACTCCTGAAGCCTAAAACAGATAATAATAAAGTTCTCTCATCTTCGCTACATCTTCCCAAGTCGCAAAGGTCTCATCACTGGGGTCTCATAGGACCCTTACCTGCTTGATGGTACGACCCTTGAGGTTCAAATCCCGATGTTGAAGGATGCACACGAGCTCCATGGAAAGCTGCCCATCCTCATCCTACAAAGCATTCCAATCAAGAAAATGGGTCACATCACAATGAGAAGGATGAAGAACAGAAACATGAAAAACATCATGGATGCGGGATAGACTCAGCGGCAAGGCAAGATGGTAGGCAACATGTCCTATCCTCTCAAGGATCTCAAGAGGGCCTACAAAATGAGGTGCCAACTTAGAACCCTTTCCATAATGGATTAGACTTCCGTCAACGCACTCTCAAGAACATAGAATCACCAACAAAAAATAGGCGATTGACTCTATGAGCATCGGCATACTTCTTCTGCCTATCCTGAGCAGCAACCAAATGTCCATGAATCAGCTCAACCTGCTGCTCCATCTCACGAAGCAAATCCGAGCCTAAAAACACCCTATCCTCCAACTGATGCCAACTCAAACGAGTATGGAAAGGATGACCATACAATTCCTGGAAGGGCAACATGCCTATAGAGCTGTGATATCTATTGTTATAAGCAAACTCTGCAAGGCAAAGATATTCCTCCCAGCGCGACTGCTGGTCCATAGCATACATGCAAAGCATGTCCTCCAAGACCTGATTCACATGCTTAGTCTGACCATCGGTCTCTAGGAGATAAGTTGAACTGAAGTTCAACTAGGTCCCCAAAGCATGCTGAAGTGAGGTCCATAAAGCTAAAGTAAAGACAGGGTCTCTATCAAAAATGATCTACCTTGGGATCCCATGCAACCTCACCACATCTTCCAAGAAGACTCGTGCCACCACTTTTGTCGTATAAGAAGATCGAATAGGCAAAAAATGGGCAACTTTGGTCAATCTATCAACAATGACCATGATGGCATCATGATGATGCAAAGAGATAGGAAACCCTACTATGAAATCCATGGAAATGATATCCCATTTCCAATCTGGTATCAAATTCGGCTGTAAAAGCTCGATAGGGTGTTGATGCTCCGCCTTCACCCGCTGACATTCCAAGCAGTTGGACACAAAATCAGCAATGTCATATTTTATATCGGCCCAATGATATATCTGTCTAAGATTTGCATACATCTTCTTGACACCAGGGTGTGCCGAATAAGGTGCACGATGGGCCTCAGTCATGATCAAAATGTGAAGACCCTCCAAAGGAGGTACATAGATCCATCCAAGATGTCTAAGAAGACCATCTGACTCAAGAGTATATCTGAAATATCTACCCTTCAATGGTCTTCCAAACTCCACCATGGCTCTAATATCCTAATACCAAGTGTCCTGAGGTAGAACTCCAAGAATTCTCTCACTCAAGTCCACACCAAGGAACAATGCTACAACCTCATGCCACCTATGGCTCAAAGCATCTTCCACTATATTCTCTTTCCCCTAATTATAGCAAACCTCAAAATCATACTCACAGAGGAATTCCATCCATCTTCACTGTCGAGCATTCAAGTTTGGCTGCGTGAAAATATACTGCAAACTGCGGTGATCACTATGCATCTCAAACCAACACCCCAACAGGAAATGTCTCTATCTAACTAATGCATGCACTACAGTAGCCAACTCCAAGTCATGAAATAGATAGTTCAACTAATGAACCTTGAGTTTGCAAGACTCATAGGCAACCACACGTCCATCTTGCATAAGCACCGCACTTATACCTTCTAAAGAGGCATCTATGCATACCATGAAATCTCTAGATGGGTCAAGAACTGCCAAAATCAGAGCACTAACAAGGAGTTCCTTCAAGGTACGAAAATCTAATTCGTACTTCTCTGACCAAACAAACTTCTTCCCTTTCCTTTGAAGAGAAGTAATTGGATGGCCTATCCAAGAAAAACTCTGAACAAAGTGACGGTAATATCCAACCAAACCCATGAAACTTCAAGCTTTAGAAACATTGGTCAGTGCTGGCCAATCAAAAATAGCTTGGACCTTAGATGGATCCACATATACACCTTCTCCTGAAACTATATGACCAAGATAACTCATCTCTGAATGGAAGAAATCACACTTCGCCAATTTCGCAAAAAGTTGATTGTCCCTCAAGCACTGCAATACATGACGCAAGTGACCCTCATTCTCTTCCATAGATCTAGAATAAATAAATATGTTATCCAAGAACACAAGGAAAAAGTGGTAAAGGTAGGTGCTAAAAACCCCTTTCATAAGACTCATGAACATTGAAGGCATGTTTGTCAACCCAAATGGTGCCACTGTGAACTCATAGTGTCCATAATGAGTACGAAACATCGTCCTATGAATGTTTGCATCATGAATGTGCAACTGATGATACCCAAAATTCAGATCTATCTTAGAGAACACCTTGGCTCCCTTTACCTAATCAAAAAGATCATCAATCTGAGGCAATGGGTATTAGTTCTGGATGGTTACCTTATTCAACTGTTGATAATCAATGCATAATCAAAGAGAACCATCCTTCTTGACAAAGATAACCGGCGCACCCCAAGGGGATACACTAGGATGAATGAATCCCTTGGCCAAAAACTCCTCAACTTGCAACTTCAACTCACTCAACTCCTGAGTATTCATCCAATATGGTGCTTGCGAAATAGGTTCCGCTCCAGAAACTAGGTCGATGCAAAAAATCTATGTCTCACTTCAGAGGCATACTGGGAATATCCAAAGGAAACACATCAGCATACTCTCGAAGAATAGGGTGACCATCAAGAGAGATTTCTCAACTCTCTCCCTCATCCACATCCTCAAGAGCAACTACAAAAAGTTGACACCCTAGACGCATGCACCACCTAAGTTGCATAGTGGAAATCATGTGTAAGGATATCAATCGTTGAACTCCAACAATCCCCACTTTGCTGCCAAGGTCATCTAAACACTCTACTGTCTTCAGACAACAGTCTACATGAGCGCTATGAGATGATAACCAATCCATCCCCAACAGAACTCCATAGAACCCCAAAGGAATATCTCAAAGGTCAACTGAAGTGACAGAGGGTCCTAGGTCCAACTCACAACTGGGAATGAAGGCATCTACAAACACTCGCACACCAATAGCCAACTCTACTTGCCACCTATCCTCCTGCTTAGCAGACACGAGTCCACACCACTCCATAATGGATGAAGAAATAAAATAATTTGAAGCACCGAAATCAAAAATTATAGAGATAGGGGTACCATAAAACACATTTGTGGTCTCAATCATAGTACTTTGATGCTCAGCATGATGATCATCCACCACTGCAAATACTCTATGGGATCTACATGCATCCCCCACTATCGGCTCTGATGCGGCTGGCCTTTGGCTACTCATCTGGTGAGCATGCTGAGGATGTTGAGTGGCCTTGTGGCCATACTGAACACAAGTGAAGCAAGCTCCCCTAACCGGTCCTATACTCCCAGATGGTCCACTGGACTATTGAAAGCTCTCCTCTCTAGGGACTTGAGATGCTCCCTAAGAAGACTGTCCTGGAAAGGTTTGCCTACCCTTCTGCCATCTCTTTCTCCTCCAAGGTTGAGAGCTGCCACCCTACTGGCCCTAGGACTGCTTCGGTCTTGGCGGCTGGTGCTGGTGCTGACCACCCTTAGCGAGCACTTGAGGACCCCTAAAAGGTGCAGTAGTTTGGGACTGATTCCCTCTTCCTCTAGACCCATTGAAAGGATCACTCCCAATCTGCACTCCAGACTGGCCACCATGAGCATGGCTAAATTTCTTCTCTATCAACCTGGCTTTTGCCATGGCTACCTCCACTGAAGCAGGCTCAAAGACTCTCACTCCTCCACTAATGCGGTCATTAAGACCCCTCAAGAAGTGTTGCACAAGCATAGCCTCATCATTGTCGATCACGGCATACTGTTTGAGCTCATAGAACTTGTGCTCAAACTGATTCACTGACAACCCAAACTGGTGTAGAGCATAAAACTCATCTACTTGCGACTACCTCCACTAGGGTGAGAGGAATTGGGCCCTAAACCTCTCCAAAAAGATCTCTCAAGATGCGGTGTTAATGCTCACATTGATCCTCTCCTCCTCTAGTCTCCACCAGATAGATGTGAAGCTCTTGATATGCATGATGGCGCATCTCGCCTTGGTGTTTCTACTATAAGGATACATAGCAAAACACCGATCCAAGATGATGAGCCAGGTCTCTACTTTAAGACCGGTACCTTTACCATCAAAGAAGGGAGGATTGGACCTCATCAAGTCCCTCATGTGCTCTAAGATTGTTGGATCTAGGTCCACTAGGACCTCTCTCCTTCTAGGGGATCTCTCTCTCTCTTTAATCTACTAAAGCGATTCCTCTACCCAACTATGGATGGCCTGATCCACCTCGGGTCTGCGGGCCTAGTCTAGCTAGCACCTCCTAAAACATCTTATGCAGCTCCTCCCTTTCGAGAACCTACTCTACTGAATGCGGTGCCTCCTGATGAATTGACTGATCTCTATCCACACTCACATGAGTGGGTGGTGGCAAAGGACTATGGTGATCTGAACCTCGACCCCTTCCTCCTCCTTTGCCTCTGGTGCGGCCACCAATGCGGCCACCTTCCTTGGCTTTCCTAGCCATGACCTAACACTGCACAAGAGAAAAAGGTTTAGATCAAAGGCAAAGCAAGACACAAGGAAGTCATACCAAAAGACCTACACAAAAGGTCAAGGCAAATGGGCTCACTACAAACCCAGAGTACCCAGTGTTGAAACATGGGCTCTGATACCAAATGTAATGCCCCGCCAGGAACCCCGAAGGAAAACCCACAACAAGGGTGAAACAATCTTTTTTTTTTTTAAGTATAAACATCATAAGTGCATTTACACAACATCCATGATAACACAAGTAAAATACTTACACTAGAATTCCTTAAGGGTTACCAACAAAGAATTAACTTCAAGAATAAATTCCACAAAACCATAAATCCACATATGCATCATTAACTTAATGATCACAAGAAGCCATAAGAAATAAAGATTCATCATTGAAATATTGAAAGGATACAATATAATTCCACTTCAATAAGCATTTACATACATCATAAAGGAAACTGATAAAAACATCCCAACATAGGGTTACATTTCTCTTTCAATACATAGCTTCTCAATATACATATAAGGATACATCTCAACCAAATACAAGGTTACATAAGATCAATATTACAATGACCACATAGGTCTCCAAATAACAATAATCTCCAACATGAGATGAAGCATGAGCCACAAACCACAGGAACACCTATGAAGCCAATCCTCGCATGAAGGTACAAATCCAAACATCCAATGGGAAGTGACACTACCACTGGACCTTGTAATTCCCAAAATGGAATCACCCCACTATACTAGGAGATAGCTGAGGACCCTCAAACAAGCATAAGCATGACATGGTCAACAAGACAATACGACTCCACAAAATCTAGGTGACTCAACATCACAAACACACAAGTGAACCAAAGGAGAGAGTGTCATCACATAGCTTAAGATGGATACCATGGTACAACCTCCATAGGTCCCAACTCACTGTCCTGGTAACCTCTCCCAAACCTCTGGTTCCAACTAAGTTTCATGTGGACCCTACCAGCCTTTCGTGAAGACAAGGTGGTCGGTTTTCCATTCTAGGCCTTCTCGCAACATTATGAGCCTTGTACTAGCACTCACCTATGCACGAGGTACAATTATCTTTATTAATGTTATGATACTACCCACCTAATCAATTCATTAGATTACTAGTTATTATTTGACTTTCACTGGGTCGTAATGCCTACCACTTTGGGCGCAATCCCCAAGCGAAAGCCACTCTCTCAAAGGACACTAAATAGACATGGTCACTCCCCAAGGACCCTATGGTGAAGCAGGCAGCCATAACACCACTATCAAAAATAAGTGGTCAAACAAGGACATACTGACTCTTGGGTAACCATAAGGAAAAGACACTACATGGTTAAGAAAATGAAGCCAACATATATCTCTTGGTCAAAGATACCAAATACGCCACTACAGGATGACTGAACTACAAACTAAAATAACACATAATACACTTGCAACAACATTGATTGAAAAACTAAATAAAATACTCTTTCCAGCAGTTACATTATTCAATTTCCAAAACAATATTCCATCATAAATGAAATCCACATAAAACATTCAACCGAATATACACAAATTCCAAACAGGCATTTTAATTCATTTCTAGAATATACCCAAATTAACCAATTTGAATTCTTAATTCATGCCTTGATTTTCATTGATAAATTTATTAACCACATAATAAAAATTACATGAAAATCACCTTTATTTTATTCAACACAAAAATCCATTCCAAAATATATTTCATTTAACACCAAAAACCGCTCTAAAATAAATGTAATTTATTAAAAATTAACATTAAATCATTAATCGGTTTAATCCGGTAATGTACCACGTAACGCAGGGGTTAAACCTACCCACAACCGTGCCACTGTCGGGGGTCGTAGGTACTACCTATTGGTAGCACTGCTGTTGAACGGTAACATGCACTACCTATCGGTACTACTATTACCGACCAGTAGCAGGCACTACCGACCGGTAGTGCTGTTGCCGATCGGTAGCAGGCACTATCGTCTAGTAGCACTGCTACCAACCGGTAGCGGTGACTACCATTCGATAGCACTGCTACCATCAGTAGTAGTAACTACTGACCGGTAGTAGTGCTACCGCGTAGCAGTATGCCGATCGGTAGTATTGCTACCTGCGGGCAGCAGAGACTACCGTCCCGCGTGGTGGGACTAGCCCGCCATAGGGTCGGGAAAGGCAAGAAAATAAAATAAATAAAATACATGCCTCCTAAGGCATAAAATTTATACACCCAATCGTTTATCATGAAAACGATTCTGTACCGGAACATTTTACAGGCACACACATACACAGTGCCAAATCCATTTTTCTCAAATGGATATTTACCAGCAAGGTAAAAGATGAAATATAGTCCCACAGAAAACCCAAATTCTATGCAACATGAAACTAGAAAGCACACAACAAGCTAAATCTAATTCATTTTTCCAAATAGAAGAGGTAAAACAAGAAATTGATTTTCAAGATCAACACACACAACAGATAGAGAAATGAACCATTTCCTTCCTAAAAGCAAACATGTGATATAGATTTCACAAAACCAACAATAATAAACACTATTTCTTTCATTCCAATCATTCCACAAGCATTTACAGGGAAATTGCATAAATTTCCACACACAGGAAGCAAACTGACAATTCTAATAACAAATTCAAAACCAGAAGAGAACCTCCAACCTTGAAGCAATTAGCAAGCAAAGAGATGAAGAAATTCTAGTCCTATAACTAGGTCGAATTTCCAACTCCTCTAGGAAGTTTTTCCAAAATTTTCTCTCCAAAAATTCCCCTCTTCCCTTCCCATGAATCCTCTAGGAATAGATGGAAAAACTATCTTTTAACCTAAACTTCTAGGTTAAAAGTTTCCCAACCAATCAGATTTAAATAATTAAAAAGTAAAAACAATCAGATTTACCCCTTTTCCAAAAATAATTATTTTCCAACAATTAAAATGAAAAAGCAAAAGTCAAATGGAAAGGCAAAAAGGAAAGCTTTTATAAATTTCTATATCCAAAAATACTTTCTTCCAACATAAGCATTTTCATTTAAATGGCTAGGCAAATATTTATTTCGTTCCACAAAACATATTATGCAACTTTACACAATAAATTAAGCCATTTAACCATTTAATCTAGCAATCATTAATTTAAATAAATCAATAATCATAGAGCATAATAATTAAATAATTACACCAACATAAGATAGCATCATCCATTTAAATTAAATAACCATTTAAATAAATGGAAACATGCAAACCAAGAATGATCAAATGATGACTCTCAAATGACCAAACCAAGGCACCATGACACGCATAACAGACAGACGGGGAAACACAACCGACCAACAACACTCGGATGAGTGTAACTCTAGTCAAGCTAGGATACAACAACTATCCTAGATATTTTGATTGGATCTAATGATCGGCGATGATTGGTGATTTGTGGTTTGGATGGTGAACTTGTATCATGGAAAGGTGTATATAACCAGAACCGGAACTTGTGGAGATTACCAGAAGGCGTGCTTCAAATTTTTGATGAAGTTTTGCTAAGGTTTTAGTAGGGTTTAAGACCGGAGAAGAATTCATCAAACCAGTAATGATTTTTATTATGACAGTGATCGACAATGAGTCTACATAAAGTTGGTAACACGACACAACCCACGTGAAAGATTTAATTGTTGTTTTGGTGCAATTCAAGGAAGAATTTCTTGGGAATCAACAAAATGCTTAGTAGAGTGTTTTGAGGGTTTGACTTTCGTACAGATCAGATTTCTGTGGTGGGTTACGATCAACCAATGGTTGATATTGTGTTGTAATTTATTGTAATGATCTGCATAACGATCTTTGATTATCTCTTATGATTTGAATTATAAATTCAAGATGTAATTAGGGTTTTGTGGCTGTCCTAGATGAGATGGCTATTTAGGATGACATAGTTTTTGTGTATTGTGTCGGTGGTCTTAGAGAATGTGTTAAGTCATCCAAGTGAAGTGTGAGATATGCCTGAGATTTGCAGAGTGTTGTGTATAATTGGATCTGATCAAGCAAGCAGAGAAGTGAAAGTAACAGATCATTCTTTCACACTTGTTCCCTAATAGTTGCAGCAGGTTAAATCCCTTAATCGGGTAGGTCCTAACAGGCCTTGAACATTTAAGTCCCCTAACAGGGCAGCTCTCAAAAGAGTGTTAATTCTTCAGATGAGTTTGATCCTAAGAGATCATCAAGCTCCTAACCAAGCTGCTAGGAAAATCCCCTAACCGAGTGACTCCTAACAGGGTCTGATCCTAACCGAGCATATTGTAAGCTCCTAACAGAGCGTACTTTGAAAGAGTACAAATATTTGTGGGTGCCAACTCCCACTGTGGTTTTTCCCTATTTGGGTTTCCACGTCAAAAACTTATGGTGTTCGTGTGTGGAATGATTTTCATGTGATGTTCTTGTTTATGTTTCATTTCATGCATTATTTCTAAGACACCGGTTATGATGTTTTATCATAAGTTTATCAGAGGTTATCGGTACTAATAAGGAGTTGTTTGAGAAAGTATTTGATCTTATTGATAAGGTTAATGAGTTGGTAAATGATAAAGTTTATATGATTGCTTTGGTGGTAAAAGTATTGATGGTTGTGGTAAATGATTTGATTAGTGTGTTAAACAAATCTGATAAAGAGGTTGTTTGATCTAATTAAAAAAATTGAGATATTTGTTAAATGGTTTCAGATATGAGATTAGTTTGATTTTGGATTTAAATTTTAAATTGGTCTTAATACTGATTCACCCCCCTCTCAGTGTTAACCGGATCCTCATAGGATTAACAAGTTTACCCATTAGGTAATAACCTTACCTCTGGATAATAGCTTTATCCAATAGCCCAACCCACATGAGGTTAACCTCATGCCTTCTGAAGCATTAAATGTTCCTTCCCTCTCCTCTCAATCCATCTCATGTTGACACTTCTCATAATGGGATTGGTTTGAAAACCATCACATGGATCATGAATCATGCAATCTTAGCCCTCCACAAACCAGATCAATCTTGAACATCCAATCTTCTATTTTGCCTATAAATAGAGCCTCATTCCTCAAGAAAAGGACGAATCATTTTTTAGCATTGTTACTGTACTAGAATTAGCATAGATACTTAAGATTTCTCATAGCAACACTAGTTAAGCATTTGCATAGCATTAATGTTTCATTTTCAACCATCTTGAATCTCCATTTGGCATCCATGGTTAGTGCTAAAAAATGAGAGCTGCACTCATTTGGATCTTGGAGAGGAGAGAAACAAGGGAGAAGTAACAAAGGCATCATGGAAGCATCTTAGGGAGTTTTCTTCCTTCTTTTATTTTGTTTATGCTTCTTTTCTACTTTTAAATCTCCTTTGGTATGTTTTTGAATGGTTTTTAGTTCATTTGTTTTGGGTTTTTTGGTTGGAAATTAACATACTAACACTTGAACCTTGTTTTGGCGGTGCCCCATTTTCCATGCATCATTTTGGTGAACCTAACGTCAATCCAACACTAAGAAGTTAGAATTTTAGCTAACCCTTTTGAAACTTGCAGATTTCCACGCATAGGTTGCGCTTTAGCACCTTTGTCACCCATATTAGCACCTTTGATACATGTTTTAGCATGTTTATAACCCATCTTTCTACTTTATATTTAGTGCTTGTGTTGAATTTTCTAGCGCTTTTGCAGCTTGTTGTAGCGCTTTTGGTTATTATAGCGCTTTTGTTCTCTATTTGGCACTTTTGTTTCCAGTCTCAATTTAGCACTTTTATAACAAACAAAGAGCTAATTTTTTAACCTCAAAGAATTTTATAGGATTATGAGCCCACCATTTGGACTAATATTTTGAGGGTTTTTGTTGCAGGTTCTAACGTCTTGTGCAGGTTTTCAAGGAGGTACTTCAATTTATTTTACTTATTTTTGTTACAAATTTTACTTTTTTACAAAAGGCTAAAAAGAACCTCATTTTCACTTTGGTGCAAATCTAAAAAGAACTCCATTTGTCTTTGGTGTTTAAAAAGAATCTCATCTTTACTTTTGCTACAAATGGATTAAAGAGAACAAGATAAACTTTCTTTTTGCAAGGCTAAAAAGAATCTCATTTTCACTTTGGTGCAAAAATTAAAAAGAGCTCCATTTGTCTTTGTTGTTTAAAAGGAAGTTCCTCACTTCTTGTTTTTTCTACAAATGGATTGAAAAGAATATCTCACATTTCATTTGCAAGGTAAAAAGAACAAACCACAATGTTATTTGCTACATGGATTTATTTTGTTGACCAGGTTTAATTTCCAAGTTTTTCTCAGAAGGTTGAAAATATTGCAATTGTTGGTTAAGAAGAAAAAACTTATTTTGCTATCTTGGATAAAAAGAACCCCATGTTTGCTGGAGCAACATCTGCAAGTAGCATTTAGACAATATTGCAATGATTGGATAATTAGAACAAGTGTTCATTATGATTCTTAAAGTGATAGGCATATGCTCTCCCCTTAATAGGGTGATCAAAAAGCCAAACTCGCTATTTGCTTGCTTTCTTTGATATTTTTGCAATAAGATAAATCCTTTAGGAGGCCTACCCTCCCAAGAAACCCATAAGGTCGATGAGAGGGGAATGACCCAAGTGGCAATGGCTAAAGCCAAGTAAATCTAAGCCACTATAAATAAATGCATTTGTAAATGAAAGTTGCAAGCGATGAGTGCTACATGTTATCATAACGGCATCATGTCTTCCTTAGTACCTATACAGTACGTAAAAACTTGTAGAGCGTAACCTCTACAAGTTGGGAGACCTCCTTTAATGGAGTGGAAAACATTGTTGATTATGACCACTCGAACGGAAACCTTACTATAAGCTTTAGAAATAGAGGTCACACCGAGTCAGTTATCCAAACATTTGTGATATCATAGTGCAAGGGTGGAGAAGAATCCGCTCCCAAGACACTCACCATATATCTCCCAAGAAAATGATCCAATTGAGGAGCATTTCTCTTTGGTTCAAAATCTGAAAAATGGCAAAAAAACGGGCGTACCTTAGGGTGTAACAGGGTTGTTTGAGCTAACGGAGTGTCAAGTGTGGGCTATTGATATTAGAAATGACCTTTTTGACAATAGTAGAGTCTATATGATTTGTCTTTTGATTGTTCAAAAACCTGTTAAAACAAAAGGGGATTTGAAATTATCCTTGAGCAGATTTGAAAAGATCCTAAACAATTATCCAAAGAAAAGAAAAGTTTATATGTGCTTGTGTGCTTGTCGTGTCTTCTTGTCAAAGAGATTATCGAAACAAACTAACACAAACAATTTCATACATTCTTGAAAAAACCACTCATGTTTCGTATTTTGAAATCTCTCAAACACACCAAGAAGTTGATCTATTGGAAAACTAAGAAGAAGCAAAATGCAAAGAAAATCCAAAAGAGACGAAGCTTCTTGTACAAAAATCATAAGCTTTTGTTAAAACATCGCACTTTCATCCATCAATATCATGATTTTAGTCATGGTTTTACCAACGAATTGGAATTAGAACCACTTGCATGCCAAGATTTCTTTCAAATAAGATTTTTATCATATCATCACAACCACAATCAACGCATTCCACCATCATACATTCCACAACCCGCAGTCACCTATTAGGCTTTTTCAAACACCAACTCATTTTCATCTTCCAAATATTTCGAAAATCAAACATCACATGGTCCTAATGGTTCATATGGTGTCCTAAGGGGTCATATGGTGTCGTTAAGAGTCATGTAGGGTCCTAGTGGCTCACACATGGTGTTATAACACCATGTGACCCCTTAGGACACTATATGAACCATTAGGACATCATATGGTCCTAATGGTTCAAATAGGGTCCTAAGGGGTTATGTGGTGTCGATAGGGGTCATGTGGTGTCCTAATGGTTCATATAGTGTCCTAAGGGGTCATATGGTGTCGTTAGGGGTCATCTAGTGTTCTAAGGGGTCACACATGGTGTTATAACACCGTATGACCCCTTAGGACACTATATGAACCATTAGGACATCATATCGTCCTAATGGCTCATATAGTGTCCTAAGGGGTCATGTGGTGTTGTTAGGGGTCATATGGGGTCCTAAGGGGTCACACATGGTGTTATAACACTATATGACCCTTAGGACACCATATGAACTATTAGGACACCATATGGTCCTAATGGTTCATATAGTGTCCTAAGAGGTCATATGGTGTTGTTAGGGGTCATATGGGGTCCTAAGGGGTCACATGGGGTCCTAAGGGGTCACACATGGTGTTGTAACATCGTATGACCCCTTAAGACACATATGAACCATTAGGACATCATATGGTCCTAATGGTTCATATAGTGTCCTAAGGGGTCATGTGGTGTCGCTAGGGGTCATATGGGGTCCTAAAAGGTCACACATGGTGTTAGAACATTGTATGACCCCTTAGGACACCATATGAACCATTAGGACATCATATGGTCCTAATGGTTCATATGGTGTCTTAAGGGGTCATATGGGGTCCTAAGGGGTCACACATGGTGTTGTAACACTGTATGACCCCTTAGGACACCATATGGACCATTAGGACATCATATGGTCCTAATGGTTCATATGGTGTCCAAAGGGGTCATGTAGTGTAGCTAGGGTTCATATGGGGTCCTAAAGGGTCACACGTGATGTTAGAACACCGTATGACTCCTTAGGACACCATATGAACCATTAGGACATCATATAGTCCTAATGGTTCATATGGTGTCCTAAGGGGTCATATGGTGTCATTAGGGGTCATATGGGGTCCTAAGTGCACACATGGTGTTATAACACCGTATGACCCCTTAGGACACCATATGAACCATTAGGACATAATATGGTCCTAATGGATCATATGGTGTCCTAAGGGGTTATGTGGTGTTGTTACGGGTCATATCGGGTCCTAAGGGGTCACACATGATGTTGTAACACCATATGACCCCTTAGGACACCATATGAACCATTAGGACATCATATGGTCTTAATGGTTCATATGGTGTCCTAAAGGGTTATGCGGTGTTGTTAGGGGTCATATCGGGTCCTAATGGATCACACATGGTGTTGTAACACCGTATGACCCCTTAGGACACCATATGAATCATTAGGACATCATATGGTCCTAATGGTTCATATAGTGTTATAAGGGGTCGTGTGGTGTCACTAGGGGTCATATGGGGTCGCTAGGGGTCAAATGGGGTCCTAAAGGCTCATACATTGTGCTTGTCCTAATGGTTCATATAGTGTCCTAAGGGTCATACGGTGTAGTTAGGGGTCATATTGGGTCCTAAGGGGTTACACATGGTGTTGCAACACTGTATGACCCCTCAGGACACTATATGAACCGTTAGGACATCATATGGTCTTAATGGTTCATATAGTGTCATAAGTGGTCATGTGGTGTTACTAGGGGTCATATGGGCTCCTAAAGGGTCCTACATGGTGTTAGAACACAATATGACCCCTTAGGACACCATATGAACCATTAGGACATCTTATGGTCCTAATGGATCATATGGTGTCTTAAGGGGTCATATGGGGTCCGAAGGGGTCACATGTGGTGTTATAACACCGTATGACCCCTTGGGACACTATATGAACCACTAGGACATCATATGGTCCTAATGGTTCATATAGTGTTGTAAGGGGTTATGTGGTATCGTTAGGGGTCAAATGGGGTCCTTAGGGATTTTCTTTAAGTTTAATTTATTATCTAAGTTTTCTAAGTTTTAATTTATTATCTAATTTTTCTAACGTTTTAATTAATTATATAATTTTTATAATGTTTTTCTAAGTTTTAATTTACTATCTAATGTTTCTAACGTTTTATATTATTATCTAAGTTTTCTAAGTTTTAATTTTGCTAACATTTTTCTAAAAAAATTCTATTTTAATTTAGTATGTAAGTTTTTTCTAAAGTTTTTCTAAATTGTTGAAAACAAATAATAAATATACAATTATTTAATTGAAAAAAACATATTAACAAACGAAAACTATTTTATTTGCTATTTAAAAAAATAAATTTAAAAATAAATAAAAATACAAAAAATAACATTATTAAATAAAAAAGGGTATTTTTGTGCACCTTCGAACAATGTAAGTCGATTGATGAGTGCTGACGAGCGCTAATGGGTTCTGACTGGGTCACTGACAAAATCTATACGTAGGGTTCACTCAAACTGCCTTAGTGGAGCCCAAATGCACATTTGAAAATGACATTTCAACTATCATTTTGGCTTTATATAGACAGTTAAAAAAAAATCAGCGCAATGGGGTTTTCTCGAAGGGGAGTTTCGAGTGAACCCTATAAAATATTATATTTTATTGGGTTTGCGCGAACCATACTGCGTTATAATGTTTGCTCGAACCCTGGTGGGTGGTTCAAGCAAACACATCTAGTTCGCTCGAACCGCCCTAAAATAAATTTCCCCATGCCCGTGAATTTCCTTCACGGGTAAAAGTGGGAACCATTATTGTGAATTCACCCTTTGTTATTCTTGGTAATGCTCATTGATTAATTTCTTATTTTCATCTCCATACACATAAGATATTAACATCTATGTAGATCCAAGCTACAAGTATTCATATAAATTAATTATTTAGTTCTTTAGTTTTAATTTCTAATGAAGGTCGAAAGAAAAAAATTGGGGCTTGACCACTTTCAAAGAACCTATATAGACCCATTTTCCCCTATATTAGGCATTTGTTATTTCATAGAGCTTTTTCTCCAAATTTGTCCTATACATTGTGTTATCAAGTTTTTTTCATTTCCTTGCATTTCAACTATATTCTATGTTATTTGATCTATTATTTTATAACATTGGAATATTCTATCAGTCTAGTTTAATATTCTTTTGTTTTCATGTCTTCTATTTGTAGAGATTCCAATCTCAATCTTGCAGGTTCCGTTTTATATTTCTATTTCTATTGGATGACAATGCAATTAAATAGCCTTAGTGCAATCCCATCTTCATCTAGTTTTGTGTTTTTTTACAAAATTTGCATTCCTCCATCAATATTTATTATTCCAATTTCTATAGAATATTTCAATTTATAACTACTATATGAATACTTAATAAATAATTAATTTATCGAAATTTTAATTTTATTATTAGATAATATTTTTTTTCTCATAAACATTAAAATAAAAAATAAAAATGCCAACATTAACATTAAAGATAAATATATAATTTGACTTCCATTTATTACAAGCTTTTTATTAATTCAATTAAATAATGTAAAAATAATTTTAATTTTAATTTAAAATACCATCATAAATACATATTGTAATTTATCACAAAGCTAATAATCTCAACCATAAGGGTGAAAATATCACAAAACTAGATGAAGAGGGAAACAGACGTAACATACCTATGCATTGAAAAAGACTTTGATTTGGTTATTCAGGCAAGGCCACATCACATTAATCCATGGTTTTCTTGAAATAGTATTATATGAAAGATTCTTCACCATGTAATGAACAAATGTAGGAATAGTAACATGAGTTAATAAGATAGGTAAAGTAATAGTATATAAATGATCTCATCTAGTGTTATTGAAACCTTTAATAGAAAAAATAGTAGAAGTGAGATTTGGATGCATTTTATAGAGTTAAGACTACAATCATTAAGATTGGAGCCTTTATCAATCAATTTACATTTAATGTCCACAGAGTTATTACCAATCATGATAAAAAGAGGAGAATTCTACTATTGGACCTCATAGGAAGGAAGTTTGTAAGGGAGAAAAGTACTTTCAAGTGTGTCAATATAAATACCCTCAATCAAAGAAACTATTTCAATAGGTTTTCCAAATTGAGAAACAAGGAAATTTTATAAATATTTTTGAAGTACCTAACGATAAGAGGGTGAAATTTGGATTCGATCTTAGGGAGAAATCACAACTTGCGTAGCATGAATTTATTCTACATATAAGGTCATATTATTTAGTATGCTTAGGGGAAGATGAGGATTTAAAAGAAGAATAGGATTGGGTTGAGGGAGAGAAATAGGCATAGGGTTGATTTGTTGATTTTTCTAGGTATTACACATATGCCCTATTGTATGAAATTTTGTGAAAGACACCATTGGGATAGCTTCTAGGAAAGAAAAGCATGAAAGTTCCCCACTCCTTACATTTTTTTATAAGTAGCACCTTTAAATCAAAATAGTATAACATTTACATTTCTAATCATATTGTTAATATTTAATAGCATCAAAAAATTGACTCAAAGCCATACATAGTGGACTTAGTAACTTTCTTATAATTTTCTCTAGGAATTAGGTAACATCCTTAAAACTCCTTTCATTTCAAAACTTTAAACACTCATAATTTTGCATACAAAATCTTTTTTTAGTAATTTATTAAAAAAAAAATCAAAAAGTCATGAAAAATCTATTTAGGGTGTTTGTTTTTCTCTTGGACTCACTGCTTATTTCTTGGCTAATACTTTAATGTAGTTTTTTTGTTTGACGAATATTTCCATTCTTACAATTACTAACTTTGTGGTTTTGCAAGACATGTGTTGAAGACCTTTTTTCATTTTATTTTTGTGGATGTTGAAGGATTTTCAATTTGTGATTTTTTTATAAAAGAATCAAAACAATGTAAATAATATCATTTTCATTGAAAACCACTAAAAACGTAAGATTTCCTTACCTCCTTGTCCTTGCACACATTGTAGCAACATTGTGATGGCTTGAGTCCACTCAAAGAATTCATAAACATACTCAAGCTTTTCCTCGTTCACATTAGGATGTTAGGAGAAATGGGGTCAAGCTCAAATGTGATTGGTCTTTTAGTTTTTATTTTAATTTTTAACACAAATACAATGTGATTATATTTTGACTTGATAATTATTAGCCTAGGCTTGGTCACCATTAATCCATAACATAAGCACATTATAATTGTATGTCAGAAATGTGGTATCAACCTGCAAGAGGGGAAAACATCTCAAACATACACATGAAACATTATGTTAGAGGTTAGAAATCAAAATTCAAAACCAAGAAGTTGGCTTGAAAAACTAAACTCTAAGCACGTCCCATGTTCCTCTATCTCTAAAGATCCTTAAGATTCAAGGGGGCCCTCACTTGGAAGAGCACTTGATCTCTTGGATGGCACCCTAGAGAACGAGATTTATGAGAATGATTCTAGGATCAAAATGGATGCAACTAAGATCCTAGTGAAATGATAAGATGAGATGATGAAGATGAAATGCAAAACTAGATGATTAAGATGCTAGATGAGTTCCAACTTGAAAGTTAAGATGATGCTAGATGAGTTAATTAAACTATGTGAGTATGCAATGCTAGAAAAGATATGGAATTAAACTAAAAGATGAGATAATAATGAATCTAAATGTTATGAGATGGATGCTTGATGCTAATGCTTGGATGCTTGAAGATTACTTATGAGCTCCTTTGATAACTTGCAAAAGACTAATTTTGATGCACAAGATTGGGATCCTTGAATTGAAGAAATGAGTTCTATTTATAGGTAAATTAGAGAAATGGATGGTTGAGATTGAGTAATATCAACAAGGGCTAGGATTGAAAGTTATCAATCCATGGGAGAGATACAATCCAATCCCAAGTTGACAAATGTCACCTTAAGAGGGCTTGAGAGGATACTAAACAAGAATTAGATGCTAAGAAAGCAATTAGGGATAACCTCAAGGAGTGACATCATTGGATAATGTCATTAACTAGGGAGGCATGTTGTTACCCAAGAGGTAAGCTCTTGTGAAACATGGGAAAGTGGATAAAGGGACAACCATCATGGCTAAGGGGTGTGGGCTTGTAAGAGGCATTAAATGCCTTTTCAAGACTTTGGAAGTTAACTTGCTCAAAGAGGAAAACCATTAGTGGTTTATGTAAGATCCTTACATGTTTGGAAGACTCAACAAGTTAACTTGTTTAAATAAATAAAGTCTTAAATGCATTTTGAAGACTTTATTCCAAATTTGGAGAAGTGACTCCCCCAAATTTAGGGAAAGGACATGATTAGATGAATTAGGCATGATTAAGGTGGATTAGAGGGTTTCTAGAAGAAATTAGGATGAAAGTGGGAGATGTAGGATTTTGCAAGTGGGTGAGGAAACATAGGTATTTTAGCAAATTAAATGATTTAATTTAGCCAAAAGGGATGCAAATTGCATTTGTAGGATTTTGCAAGTGGGGGGATTTATAAATAATTTAATTTATTTAAATGCAAAAGGGGATTTTGATTAAATGTGAATTTAATCAAAAGTGGAGAAAGGGATTTTAATCAAATAAATAAAATTTATTCAATCACATGGCTAAGGGTACTTAATCAAACCTTAGTTTAATTAATAGGTTAGGCTAGAAGAAGGAGATTTAATAAAATCTTTAATTTGATTAAAATGTCAATTAGAAGAATAGGGATATTAATTAAATCTTAATTTAATTAATTGGAAGAATTAGGGATAATTAAATGAATAAAATTCACTTAATTCATTGTGCAACTTTTAGGTGTCTATATTTTGCCCCTCTTTGATTCAACGTGTGACAACATGTTGATTCAAAGAAAAATGCTCAATTTGTCTTCAAAAAATTTCGATATGATGTTGTCGCCAAAATTGTCGATATGATGCCCTGGATATGAAAAATTGATTTCGATATGAAAAGTCGATATGAGACTGATGTCTATATGAGACTTATATGAAATTCATATGGAGATTCGATATGATAATGCCCCCCTGGGAGATCGTTCATGCACTAAAGGCATGAATTATCTCTTGAAAGAAGAGGAATGTTATTTGAAAGATAGAAGAGTGGATAGTTGATGACATGCAAGGGTTTGATTGGATTGATAAGATTAATCAGATTGATTGGATTGATAAGATTGATTGGATTGCTAAGAATGAGATCAATTCTGGTTTCAAGAATGACACCTCCTGTATAAGAAAAAGATGATCAAAACGTCTAGTTTCAGGAAAGATATATCTTGTATAAGACCTGATCAAAATGTTTGGTTTCAAGAAAGATACATCTTGTATAAGATATGATAGAATGGATCAGATGAAATGGATTGATAGATTGATAAGATTGAGGTCAAGTTTGGTTTCAGGAATGACACCACCTATATAAGACAAAGATGATCAAAACGTCAAGTTTCAGGAACGATATATCCTGTATAAGACCTGATCAAAACATTTGGTTTCAGGAAAGATACATCCTGTATAAGACATGATAGATGATAGTTGGAAGAATGATGAAGATATGAAAGTGAAGAAATATTCCATGATGATGATGTGAGAGATATGCATGTGATAGATGCAATGATGAATGTGACTAGATGATGATGATGATGATATGCAACTAAATGCCTATAATGCCCCACTAGGAACCCCGAAGGAAAACCCACAACAAGGGTGAAATAATTTTTTCTTTTAAAGTATAAACATCATAAGTGCATTTACCCAACATGCACAATAAAAAAAGCAAAAGACTTACACCAGAATTCCTTAAGGGTTACCAACAAAGAATTAACTTCAAGAATAAATTCCACAAAACATAAATCCACATATGCATCATTAACTCAATGATCACAAGAAGCCATAAGCAAATAAAGATTCATCATAGACAGATTGAAGGGATACAATATAATTTCCACTTCAATAAGCATTTACTAACATCATCAAGGAAACTGATAAAAATATCCCAACATAGGATTATATTACTCTTCCAATACATAGCTTCTCAATATACATATGAAGATACCTCTCATCCAATTACAAGGTTACATAAGATCAATGATAAAATGACCACAAGGGTCTCCAAATAACAATAATCTTTAAACAAGAGATGAAGCATGAGTCACGAACCACAGGAACACCTGCGAAGCCAATCCTCGCATAAAGGTACAAATCTGAACATCTGATGGGAAGTGGCACTACCACCCGACCATGTAATTCCCAAATCGAATCACCCTACCGTGCTAGGAGATAACTGAGGACCCTCAAGCAAGAATAAGAATGACATGGTCGAAAAAACAATACAACTCCATGACAGCACAAAATGACCCCACAAAAATCCGGGTGACTCAATAGCACAAACACACAAGTGAACCAAATGAGAGAGTGTCATCGCACAGCTTAAGATGGATACCATGGTACAACCTCCATAGGTCCTGACTCACTGTCCTGGTAACCTCTCCTGAACCTCCGGTTCCAACTAAGTCTCATGCGGACCCTACTAGCCTTTCATGAAGACAAGGTGGTTGGTTTTCCATTCCAGGCCTTCTCACAACATGATGAGTCTCATACAAGAACTCACCTAGGTGCGAGGTACAATTATCTTTATTAATGTTATGATACTACCCACCTAATAAATTCATTAGATTACCAGTTATTATCTGACTTTCGCTGGGTCATAATGCCTACCACTTTGGGCGCAACCCTCAAACAAAATCCACTCTCTCAGAGGTCACTAAACAAACATGGTCACTCCCCGAGGACCCTATGGTGAAGCAGATAGCCATAACACCACTATCAGAAACAAGTGGTCAAACAAGGACATACTAACTCTTGGCTAACCATAAGGCAAGGACACTACATGGTTAAGACAATGAAGCCAACATATATCTCTTGGTTAAAGGAACCAAATACGCCTCCATAGGATGACTGAACCATAGACCAAAGCAACACATAATACACTTGCAACATCATTGATTGAAATATGAAATAGAACACTCTTTACAGCAATCACATTATTCATTTTCCCAAATCAATATTCCATCAGGAATGAAATCCACATTGAACATTTAACCAAATAAAAATATGAATTCCAAATAGGCATTTAATTCAATTCTAGAATATAACTAGATCTACCAATTTGAATCACTAATTCATGCCTTGATTTCCATTGATAAATTTATTAACCACATGACAAAAATCACATGAAAAATCACCATTTATGCTTAACATAAAACAACTACATCAATAGGTTCACTTAACAAAATTAAATTAATTTATAACATACAGGTTTGCACCGGTAAGGCACAGGTCAAGCGGTGGCAAAAGCCAACCTGCAGTAGTGATGCTGCCGTAATAGACACTACCTGCCAGTAGTGCTACTACCACTGGTAACAACCCTACCAACCGATATCACTTCTACCACTGGTAATAGCCACTACCGATCGGTAGCACTGCTACCAATCTGTAGTGATACTGTCGACCGGTAGTGCCGCTTCCACTGGTAGAAGCCTCTACCAACCAGTAGCAGTCCTACCAATCGGTAGTGCTGCTACCAATCGGTAGTAGTCCTACCAACCGGTAGCACTACTACTATGTAGCGGTGCTGTCGATTAGTAGTTATGCTCCCTAGCAGACACTATCGACTCACGTGATGAGGCAAGCCCATCACGGGAGCGGTATAGTCTACAAACAAACCAAAACACATGCCTCCAAGTCATTCTAAAACCAAAAGATCACCAAATCAATAACCACAAATAACATTCCATTTCCATAATAATTTCACGGACACACACATACAGTGCCAATTTCCAAAATTTCAAGGAAAAGTTTACCAGCAAGGTAGATGGTGAAATAAACACACTGGAAAGAATAAATAGCCAATTCTTGTCAGTATAGAAACAAGGATACACACAACAAACCCAATCTAAAATTATTTCTTTCAAAAGAAGAGGTAAATCAAGAAGTTGATTTTCAAGATCGAACACACAGCAAATAGAGAAATGAACCATTTCCTTCCTAAATGCAACATGTGATATAGATTTCACAAAACCAACAATAATAAACACTATTTCTTCCATTCCGACCATTCCACAAGCATCTACAGGAAGATTGTATAAATTCCCATACATAGGAAGCAAACTGAAAATTTCATAAACAAATTCAAAACAAGAAGGGAACCTCCAACCTTGAAGCAAATAGCAAGCAAAGAGATGAAGAAAGTCCAGTCTTGCAACCAAGTCGAATTTCCAACTCCTCCAGGATGTTTTCCAGAATTATTTTCTTCTCTCAAAGTTCCTCTTCTTCTCCTACCATGAATGCCCAAAATATATTTTAACCTAAGCTTCTAGGTTAAAGTTATTTCATCCAATTAGATTTAAATATTTTAAAACTAAAAGGCAATCAGATTTATTTCTTCCCCAAAATAATAATTCTTACAAGTGATTAAATTAAAAAGGCCAAATGGAAAAATTAAAAATGAAAGCTTTTATTTATTTCTTTTTCTATAAATACTTTCTTCAACATAAGCATTTAACCTTTTTAAATGGCTAGGCAATTTATTTATTTCACAAAAATATCAATGCAACTTTACACAATACATTAAGCCATTTAACCATTTAATCTAGCAATCATTAATTTAAATAAATCAATAATCACAGAGCATAATAATCAACTAATTATGCCAACATGAGATAGCATCATCCATTTAAATTAAATAACCATTTAAATAAATGGAAACAAGCAAAACCAAGACAGATCAAATGACGACACTCAAATGACCAAACCAAGGCACTATGACTTGCATACCAGCCAGATGGGAAAGACAACCAACTGACAACGCTCACACAAGTGTAACTGTGGGTCAAGCTAGGGTACCACAACTATCTCCTCCACTCCCATCGGATATATAAGGCATGCTCAGACCTACGAAACCAGGTGGAGTCAATACCTCGTACCTACCCGGTACTAGTACCTACAATGTCCTGCACCAAAGAACCACACGTACATATAGACCAATATATATATATATATATACAGACATGTCACGCACACCAATGAAGGAGAATCATGACATTCCTTGTCTCATTGGAGTGAGTGAAGGAAAATCATCCCCTCGCATCCCAATACACTTGCAAACACGCAACACATAAATAACGCATCGCAATATAAGGGAAAAGTGTCAGTCCATGATAAAGATCCATAAAATAACGTTAATCATAAGCACTGAGATACTGCACAAAATCATACACCATAAATTCAGATAAGGCATGAAATAACATTACATAATATCTGAATCAAAATACAATAATGTTCCACAGAACGGTCACTGAAGTAACTCAAAACATACAAAAGAGGCTGATCGAGGAGGGGTACTACATCCTCCCCCCCAAGCCTAGGCTTACTTCTGGAAGCCTAAAACAGATAAGAATAAAGCTCTCTCATCTTCATTGCATCTTCTCAAGTCGCAGAGGACTCATCACTGGGGTTCCATAGGACCCTTACCTGCTTGATGGTATGACCCCTGAGGGTCAAATCCCAATGCTGAAGGATGCACACGACTCCATGGAAAGCTACCCATCCTTGACCTACAAGGCATTTCAATCAAGAACATGGGTCACATGACAATGATAAGGACGAAGAACAGAAACATGAAAGACATCATGGATGTGGGATAGACTCGGTGGCAAGGCAAGATGGTAGGCAACAGGTCCTATCCTCTCGAGGATCTCAAAAGGGCATACAAAATGAGGCGCCAACTTAGAACCCTTTCCATAATGAATCGGACTCTTCCGCGGATGCACTCTCAAGAACACATGGTCACCAATAGAAAACTGGCAATCGACTCTATGAGCATAGACATACTTCTTCTGCCTATCCTGGGCAGCAACCAAATGCCCACGAATCTGCTCAACCTACTGCTCCATCTCATGAAGCAAATCTAGGCCTAAACAAACCCTATCCTCCAACCGATCCCAACTCAAAGGAGTACGACAAGGATGACCATACAATGCCTGGAAGGGCAACATGCCTATAAAGCTGTGATATCTGTTATTATAAGAAAACTCCACAAGGTAAAGATATTCCTCCCAACATAGTTGATAATCCATAACATACATGTGAAGAATGTCCTCCATGACCTGATTCACATGCTCAGTCTGACCATCAGTCTCTGGGTGATAAAATGAACTGAAGTTCAACTAGGTTCTCAAAGCATGTTGAAGTGAGGTCCACAAGGCCGACGTAAAGATAGGGTCTCTATAAAAAATGATCCACCTTGGGATCCCATGCAACCTCACCACATCTCCCAAGAAGACTCGTGCCACAACTGCAGCAGTATAAGAAGATCGAATAGGGACAAAATGAGCAAATTTGGTCAATCTATCAACAATGACCATGATGGCATCATAGCGCCATGAACAAACATGCAACCCTACTATGAAATCCATGGAAAAGATATCCCATTTCCAATCCGGTATCAAATTCGGCTGTAAAAGCCCTGCAGGGTGCTGATGCTCCACCTTCACCCACTGACATTCCAAGCACTTGGACACAAAATCAGTAATATCACGTTTCATACCAGCCCAATGATATATCTGTCTAAGATCTATGTGCATCTTCTTGACACCAGGGTATGCCAAATAAGGTGCACGATGAGCCTCAATCATGATCAAAACGCGAAGACCCTCCAAAGGAGGTACATAGATCCATCCAAGATGTCTAAGAAGACCATCTGACTCAAAAGTATAACTACAATATCTACCCTCCAAAGGTCTTCCAGACTCTGCCATTGCTCTAACATCCTGATACTAGGTGTCCTGAGGAAGAACTCCAAGAATTCTCTCACTCAAGTCCACACCAAGGGACAATGCTACAACCTCATGCCACCTAGGGCTCAAGGCATCTGCCACTACATTCTCTTTCCCCTAGATATAACAAACCTCAAAATCATACTCGCAGAGGAATTCCATCCATCTTCGTTGTGGAGCATTCAAGTTCGGCTTCATGAAAATATACTACAAACTGCAGTGATCACTATGCAGCTCAAACTGATGCCCCAACAGGAAATGTCTCCAACGAACCAATGCATGCACTACAACTTCCAACTCCAAGTCATGAACTGGATAGTTCAACTCGTGATCCTTGAGTTTGTGAGACTCATAGGCAATCACATGTCCATCTTGCATAAGAACCGCACCTATGCCTCTAAAGAGGCATCTGTGCATACCATGAAATCTCTGGATGGGTCAGGAACTGCCAAAATCAGAGCACTAACAAGGAATTCCTTCAAGGTTCGAAAACACAATTCGCACTGCTCTGACCAAACAAATTTCTTCCCTTTCCTCTAAAGAGAATTAATTAGATGGCCTATCCGAGAAAATCTCTAAACAAAGCGACGGTAATATCTGACCAAGTCCATGAAACTTCAAACTTTAGAAACATTGGTCAGCGCTAGCCAATCCACAATGGCTTGGATCTTAGAAGGATCCATGGATACATGTTCTCTCGAAACTATATGACCAAGATAGCTCACCTCTGACTAGAAGAAATCACACTTCACCAAATTTGCAAAAAGTTGATTCTCCCTCAAGCACTGCAATACCTAACGCAAGTGCCCCTCATGCTCTTCCATGGATCTAGAAGAAATCAATATGTCATCGAAGAACACAAGAACAAAGTGGTAAAGGTAGGTGTGAAAAACCCCATTCATAAGACTCATGAACATTGAAGGCATGTTCATCAACCCAAATGGCACCACTATGAACTCATAGTGACCATAACGAGTACAAAACATCATCTTATGAATGTCTGCACCATGAATGCGCAACTAATGATACCTAGACTTCAGGTCTATTTTAGAGAACACCTTGGCTCCCTTCACCCGATCACACATGTCATCAATCTGAGGCAATGGGTATCGGTTCTAGATGGTTACCTTTTTCAACTGTCGATAATCAATGCATAATCGAAGAGAACCATCCTTCTTCTAGAGGAAGATAACTGGTGCACCCCAAGGAGAAACACTAGGATGAATGAATCCCTTGGCCAACAACTCTTCAACTTGAAAATTCAACTCACTCAGCTCCTGAGTAGTCATCTGATATGGTGCTCTCTAAATAGGCTCCACGCCAGGAAGCAAGTCAATACAAAAATCTATGTCTTGTTTCAGAGGCATATCGAGAATATCCAAAGGAAACACATCTGCATACTCTCGAAGAATAGGGTGACCATCAAGAGCGATTTATCAACTCTCTCCCTCATCGACATCCTCAAGAGAAACTACAAAAAGTTGACACCCTTGATGCATGCACCGCCTAAATTGCATGGTAAAAATCATACGTAAGAATATCGATCGCTGAACTCCAACGATCCCCACTCTCATGCCATGGTCATCTGCACACTCTATTGTCTTCAGAAAATAGTCTACATGAGCGTTGTGAGATGATAACCAATCCATCCCCAACACAACTCCATAGGACCCCAAAGGAATGACTCGAAGGTCAACTGAAGTGACAAAGGGCCCTAGGTCCAATTCATAACTAGGAACAAAGGCATCAATAAACACTTGCACATCAGTAGCCAACTCTACTTGCCACCTATCTGCCTGCTTAGCAGGCACGAGCCCACACCGCTCCACAATGGATGAAGAAATAAAAGAATCTGAAGCATTAGAATCAAAAAGTACAGAGATAGGGGTACCACACAACACACCTATGGTCTTAATCACCATACTCTGTTGCTCAGCCTGGTGGTCATCCACCATTGCAAATACTCTATGGGATCTACCTACATCCCCCACTATCGGCTCTAATGTGGCTGGCCTCTAGCTTCTCGTCTGGTGAGGATGTTGAGGACACTAAGCGGTCTTGTGGCCATACTGACCACACATGAAGAAAACTCCCCTAACTGGTCCTCTACTCCCAGACAGTCCACTGGACTACTGAAAGCTCTCCCCACTAGGGGCCTGAGATGCTCCTTGAGAAGACTGCCCTAGAAAGGTCTGCCTACCCTTTTTCCATCTCCTGCACTTCTGGGACTAAGAGATGCCACCCTACTGGCCCTCAGACTGCTTCGTTCTTGGTGGCTATTGCTATTGCTGCTTCCCACCCTTGGCAGGTGCTTGAGGACCCCTAAAAGGTGTAGCAGTTTGGGACTGATTCCCTCTACCTCTAGACCCACTGAAAGGATCACTCCCAATCTAGACTTTAGACTGGCCACCATGAGAACGACTAAGGTTTTGCTTTACCAACCTGGCTTTTGCCACGACTACCTCTATTGAAATAGGCTCAAAAAATATCACTCCTCCACTAATGCAGTCATTAAGACCCCTCAAGAAGTGTTGCACAAGCATAGCCTCATCATTGTCGATCCCAACATACTATTTGAGCTCATATAACTTGTTCTCAAACCGATCCACTGACAACCCAAACTAGCTCAAAGCATAGAACTCATCTGCTCGCGACTGCCTCCACTGGGGTGAGAGGAATCGTGCCCTGAACCTCTCCAAAAAGATCTCGCAAGATGCGGTGTTAATGCTCACACCGATCCTCTCCTCCTCTAATCTCTAGCAGATAGATGCAAAGCTCTCAAGATGCATGATCGTGTATCTCACCTTGGTGTGACTACTGTAAGGGTACATAGAAAAACACTGATCTAAACTGATAAGCCATGTCTCTGCCTTGATACCAGTACCTTTCCCATCAAAGAAGGGAGGATTAGACCTCATCAAGTCTCTCATGTTCTCTAAGACAGCTGGATCCTGGTCCCCTGGGACCTCTCTCCTTCTAGGAGATCTCTCTCTCTCTCTCTGGAATCTGCTGAAGCGATTCCTCTACTCAGCCATGGATGGGCTGATCCACCTCGAGTCTGGGGCCTAGTCTAGCTAGCACCTCTTGAAACATCTGATGCAACTCCTCCCTTTCAGGAACCTGCTCTACTGAATGTGGTTCCTCCTGATGAATCGACTAATCCCTATCCACGCTCGCATGAGTGGGTGGTGGCGAAGGACTAAGGAGATCAGAACCTTGACCCCTTCCTTCTCTTCTACCTCTGGTGCGGCCACCAACACGGCCACCTCCCTTGGCTTTCCTAGCCATGACCTAACACTGCATAAGAGAAAAAGGTTCAGATCAAAGGCAAAGGAAGACACAAAGAAGTCACACCACAAGACCTACACAAAAAGGTCAAGGCAAATGGGCTCACTACAAACCCAGAATACCCAGTGTTGAAACATGGGCTCTGATGGGTGAACTCACAATATTGGTTCCCACTTTTTGATCAACTTTGACACTTAGATGAACATTTTGCAAAAAATATTCACTTTCCGACACCTATAACTTTTAAACCATTAATAATTTGAAGATGATGTAAACTAGTGATTTGTAACATCTTTTTTGTAGATTCTAAATATAGTTTTTTCAATTTTATTTCAATAAAATTTTATTGATTTTTCCATGTCCCTCAAAAGTAGTTTTTTACAGCAAACAACATTTTTTAAGAGTGATGAGCATCCCGAAACGTATAATTTTTTTTCTATAAATGACAAAAACTTATCTGTTTTAAATTTTGGTTTGTAACATCAATACCCAGGGCATGCGATTGGTTTGATAGTGATATGTTGAATATTTTTTATTTTATTAAGTTTTGAAGTCCGACTAATTATAATTTAGATATAGGTGTACGTTTGAACACATAACCTGTTCTATATATATCAAAATTCAGTTTTATTTTTTTGTTAGAAAGAAGACATCAATACCTAGTGCATAGATATTTTTTAGAATTTTTTAGAATTTTGATACTATTTTTCCCAATGCATTGAACAAAGAAGTTCATGTTTGGTGAAAAACCTACATTCATTAAAAATAAAATAAAAATATATTAATGAAATTAAATATACTAAAAATTTTACTATTTGGAAAGCTTATAAAAAGGACTAAATCCTTAAGAAAACAAAACTTCTAAATGAATTTGTTTGACCCCTCAAAAGCCAATGTAAAATTGGTTTTTTATCAGCATTTGATACATGCAAATGAAACTCCATTGCAAGTATGATTTAGAAGTAGAGAGGTTCTATCCAAGAAATTTTGATCTAACTCTCTACAATTAATTACTTCAAATGGGACCTCTTGAATCTTAAATCATTATATTTTCTAAAAAATGTATGATTTCAGCAAAAATCAGGATGTACCAAAAAGTGGGAACCAGCTTTGTGAGTTCACCCTGATACCAAATGTAATGCCCCACCAGGAACCCCAAAGGAAAACCTACAACAAGGGTGAAACATTTTTTATTTTTTTTAAGTATAAACATCATAAGTGCATTTACCCAACATGCACCATAACACAAGCGGAAGACTTACACCATAATTCCTTAAGGGTTACCAATGAAGAATTAACTTCAAGAATAAATTCCACAAAACATAAATCCACATATGCATCATTAACTCAATGATCACAAGAAGCCATAAGAAAATAAATATTCATCATAGACAAATTGAAAGGATACAATATAATTTCTACTTCAATAAGCATTTACTAACATCATCAAGGAAACTGATAAAAACATCCCAAAATAGGATTACATTGCTCTTCCAATACATAGCTTCTCAATATACATATGAAGATACCTCTCATCCAATTACAAGGTTACATAAGATCAATGATACAATGACCACAAGGGTCTCCAAATAACAATAATCTTTAAACAAGAGATGAAGCATGAGTCACGAACCACAGGAACACCTGTGAAGCCAATCCTCGCATGAAGGTACAAATCCGAACATCCGATGGGAAGTGGCACTACCACCCGACCATGTAATTCCCAAATGGAATCACCCCACCGTGCTAGGAGATAGTTGAGGACCCTCAAATAAGCATAAGAATGACATGGTTGACAAAACAATACGACTCTGTGACAACACAAAATGACCCCACAAAAATTTGGGTGACTCAACAGCACAAACACACAAGTGAACCAAATGAGAGAGTGTCATCGCATAGCTTAAGATGGATACCATGGTACAACCTCCATAGGTCTTGGCTCACTGTCCTAGTAACCTCTCCCAAACCTCCAGTTCCAACTAAGTCTCATGCGGACCCTACCAGCCTTTCGTGAAGACAATGTGGTTGGTTTGCCATTCCAAGCCTTCTCACAACATGATGAGTCTCATACAAGCACTCACCAGGTGTGAGGTACAATTATCTTTATTAATGTTATGATACTACCCACCTAATAAATTCATTATATTACTAGTTATTATCTGACTTTCGTTGGGTCGTAATGCCTACCACTTTGGGCACAACCCCCAAGCAAAAGTCACTCTCTCAAAGGTCACTAAACAAACATGGTCACTCCTTGAGGACCCTATGGCGAAGAAGACAACCATAACACCACTATTAGAAACACGTGGTCAAACAAGGACATACTGACTGTTGGCTAACCATAAGGCAAGGACACTACATGGTTAAGACAACGAAGCCAACATATATCTCTTGGTCAAAAGAACCAAATATGCCTCCACAGGACGACTAAACCATAGACTAAAGCAACACATAATACACTTGCAACATCATTGATTGAAATATGAAATAGAACACTCTTTATAGCAGTCACATTATTCATTTTCCCAAATCAATATTCCATCGGGAATGAAATCCACATTGAACATTCAACCAAATAAAAATATGAATTCCAAATAGCCATTTAATTCAATTCCAGAATATAACCAAATCTACCAATTTGAATCACTAATTCATGCCTTGATTTCCATTGATAAATTTATTAACCACATGATAAAAATCCCATGAAAAATCACCATTTATGCTTAACATAAAACAACTACATCAACAGGTTCACTTAACAAAATTAAATTAATTTATAACATACTGGTTTGCACTGGTAAGGTACAGGTCAAGTGGTGGCAAAAGCCAACCCGCAGTAGTGTTGCTGTCGAGGCAACAAACACTACCTGTCGGTAGTGCTGCTACCACTGGTAATAGCCCTACCGACTAGTAGCGCTGCTACCACTGGTAACAACCACTACCGATCGGTAGCATTGCTACCAACTAGTAGTTGTACTGCCGACTGGTAGTGCTGCTTCCGCTGGTAGCAACCGCTACCAACCGGTAGCACTGCTACCAACCAGTAGTAGTCCTACCGATCGGTAGTGCTACTACCAACCAATAGAAGTCCTACCGATCAGTAGCACTACTACTGCATAGCAGTGCTGCCGACTGGTAGTTCTGCTACCTGTGGGTAGCAGACACTACCGACTCACGTGATGAGGCAAGCCCATCACGGGAGCGGTAAAGTCTACGAACAAACCAAAATGCATGCCTCCAAGGTATTCTAAAACCAAAAGATCACGAAATCAATAACCACAAATAACATTCCATTTCCATAATTATTTCACAGGCACACACATACAGTGCCAATTTCCAAAATTTCAAGGAAAAGTTTACCAACAAGGTAGATGGTGATATAAACACACTGGAAAGAATAACTAGCCAATTCTTGTTAGTATAGAAACAAGGATGCACACAACAAACCCAATCTAAAATTCTTTCTTTCAAAAGAAGAGGTAAATCAAGAAGTTGATTTCAAGATCAAACATGCAGCAGATAGAGAAATGAACCATTTCCTTCATAAATGCAACATGTGATATAGATTTCACAAAACCTACAATAATAAACACTATTTCTTCCATTCCGACCATTCCACAAGCATCTACAGGAAGATTGTATAAATTCCCATACACAGGAAGCAAACTGAAAATTTCATAAACTAATTCAAAACAACAAGGGAACCTCCAACCTTGAAGCAAATAGCAAGCAAAGAGATGAAGAAAGTTTAGTCTTGGAACCAGGTCGAATTTCCAACTCCTCTAGGAATTTTTCCAGAATTATTTTCTTCTCTCAAAATTCCTCTTCTTCTCCTACGGTGAATGCCCAGAATGGATGCCCAAAATATCTTTTAACCTAAGCTTCTAGGTTAAAGTTATTTCATCCAATCAGATTTAAATATTTTAAAACTAAAAGGCAATCAGATTTATTTCTTCCCCAAAATAGTAATTCTTAGAAGTGATTAAATTAAAAAGGCCAAATGGAAAAATAAAAAAAGGAAGCTTTTATTTATTTCTTTTTCTATAAATACTTTCTTCAACATAAGCATTTAATCTTTTTAAATGGCTAGGCAATCTATTTATTTCACAAAAATATCAATGCAACTTTACACAATACATTAAGCCATTTAACCATTTAATCTAGCAATAATTAATTTAAATAAATCAATAATCACATATCATAATAATCAACTAATTACACCAATATGAGATAGCATCATCCATTTAAATTAAATAACCATTTAAATAAATGGAAACACGCAAAACCAAGAGAGATCAAATGACCAAACCAAGGCACTATGACTCGCATACCAGCCAAATGGGAAAGACAACCGACTGACAACACTCACACGAGTGTAACTGCGGGTCAAGCTAGGGTACAACAACTATCTCCTCCACTCCCATCGGATATATAAGGCATGCTCAGACCTACAAAACTAGGTGGAGTCAATACCCTGTACCTAGCCGATACTAGTACCTGCAATGTCCTGCACCAAAGAACCACACATGACACATGCATATATATATATGAAGACACGACACACACACTGATGAAGGAGAATTGTGACGTTCCCTATCTCACCAGAGTGAGTGAAGGAAAATCATCCCCTCGCATCCCAATACACTTGCAAACACGCAACATATTAATAATGCATCGCAATATAAGGAAAAAAGTGTCAGTCCATGATAAAGATCCATAAAATAACGTTAATCATAAGCACTGAGATACTGCACAAAATCATACACCATAAATTCAGATAAAGAATGAAATAACATCGCATAATATCTGAATCAAAATACAATAATGTTCCCCAGAACAGTCTCTGAAGTAACTCAAAACATACAAAAGAGGCTGATCAAGGAGGGGTACTACAACGCCATGATATGATAATGCAACTAAATGCAGATTTAAAATGATAATGAAAATGATAATGCAATCTCAAGCTAACATGATAATGATCTAAATGCATATTGAAATGATAATGATAGTGCAATCTTAACCTGACATGATAATGATAATGCATTCTTAACCTGATATGATAATGATCTAAATGAATATTAAAATTATAATGATAGTGCAATCTGAACCTGATATGATAATGATCTAAATGCGAACTTGAATATGATATGCATTCTCATTCACAATGCTGCCATTTGTTTTGATTAAATTTCCAATGCTTCCTATGTTTTCATCATCGGGTCTTGATTTGTTGAAAGTTGACACAAGCGTCATGGTATAATTAAATCATAATGATATGAGTATAACTTACATGGATTTTGATATTGCAAGATGATACGAGCATTGAGGCATAATTGAACCAAGATGATCTGAGTGTTGCTTGCATAAAACAGACAAGAGTTAACCTTTGTCCCATACAAATCTGAAATGTCTTCAGTGATATGTTGCCTGATCACATCGCAAGACAAATTGGTATAGTAGAAGGCTTCACTCCCAAACAAGAGACAAAGAAAACATCACATTCCTTCCTTTCTTCTCTAGTCATTGAGATATCCTTGAGTCACTTAGGAGATATAAAGCAAAAATTAATAACCATAAATAAGCATGTATGCTATCTGAAATGTATTCTCGTCAAGTAAAACATCTTGCAAATAGATCTCTTGTTCAATTCAAATCAGTTCAATTCCTTGATGTCTAGCCTCCTTGCATTGTTGTGGTCATTGTTGGTTGTTCTGATCCTTTTTGTCTTGCTATGTGTTTGGTCTGATGTCTAAAAACCTTAAGGCAAATTAGCAAGGCCAAGATTTTTCCCCTTGCTCTTGATACTACTTCGATATGGATATTTACATTGATCACCAAGCTATGGTGGGATATGATTCAGATAATCAAGGACAACGACTATGCTAAGTATGTCTAGGATAATGTTGCATGTATAAGTATTTTTTGGTGGCTATGGGCTTAGATTAGATGGAGCCAAACATATGATCCAAGTACTAATAGATAGAGGAGTCACTCTATCACAAATAGCACTCATCGCCAGGTTTTCACCACTTGTTTTTATTGCACTTTTTTATTGTTTTTTATTGTTTGAAAGATGAAACATGTACTTCCATCAATTAATAAAGATAAGGCTAACTAGGACAAAATCCATTAGTCATACTAATCTATGCCATTGTTTTGATTACTCAATTATTGATAGGAATGTTTGGTTTCAAAGAGTGAGTACCCCGTATAAGACCAATATGTCTGGTTTCGAGTGTACCTATCCCTGTATAAGACATGTTGATGTTGATTTTGATAGATGGATTGATTAACAACACATGTGATCAGTTTGATTCTAGACTTTGAGAGTTTTCCTATTGTTGATTTGATGGATGGGCCATGCGTTCATGCTTTGATTTTCATTTTTTATTTGATTTTTTTCAAGTTTTTGGACATTTTGTGATTTTTTAGAATTTTTTGGATTAGAAGCAAGATGTATTTGTTTTACCCGAATATCTAGCAAGACAAGGAATATTATGAATGGATGAATGAACTGTGGAGGTGAAGATGAATGAGTGAAAGATGGAGGTAGCTTATTATGGAACACGAAGGGGCACGTCAAGAGATTTTTGAAATCATGTTTTGTCCTTAGTTTTGATCAGGATCAAGGATGGAAAAAGGGATACAGATAGAGATAGGATATGGATAGTAGAAACAAGATCATAGATAGTGAGGGATGATGGAAGCAATGAATATGTAGGATAAGGGATATGGACTAGAGGGTTTGGATAGGGTGAAGCAAGATTGTAGATAACACTGGATGATGGAAGCAATGAATAGATATGATAGATGGTATGGATAAAGTGAAGCAAGATTGTAGATGATGATGAATTTAGATAGGGTAATGGATATTGGAGGAAGGATAATGGGAGATATGGTAGGAAGAATAGAGTGGATGAACTTTTCCCCCAAGCATAGAGGTTTCCATTTCCAAAAAGGCAATATGTAATATTGTCACAACATTTAGCACCACCTAAATAAGTGTTCCTGAACTTTTCAAAGATAGAGACCCAACCCACACTTAGAACCTCCGGAAAATTCAACCAAACATATCTAGAAACTAGGAAGGAAGCATACTCAAAAGGGAAGAAGAATCCCAAACTAGATCAAGGTACTTAGTCTTTGATTACCCATGTGTGTGCAAGTGGGTTTATTCTGGCTCATATGATCATTGTACTCTCAAGAATCCAACATGGCTAGCTACATGAGTTACCTTGACTTTAAAAGCATCCTCGATAGAGCCTCATTGCCAGCAAGCATCCATAGATCTGACGAGGTTATCACTGTAATATCACAAATATTGCTCCATTGCTAGCTAGGCATCCATAGCCCAGATGGAGTTACTCGCATGTTCCCATAACCAAGCATTTTGATATTGCATTTCATTGCATTTTTTTTTTCTTTTCTTGATATTTCTTTTCTTGATCATTCTTTTGATCCTTTGATATTTTCTTTTTTCTCTTTATTTTTCTTGCATTGGCTTGTAAGTGATGAAACTTACATGGGTCTAATAATTACAGTGGCACTGAAGCAAGATTTTAGATTTTTCATTATCCATGTCTTCGACTAAGAGATCACAGTGATTTAGAGCAATTGATTAAAAGTATGAGATATAGTAATCAAAAGATGTTGGTACCAAGATATGATAAGTGGTTCTTTTCTGGATTGAGTGTGTATCCCAACCAAAAAAAAATGTTAAAAAGGAACAACCTCAGATTCTGAAGCGTTTCATGAATATATATCTAAGAAAAGGACTAAACATGAGATTCAAGCATGGGCAAGCATGTGACAAAATGACACAAATGTCTATCTCATAGATGAAGGATTTATGCAAAGGATTGAATGAAAGGGATGCAAGGATAGAAAGGAGGTGTTGGATAATAGATAGAATGTTTGAGGATTTGTGTGAGGATAGATGGAAATGTATTCAAGATGAGTGTTGGTACATAACTCAAGAAGTGATGAAGGAAAATTGAATTTTGGGACATAAGGACCCAAAATAGATAAAGGAAATGATGGAAGAATAGTTTTGGAAAGATATTTAGATAGATGAAAGGAGTTCAAAGATGGTGCCTTTGTTGATCATTCTTATGGATCATTTGAGGTGATGGATTGGTGGATGGAGAGAGGTAAGGATCCAATATGGATGGAAGGGATGGATAGTTTGACTTTAGAATGAAAGGACCTAAAATGGATTTGGAGGATGAAGAGTTTGACTTTGGAATGAAAGGACCTAAAATGGATTTGGAGGATGAAGAGTTTGAATTTGGAATGAAAGGACCTAAAATGGATTTAGATGATGAAAGGATTCCTTGATCTTGATCTTGACTTGGAGTAGGATCATTTGAGTTTGTGCTTTTCTCTTGATTTTGAATTAGATTAGTGAAGGAGATGGAAGGGATATCATGCTCTTGCTTAGGAGGTGGATGTTGAATGGGACTCTTCTCTTGAGATAAAAGGGGATCATTGTGGATGGAATACCAAAATCTTAGGGGATCATCATAAGATTATTGATAGGTGGGATCTTGATCAAAAATAGGATTAGATTGGAGAGCCATGAAATCTTGATCTTGATTTTGGCTAGGACTCGTTTCCTTTGAATAAGCTTCTTCTTTTTCAAGCGACAAGGGATGGTCACATGAGTGCTTAAAGTTTCAATTTGGATATGTTGATGTTGTTGATTTGATGGATACTTCATTTTGGATACTCAAACTTACTAAGTCGATAGAGGGTTTGTTCGATAGGCCCCTATGACAAAGCACATCAAATGATATGGATAAAGTCTCCTGATATGGAAACTTGATTTAACTAACTTGAATACCTAGCTAGGTATTGTTGTCATTGAGATAGTTGGATGATAAACTCTTGATCACTTGTTTTGATACTCCCTTAATCTTGTTGGATGAAAGTATTGCCTAAAGATAGTTGAAAAGTTAATAACCACCTCAAAAGGTGCTTTGTTGGATTTGAAAATTTTATTCACTTATGACCTCTCCTAACTGATTTTTGAGTTGATCGATTGATATTTTTACAATATGTTTTAACATTTGTGATAAGAATACATAGCACACATGAAGACAATGGTCATCTTAATGCTAAACATTTAGTGTATGTTCTTTTGAGGATGTGTTCAAATCCCCAATGTTTTCACTGGTTTGGATACAAATAAGACACACTAAGTAGACTCTTTATTCAAGGGTCATTGACAATATCATAGCCCACTAGTCTTGATACTCTTTCAGCTCAAACAACTTTGTCATCTCCTAGAGGGTGCCCTTTTTTTGCCTTTTTCTAGAAATTAACCCAAATTGAATTGCTTCATGATTGGGTAGTTATCTTGGGAGATATATGGTGAGTAATCTTGAGGATGGATTCTTCCCCACCCTTGCACTATGATATTGCCAATGTATGGCAACTGACTCAACTCAAAGCGTCTACTTCTATGGTTCATATTAAGGCTTCTATTCGAAGCGGAAAATGATAAACTCAATTAAGAGGCTTCCCAACCTTTAGAAAAAAGGCTTTTTGGATCAAAAGGATACTAGGGGAAGGCTATCAAATACACACTTCCCTTGGAGGGGATGCTCATCAGCCTCCACGTTTGATTATAGTGGGTTGGTAAACTTGGCGATAAAGTCGTTGTCCACTTGGGTCATTCTCTTCTCACTAGCCCCCTCAAGGCTTCAGGAAGATAGGCCCTCTAAAGGATTAAATTTTCTTGAAAGTAAAGAAAGCATGAAAAAGAGTGGGTTTGGTTTTTTGGTCACCCAGTTAAAGGGAGAGAATATACCTACCACTTTCAAGACACAAAATACAAGTGTTATTTTTACCCTTTCATATCAATGTCATCTATCCTCTATTTGGAGATGTTGCTCCAACAAGCATGGTGTTTATTTTAGTCCCACATGGTAATTGGTTTTCTAACTATGAAATGGAAATCCTGGTCAACGAAATGAAAGCATGTTGCTTGAAAGTAAACCGTTTTGCAAAAAGAGACAAATTAATTGTTCTTTTTAATCTTGCAAGAAAATGTGGTTTGTTCTTTTTAAGCACCAAAATGAGGTGTTTTCCCCTAATCTTGCAAGAAAGCAAAGTGTTTGATTTGTTGTTCTTTTTACCTTGCAATGCGATTATTTTTAAGGCCAAAGGAAAATGTAGTTGATTTTAAGCCCAAAATAAAGATGAGGTTATTTTTAATCCAAAAGAAAAATGAGTTCTTTTCATCCAACTTTAAAAAAGCTAGAAAGAAATCACAAATCCTAATTCTAACTCTTCCAACCTGCAAGAAACTGTTAAAACTTGCAAGGAAAGAAGTTAGTGAAAAATCAAAACCTTTGGTGGGCTTACACAAGATTAAATTCAAAACTTGGTTACAAATTTTCCACTTTGTCTCATATGCGTGAAAACAGAGATCAGATGCACTAATCTAAATGTGATACAAAATCTAGCATGTGCACTAAAAGAACTACCAAATGCATGACAAAATTGATCAAATGGGCTGAAAGAAGTTACATATGCACTAAAATATCTGTTGTATGAGCGAAAAGAATTGTCATATGCGCTGAAACATAGTTTAAATGTGCTAAAATAATTGTTATATGCATTGGAAAAACTGTCAAATGTGCTAAACTGTGGTCAACATTTCTGGGCGTGAACCTGCGGAAAAATGTTAAATTTTTTTGAGATTTTCAGGGGTCTCGCCCCATGGTGAGCACCAAAGATGTATGCTAGAAATGTGGTATCAACCTACAAGAGGGAAAAAAATCTCAAACATACACATGAAACATTATGTTAGAGGTTAGAAAAAAAAAAATCAAAACCAAGAAGTTGGCTTGAAAAACTAAACTCTAAGCATGTCCCATGTTCCTCTATCTCTAAAGATCCTTAAGATTCAAGGTGGCCCTCACTTGGAAGAGCGCTTGATCTCTTGGATGACAAACTAGAGAACAAGATTTATGAGAATGATTCTAGGATCAAAATGGATGCAACTAAGATCCTAGTGAAATGCTAAGATGAGATGATGAAGATGAAATGCAAAACTAGATGATTAAGATGCTAGATGAGTTCCAACTTGAAAGTTAAGATGATGCTCGATGAGTTAATTAAGCTATGTGAGTATGCAATGCTAGAAAAGATATGGAATTAAGCTAAAAGATGAGCTAATAATGAATCTAAATGCTATGAGATGGATGCTTGATTCTAATGCTTGGATGCTTAAAGATGACTTATGATCCCCTTTGATAACCTGCAAAAGACTATAATTTTAATGCACAAGATTGGGATCCTTAAATTGAGGAAATGAGTTCTATTTATAGGCAAATAGAGAAATGGATGGTTGAGATTGAGTAATCTTAACAAGGGCTAGGATAGAAAGTTATCAATCCATTGGAGAGATACAATCCAATCCCAAGTTGACAAATGTCACCTTGAGAGGGCTTGAGAGGATTCTAAACAAGCATTGGATGCTAAGCAAGCAATTAGGGATAACCTCAAGGAGTGACATCATTGGATAATGTCATTAACCAGGAAGGCATGCTATTACCCAAGAGGTAAACTCTTGTTTAACATGGGAAAATGGTTAAAGGGACAACCATCATGGCTAAGAGGTGTGGGCTTGTAAGAGGCATTAAATTCCTTTTGAAGACTTTAGAGGTCAACTTTCTCAAAGAGGAAAACTACTAGTGGTTTATGTAAGATCCTTACATGTTTGGAAGACTCAACAAGTTAACTTGTTGAAATAAATAAAGTCTTAAATGCATTTTGAAGACTTTCTTCCAAATTTGGAGAAGTGACTCCCCCAAATTTAGGGAAAGGACATGATTAGATGAATTGGGCTTGATTAAGGTAGATTAGAGGATTTCTAGAAGAAATTAGGATGGAAGTGGGAGATGTAGGATTTTGCAAGTGGGTGAGGAAAAATAGGTATTTTAGAAAATTAAAATGATTTAATTTAGCCAAAAGGGATGCAAATTGCATTTGTAGGATTTTGCAAGTGGGGGGATTTACAAATAAATTTTAATTTATTTAAATGCAAAAGGGGATTTTAATTAAATGTGAATTTAATCAAAAGGGGAGAAAGGGATTTTAATCAAATAAATAAGATTTATTCAATCAAATGGCTAAGGGTACTTAATCAAACCTTATTTTAATTAATAGGTTAGGCTAGAAGAAGGAGACTTAATCAAATCTTTAATTTGATTAAAAGGTCAATTAGAAGAACAGGGATATTAATTAAATCTTAATTTAATTAATTAGAAGAATTAGGGATAATTAAATGAATAAAATTCACTTAATTCATTGTGCAGCTTTTAGTTATCTACAATAACATGCTCACTTTTTTTTTGATAGACCAAAATTTCTTTGTGACCTATTTTCAGTCCCCCATATTTGTGCACATGTCGATTAATCTAGTTTTCCATGTTGTTTGTATCCAATAGTATGTCATATAAAATTGAAACTACGCAACGATGCTATGAAGTTAGGGCATGTGTAATACCTCTCCTATTTGCATTATGTGATTTGCTTTATTTTGATTTGAGATTGACTCCTTATATGTTATATTTGGATTGTGCATATATTCACCCGTGTGGTGCATCCTGCTTATAGTCATATTCTTTTGTTCATGATGGTATCAATGTTGATGTGGATATTAGGTTATACTTAATACTAGTGATGATCATACATACATGATGACTCTATGATGACATGACATGATGTTATATGATGATGTTTGGATTATATCATGAGGTTATTTTGATGGCATTGATTATGTAGGTTTGGATGTGGTTACATGATGACACTTTAATGATGCTATATTATCTTGATGAGGTATGATGGTACTAACCATGATTATTATGTGACCCTGATCAGGGAATGATTATTTATTCTTCCAGTTATATTATATTTTATATGTAAACAAAAGTATTTGTATGTTTTGGTCAATGCACATATCTAGGTCATTGACTCCACCTAGCTCCACAAGTTTTAGTGTGCCCATATCCCTAATAGTGGTTACTAAGAGATAGCACAATTGCCAAATATGTCACCTAGCCTTAACCATCATTCCTAATTGGGATGATTTTTCTTTATTACATGTGATTACCTTCGACTACCATTTAGATAATGATTGGTTACCCTTATGTGTTATTGTGAGAAACCAGGAAAGATTGTATGTGCCTCATCAGTTAGTAGTCGATGTCGCTACTATAATATTTATAATAATGATATTTTACTTGTATAGTGTAAATTTAATATTTAAATGTGCAATATGCCTTATATGTATTTGATTTAATGAGATTTGAAGGATTTATCTTGGGGGTCTTTTGCGATTTAATGAGTTTTATAAGTTTAATTTGAATTTTATGGTTTTTATATTCCCACTTTAAAAAGTGAGTTATAATGTGTAACAGAAATTTATTTTTGCACTTAGTTCTTAATTTTCCTACATTCTTGCTTTCAAAAACCCTACATGCTGATTTTGATTGAATAAGATTGGGAGATTTCTTGAGTAAAATTTTTGTGGGTAGAGGCTCAAAAGAATTTTGTTGATGAGCTCTACAAATTGTTCATATTTCATAGCCTAACTTGGTGTGTGTCAATTTCATTTCTATTTTAAAGTTTTGTCCAATTTGAAGGTATGAATCTTAATTTATTAACTGTCTCTCAATATGAGTTTTTAAATATTGTTTTAAATGGTTCATGGAATAATTTAGAATATGCCCATCATTTAAATTTGGTCTCTTAATTGGTTATTTGGCTTCCTTGTTTGAATTTTGAAATAATGTGTTTATATGGGAAACTCTACCCATTTTTTTATGGATGGGTGAAATGATGATTTTATTACATTTTTGGAGTGTTGTGCAGTTCTAGACCAATGGGTTTTCTTGAAATTTTGATTTTTGAAGTTTAATTTTTTGAGCTTTTTGGAGGTCCATCAATGGTGGATAGCCTCAATGACTAGTTTTAGTCCATATTGTGCATTTGATAAAAGTGATAATTGTATGTTTAAATTGTGATATTATAATGTAGAAACTTGACATTATATATGAATTTTTGTAATTGAGATCGATTTGGATCCGATTCCATGCTATTGAGGCCCTTTGGGTATTTTGTGATTGGTGATATTGAAATGCATTGTTTATATGAGATTCTTGAGTTTTGTCTTTGAGATAGGAATTGTTTATGAATTTTTCCTTATTTATGGGAATGAGATGAGCTTGGGCTTGGGTATTTAGAGTCAATAAGGGGAGTGTCTTTCAATGGGGGTTGGGGCCCAAAGTGGCTACTAGGATAACCTATTGGAGAGTTGAGAACATAACTAAAACAACAAGGTAAACACATTAATAAGATAATTATGGATTCTCCTTTTGCGTCTTAAGTTCTTGTATAGTCTAAGGATGTATTGGGAAGGCCTAGCCGTTCATGGGGTGTTGATTTGGAATGATCAAGAATTCTTGTCTCCATGAAAGGACTACTTGGTTTTGCATGAGCCACCCCTTTGAGTTATACAATGGTACTCCCACTTCTTGGTCTAGTATCCAACCCTTATGTAGACTTGAGTAGTGACCCATGATGGATTTGTGACTTGACATCACTCATATCCTTGATATTGCATTGAATTCTTGTATGCTTGATGTGTCACGTATGCTTTGTGTATTTTATGTGTAAGCCTATTGTACCCTTGTTTGCTTTGTTTAAGTATATGGACCTTGTGACTAACTCCACAAGCACGATGGGGTAGAAAAAAGGGTACCACATGGTCACGTGGAATTGCACACCATTGTTGGGGACTGATGGACTTAGTTTGTGATCACCTTGAAGAGCTTCTTCACCTTCCTCAACACATGATCTTATCCTTTCTTCTTCATGGCAAGATGTAAAATGAGTGTAGTTTGATATAAGCATTGTAATCATTCATAAATAATATATTGAAAACACTCCAAGAGGAGAATGATGTAATGAAGCATATTTGATAGGATTAGTATAGATTTTTGTGGATCGATGTTGGAATCAACCACCAAGTATGATCCCATATGCTTTCAATTCATGACATATTAAGTTGTTATCATAGAAAAACTTCCACTGATGCTTAAAAATGAACATAGATATGATTCTCATAGTTTCAAAATTTATTTAGTCATCTCTTATTATGGTCATAAGATCTTGATTGAGTTATAGTGGTTTTGAGCCCTTATAGAGCCAATCCAAGCTAAATTGAAACCATCTCAAGAGTGTTTATTGGAGTCCAATTATTATTTCTAGTTGTATTTGACTATTTTATATATGTATGTGATGTTTCCAAGCATTGTGGGTTGAGATTTTGCATTATGGGTCCACCTAGAGTTTTCCTTATCTTGTAGGTGTTATCTGGTGACCCGATGTCACTCAACTTGACCCATTTTTGCACCTTTTCATTTGTTTCTCCTAATTCTCAAACTATATGTGTATTTCAACTTCACCTAGGGGTTCAAGGTGTCTAAGATGTTATATAGTTTGATCGGGAATCTCACTGGTTCGAACAAATCTATGTCTTAGGGACAACAATGTAAGTTCACTAGTTCGAAGGATGCCAACATGTCTTAGGGACACTAGCACAAGTCAAAGACACTTATGCACTACACTAGTATCCTCAAAATATGCTAGTGTCCTATTAGGAAACTTGCAAAGTTCCTATAAACTATCTAGTACATTCGTGCAATTCTCAAAAACTATCCTTTGTCGTTTAGTCTAGAGGGGTCTCTAAGAGCTTGTGGGTGTCTCTAACCTAGTTTTGGATGCATTGAAAATGTAGAAATGTCAAGGAAACCTTAAAGGGGTATTGTGGGTGTGTCTCACCCAATTTTGGATGCATTGAAAATTAGTCAAAAAAATATATATACATTAAACACATTTCATATATTAATGATTAAAATTTTAAAATAGATATGTAAAGTTTGACTATCAAACTTATTAAGTCCAAATTTCAACATCAAATTAAAATGTCAGAGGAGTAGGATTTCTTGTATTCAAGATTCTTATGGGGTATTTCTTTCTGAGGAGAAAGATATTGCTGCTAAGGCTGTCAGGTTTTTTAAATCTTTGTTGACTGAGGAAAATTCTGCTTTTGATGATAGGTTTGCTTTGGCTATCCCTCAACTTATTTCTGACGAAGATAATAAGATGCTAATGGCTCCTTTTTCTGCTCATCAAGTGACGGAGGTTGTCTTGTCTATGGCACCTGACAAGGCTCTTGGGTCGGATGGTTTTATGCTCTGTTATTTCAAAAGTGTTTGTCTTTTCTTGGGGAGGAGCTCCATCTTGTCTTAGAGGAGGCTAGGTGTAACAGATCCATACTGAAATAGTTAAACACATCCCTTATTGTCATCATTCCAAAAATAGAGAATCCTAAGTCCTTTGTTTATTTTTGACCAATTGCGTTATGTAATACATTATATAAGATTATAACTAAGCCAATCTCTGTGCAGCTTGCCAAGCGTATTCCCAAGATTGTTTTAGGTGAGTAGGGTGGCTTTGTTCTAGGTAGGGGGATGGTTGAACGATCCATTGTGTCCCATCATATTTTGCATTCTATCTCTCATCTTTCTATTCCTGCTATGATTCTTAAATTAGATATGATGAAAGCTTATGATAGGGTTAGCTGGCAGGCTCTCTCATCTGTTCTTAAAAAGTTTGGGTTTGGGGTCAGTTGGGTGAGATAGATTTATGCATGTATTTCTACTACTAGGTTTTCTATGATTTTGAATGGCTCCCCGTGTTGTTTTTTTGCTTCTTCTAGAGGCCTTAGGAAAGGTGACCCTTTATCTCCTTTCTTGTTTATTATCTTAGCAGAAGCTTTTAGCAGAGCTATTTTGGTTGCAAGGGAGAGTGGTCTTTGGAAGGGTATTAGTATTCCAAATATGGTTGTCAGACACTCTCATTGCCTTTTTGTTGATGATACTTTACTATTTGGACGTGCCACTATGAATGAGGCAAAAGTTATTAGTAGGATTATAAGAGATTATTAAGCTTTCTCTGGTCAGAAGGTGAACAGTGCTAAATCTAAGATTTTTTTTCTTAATGTGTCTCCCTTGGTGCAATCAAGGTTGATTAAATTTTGGGGTTTTACTGTTGGTCAATTTCCTTGTAAGTATTTAGGGATTCCTTTTTTTATGGATCTGAGAAACATAACTTTTGGGAAAGAATCTATGCTTCTGTTTCATCAAGGATTCTCTCTTGGACTCATAAATGGCTTACCTTTCCAATGAAGATAATGATTATTAAGGTTGTTTTAAATGCGGTTCCTATTTATTTGATCTTCATTTTAAAGGCTCCCAAGAAATTAGTTACTAATTTGCAGTCAACTCTGAGGTCTTTTTTGTGGAATGATAATGTGAATAATAGGGCTCAAATTCCTTTGGTGGCTTGAGATAAGGTTTTCTCTCTGAAGGATAGGGGTGGTGCAAGGATTAGGGACTTAAGTAAGAAGAATTTGTCTTTAGGAGCTAAGGTAGTGTGGAAATTATATAATCGACCCTCTTCTAAGTGGGCATCTATTTTATTTGCAAAATACTTAAGAGATTGTCCTAGGGAGGCTATTTTTACTGCCTCCTCACTTCCTAAGGGCTCTGCAATTTGGAATTTCATGTCTGAATGTAGATCTGTAATTCTTCTTGGTTTATCTTGGCTTGTGCATAATGGTCAAAAACCTATATTTTGGGAGGAAGTTTGGAATAGTTTTTCTACTCTAACTAGTCTTAGAGATTGGTCGTCTCTTATGTCTCATTTGAAATCTTCTTGGGGACTTTTTGTGGTTGATTATTTTTATGTGGATTTCTCTGGTTCTGTGTCGGTTGCCAGATGGAAATCAATAGAGTCTTTCCCAGTTGATCAAGAGCTCAAATTTACATATGTTGAGGAGTTAAGTAAGCATCAACTTGTCTACTCTCAGATTGATGATGAGCTAATTTGGGTACATTCTAAGTCTGGGGAGTATTTAGTCAAAGATGGATACAAGTATTTATCTACTAATTATAGGGGGGATGTATGGCCCTCTAGGCTATTTTGGCATATTGCCAGGCTTTTGCATGGTTGGCTATCCAAGATAGAGTTCTCATGGGTATGCGGTTGGATAGGTTGGGCATCACTATTGTCTTTCCATGTGTTTTGTGTGGTTGTTCCTTGGAATCAACTGATCATCTTTTTCTTCATTGTCCTTTTGCTTCAGAATGTTGGTATTGGATTTTTAATAAATTAAATTGGTCTGCGGCATTATGTGGGGATATTCGGTCTCACTTTAGGGGTTGGCCGCTTTTATGTTCATCTTCTTTTTATGCTTTTCTGTGGATTATTGCCCCTTCTATTCTGAGTTGGAAGATTTGGCTAGAAAGGAATAAAGATTTTTTAGGAAGCAGTTTTCCGCATTGTCGGATGTTCTCTTCTATATTGAGAAATCCTCATAGAATCTGCCTTGGATTTTATTTACAAAGGTCTGAGTCCTAGATCCACTTTCACTTCTTCGGATAGTTGGATCATAAGGCATTGGCCGGATTTACATTTACTTCCTTCTCAAAGGGCTATTTCTAAGAAAAGGTTTTCCTCAACTAATAGAAAAGAGGTGGTTTGGTTACCCCCCCCATCCAAATTTAAGTTAAAATTTGATGGTGCTTCTCGGGGAAACCCGAGGAAGTCTGTTATTGGGGTGGTGGTTACTGATGAAACTTCCCGAGTTATTAAAGCTAGATGTCAGTGTATTCATGATGGGACAAATAATGTGGCTGAAATTCATGCTCTATTTGTTGGGCTTGATTTGCTAATTTCATTAAATCTTAAAGATGTTGTGATTGAAGGAGATTCTTTAGTTATCTTTTATGCGGTTACTAATCAAACTTGTAATTATTGGCATCTACAATACTGGTTGGATAAGGTCTGTTGTAGATTAAGTTCTTTAACTCTTTCTCAATTTCTCATTGTTACAGAGAGGCTAATTATGTCGCTGACTTTTTGGTAAATAAGGATTTAAATGAGAATATCCAAAATTTGGTTGATGTTGATGAGAGTTGTCTACCTCCTTTGCCTTCGAAGTCTTAAGATCTCCTTTCGATCATACTCTTTTTCTTTACCTCGACCTTGCATTTTGTTTGGAATTGTTAACATGTATGCAGTTTAGTGTGATGGTGTATGGGGCTATTCTGGCCGATTTACTTCACCACATTAAATTTACATGCTTGTTCATAATTTCAAACGATGTGTTGGCCGGTGTCTAGCTCTTGAGTTTATTCGATATGGGGTATCATTCTAATTGTCTTTTCTTATTTGCATTATCATAAAGTTTGTACTAGAATGCTTGCATGGCATCTTTGCTAATATGTATGGTTTAATGATTGTAGTCCTTGGCAGGTGCGGCTTGCACATCTATTATTTGGCATTGCTTATGTTTTCTAATGTGGTGGCTTGTGTGTGCTTGTTGGCATGGTGTTGGGGACATGGCTCGTGTGAATATCTTTCAATGGTTGTGGGAGTTATGCGGAGTTATGCTTGCTCATTAATGATGCTTATTGATTGTTTTCCTCTGAGGTGGCGGCCTGTGTATTCTTGTTGGTACGGTGTTCTATGATTTATCTCGTGTAGATCTCTGATCTTATATCATTTTTATTACACTTGGTTCATTCCCCAGCCGCTTGTGTGAGAAGCTTCCTTATTGATGATGTCTCAATTCTTTTTATATCTTCGCGACATTTTGTTGTGTGTCTTACTTTTCATTATGATTTTCTTGTGATGGAGGCTACTAGTTATAGAATTTCTTTGCATGTTAAGTAGTGTGATTTTGAGGATCCTTGTGATTTTGACGATGAGAAGCTTGGCAGACTGTTTAAAAATCATTCTTCAGAGTTTTCTCTTTCTTTTCATAAGGTGGTGGGTAGACAGTGGTTGGTGGAGAATACTAATATTTTTCTTGCTGAAATTGCTTCTCGTTTTATTAATGTGTGTATGGATATGCTCTTGGATGCTTCTTTGGTTTAGGCATTATTGGATGCATACTTTCATCCCTCTTTATTGTGCCTCTGATTTGGATAATGCTTTGTCTTCTTATCATTTTGAGCTTGGTGCTTTTCCTTATGGTAGTTTTGTATCTCTGTCTGAGCTACTATCTAGTGGCTGGCACTGTGAATTAATTTCACTTTTAAGAGGTGGTTTGATTTCTAACCTATATGATGACATGATGTTTTCTCTTGTAGCTTTTTTAGATCATGTTTCTCCAGATATTTTGGTTGCGTTTGTTAATGTGTTTTCAGGTATACATTTCCTTCTTGATTCGATGAAGGCAGTTATGTCTCTTCTGAGTGTAGTTGTGCCTCTACAGGTGGTAGCTCCGAATAATCAAAATGAAGTTGCGTCCCAGCCTTTGTCCCCTCCAGATGAGGGTTCTAGTACTTGGTTCATGCACTCCTGATGCTATTTTGCTTGGCTTCTTCTCTGACAGTTTTGTATCTGCTTCACATATTTTGGGAGGTTGGGTACTATCTTTGTAACTGACTTTGTTGGCCTTTATGGTTTTTGGGGATGGATTGGGGTTGGTTTGGATTTTTCACTTCTCTACTTCAAATGTAATCGGCTGAATTATCTTCCCACTGGGACTTTTTATGAGCAAGACCAAAGGTTTTCTTTGCCTAGTTCTTTCCTACTGGTTCTCTTTGAACCAGGATTGTATAAAAATTATAATTAATAAAGTTAGTGGTCTTCCATTTTTGTTGAAAAAAAATATATATATTGGATGAAAAATTATATTGTTGTTATTAATAAAACAAGATATTATAGCAAACATAATGGTAGTAGTATGATTGAGAAGAAGAATAAGTGAACTATATTTTTTATAAAGTAAACATTTATAATGTGACAAAATAACAATCTACTAATATTAAAGCTTATATAATTTTTTTTAATCAATTTATTTTAATGTAATTCAATCTATTTATAGACAACATAATATACATTTTAACATGTGTCACTTAAATGAAACAATTTAGAAACAACATAAGGATCATAGAAATTATATAAATGGATATCTTAATAGTCATGAAAGAGTGATTTTCATTTTTTAATTATCAAATTTGTATGCTATGAAGAACGGTTTTCTTTTATTTAGAATAGAGTGCTTTGCTAAGTGCAAAACATCAATATTCTTACTACAGTTGGCAATATAATAATTCATTACTCATCACAAATGCTTTGATCATAATTTTAGAGTTCCTTTTGTCCCTAAACATGTTTTTTGTTTTCTTGTCTATTCAATGATTATCCAAAAAGTATTTTACACCCATCACTAATAAATTCACTAAAATTAACCCTTTCTATAAGTTAACTCACTGAATGTTGAATTTTTATAGAGTGAATGGAAAACTTATGTGTCAGTAGTTTTTTTGCTAGGGTTGAAGGTAGAGAATAAAAGAAAATTATATATTAAAAAATAAATGACCACATGAAAATAAAAATAGAAATATAGATGATATAGATATTTTCTTTAGTACAAAAAGAATTCCAAGAATGTATTACAATTCCTTACAGATATATACTTATGAAGAGAATGATAACACTTTGCAAATCTAGTAACTCCATCACCAAAATCTACATATTTTTCAAATACCCCAATATTGGAGCAAATCATGTGAGATGTAGGGAATGATTGTTGAAACTGCAAAAGCTTCCAATTAACTAAATCGTTGAACTATCTAGCTAACCAAACTCATTTAGAACAAAATTTGATTTTTTTAATAAGATTCAGGAATATATCAACCTAATATTATCATGGCCCTAAATTTATGTGATTAATCAACTAAAAAGAATGCACCCCTCTCTATCATTTAATTAGAAAAGATCCATGATAATTGGACCTACATAAAGAGAAGAAATTTCTACTTGCAAATATTTTACAAGATTAGTGAAAGTGCCATCAACTTTTGAAGTTTAACCATGATACATAAAGCACAACAATAAAAATATGTGTGTTACAAGAAGAAATAGCAGCACCAAGAGATGGAGATGGAGGCAACATTCCTTATGGAGAAAAAATTAACCTAACAAAAAAAAATTGTTCAAAGGAATAGTTTTCCTCATCGCACACAGCATGGTTGCAGCTACAATGAGAGAGACCCAAAAATTCAAAACCCTAATGTCTGGCAAGCAAAAGGGGAACAAAGAATTTATTATCAGTAAAGAAATATAAATATTCGTGCATCAAAAGCTTCAAATGCACAGTGTGTATAAATATATTATACCTTTAATAGTATAGAGAGCAACCTCACTAGTCCCTCTCCTCGATCAAGTCAATCTACATCTCGGACACATGCTACTCACACCTAATGTAGAGATGAGGTCAACTCAAGTGGGTCCAATAAATGATCCAAATATGGTCGACTGAGATCTAGAAACTAATTTTGAAGTGCATATTTTCTTGCCAGAACATAGTGCCTCACACATTTAAATGGTAGGGAAAGAACAACATGAAATGGTAGGGTACAAGCAACAAGGATTTGGGTATGTGCAAGATCATGGTGGGCCAAAATAGGCCCTTAAGTGGCAATGAAATTTCAGAAAATTAGAGTTATGCAACTTGACATGAAAATTTGAATAGGTTATGAACATTAGTTTAAAAATATGTAAGAAGAGAATCTGTAGCAAACTGAATGTAGTTTCTAAGCTACTAGTTGTTATTTGAAAAAAAAAATTATTTGACAACAATTTGAAGTTTCAAGGCAGTAGTACTAAAATTTCAAGAAAAATATAAGAAGTAGGTGTATGTCTGACCACCCTAACCACAATCAAATTGTAATATTTTTTTATTAAGATTTTTAATATAAGTAATAGGCTCATGTCCGAATGTGACATATTTTTTTGTAATTTTTTTGAGGTAAATAATTAGTTATGATTTTCTTACTACAACTTTTCAGAAATTCAAAAACTCGTACGTCTAACCACCTTAACTTGGTCTAAAATTTATGAAATTCAAAAAAAAAAAAAATCCTATAGTGGATGAAGCATAGAATGTGACGTATGTTTCAGATTCAAAAAATGTGATACTATTTGAAAGTTATGGGTGATTTTCAATCAGCCTATCAATGAGGACTTTAGTCATAATTCAATTAGAAAATAAATAATAATTATTTATTAAAGTCAAAATAAGGCAAACCTTATATTGTTGGAAAACTGAGAATGTCCTTAAAAATCCCTTTTCATTTTATCAATTTCAGCTAAAAAAAAAAGTCGTCAGCCACCAAGGCGAAGTCTGGAAAAACAAGGAATACTCAAAAACATGTTTTTCAGTTGACTTTCTAGGCTTGGCATTTCCTAGCCAAATCCCAAAGCAATCCCAAGCCAAACTTCAAGAATTCAATTTTTTGTCAGAAAAATCGAATATTCGATTTTAATAAGTTTTTATTATGAATAAAATTAATAATATTTTGCATATTATTATATACTAATATATTAATATAATCATATTCAATATAGTAATATATTAATATTCAATATATTACTATATAATAAACATGTTATATATTAATATGATAATATATAAATATAAATATTAAAATATATTATTAATATTTTTGTCAGGTGTCATATGGGGTCGTAAGGGGAAACAAATATGTTAGAACAACATATGACCCCTTAGGACACCATACGGACATCATATGGTCCTAAAGGGTCATATGGTGTCCTAAGGGGTCATATGGTGTTGTTAGGGGTCATATGATGTCCTAAGCACCCACACATGTGTTAGAACAACATATGACCCCTTAGGACACCATATGTTTGGGGTCATGTAGTGTACTAGGATATTAAAATGGGTCATATGGTGTCCTAAGGGGTCATATGGTGTCGTTAGGGGTCATATGGTGTCTTAAGGGCCCACACGTGTTAGAACAACATATGACCAGGGTCATGTTGTGTACAAGGATGTTAAAAGGGGTCATATGGTGTCGTTAGAGGTCATATGGTGTCCTAAGGGACCACACATGTGTTATAACACCATATGACCCGTTAGGACACCATATGACCCATTAGGACATCTTACTTTCCTAAGGGAATATGGTGTCATAAGGGGTCATGTCGTGTACTAAGATGTCAAAAAGGGTCATATGGTGTCCTAAGGGGTCATATGGTGTCATTTGGGGTTGTATGGGCTTGTAAGGGCCCACACATGTGTTAGAACACCATGTGACCCCTTAGGACACCATATGACTCCTTAGGATACCATATGACCCATTGGGACATCATATTGTCCTAAGGGGTCATATGGTGTCATAAGTGGTCACATTGTGTACTTAGATGTTAAAAGGGGTCATATGGTGTCTTAAGGGGTCATTACAACATCATATTATCCTAAGGGATCATATGATGTCATAAGGGGTCATGTTGTGTAATAGGATGTTAAAAGGGGTCATATGGTGTCCTAAGGGGTCATACGGTATCGTTAGGGGTCATATGGGGTTGTTTGGGGTCACATGGGGTCCTAATGGCCCACACGTGTTGTAACACCATATGAGCCCTTATGAAACCATATGACCCATTAGAACATCATAATGTCCTAATGGGTTATATTGTGTCATAAGGGGTCATGTCGGGTACTATAATGCCCGCCAAAATACCCTAGAGAAACTAATCATCTAATATACAGATAGAGATAAAAAAAATTAAAACATCTAATACATCATGTGCAACTAACTACTCATATGCATTTATTATCCATTAACAAGATATACATGTTTTCATCATGAACATAAACATAAAAGCACTATACACAAGTGTAAATAAACACAACTTATTACTTAACTTCCCTAGGATACCTCAACGTCATAACTCACAATCTCATCAAGATCATACTCATATAGTCATAGCATCATATTTTCTACCATGATCCATTGCATTATAATTCAACTAACCTTTCTTTTTTCATGCATACATAAAATACCTTACTAATCTATCTATCATGAATAGATCTATTAATAATGCAAATCCCATTAATCCCCTACAATACATTTTAAAATACCATTTCCAAATCTTCCTAATCCCAATTACCTATTCAACATCCTAGAATCATTATTATATTTGCAATACTAATTACCACATTACTAATCCATTATGATAATCATCAGAGACATTCACATAACACTAAATGCATATCTATAAAACCAATTGCATTAATGGGCAATATCCAAGATACAATTAAGAGTACATCAATCTATTCACCTAATACATCATCTACCATTAAATATGCATAATATATCCATTTACATCAAGGAGTATAGCTCTCCACTACAAATACAATTACATCATGAGATCAACAAATTGCATGTACCATATGAATCATATACACCAATTCGCTACAAGTATCCATCCATAGCTGAAGAGATAATAATCCACATCCACAGATAAGAGCATCCAATGAAGGACATCCCAATGGAAGAAGGGATCAAATCACCCAACCATGTGGAACCATAAGGAACCACCCCCCATTCTAGGAGATGACCTAAGATCCCACACACTCTAGATCTAGGTTAACGCCTAACAACCAAAGGATAATGTGTGCGGAAAAAGTGGTTGGTAGAAATGTGTGCGGGAAAAGTGGTTGGTAGAAATGTAAAATTCAGTTTCAAAAAGGTCCACACACTAATGGGAATCTTGGTGCAAGTTATGGAGCTATATTGAGATAGCTCAACTTCCCAAGGGATGTTCCATTGTTTGCTATCTCACAGGATCCCTCAATTCAATGCCTTTGCTCTCATATCACTAAGCAAAGTGACTTCAGGAATGACAACTCCAAGAATGAGGGATGTTTGATTAATTTATCATGAATGCATTCCTAGATGTGTATGATATTGAAACTAGAATGATTTAAAATAGCATGAATATGATGTTATGCTAAAGATATATAATCCTATCCTAACAGTATATACTAGTCTAACATGGATATGCTATGATATTTAAATTTACTTCTAAAATTCTTATTAAGATGATTTTATCAAAGAGAGGCTAAATTCTTAGTAAAATGACTATAGATTAGATGTATGAAACTTGGATCTCTGAAAATGAGAGGACGAGAGCTCTATTTATAGGAAAAATAGGGCAATGGATGGTCAAGATTGGATAATCTTAACAAGGGCTAAGATTGAAAGTTATCAATCCATGCTTACAATTCTCACCAATGAAATGGTGACAATTGTCAACAAGATACCGCTTGAGAGGAGATGTAAGAAGCATTAAATGCTTGAGAGGACATCATGGTTACGTTAGGAGGTAAGGGTTAAGGTTAGGTTAGGGTTATCCATTGGATAAAGCTTTTACCCAAGGGGTAAACTCTTGTGCAAGGGTTAAAGGGATAACCAAGGGTAAAGCCATGAACGCTTGATGAGACCCTTGGGTTAGATGAAGGTTGAGTTAGGTAGAAAGTCTCTAACCATGCTAAAAGGGTTAGTTGACCATTAATGGTTTGGAAGACTTTGGAGACAAATTTGTAAGAGTCCTTCCAAATTTGGGGGAACTCAACAAGTTCGCTTGTTGAAGACATAAAGGCTTTAATGCTTTTGGAAGACTTTCCTCCAAATTTGAGAAGTGACATCCTCAAATTTAGGGAAACGGGATGATTGAAGGGATTAGGCTAATTGATTAGGATTAGATGGGTTCTAGAAGAATTCTTTAGGAGGTAAGTGGGAGATGTAAAATAGATGCAACCTGCATAAATACAAGTGGGGGATTAAAATAAATAAATTAGATTTATTTACTTGTAAGGATCAATTTAATTAAATGTAAATTTAATTAAAAAGGGAGAAAAGGGAATTAATTAAATAAAGTGATTTATTTAATCAAAGGTCATGAAAGGCTTAGGTGAACTTAATTAAATAAATTAAGTAATTCATTTAATTAAATAGAGGAATGAGGTTAAAATGACTATTAAATATTCACTTAGGAAAGTGGTCATTTTTATACGTCTACATTTTGCCCCTCTTTGAAGTGACGTGTGTGCACATGTTGATTCAAAGAAAATTTGTCGGATATGCTGTCAAAACTTGTCGATATGATGTCATGTGTTGAGATGTTGATATGATGCCCCAGATTTGATGAATGATACTGATGATGTCCCCTCGGAAGATGAATCAAGGATTTTGAAAATTTTGTTGATTTGATGAGCATTTTTGAATTAATTGCATTTTGAAAATTTTGACTATGTAGAATGCATTTGAATTTATTCATCTCCCAAAAATGATGTTTTGATTAAGTAAAAGTAGGTATTTGAAAGGTACCCGAACCTTTTACAAGCCAGGAAAATAGAAATGCTAAAAAAAGTGCCTGATCACTTCAAAAAGACAAAATGAACCCACCGGAAGGGAACAACTTAATACATCATTACATTAAAAACTCAGAACAGAAAACAAAAGGAAAGCACAAAGACAGCAAAGAGACAGAACCAAGAACAACAACTAGAACTAAATACTATTTAGAATTTCCTCAGCGTGAACAACCATTTGTTTCATGTTGTTCGTTGAGGTCTTCATATCCTCCAGCTCATGACCATCGATGTCGACCTTATTCTTTGTGTTGGCTCTGGTCCTCCTTTCATTACCCTTCTTGTTCACCTGCTCTTTATCACCATCCTTCTCTGCATTATTCTCAAACCTATTGATAAAGATGCTCATGTTGTCCACCAAAGATTTGAGGATTTGGAAATTTTGATCAACAATCTGCTTGACATTGTGCTCCAGCCTGTCAATTCTGCTGCCAAAATCTTTCAGTTTATTTTCCATTTCCTTTCTATCTCCCATCTCATTGACCTTTTTTTCCATTGCTAATATTTTTCCAACCATACATTCAATAGCTTCTGCATTATGCAAAACGGCTACCAACTCTTTAACATACTCTGCCAAGGGCTTGTCACCAACTGTAATTCTTGCCATGGCCTATGTATCAGTTTTCAAACTATTAATATCCTTCACCATAGTAGCAATGGTCTCATAGAAAATAATGTTGATAAGGTTAAAAATGAGGAAAATACATGCCCCACTTACTAACCTTGTTGACTTTTACCCTATAAAAAGGTAAAAAGTGATTTTATTCTTATCATTTGTACATTTGTCTCCTTGAGATTGTGACACCTTAGCTCTAACGAAAATGGCGGTTCCCTATGCTTTGCATCGATTCAAGCACGTTTGTCAATACCAGAGGCCTATCGCGTACGGACCACCTATAAGTCATCTAATTTTTGCCACGTTTTTGATTGATTTTGCTTTTTTTATCACATTTTTCATTTTTTAGTTTAAAATTTTGTCATTTTAGCACGTAGGTTTCTTTTTTTTGCTTATATGATAGGAGTAATAGCACATAGGGTTAACCTAGCTAGGTTAGCATTTAGGTTGCATTCTATAGTGTGTCGATAGGTTAGGGTAGCATGTAGGATGTTTTAGCGCATAGGGTTGATAGGTCAGCACACAGGGTAGATAAAGTAGCGCATCGAGTAGATTAGCGCTTTGGGTGAGCAGGGTAGCGCAATGGAAAAACTAGTTAGCGCATAGAAAGTTTTAGCGTATTGGTGAAGAAAGATAGCACATAGTTAGCAACTTAGTGCATAGGAGGTCTGTTTTGGTGCGTGGGAAAAAAATGGGTAGAAAAGACTTGGAAGAATGCGTCACGGGGGGAATAGTTGAGGTAGATGGCTTAGGAGTGGATAGGTGTCTGTTAAGTGTTTTGGGATGGGTTTTGAGCCAATTATTTGCATGTTGTGATGATGTCTAAGTCTTGATATGATGAGTTGGAGTCTGTTGAAATTGCTTTTGTTATGAAGTGCCAAACTGATTAATTGTTTAATGAGGATCCTGATTTTCTTTTGATGTGGATCTGTGATTTTTGCCTTGTGATATGAATTTGATATCTGATATGAATTCCGATTCTTGATTTCTGATATGATTCCTGATGTGATTCTTTTGTTATGGAGTTTGAAGTGCTTGTGTTATGGATCTTTGATATGATTTCTTGATATAATGCTTGCCTTATGGATCTTTGATATGATTTCTCGATATGGGTCATTGATTTTTGATATGATGCTTGGATTTTCGATATGGGTCTTGATTTTCGATATGATGCTTGGATTTTGATATGGGTCTTGATTTTTGATATGGTGCTTGGATTTTTGATATGATGCTTGATTTTCGATATGGTGCTTGGATTTTCGATATGATGCTTGATTTGATGCTTCGTTGTTTCAACTTGATTTTGTTTTCATTGGATATATCAGATAGATGTGGGAATTGATGATGGACACTTGTTGTTTTGTAGGCACAGCTTGGTGTACTTTAGTCATGAGAATGATTTATGCAGTCGTGGTCATTGATTTCGCGATTGTCATAGGTTGATAGGGATGTAACTAAGAGATATGGTTTATCGTCCTTACTAGACATGCCTCGGTATATCATTAACCAGGATTTGTTGATAGTTTTGGCGGAGATGTGGCATAGTGACACAAACACCTTCCATTTGGCTACTGGTGAGATAACAGTCACACCTGAGGACTGTTATCACATTCTGCAGATTCTGATTATGGGGGCCTTGTTGCCATATGAGCAGACTGAGGAGGGTGGGATAGAGGCTCTCCATCGCATCTTCCAGGATGATCAGATTTGTGGATATGAGATCCCATGGCAGAAGTTTGTGGATCTAGATTATGCTCCCTTGCCTTCGATACTAGCAGGATTCATTGGTGGATTTTTGTGTCCTGACCGTAGGTCGAAGGGACTAGTTGTGGGATTGGGATTGGTTTTGGAGGATATGGTTACACAGGGACGCATGTTTACATGGGGGTCATGTATGTTAGCCCACCTTTACAAAGAGGTTCACCAGGTGGTATATCTAGGATACAACATTTTGTCAGTAGGGGTGACATTACTACAAGTGTGGGCCTGGGAGCACATTCCTGTGTCAAAACTGCTTGCAGATAGGGATAGGCCAATTGGGAAAGCATATGCTTATGGGTATATAGGTATAGTTGTCCAGCGTAAGCTGCAAAAATTACAGCACTAGTGGAGAGAATTAGATGATATTGATACGATTATTTGGAGACCGTATATGGATTGTGATGTGTGGGTTGAGGACGAGCTAGAGATGCCCTATGTGTATATGTCTATATATTTGATTGGGTGGATACCCTTTATCATTGAGAAATTTTTACATAGCTGTGTGTAACAACAGTAGGGGAGATAGCAGGGGATACCACAAGGAGTGTACTTATATGCTCATCAAAGATAGGATGTTCCCGAGTGGGGACCCACGGTGGATAGTGTAGTGGTAGTAGACAAGTACATGACATTGGCAAGCCAGATCTCAGATTACGGAGCCGGGGTTGTGGATGTGAGGTTGACAGAGGATTTCTCTACCTACTTCATGGCACATGCAGTGGCACAGATTTTGGATCCAGCAGAGATGTTACCTACTTTTGATTATGATGAGGATGAGTAGTTAGAGAGACGAGGGGGAGTTATATAGAGAGATGAGGAGGGAGAGAAGGTAGGAGATGAAGGTGAGGATGATGGAGGAGGTGATGGAGGAGGTGGAGGAGGTGATAGAGGAGGTTTTGGGAGAGATAGAGGATGAAGAGGGGATGGAGGGAGAGGAGGACTTCTCCTTGGTGTTGGTGGTGCTGGTAGGGTAGGTGTTGTGTTAGCAGTGATGGGGGGTATAGAGGATGTTAGGTGACCCACCCAGAGGAGGAGATCGAATGTTCTACCTCCATCGACACCTCAGACAGGGATAGGTATGGGTGGGACCATGACACAGGTACCCATTCAAATTAGGGTACCCACCCATTGATAGGACTCATAGATTAGATCCCTATAGGTTACAATGCAGTAGCTGCAGGCACAGGTACGAGCATAGCAGTGCCAGATTACACGGATTATGATAGAGTGAGATACAAAGAGAGAGCATTGAGGCCAGGCAGAGGAGCTTGTAGAGAGATTGCAGAGAGAGACAGGTGGTGCCCCGATGTGGGACACACTAAGGGAGATACGGTACATAGCCAAGGAGGCTGAGTACTACAGGTGGTTATATGAGGAGCTAGTCCCTAGAGTGCACGGATCTCCTAGCTACACAACTAGTCGATCTACTCGGAGTCAGATGGGGACAGAGAGTAGAGGTGTTACGAGGCCTTCTCAATGTGATCCACCCGGGAAAGATCCAAGAGCTGGGACATTTTCTACGAGACCGTCAGCCTCAGGAGTTAGTCATACCTGAGAGACTTGTCCCTGTTGTATTCTGATCATTTTGTTGTATTTTGACAGACATGATACCCTTTGTGTATTTCGACCATTTTTTAGAGAGATATATAGCACCGATTTCTCTTATTTATGATATGCATTGGTGTGATGTTTCTATAATGATGATGTAATGTTTAGATAGTAATGCTTTTGATTTTGATTATGATGTATGAGCTATGATGATGAAAATATGATGATCCTTTGTTTATCTTGATTTCTTTGATGTATGACAATGATAATGATGTGAGATGTATCTTGAAAATATGATGTATGATAATGGTAATGATGTGAGATGTATCTTGAAAATGTGATGTATGATAATGATAATAATGTGAGATGTATCTTGAAAATTAGATGTGTAGCTTAAATGCAAGTGTAAAATGATATGCAACTAAATGCAAGTGTTAAGAATGATATGTAACTAAATGAAACTTTTAAGAATGATATGCAACTAAATGAAAGTTTTAAGAATGATATGCAACTAAATGAAAGTTTTAAGAATGATATGCAACTAAATGAAAGTGTAAAATGATATGCAACTAAATGATCACCTTCATTTTGTCATTGTCATTCATGTTTAGTCATGTTTTTTTTCTCTGTTTTGGTTCATCATCATTGAGATTTTGATATGTTGGAAGTTTATACAAGCATAATGGTATAATTGAACCATAATGACCTGAGTAAAACATACATGGATTTTGATATTGCAAGACAGCACAAGTGTTGAAGTATAATTAAACCAAGACAACCTAAGTGTTGCTTGTGTAAAACAGATAAGAGTTAACCATTTGTATGCGCAAAGTGGAACAATGTCTTCAATGATATGTTTCCAATCATGTCTCAAGACAAATTTGTACCGTACAAGTGATTGCCTCATAGATAGAAAACCAAGAAAAATATCAGACTCCCCCGTTGCTTTCTCTAGCTTGATGCCTCTTTGAGAGATTCAGATTATCCAATGATTCAAAAATTTAAGATACAAAATAGTCAAAACTTCATGCATGTGTCTTGTTTTCTCGGCTGATGAGTTGTTGTTGACAAGGTTTCCTTAGCGTGTTGTGATTCTTGTTTACTTGTTGTTGGAATATTTGAAGTCAGAGGAATGTTGCCCCTAGTTATATATATCTATCGATGTGGATATACATAGTGATTACCAAGCCATGGTGGGATATGATGAACTGATCTTTAGATAATCAAGGATAGCGACTACGCTAAGTATGTCCGGGATAATGCTGCTTGAATAGTGTTGGGTGATGGCCATTAGTTTTGAATTTGGATGGATGTAAAATATATGAATAGTGATAGATAGAGGAGTTGTTCTCTCACAAATAGCGCCTCTCACCAAGTTTTCACCAAAAAAAATTATCGCACTTTTTTGCTGTTTTTCTGGTTTTTTTATTTTATTTTATTTTTCACTTTTTCCATGCACTTAGACCACTCAACTATAGAATTTCTTCAAATGAATTTTGTTTTTTGTTTCATCGAGCACATCTCCTTCTGAAGTTGTTAATTGATATGCACCTGATCCATAGGCTAATATAATGACATAGGGACCTAACCAATTAGGCTCAAACTTCCCCTTCTTTTTGCGATCCTGTTGATTTCTGGGATTTTCTTTGAGCAAGATCACCAACTTAAAAAACCCTAGGGATGACTCTGTGGTAGTATCTTTTGTACATCTACTGGTATGCTTTGAGGTGATCATAGGCATGTTATCATTTTTCATCCAAAAGCTCTAGTTCATGCAATATGTTTACCCGATATTCCTCATCTAGTATGAGGCCTTTTAAAGATACTCTAAGTGATGGAATTTCTACCTCAAGAGGTAAAATTGCTTCTGATTCGTACACTAATGAATATGGTGTATCCCCTGTAGGTGTCTGAATGCTAGTCTTGTATGCCCAGAGTATCAGATTGATTTGTACATGCCAATCCCTACATGCATCATTTGTTGTTTTCTTTAGGATTTTCAAAATTGTATTTGATGCCTCTACTTGACCATTCCCCTATAGATAGTAAGGTGTAGAGAAGCGATGTTGGATTTTGAATTGCTCACATAGTTCTTGCACATCCTGATTTTTTAAGGGATGCCCATTGTTTGTGATGATGGAACTAGGAATGTCATATCTACAAATTAGATAATTGAGAATAAATGAGGCAATCTGCTTTCCAGTTGCTATGGTCATTGGGATTTCTTCAATTCATTTTGTGAAATACTCTATCATAGTGATAATGAACTTGTGTCCATTTAAAGAGGAAGGATGGATTTTCCCTACTAAATCAAGTCCCCACTGACAGAAAGGCCATGATGTTGTAAATGGCTGGAACTCTCGTGCTGGTGCATGGATAAGATTGCCATGAATTTGGCACTTAGGGAATTTCTTTGCAAATTGATAAGAGTCTTTCTCCATTGTCAACCAGTAATATCCCATTCTCAAAAAAAAATTAGCGAGAGTAGGACCACTTGAATGCGTGCCACAGATACCTTCATGAAGCTCGTGTAAAGTAGTGTCAAATTCATTATGATCAAGGAAACACAGAAGAGTACCATCTAGACCTCGACGGTAAAGTGTGTCAGTGGTTAAGGTATAACGGGTAGCTTGCTAGATAAAGTTGTGTTTTTGGTTATGAGATAGGTCGAATGGTAGGGTATTGGTTTTAAGATATTCATAGATTGTCCCATATAGATGAGAGTCTAAACCGGTTAAGGCATAGATGACGTGGGAAGCAGAATTGTCATAGGCTGGGGAAAATAGTTGCTCTACCAAGAACTCATAATGACTCTGTTGCTCTGGAATTTGTAGTAGTGAAGCGATAGTGGCCATTGCATCGTCTTCTCTATTGTCCAACCTTGGTATTTGCTTGAAGGTGATGTGTACAAAATACTGTTTGAAGTCATCCACCATTCTTTTATATGCCAGCAACTTGTCATCCTTTATCTGATATTTATTATTGATCTGATTTATAACCAGTTGAGAATCTCCATAGACTCTTAGTTCTGTGATTCTCCATTCCACTGCCATTTTCATTCTTGTGACCAGGGCTTCATACTCAGCGATGTTATTGGTACATAGAAACATAAGTCTATACAATCTTGTAATGGTGTGTCCTTCAGGGGTGACGAACAAGATGTCGGCACCTAGTCCATGCTGGGTGTAGGAACTGTTTGGTATGGTTTTGTCATTGATGTCAACACCTACTAAAACACTAGCACTTTGGAGATCCAACAACATTCACCAGCAAGCAAGTAACTATTGCACAATTATTGGTATATGGTTCACCAGCAGGATATAATGATCATCGACACTTGGAATGATATGGAAGATACGTGGTAATATCAAAGACATCATGTGGACACTTTGTTTTGAAGAATTAATCATTGGTATATTCATATTTGCATATTTGTTTTTACCAAGAAATAGGTCCAGGGTTTACCTAGGGTTACACCGACACGTTTATCTTTTCCAGATCAGCATAGCACACTATGGAGATGACTAATTATTGTTGTAAATACATTAAGCCAACATGTTTAATCGGTTATTGCATCAGATATTATATTGTTTGTAAAATGTTTTTATTTTAATATCTTGTAGAGCCGACCTACTAAAACTGGTCTTAGGTTATGGTATAAATGTAAGATCGAACGTGGAATGCGAAAAAGAATTGTGTGAAGGTATATGCGAGATTGAGCAGAGCTATACACGAAGACATCATTTGAAGGTGAAGCTAGGTTTTTGTGAAAGCATATCAACATTACATCGGTACTGAATATAGCATATGAAGATGCTATCTTGTGCAGTACATTCTTATTGGATTTAACCATCCAACTGTAGTCAGTGTGACTCCCTTTTTGTGATTGACCAGTGAGCTCTAGGTTGTTGGCCTTTCTGCATGTGCAGACCCCATTTATGTACACTTACTATCTACAGTAGTATCATCTGATTGTGGGTAAGGTTTCCCACCATGGTTTTTCCCCTTACAAGGTTTCCACATACAAATATTGGTGTTATGTATTGTGGATGACTTTGTGTTTATGTTTCATGCATTAATCTTTATCGGTATAGCAATTAACTATTAACACTGTCTACCAGCATACTTAGCTGGTTTACCGGTATTAAGCATTAAGTTGATTAAGTTATTTTTGGTTTGAATTTATTTGACAACTGATTCACCCCCCCTCTCAGTTGTCTCCGGGACCTAACAATTGGTATCAGAGCTTAGTCCTCTTTTTGCAGAATTTTAACAACTTGAGGAGATCCAATGTCTACTAATTATTTCAGGAAGGACAGTCCTAAACTTGATGGAACCAACTATGGGATATGGAAGATCAGAATGGAGACACATCTGAATTGCATTGGTAAAGGCATCTAGGAAGTTACAAAGAAAGGTTATACTGCTGCTGTAGCTGGTCAGCCCAGTCCAAATACCTTAGCTAAAGATGAGGAGAATGATTGCAAAGCAAGAGAAGCACTTTTGAGCACATTATTAGATCAACAAATCATGGGATTATCAGATAGGCCTACTGCTAAAGCTATTTGGGATCATTTGGAAACACTGAATGAAGGAGATTCCACAGTCAAAATTGCAAAACTTGAGAGCTTTTGAGTCAGGTATGAACATCTGAAAATGGAAGAAGATGAAAGGATTTTTGCTTTTATGGAAAGAGTAAATGAAATTGTTTTGGGTATTAAATGTTGTGGAGGAACCTTAAGTGAGGATGAAATTGTTTCAAAATTTTTAAGAGGATTGCCACCGGCATATAAAATGAAGGTTTCTGCTATAAATGAGTTGAGAACAATGCCTAATACATCAGTAACTAGGGATACATTGATTGGAAAACTTTCAGCTTTTGAAATTGAGGAATTTGGTCTTGTTGCTACTATAAAGATAGATTTGGCCTTTAAAGCATCAACATCATCAGCTCCATCATTTGATAAATCAAATTGGAAAGCCTTTTATGCAAGAGAACTTGAAGAAACTGGGAAGGAAAATGAAGAGCTTGAAGAACTTGAAGCACTATTTGCAAGGAAAATGCCTAAAGGTCCAGTTGGAAGTAAGTATGAAGGTAAAGCACCCTTTAAATGTTTTAACTGCAATAAGATTGGTCATATGGCTATGAGATGCCCTGATAGACATGCTAGACTAAGAGAAGAAGCTAGAAGAACATACAAGCCTAATCTTGAATATCAGAGATACAAATTTAAGAAGAACAAAGACAAATCTTGTTACATTATTGATGAAGGTGTGACTGATGATTCTGATGAGGATCCAATAGACAATGGATGGGTTTTTTTGCTATGACAGAAGATCAATAGACACCTACTGCTCAACCGGTAGAACAAGCCCTAGCAGCTAAAGTTGAAGTAAAGGATGAATGGATCATTGACTCAAGATGCTCACATCATATGACAGGAAACAAAGGTAAATTCTTGAACTTTCAAGAATACAATGGAGGTTTAGTAAGATTTGGAGATGACAAAGCCTGTTCAATCAAAGGTAAGGGTACAATATATCTTGATAGTAAGCATAACACTGACAATGTCTACTATGTTGAAGGATTAAAACATAATCTTTTAAGTGTTGGTCAATTGGTTGAGAAAGGATTTCAGTTACAATTTAAAAATGGAAAATGCAAAATCATGAACAGAACTGGTTTAGAAATTGCAACCGCTAATCAGACTAGAAGTAATATCTTTCATTTGAATAACAGTGAAAAGACATGCTTGATTTCACATATAGATGAAAGTTGGTTATGGAATAAGAGACTCTGTCATGTAAACTTTGATTGCATGGTAAAGATCAGTACTTCTAAGGCAGTTAGAGATCTACCTAAAATTGTCAAACCTCATAATACAATTTGTAAGAAATGTCAATTTAGAAAATAAGTTAGAGCTAGTTTCAAAAGTATTCCAGAAAATCCAATAATGCTCTCGATTTGATTCACATTGATTTATGTGGTCTAGCTAGAACTAAAAGCTTACAAGGTGATAGATATTTCATGCTAACTATTGATGATTATTCTAGAATGTGTTGGCTTACTTTTCTCAGAGAAAAATCAGAAGCACTTGGAAAGTTCAAACTGTTCAAAGCAATGGTTGAAAATGAAACCGGTAAGAGAATTAAATGTTTAAGATCAGATCAAGGAGGAGAATTCACATCTAAGGGCTTTAATACATTTTGTAAAGTGAATGGAATCAGAAGACAACTATCAGCACCTCAAACACCACAGTAGAATGGAGTTGTTGAAAGGAAAAATATAACTATCTTGGATGAAGCAAGAAGTATGTTATCTGAAGAAAATTTACCACATGTGTATTGGAGAGAAGCAGTCAGCACAGCGGTCTATACATTCAACAAAGTTCACATCAAAGGTGAAACCAGTAAGACCCCTCATGAACTATGGTTTGGTAATACTCCTACTCTTAAGTATTTCAGAATTTTTGGAAGTAAATGTTATATTAGAAGAGATGAGTATATTGGAAAATTTGATCCTAGAAGTGATGAAGGAATATTTCTTGGTTATTCATCTAAGAGAAAGGCATATAGATGTTTTAACAAGAGATTGTAGAAAATTGTTGAGAGTACAAATGTAAAAATTGATGAACAATTCAGAGTAACTTCAAGGTATATATAGACTCTGAACCAGCGATAGAAATTGTGACAAATGAACCTACACTAAATCCACCGGTACAGAATGAAGATCCAGTTACCCTGGTACCATCTAAGGCTTCCACAGTAATTGAAGAACAACAACAAACTAAGACACCCTGGTATGTAAGATTGAATCATTCTGAAGATCTGATAATTGGAAACAAATTTAAAGGAGTTATGACAAGAGGAAGATTGGCAAATGAAGAGGTATGTCTTATTTCTCAAATTGAACCATCATCTGTTAATGAGGCATGTGAAGATAAATTTTGGATTAAAGCTATGGAAGAAGAATTAGAACAAATTGAGAAAAATAATACTTGGACATTAGTTCCCAGACCTAGAGATAAAAATCTAATTGGAACCAAATGGGTATTTAGAAACAAACTTAATCAAGATGGTAAGGTTATCAGAAATAAAGCAAGACTAGTGTGTAAGGGATATTCTCATAAAGAAGGAGTTGATTACAATGAAACCTTTGCACCGGTAGCTAGAATTGAGGCATTCAGATTATTCTTGGCTTTTGTAGCTCACAAGAACTACAAAGTTTATCAAATCGATATTAAATGTGCATTCTTGAATGGAGATCTTGAAGAGGAAGTCTATATTGAACAACCTGATGGATTTTCTTTGACAGATGACAATGATATGGTTTGCAGGTTAAGAAAAGCTCTGTATGGACTAAAACAAGCCCCAAGAGCTTGGTATGCAAGGTTGGATAAGTATCTTCTAAAGATTGGTTTTATTAAAGGAAATGCAGACAACAATTTATATTACAAAATAACTAATGATGATATCTTGATTGTAGAAGTATTCGTTGATGATATAATCTTTGGAGGAGAAGATGGATTGTGTAAGGAATTTTCTATTAAAATGTAGCAAGAATTTGAAATGTCTATGATTGGAGAAATAAAATTCTTTTTAGGATTGCAGATTTCACAGACTGACAAAGGTATATTTTTGAGTCAATCCAAGTACTTGAAAGAGTTACTAAAGAAATTTGGGATGGAGAACTCTAAACCGGTAAGCACATCTATGACTACAAATGATAAATTATCTCAAAGGGATGAATCTACACCTATTAATCCAACTAGATACAAATCTATGATAGGAGGTTTACTGCATTTGACACAAACCAGACCTGATATTATGAATGCAATTTGTATTGTTTCTAGATTTCAAAGTAATCCTAGAGAAAATCAAGAATCAGCAGTAAAAAGGATTTTTCGGTACTTACAAGTCACTGCAAATCTTGGATTATGGTATCCTAGAGATGAAAATTTTGATCTATGTGCATATAAAGATGCAAATTGGGCAGGAGATGTGGATGATAGAAAAAGAACCACAGGCGGAGCATTCTTTCTTGGAAAGAGATTAGTTTCTTGGTTGAGTAAGAAATAGAGTTGTACATCTTTATCAACAGCAGAATCAGAATATGTTGCAGCATCAACTAACTGTACACAAGTACTATGGATTAAGCAAATGTTGAAAGACATAAAGGTAAAATGCAAGGAACCCATTACTATATATTGTGATAACACTGCAACAATTGATATATATAAGATTCTGGTATTACATTCTAAAACAAAACATGTTTCTATCAAACTGAATTTTCTAAGGGAAAAAGTTGAAGAAAAAGAGATAAAACTGGTTTATGTGAATACTAAAGAACAACTTGCAGATATTTTCATGAAACCTTTCCCTAGGGAGACTTTTGAATATCTCAGAGATCAGCTTGGAGTCATACCACCACCGGTAGAGACTTAGACAGTTGATGATTGTCATCAACTGGCAGAATTTATAGAGAAATCTTTTACTCCGGTCTTTGATGAGGAAGCTACTTCTCAGGGGGAGTAGTTGGTATATTGAATTGATTGGTATTTTGTATATGATCTTGATTTTATCATTGTAACTTTGGCATTTGATGTCAAAGGGGGAGAGATATCTATGGAAAAATGCATTATCCTTTTAAGGAGAGATTGGTATTCAAAAACTTTGGATAACACATGTTGCTCTCAGGGGGAGAGATTGTTGGTTGTTGGTATTTGGCATTTCTATTTTGGCACTTTGATGGTTTTCCCATATTGTGTTACCATCAATGCCAAAGTAGGAGATTGTTGGTATTTTGATATGGTTTTGTCATTGATGTCAACACCTACTAAAACACTAGCACTTTGGAGATCCAGCAGCATTCACCAACAAGAAAGTAACTATTGCACAGTTACTGGTATATGGTTCACCGACAAGATATAATGATCACCGGCACTTGGAATGATATGGAAGATACCTGGTAATGTCAAAGACATCATGTGGACACTTTGTTTTGAAGAATTAATCATTGGTATATTCATATTTGCATATTTGCTTTTACCGGCAAATAGGTCCAGGGTTACCTAGGGTTACACCGACAAGTTTATCTTTTCCAGATCAGCATGGCACGCTATGGAGATGACTAATTATTGTTGTAAATGCATTAAGTAGACATGTTTAATTGGTTATTGCATTAGATATTATATTGTTTGTAAAATGTTTTTATTGTAATATCTTGTAGAGCCGACCTACTAAAATTTGTCTTAGGTTATGGTATAAATGTAAGATCTTATTTGTAAGATCGAATGTGGAATGCGAAAAAGAATTGTGTGAAGGTATATGTGAGATTAAGAAGAGCTATACATGAAGACATCATTTGAAGGTGAAGCTAGGTTTTTGTGAAAGCATATCAGCATTACACCAGTACTGAATCCAGCATATGAAGATGCTATCTTGTGTAGTACATTCTTATTGGATTTAACCATCCAATTGTAGTCAGTGTGACTCCCTTTTTGTGATTGAGCAATGAGCTCTAGGCTTTTGGCCTTACTGCATGTGCAGACCCCATTTATGTACACTTACTATTTGCAATAGTATCATCTGATTGTGGGTAAGGTTTCCCACCATGGGTTTTCCCCTTACAGTGTTTCCACATACAAATATTGGTGTTATGTGTTGTGGATGACTTTGTGTTTATGTTTCATGCATTAATCTTTACCAGTATAGCAATTAATTGTTAACACTGTCTACCGGCATACTTAACTGGTTTACCAGTATTAAGCATTAAGTTGATTAATTTGTTTTTGGTTTGAATTTATTTGACAACTGATTCACTGCCCCCCTCTCAGTTGTCTCCGAGACCTAACAACATAAGTCTCTACAATCTTGTAATGGTATGTCCTTTGGGGGTGATGAACAAGATGTCGGCACCTGATCCATGTTGGGTGTAGGAACCATCAAAGTACAAGGTCCATTGCTTAAGTGCAACAATAAGGACATCCATGTCTATAAATTCTACCTGCATTGGTTGTTTATCTAGTAGTGGTGCTTCAACTAATTGATCTAAAATTACCTATCCCTTGATAGCTCGACGCTCTATGTATTGGATATCAAACTCACTGACAATCATGACCCATTTAGCCAATCGGCTTGTAAGAGTTACTTTTCTGAGTAAATACTTGAGAGGATCAATTTTTGATACTAGCTTGATTGTGTGAGCTAGCATGTAATGGTGGAACTTTTGAGAGGCAAATACCACAGCTAAACAAACCTTCTCAATGAATGTATAATTTAGGTCATATCCATTTAATGTTCTACTGATGTAATATATAGCTCATTCCTTGCCTTCTTGATCTTCTTGTGCTAACAGTGCCCCCAATGATACTTCCATTGTTGATATGTAGAGAATGAGCGGCTTCCCTGCTATTGGTGTACCAAAACTGGTGGATTCATTAGATATTGCTTGAGTTGATAGAATTATTCTACACACTTGGCTTCCCATCTAAATGGTATGTTCTTATGTAGAAGATGATTGAATGGTAGACTTTTATCTACTAGTTGGGCTATGAATCCCCTGATAGACTATAGTCATCCTTGTAGAGATCTAAGTTGACTAATGTTTCTGGGAGGCGGCATCTCCATGATGGCCTATACCTTCACTGGATCTACTTCAATGCCTTTTGCAGACATAATGTAGCCTAAAAATTACTTGATATCACCCCAAAGGCACACTTCTTAGGGTTTAGCCTGACTTGGAATTATTCCAATCTTTGAAAGATTTTATCTAATATGCCCAGATGTTCTGCCTGGGTGAATGACTTAGCCAGTAAATCATCCACATAGTCCTCCATGAAGGTATGCATCATATCATGAAAGATTGTTGTCATCACTCTTTGATAAGTTGCCCCAACATTCTTTAAGCCAAAAGGCATGACGTTCCAATAATGCGTTCCCCAAGGATAGTTGAATGCAGTTTTATCTTGATCCTCTAGAGCTATCTTGATTTGATTATAGCCAAAGAAATCATCCATTACTGATAGCATTGCATGGTCTGTTGTTAGGTCCACAATGATGTCGATGCTAGGCAAAGGAAAGTCATCCTTTGGATAGGCTTTGTTGACATCTCTAAAATCTGTGCATTTTTTGATGCTTCCGTCTGGTTTTGAAACTAGCACAATGTTTGAAATCCATTCAGCATAGTCTATAGGTTGAATGAATTTGACATCTAATAACTTCTTTAGTTCAGCTTTGACCATTAATGCTACATGCGGATTCATCTTTCTTAACTTCTGTTTGAATGGCTTAGCTCCTAGAGCAATAGATAAATGATGCATGATTAGGTTTGGATCTATTTTGGGCATATCAGCATAAAACCAAGAAAAATTGGTTTTCTATTATGTGAAGAATCTGATAAACTCTAGTTGTTCCTCTTCTATCAGTGATTCTGTTAGGTGTATATTTTTAGCTGCTGCTTTTGTATCGATGTTTATTGATTGAGTTGGCTCAATCAATATGGGTGATCTCTCTTGATAGTGTTTAGGAAGAGTATCAAGTCTCCCATCCTTAGGTGCCTTAAAAAGGTTTTCACCCTCAGATGCGTCCTTTATTTTGACTATTTTGTGATCTAGTTTTGCCATTGACTGGTTTTCAGCATTAGATCCTTTGTTTCATTTATTTTTGCGACTGAGAGACTTGGCACTCTCCCGATTGCAGATATCGTTAGTTTGTTCACTGGTAAATCCTGTTTCTGGGTTGACTATACATAGGTAATGGACAATGGATTCATCATCTGGGAAAATAGGTATATCATGGTGTTCAGGTTCATCCTAGTCTAACAAATCAAGAAATACAAGTGGTAGGGAGTCATTTGGTGGGTCAAGGTTGGCTGCGGTAAGTGTCATGATAGAGGTATAGTTAAGGTTATCTAGGATGTTGGTTAGGTTAATGATATTGTCAAGATCTTTGATGGTATCATCTTCTGTGTAGACTTGTTCATAGTGTTGTTGCTCATTTTCCTTAGCCTCGTAGATATGTTGTGGACCAAATTCAAGTAATAAAGACTCTGCACCTTGTCCCTCCTGAGAAAGGGTTGTGTGTGAACGGATAGTACCTTCATCGACCTCCTTAGTAACATTTGAACAACTACCTCATTCATAGTCATTAGAATCAATTTCAGAAGTACTATCCTAGAGCCTTTCAGTGCTGCTGATAGGTACGTTGTAGGGTGAGAAAAGAACTCTAATAATTGATACCAGTCTTGTAGTTTTTTCTAATTCAAAATCAGAGCCTGCTTGTACCCTTTCCATTTGTTCATACATTGTTTCTCCTTGGGTTGCAGTGATTTCATCATGTGATGACTCTGCCTTGTTTTGAATAGGTTCCTGTAAATGATGCACTTTCTCATAAGATTCTTATTCCCTTTGCATGGTCAATTCTTCTTATCATTTCTCTTTTTCCTGGTGTTCTCTCTCTTTCCTTGTTGTTTCTGCTGCTTGGTGTAGTGCCTCTTTCCATGAGTCCTTGTATTTCTTCTTTGCTTTCCACTGAGGTTTTTAATACTTATTTTGTTTTTACCTTGGTGGTATGTTGTGTCCATATCCCAATCCTATTTTGTCTCAAGAAAATTGTGAAGGAGGGTCTAGTGGTTCTGTAATGCCTTCTTGACGCTTGCCTATAGGTCTTCTGTTGTTATATCCCATTTGTTGCATGATCAAGAATCCTTTTCCATATTTTTGTGCTGGTATGGCCACCTCCAGAGTAGCAGCTCTAACCTCTCCTTCATCCTTGTATATCCAACTAAGGATGTCTTTCTCTTTTGATTCATTTACTAGTGTGCCCAATTGGATAAATTTGCCATCAAACTTGGTGATGGGCTATGTTGCTTGATGTGTTGATGTAGAAGGTTGTCCATGAGATTTTGGTGATGTTGACAATTTGGATAGACACATGGGTTTGAAAGAGTATTCTCCCATGCCTTGCTCTTTGATTTTCATCTTTTCTTTGAAGTCCATAGATAAAGACTTGAGCTTTTCTTGATGATGATCTAATGCTGAGGAAGTTGGAGCTTCCCTATTGTGTGGAACCAAGTTGTTTTGAGTTGCCCTCATAGCATTGCAATGTTCAAAAGGATTATTATTGGCAGATATGGAAATATCCTATCAATTATATGGGAATTTGACACACTAATGGTATGTTGAAGGCATTGCTTGCATTTCATGTATCCAAGGATGACCCAATAGAATATTGTAAGTTAAGTAAGTCTATGTCTAAGACTTGGCACATAGTGTCCCTTTGTATCGGTCCTACCTAAATAGGTAGTATCACTGTCCCTTTGGATGATCTTTCTTCATCATCATAGACCTTGATGGTGATCTTTTTGTGTGGATCAATAGACTGTTCAGAGAAGCCCAATGAATGAATAAGTTTTAAAGTATAGATATTGAGACCAGCTCCTCCATCTATTAAGACTCTTTTAACTCGATGTTTGTAGACTAAGACTTCAATATGAAGGGGATTATTATGTGGATGACTCAAAGAGATATTATCATGTTCAGAAAAGGTGAGATTATGAGGTCCTATCATATGAGCCACCATGGCTTGAAATTTATCAATGTCCAGATCTTGAGGAACATTTCTTTCAACTAGTGCTTGTTCTAAGATGTCCTTATGTTTCAGCGAGAGTTTGAGTAACTCAAGTATGGATATTTGAGTGGGATTTCTTCACAGTTGATTAACCAAATCATATTGAGTCTTGGGGATATTGGTGGATGTTGATGTATGCCCTTTCAAGATGTATTTTTGAGCTCTGGTTATCACATTGATTGAGGTATGGTCTTGTTTGTCCTTGATCTTTATGACATTTATTTGGTTATCATCTGTCGATATGTGATTGATGGTGTTGTTGTACAGGTGATTTATACGATCTCCCCTTATATCTTTTGATGATGAAGCTCCTTCCTTGTTGTAATTCGAAAGAGAATTTTTAAAGGCGTCATGATCACCGTTTGTCTTGATACCATCAACCATTAAATCACCTCTATCAATTATATCCTGAACAATATTCTTAAGCCTCATGCAATCATTGGTGTGATGTCCTTTGTTTAGATGAAAATCATAGAAATATGAGTCATTCCACCACGGCGGTTTGATCTAGGGTTCAAAGTTGTTTATGGCTGGCAATGTGATAATCTTGTTTGCCAAGAGTTCTCAGAATGTTGATTCTAAGGTTTGCCTCAATGGTGTGTAGATGTGTCTATTTGGGAAAGTGTTGGTGTTACCTCTTTGGTTTGTATTATTCCCTCGGTTAGCATTGTTGCCTTGGTTATTGTTTTTTCCTTGGGTATTGTTGTTGGTGTTTGAAATTAAAGGTCCTTGATTGGTATTTTGTGGATAAGTGTCAGTGCCTTGATTAACACCCTTTTGATTTTTGTTAGATTGTGGATTACCTGACAAAGCTAATACTGGTTGTTTGGACTTTATATCATTAGCATCAGCTCCTCTCTCATTAACAACATTTTTGTTTTTTGTCCAAAATCTGGATTTGTCTAAAGTGTTGTTGTTTTGGTTGTTAAAGGAGTGAGTGTTGGATTGGTTAGTTCCTTCTTTAAAGAACTTCAATGTTCCTTTCTTGATGCAGGCTTCCTCTACCTAGATTTCATTTTTGATCAACTTAGCAAAAGATGGTATGCACTGGAGCTTGAGTTGATAACTCATATCACTATTTAGATTATCGATAAAGATCTCCATCTTTTCCTTTTCAGGCACATCTTGAGGATATCTTGAAACCATACATCTCCAATGCTGAAGAAACACCATAAATATTTCATTGTTTTTTTGTTTGGTGTTACATACCAACATGGTGATCGCGTGTTGAATATTATAGGAGTATTGTGTGATAAATTTGTTTACCAACTCATCAAAGGATCTGATGAGGGGTGTGAGTTTAGACAACCACTCCATTGTTTTCCCTCCCAAACTTCTTGGGAATAGTCTCATTAAGTAAGTGTCATCATGAGTAAAATCTAGGCTTATGGTACAAAATTCCCGAACATGATCACGGGGATCACTTTTACCATCATTTTTGTCGTATTTTGGTATATCTGAATTTGGGGGAAAAGGTATCATGTTTAATCTCCTATCAAAGGGGTAAGGACAAATTTTGTCCAAGGAGTATCGCACTGTGGTCCCTTGTTACATATCCTGCATTTTCCTTTGCAACATTTGAATTTATTGTGTAAGAGCAACCATGGGTGCATTTGTACGTCGAGGAAAAGCTTATTCCCTTTCATTAAGATTATCCTGAGTTTGGGCATGGTTGTATTCGGGTATGTTATTTTGTTTAGGTATGATTTCAGGGTCATGTGTTTCTTCTTCTCTTTGGTTGTCTTGATAGGCGTAATTTCTAGTCCTCGTCCTAAAAATGTGTTCGTCTACATACCTTAAGTTTTTAGTATCGAAATCTTCGAGAAGTCTAACTCCTTTGCTAGTTAGCATGAACATATATTTTTCCTTGTCAACTTCAATGAGTCTTTCCATGAGCCTTTGGAATGAGGGGTTTTCTTGAAATTCTTGGAGAAGTTCCTCAGTGATCTTTGTATCTCCTAGATTAGTATACTCAAAAGGGTTGGATAATCTACGACCCATACTTGACTTTGGTTGTGATTCACTTTTCTTGTTTCTTTGAGAGCCAGTGATAGCGAGCATTTATTTTTATCAGAGTTCTTGATGGTGTTTGGTGGATAGAATATGTTCTTCAATAAAAACTTTTGGTTAAAAAGGGAGTTTTGTCTTCTTCTTCTCTCTCAGGGGTTGGTGGTTGAGGTCGAGCTTTGTTATAAGTGATACAAAATTGTGGGAATAAAGCGGGGTTAATCCTTCCTCCATGATTTAAGCATTGGTTGAATGTCACTTTCTGAATATAAGCTCTGCTTCTTAAAGGTTCTTTGTCAAACTCATTCGATTTGGCTTGAATATACAATCACATGTGACACAAGAATGTGCGATGTGATTTAAAAAGTTGGCGATTGATATAGAGAAACTTATTCCTTTTTGCAAGTTTTTTAGAACAAGGTTGTCTCTTCTTCAACTCAATTTTGTGATGAAGACTTGTTCTTCGCAAAATATGAGGAGTGGTCATACATGAATGATCAAGGGTTTCCTTTGATGTTGGATTGCGATACTTTGTTTGAAAAACTCAAGCTTACTTCATCAAGTAGAGATTTAGATTTGCACCTATGACAAAGTGTGTCAAATGATATGGATAAGAGTCTCCCGATATGGAAACTTGGTTTGATAGCTTAAGGATTAAACTCGATATTTTTTTTGTGATAAGATCCGTTAGATGGTGAAACTTTGATCAATGTGATGATACTGCCTGATTTTGGTTGGATGAAGTCTTATCTCGAGCTAGTTTAAGATTCAAAAATTTTGTTCTAAGGATGCTTGCTTGATTGTGGAATTGTTTTCTTTGATGATCTAGTTTGGATTTTGACTGGTGAGTTTGACAAAAGGCCCAAAAGGGCATTCAGGACTGGTGATAAAAAATTTCTAAAATGCCTGGTTTACTCTCTGTTTTTTCTGTGTTTTTGCCATGCGCTAAAACAGAGACTAGATGCACTAACTAATGATCTAGATGCGCCACAGAAGGTTCTCTATGCACTAACCTGCCTCTTCTATGCACTGAGTGGGATTTGTTTGAAACTGTTTTGACTGAAAGGTTAGGTGCTAATATGTTCCTGAAAAGCGCTACTGTTTGGGCTAAAAATGCTAAGAGATGCCTCTTATGCACTAAGCATGTGTGAATGTGCTAAATTGGTATCACAAAGAACTATTAAATTTTTTCTTAATCTAAAACTAGTTATGCATTAAAGTGAAGGTTGGGAGCGCTAAGTTTTAGTGTAGATGCACTATGGAATGATGGATACGCGCTAGGAAGTTGCTCCTATGCACTAAGCTGCCCTGATTTCTTTGTTTTCTATCATTTTATAATTTTAACTTGTGTTTTTGATGGATGATTTTTTGAAAAATAAGTTGCAAACACGACACACAAATGAGATAACAAATTGTGCCTATGCTAGACAAATAGTGTATGTTCTGTGAGGATGTGTTCAAATCCCTGATGTTTTCACAGGTTTAGATAACAAGTAAGACAAATCAGATAAACTCTTTAATCAAGGGTTATCAACAATGTCATAGCCCACTAGTCTCGATACTCCATCAGCTCAAACAACCTTGCCACCCCCTAGGGGGTGCCCATTTTTTTGTCTTTTTCCAAAAATTAACTCAAAGTGAATTGCTTCACAATTGAGTACTTATCTTGGGAGATACATGGTGATCTTGGTGGCAGATTCTTCCCCACCCTTGCACTATGATATTGAAGTTGTTTGGATACTGACTCGGCTCAAAGTTTCTAGTTCTAAAGTTCTTAATTAGGCTTTCATTCGGTCTTTAGTGATAAACTCCCTCGGGAGGCTTCCCAACCTTTAGAACAAAGGCTTTACATATCTTAAAGATACTGAGGGAAGGATAATTGCTGAGCAAAACCGTTGAAGGGACTTTTGTGAGCGTCCACTTTTGATTTTAGTGGGTTGGAACACTTGGTGATAAAGTCATTTCCCACTTAGGTCATTCCCCTCTCACCAACCATTTAAATGGCACTCTAAGAGAAACTTGGGAGGGCAGACCTGCTAAAGGATTTAATTGCTTTAAAGTAAAGAAAGCATAAGAGCAGTTTGGCTTTTTGGTCACCCAGTTAAGGGGAGAGCATATACCTTCCACTTTCAAGACAAGGCACCCAAGTGTTCTTTTTAAACCTTCAAAACAATGATGATTTATCTTCTATTCGAAGATTTTGCTCCAAAAAACCATGGTGTTCTTTTTAGATCCTCAAAGCAATAATTTTCTATCTAAGAAAATGGAAATCCTAGTCAACAAAATGAATTGCGATGCTTGGTCAACAAAAATAAAAATCGCGAATTTCAACTTCCCTTGTTTTGCACAAAATAAAAAAGTAAGATTCTTTTTATACTTTGCAAAATAAAAATGGATCCTTTTATGCACCAAAGGAAGGTAAAGTTCTTTTTGCAAAAAGGAAACTTGTTCCTTTTAGACCCAAACTGAAAAGTTTTTCCTAACTTGCAAAGAAATAAAGTTTGTTTTTGTTGTTCTTTTTTTATTTTGCAATGAAATTATTTTTAGAACCCAAATCACGATATATTAAATTTTAAGCCTAAAATGAAAACATGAGATTCTTTCCAAATTATAGAAAAGTGAATTCTTTTTACTAGAAAATTAAAAGAATTAAAATTCCTATTTTACTTAATCTAAACTTGCATGAAAGTGGTTAGCTACCTTGAAGAAGAAAGTCAGTAAAACCAGAATCTGATGGGGGCTTACACAAGCCTAAAATTGTTTTCCTTCGGTTACAAAAATTTGTCTTTTCTCTGTCAGATCAATGCGCTATACTGTTTCACCTATGCACTACATAAAAGCACCGATGGGCTACAGAATGTCTTCTATGTGCTAAGTTGTTTACTTCATGCGCTACTCTGTTTTCTGAATGCATTATGATTATACAAAAAGCATTCAGACTGTTATGCGCTAACTAAAATGCTAAACACGCTAATGAAGAGGTCTTATGCGCTAAACAGTAAACCAGAAGGGCTAACCAAAGGTTTCTATGTGCTAAAGAAAGGGTCCAACGTGCTAACTCAGCTTTTACACGTGCTTTCAATGTTGCTCCTACATCAAAAACAATAAGATTAATGGGGTTATGCCCCACGGTGGGTGCCAGAAATGTGTGTGGGAAAAGTGGTTGGTAGAAACGTAAAATTCAGTTTCAAAAAGGTCCACACACCAATGGGACTCTTGGTTGAAGTTATGGAGCTATATTGAGATAGCTCAACTTCCCAAGGGATGTTCCATTGTTCTCTATCTCATAGGATCCCTCAAGTCAATTCCTTTACTCTCAGATCACTAAGCAAAGTGACTTCAGAAATGACAACTCCAAGAATGAGGGATGTTTGATTAATTTATCATGAATGCATTCCTAGATGTGTATGATGTTAAAACTAGAATGATTTAAACTAGCATGAATATGATGTTATGATAAAGATGTCTAATCCTATCCTAACAATATGTACTAGTCTAACATGGATATGCTATGATATTTAAATTTACTTCTAAAATGCTTATTAAGATGATTTTATCAAAAAGAGGCTAAATGCTTAGTAAAATGACTATAGATTAGATGTATGAAACCTGGATCTCTGAAAATGAGAGAATGAGAGCTCTATTTATAGGAAAAATAGGGCAATGGATGGTCAAGATTGGATAATCTTAACAAGGGCTGGGATTGAAAGATATCAATCCATGTTTACAATTCTCACCAATGAAATGGTGACAATTGTCAACAAGAGACTGCTTGAGAGGAGATGTAAGAAGCATTAAATGCTTGAGAAGACATGATGGTTACCTTAGGAGGTAAGGGTTAAGGTTAGGTTAGGGTTATCCATTGGACAAAGCTTTTACCCAAGGGGTAAACTCTTGTGCAAGGGTTAAAGGGATAACCAAGGGTAAAGCCATGAATGCTTGATGAGACCCTTGGATTAGATGAAGGTTGAGTTAGGCAGAAAGTCTCTAACCATACCAAAAGGGTTAGTTAACCATTAATGGTTTGGAAGACTTTGGAGACAAATTTGTAAGAGTCCTTCCAAATTTGGGGGAACTCAACAAGTTAGCTTGTTGAAGACATAAAGGCTTTAATGGTTTTGGAAGACTTTCCTCCAAATTTGAGAAGTGACATCCTCAAACTTAGGGAAAGGGGATGATTGAAGGGATTAGGCTAATTGATTAGGATTAGATGGGTTCTAGAAGAATGCTTTAGGAGGCAAGTGGGAGATGTAGGATTTTGCAAGTGGATGGAGGGGAATTTTAATTAAAATAAATTACTTTATTTCAACAAAAATAGATGCAACTTGCATAAATACAAGTGGGGGATTAAAATAAATAAATTAGATTTATTTACTTGCAAGGGTCAATTTAATTAAATGTAAATTTGATTAAAAAGGGAGAAAGGGGAATTAATTAAATAAAGTGATTTTTTTAATAAAAGGTTATGAAAGGCTTAGGTGAACTTAATTAAATAAATTAAGTAATTCATTTAATTAAATAGAGGAATGAGGTTAAAAAGAATACTAAATATTCACTTAGGAAAGTGGTCATTTTTATACATCTACAGATAACACTCCACACATCACATGGCTAAATCAGAGCTCAAAAAAACATAAGATCTCTAGAGGCAACTCGCAATCCAAGACTCAAGGTACTAGGACCTACATGTAGGGAAGGAGTATCATCACATGCAACAAATGGGAACCTGGGAACCTGTCCCAGCCATCCTAGATGCACATATAGAGTTGTCTCAACCTTGAAGGAGTAAGGGATATTATCTTACCCGGATCATCAAGGTCTTCTCAACCATTCCCAGATCGCTAAAATACCCTGGGGACATGCATTGAGGCCACAAATCCATTCCTTATCTTATAATAGTGAATTACTAATACCCTGTTAACACCTAAAAGTAATAAAATGATCTCCTTATGTAAGGCCAACATCTGATCTCAGCCTAAACACACCAAAACAATGCATCGAGAAAACCCACCAAGTCATACTGATCATACTATCACCCGTCTGAATTAGCATCATAAGCACTTTTCGGGGACACATCTTCATATTATATCGATAGGAGAACTTGTTGTCTCAAATCAACTTGTAATGTCATCGGAGATAGACATATCAATAAAATAGACAATTAAACTTTATCGGCATGATAACCCTGACATATCGGCTTGATATCCCTTGTTTGAGTGAGCTTGAAGAAGTTAGCCTAATCTTATGTGTCATGTCAATACAAATGCATGAAAAAAAGGCTATCAAGAAGAGTCTGGACAATGAGATTAGTGATAATTGATCGACAGAACTTATGAAGTTGGAGTGAGATCCCAAAAATCAGCTCGATAGTAGAAGTCACACCGACAAAGCTACATGAAGGCGTATCGGGTTAAGTCACCCCAATGTGAATAACAAGAAGGTCAAGTAAGTCAGCAAGACAATAGCCTTCGGCTTGAGGTTTCCTTTATGATGTCAATAGTTGTCCCACCGATGGCATTTAATCAGTGATGAAGTCCAGGAGATAAAATTGGAGAGATCCTCCCCGATGAGCAAAACCTACCAAAAGGAAAGGTCACTAAGTGAATTGGTAAGATCGCTAATTGTCAACCTAAATCTAATAAAGGCAACCAAATGACATCCCCCATCGACAACATATTTCTTAGGTCTTGACGATCATGCAAACAAATGACACAATACCAATAAAAGCGGATGTCACACCAGTCTGATAGTCCTATTTCCAAAATCTATTGATGCATTAATTGCCATAGATGACATTAATGATTCACAAAAACAATACTCTAAAAGAAGTAATTATATACATTTCAACCAGAGCAAATTGACAAGATATTGCAAGCAGTGGAGGTAGGAGAATAAACCAAGAGATCAGGCAATAGCAAGTAAGCAATTGTGATTCCTCTATAATTTTGTTGAAAACCATTTTGAATTATGCCTTGTTTCCTAGAAAGATGGACAACCTTACAAAATCCAAGGGTAAAAGATCAAGTCGGGTGGATCCAGGACTACCAACAGGGTGCTTTGAAAGCTTCCAAGAAGCAAGATCTTGATGGAGTCAGTAGTTATATAGAAGAGATGATTGTTACAGAAAGCATGGCAAAGAGCACTATGGAAGACTGTGATACATACTTGAGCAAAAGATATGCAGATCATTTAACAAGAGTACATATGTGCTTAATTAGATCTTAAAATCCTTAGTTGTTAAGTTAGTCTCTCTATTGCTTAGGTTTCAAAAGAGTCTTTTGAAGGGGCACGACCCCTCACTTTATCATAAGTATGTAATGTAATCATTTGTAATACATCAACAATAGATTTATCATACAATGTGCAAATACTTTTTATTCTAGTAATAGAATTAGTGTTTTCATTTCAATTGTGTTGTGAAAGATCTTTTCTTCAAGATATTTGTTCTTTATGATTTTCATTTCTAGTCAATATTAAATTCTCTTATGAAAGAATTGCTTGTTACTATATTAATCTGATAAAATGAGATACATCTGTGACAACCTTATCCTTATGTTCTTGTTGATTGGTCTTTTCAAGGGAAAGTCAAACTCAATTAGACTCATTATTGTGGTCGACAGTAACTCAAATATTATTGAGAGTTAGATATGCTGATAGATCCATCTAAGGGGTGGATTTAAAAAATTTCTCATAGGGTTATATGTGAAAGTCTAGAAGAGGGTGACTTTGTAGCCCAAAAGAGGAGAAGGCACTGGTCAGTTACACATAGAAACTTCATTCAACACACTCATATTATTCCAAACTACAATAGGAGATAGAAGTAGGATACAAGAACAGGAAGTAGGAGAATCAAGAAGTTAAAAGAGGTTAAAGAGTAAGATAATTTATCTTAGAAACATATGCTACATTGAGATAAACACTAGAATTAGAGTATAGTTTAAACACAATCTGCTATAAAAAGCATCAACCTGAAGAATCAGTTGGTGAATAGGTACACCCGCCTAGGTCCTATAGAGCCTAAAGTGCAGGGAGTTAGTAATCCTAAGGGTTCACCCTAGTCATTGGCCAAGTCAGTTGGAAGGTTTGAACATAGAACTTGGCATACTATTAGAACTTTCCAATCTGTTGATTTGGGGACCAACATATTGGCAACTCTTCTAGGGAAGTTTATAATTCCATTGGGAAGGAAGAGTTGGAATATTTAAAGATCTTGCTACAGACTCTGCTGAAAGACGAGCTCAAAACAAAAAATATTTAACTCGCTAAGAGTGTGGCAACTCTGATTTTATAAACATTAATACAAGATCGAATAATTAATCTTATATGTATGGGAGGAGGTCATTAAATAAAGACACCCTATATACCCTCTTCAAGTTAAGCAGAAGGCTAAAAACAAGAATCAAAGAAACAAAAGTTCAGATAAGGGTGCATCAAACCCTGTATCAACAAGTAACCATTTTACCTCACCCATAAGTAGGCCCCTAACTGAGAAAATAAACCAGCATTATAATTCAGAAGTCAATAGTAGTACAAAGATGACATTTGAATACCTTAAAGAAGTAGAGAGAGAATTGAAAAGACAATATTAGGAACAGGTATTAGCTAGGGTAGCAGCAACATATAATCAGTTTCAAGGAGAATCAAGCCATCCGTCTAGCCCAGGGAGTGGACATCAAACACCTAACACTCCTCCTAGTTTCTCATCATCACCTGGTATTCAAAGGATGCATTTTACCAGGGTACACAATGTTAGCCAACCAGGGACACAAGGTGAAGAGACCACACAAGAACTGCAAGATCACATAACAAAATGCAAGAAAACATAAAGCGTCTAAGGCTCATGGTATAGTGAGATGCTCTGGCTTAGCAAATGCAAAATCTGGCTAATAGCATAGTGCCACCTCAAAATAAAGTTTTGATATATCCACCATACCCACCACCAATTACCAATATTCATACATCTACTCAAATCCTATAAAGTATAGTTATGACTAGCAGTATGCAAAACATGCAAACTATCACAACTACTTATCCTTCATATTACATGAATGCATCTATCACTAATCCACCAACTAGCAATATGCATACCAGCATTCCACAAACCTTTGCTAAAACAATTGTTCCACCTAGAACCTGTGCATCCCAAATGAATATGGGACAATTCAATTACGGATATAATTCTTATGGATATCAAATTCCCCAATATAGTTATACAGGTTTGAGCCAAGGTATGTTTAATCCCCCATTGCACCAGTAAGGAATACCAAACTATACAAACCAATAGACTCAGCAATATAATCAATTTCAGCAAGGTTCACAAGGACAAAATCACCAGACTCAACACGAGTACCAATATGGAAACCTATATCAGCATCAACAGAACATGTTTGTAAGGGGTCCAATGAATGTTGTTAGATATAAATAGATGGACTTTACAATAATTCTTGAATACCCAAATCCAATAAATGATGAACTTAGGAAATTTATTCCAAAATTCTCAGGGAATGGAGAAGCATCAGGAGAGGACCACATGAAAAGTTTTCAAAACATGTTGGATGACTTTGATGTGTGAGATGAGGATGTTTTATGAGGTTATTCATGCAATCTCTCACTAAGGATGCCAGGGATTGGTATAAAAGACTACCTGACTCATCAATTCATAATTGGAATGGATTTAAAATAATTTTCATTGAGTAGTATGGTAGCCATGTAGACCCAAAGTTTGCTCTACATGAAATTGCAAATATTTAGAAGGGACAATAAATCAGTACCTAGCTTCAATATGAGATTCATTAAGTTACCTAATAAATTGCCTCCTCACCTTAAACCTAATGATTCTATGAGCCAACAATTTTACATTGATGCTTTTGATCCTAAGACAGGGTATGAACTAAGGACAAGGAACCCCCCAATCTGAATGAAGCTTTTAAAGATGCAGTCATTATTGAAAGTAATAGGAAAGCCTCTGGAAAAGTAGGTAGGAGGGATGATGTTAGGTTGTATAATCCTAGGGTGCAAAACAAACCAAACAAGGAGGAGGATAAGATGGATAAGGTCATCAATGCTTTGAAAGATCTTACACAAAAGGTTGCTAGGAATTATAGGCCGCAATTCCAAATAAATTATAGAACCAAGCTCCATGACATGCCATACAACACTATTTGGAAGGATGGAAAACCAATAGAATGAATTCATAAAGACAAATCTAACATAGATCCACCAGATCCTTTGAAGAAACCTAGGAACCACATGGTAGAAGACAACTTATGGTGTATGGCATGTGAATTGCCCCACTCCCCAATACAGTGTGCAATAGCACATAAGTTGCAAGAAGAAGAAGATGAGTACAATGATTATGGTGGTGATCACAACATAAATATGTTGTCCTTTCAAGAGTATGACTCATTTGAAGATGAAGGTGAGTATGATTTAGATTCTCAAAGGAGTAACCAGCAATGTTACATGCAATAAGTTTTTTCAGATTGCAAGGATAATGATACCAATTATCCAAAATATATCAGACTCAAAAGAACATTAATAGAGGAGATAAAAGAAATAATTGTTGTTATTGTTGAGCAAGCAAGGAGTAGCTACAATTTGAGGAACGAAATAGTAAATCCTGATCAAGGAAAGTTGGCTAGCATTTTCATTAAGGAAAACATGAAATAAAAAAGGTAATCTAAGCCTGAAAGAAAATATGTGCCTACGTTAGTAAAGACAATTTATAAACCAATGGAGAAAATAGATTTAGTCAAGACAATGCAAAGCAATGCAACCCCTACCTTTTACATTAAAAATGTCTTGTCCCAAATGAAAGTATCTATCCAGTTACTAGAAATGGTGAAATTCTCTGGGTATAAAGAGAGTGCTATTACACTCCTATCCAATGTCCTAGAAAACCAAAGTGAAACATTAAATTCAAAAGCACCCCAAAGTAGTCAGTCAAGAAGAAGAACCAATTACAGAAGTGTATTTGGGAACAACACTAATTAAGAATCCATCTCAGATTGACCCATTAAATTTAACATTGTAAATAAATAACAAATTAGTGAAGAACTATATGATAGACTCGAGAGTAGCAATTAACATAATGCCACTTGCAGTCATGAAAGCATTGGGATTATGGGTAGATACAACATATGGAAGATGTTATTCTATAGACAATAGACCTGTCCCAGTGGTTGGAATCATGAAAGATTTATAAATCAAGATTGCTACCTGCCTCGAAGCCACTTACAAGACTGATGTCACTGTGGTGGATGTTGACCCCAACTATGGGATGTTACTTTTAAGACAATGGACATGGTTAGTAGGGGGACATGTTCAATTATATCTCTCATATGCTACTATCCCAATTAATGGAAAATAAATCAAAGTGGAGAGAGAACCTAGGTCATCCTATATCATAGAAGAGGTTAACCCAGATCAATAAATATTTTTTTGTGACAGTGATCAAGTAAATTTCTCTGTTCAATTGATTAAACCTGAATTGAAGAATACTGAGTTAATAAAATCACATGCACAACAAACAAAAGATTAGGTATGGAAAATGTACTTTGATAATGCATGTAGTAAATATGAAAATGCATCTAGGGTAGTGTTCATCTCTCCCACAAGACAAACATTCAAGTACTCCTTCCAATTGTTGTTTGAATGCACAAACAACATTGCTAAATATGAAGCCCTCCTTATAGGATTAAACATAGCAATCAAACATATTATCAAGTTGCTCAGTGTATACGAAGATTCTGAGTTAGTAGTGTCACAAGTGAGGAAGAAGTACACCTCAAAGCATGAGAGGTTAAGGCAGTACAGAAATGCAGTATGGGACATTGTGGAATTATTAGATGCCTTCTCAATAAATTGGATTGATAGATCAAAAAAAAAATGGTTGACTTCCTAGAAAACATAGCCTTGAAAGAAAATGATGCAACCTTAAATGACATTTCTGATGTAGAAATAAAAATTGGACTATCCATCCCTAACAACATATATAATTGGAAAGTGTTTAAAGATGATGCTGACCTATTGAAATTCTTGTAGTGTGAAGACTAGTATGAGGCCCAAGCTATTAATTTTAATGACTATGTTGAAAAAATGAATGGGAAAGAAACTTTGTTTGGGCAGGAGATAGTACAATTGAAAACAAATAAATTACCAAGAGGTTTGGTAGTGTTAGAGAGAGCCTTTAATGTACATTATAAGATGGATACAAAAGTGGTCCCAGCTAAGGAATATGATGTGGAAAAGTTAAACTAAGCACTGATAATTCTCCCAAGAAAGTATACATAGGGAAGAAGCTCACTCCCAAGATGAAGGAGAATCTGATAGCACTATTGAGATAGTATTGTCATGTGTTTGCATGGTCATATGATGACCTGAAAGCATATAGAGAAGACACATTTCAAAATGAGATCCATTGAAACCTGATGCCAAGCCATTTAGACAGAAACAAAGACCCATTAATCCCACTTTGTTACCAAAGATGTGTGAAGAAGTAATGAAGTTAAGAGAAGGGGGAATTATCAAACCAATCAGATATTCAACATGAGTTTCAACTCTTGTACCAATATGAAAGAAAAATGGTGATATCAGGCCGTGTGTGTATTTTAGAAATCTAAACATATCATCCCTAAAGGACAATTATCCATTGCCAAATATGGATGCCTTATTGCAGAAGATGATTGGATGTGAGTTACTATCAATGATGGATGGTTTCTTTGGTTATAACCAAGTCAAAGTAAAATAATTAGAACAATTCAAACAACATTTACAACACCTTGGGGAACATATGTTTATGCAAGGATGCATTTTGGTTTGACAAATGTTGGAGCTAATTTTCAAAGGGACATTGACATGGCCTTTGCAGAACTCATTGATGTGATTATGGTGGTATATCAAGATGACCTTATTGCCTACTCTAAGAAAGTTGAGGATTATTGTAATCATTTGGAGAAAATATTATTGAAGGCTTTGGAATATGGGATATCATTAAACCTGAAGAAATGCCATTTGAGGAAGGAAAGTTATTGGGGCAGACATAAATGAGAAACAAGTGTATGCACTGGTCAAAGCAGTCAAATCTTTTAGGCCATACTTAGTTGGGGCAGACGTGGTAGCATATGTATCCAATGCCGCTATTAAAGACATCTTTAGACAAACTGAGGTGATAGGGAAAAGATGTAGATGGATCAATCAAGTACAAGAATTTAATATTAATATTCATATAAATAAGCTTGTAAGAGGACAAGGATTGGCAAAATTAATGGAAAAACCAATTTAGAAGTTGCACATTATAACAATGTGACATGGGAAGATGTTGTTCTGAGTATTGAAATAGTCCCTTGGTATAAGGACATTGTATACTTATTGAAACACATGAAATGCCCAGAAGGCATGAATGACAATTGTAAGAGATCTTTAAAATTGCAGGCTTCCAAATATGTGCTCATTAAAGGAAACTTGTATTGGAAAAACTAGGATGGGATCTTGTTGCTATTCTTAGATGAATACTAGGCAGAGAAGGTATTGAAAGAAGTGCATGGCAGTATGTGTGGTGGTCACTTTTCTGCTAGAGCCACATATCATAGAATACTTAAAGCAAGTTATTATTGGCCTTGTGTTTTCAATGATGCATACAAGTATGTCAGAAAGTGTGAGGCTTTCCAAAAATTCACAAAAAAATTGAAGTATTAGGGACCACTGTCATTAATACTGATGCAAGTTGATGAACCTTTTCAACAATAGGGTTTGAATTTTATAGGGGAAATAAGTGATAAATCAAGTGGAGGTCACCAATCGATATTAGCCACCACAAATTACTTTACAAAGTGGGTGGAAACTATCCCTTCTAAGTAAGCAACTAGCAAGGAAGTGATAAAGTTTTTAATAGAGAATATCATGACTAGATTTGGAGTACCCTCCAGACTCATAACTGATAATGGCATGTGTTTCAAATCATAGGAGTTTATCTCTTTTTGTGAAGATTATGGTATCACAGCCCCATATGCCTCACCCTATCACCCTCAAGGGAATGGACAAGCAGAGTCCAGCAATAAAAATAACTTGAAAATTATAAGAAGAATGCTAGACAACAACAAAAGGGCTTGGGACTCCAAATTAAACTTGGCAATATGGGCAGATCAGATCACTACTAAGAAATCTACTAGTAAGTCCCCATTTGGATTGGTATATGGGAAATAGGAAAAGTTACCATTAGAGAATCTACTACTAGTTTACAAATTTATAATTGATGAAGAAGTGGAGCTTCTAGATCCTATGGAGGAGAGGTTCATATAGTTGGCTGAACTAGATGAGGTAATAAGAGAAGCACAAAAACAAAATCTCAAAATTCAACAGCAAGTGAAGGCCCCACATGATAAAAGGTCTAGTAACAAAAAATTTAAGGAAGGAGATTGGGTCCTTATATGGAATGCGGGGAATCAAGATAAAGGGAAACATGGCAAGTTTGAATCTCTTTGGATTGGACCATATATGATTGTGGACAAAGGGGGAGAAGACTCGTATTATCTATAGAATGTAAGGAAACTTGCACCCAACTTTATGGCAATTACCACATAGCCCAATTTATACTTTAAACAAACCAACACATAGAATCCACATGCAAAGAATAGACAACATACCCATGAAAATGTGACACAAGATATATCTTGGGAAAAACCTCATGATGGGAAAACCAAGCATCCAAAGGCATCATCCACCATGTATTATCAGCAATGCGTCTATTACAATACAACTATGGAAAGCCTTCAAAAACCCAGCCATAACCAAGCACTCCATGTGACTAAGCATGAATCCACACATCCCATGCCATGATTCCTCCTTCACAAATGCTAACCTAGCTAACTAACCAACCCAAACAACTACCCTTGTGGTTACTTTTATAAACACAAGCTCCCACAAAGCCACCAAGTTCTATTACATCAAAACCATGTGCCCAAAACCATGTGACAATAAAATATAATATTTTTCCTACCTACCCTTGACCCACAGTTAATATTGGGTACCTCATCATAGTTACATTCAACAACATTAAATAAATATAATATAATAATTCCTATGTGTCAATACAACTCATCAAGTGGTTGCAATAATATTCCAAGGGAATCTCTACATGTTGCACGTCCATCTAGGTGCTCCTAGGTGCAACAATACAATATGATATTACAATATAATTCCATGTCCACCTCACACAATAATAAAATAATACAACAATGAAACATTATTATGCAAGGTGTACAACACCATTTTCCCAACATTCTCCCACTTTTTGTATACATTTCATATGGGCCAAGAAGTAATCCATCACATGAGCAAGAGACTGATCTCTCTACGCACATATACCATCATGGAATCCAAGTGCTTCATGTGCTCCATCAAGACACCTGCAATAAGAAACAAAGTGACCACCATCTCATACATGAATTCTCCCAACCTCCATCATGCCACTGTCACTAGACATGAAAAGGCCATCCAAAGAGAAAGCCACACCATCTGTCACAGCAAAAGATAAGTCTTGCACCAACTGATATCCAAACAAAAACACTAATTCAAAGGTATCCAATGAAAAGGTAGTTGTCTACATAGCTGAAATAACACCCACAACAAGTGCTAACACATCAACTATGCATGCCTGCAAGGCATACAAACTAAGTGAATAATATCTCATCAACATATGCAACCTGTAACATGCAACCATAAATGCCAAGTGCAATACCTACCATGTATGTACACCAAGGAACTCCCACTGCATAGGTAATGTCAATATCAGAAATAAATCCACTAACAACATATCATAGAAGTGTAATCATGTAGTATCAAGAACATCCACATAAATATGAACATAATGTAAACCGATAACCTGCAAGTACCACTCTCACACCATATCTCCAACATTCTCCCATGTTCTCCACACCAACAAAAGAAAGAGACAAAGGAACCTCTATGCCATCTCCCAAATGACAACACATGAATACAAAACTAGTGAACACATAGCTCCAAACAACCTCTAACCAATTTAATGTGAATACGAGCATCCAGGATGGTAACCGAAACAAAGAGAGAAAGACAACAAATCAAAACCTGTAGCATGTCCTTCTACACACACCTCTAAATGATAACTGTGTCAAGTATGATCTCCTCCATAAAACCCCACATAAAAAGAATAACAACACCCAAACATCGTTTAGTCCCTTGGACTAAACCAACATATATAACATGTAATCAACATGGATGTAAGCCTCTCATAACCAAGAAGATCAAACTAAATATCCATTCCCAAGCCTATGGAATAGGCCCAATAAACCATCTCCCAAACTAATATCAATGACTGGCACCATCGTAATAAAAACTCAAATGCACAAGGAGATAACCAATGACATACATCTCTCAAACAAGCCCTCCAGAACTAAACATCTCCATAGCTCAAGATCCATATCTATGAAAGGTAAGCATAAACATAATGCAAATAAAAGGAACAATGGGAAATACCTCTCAAGTAGTAAACCACCAAGTAGACCAAGAGTGGGGAATAAGAATGCTCATCAAGCTATCCAAGTCATCATGACTCATACTAAGAACAATCTCCTCTCAAGTCCATACCAAGTGAATGCTCCTCGGTCTTCCTACTGAAACCATCAACCATCTCAACATATATCTCTAATCACAAGAGAATATCAACATCAGCTATGTCTCCATGCATCCATGAGTATCCGTAACCAATCAATCCATGTCAAACTCCAAATACAATATAGCATCATCATGAAGTAATCAAGCAAATTATCATGTACCCAATACAAAGAGAACCACCAAGATCAATGTCAAAGCTCCAACCACAGAATCAGGAACATAACAAACATTATCTAACCATCTCCTCCAAAGTGATAACATGCTCCATATGAACATATCACATAAATGTACCATATCATGCCAAAACTTTAAGCTAGCCATCAAGAGTATACCTTGACATAATATCAACCATCCTATCAAACAAGGATAATGTTGGTGCCCAAAACCACAGATTGGAAAACTTAAGGGTTTGCCAAATCCTCAACTAATCCAACAAGCCTTGGCCAATGAACAGGGATGGTTGAAGACCAAATCCCTCTACACTTAAGGCTCCACTAAACTAAAGTTGGTATACCTTTCTCTCTCAAGCACTAAAGAGGTTATTTAAAGTGGATCTAATCCTTATGACTAGCAAATGCAAAACTGGCAAATAATTGTTTTGCAATAATGCTTTATGATGTGCTTTAAGTGAATTCTCCTTAAAAGAAAATGAAAATGATTATGATTGTATATTAAGAATAAGAATGCTTTCTGGACTTAAAAGAAAGATGCAAAGATTAGTTCGTATAGGATTTGGAGAGAATGTTTCTATATTAAGGACCTTAAATGCATAGAAAACCAGGACCTTAAAAGATAAATAACAAACCAGTGCCTCTATCTAAGGATATTTATGATACTTTGTGGACAAGAGATCTTATCAACTCAAGAGACAACATTAATCGTCAACTATGAAGGTTTCATTATGTGTTACACAAACAATGAAAACCCAATCTCATATTTAATGTAACGGCATGTGATGGCACATTATAGCAAATCAAATGATAGATTTATCAAGAGGACAAAGACATCTCATCAACACAAAAGTATGCACAATATTTAGAAAAGAAACAATGAACCTTGTATATTAATCTTTAGGAAATGATTTCTTACATAAGCTGCACTTGAAGATACTCCATTATAGTTTGTTTGCACAAAAAGATACTTCTTCTTCCTATAGACTTCCCTAATACATATAACTTACAACCCTTACAAGGTAAAGTGATTGTTATTTTTGTAATCCTTCTAAAATCCTAGATCCTAGATGCCTTCTACATACAAAATGACTCACTATAAGTATGTGAATCAATAGACATAGATGAAAGGACATACCCCTTCATTTTGCTAAACTAAAACTTAACTAAAACCTAACACTTAACTGCTTAATTGCTAAGATAACATAAGACAATTATAAAAACATGAGAAATAAAAACTTTAATTATTTGGATCCAGCTTTTTCCCACATTTCCTGATGTGCTTAAGGTAGCCTTCATCTCTATAGGTAACTACATTAAATATTGTATCCCTGAGTGCCATCTCTATCTTGATTAGGTTCTCTAAATGGTCCACTATCTCATTCATATCTAGACCATTTGCTTGGGTGACACTGAGGGTTGCACTGAGTAAAGCCTTACACTCTGAGATCCATGCACTTTTGTCCTTGATAACCCCTGCATCATCAACCAAACTGGGAATCTCACTCTGCAAAACCTCATGGCACTCTTGGAACTCTTCCTTAAACTCTTTAGTATACTTTTCATGAATTTCAATTAATTATGTTATCCTTCTGACAATCTTTTCTTTCAATGTCTTATTCTATAATAACAGATTGAGTCTGTCATAAATCCTTTGGTTAGAGACCATATTATCCATGTTCATTTGATACACACCCCAGATTTCATCCAAAACCTTTTCTAAATTTTCATATCTCCTTGTCATGAATACACATGCAATATCTCTCCTGATAGTTTTCATTTGCTTCTTCATCTTATTGTGCTCTAAGTCTAGTTTCTCAAACTTCTTCTTCCATTGGGTACTAGAGTCAATGACTTGTGGTACTGGATGTCCTCCTCTTCTTAAAGCTTCTTCATACAATGCTTTGTATTTATTCTTTTCAGCAACTTTCCATTTCAATTGAGCCTTATTAAACTTAGAAATGTCAATCCCTATATCCGCAGTGACCATAGGATCCACCTCTTCGACTTTCAACTTCATCATATGACCAAAATCCTTATCTACATCTATTATCTTAGGTCTCTTATTAGGAGGGTATAGGGCCCAAAGCAACATTTTTTCTTCATTTGGATCATACCTTGATCCAATAAAAATATCATTCACTCCTTGGATATCCAACTTCATATCCCTATTATCTACGTGCAACAAAGTATCAAAAAAAATGAGGCACTCAAGTCCCATCTTGGAAACAAATTTATACCAACCTCCACTAGTAATTGCCTCCTCTTTTGTGGGGTCATGTTCTCAACTTCTGCATTGATGTTTTCCTTCAATCTCCATATCATTTCTACTTCATTCTCAGGGGTAATATTTGGCACTGCTTCCCTTAATTTCTTACCCTTGAAGTGATATAAGAATGACTTGAATTCTTTAGATTTTATGAATTGATCATCTGATACAAAAGTTGTGTGCTCAATCATTCTATCATTTGTCTCGGCATTTAAGGTTGTGATTAATTTTTCCTGTGCCTTAGGCTTTTCTTCTTTGTTAGGTACCTATAATTTTGATACAACTTCATTCTCTCTTGAGTCACTTTCTGCATATTCCTCTTCTTCACCTTGGAGATCCTCCAGCCTTTGTTTTTCTCCTATAACCTTCTCTCCAGATTTTCTATCACATCAGCCAATTCTTCCACTTGCTTATTTCTGCATAAATCTTCCATATCATCAATACAATGGAGATAACCTTTCAGGGTCTACCCTTTTCTACACATGTGTATATATCCTTCAAGATCATAATTCTTCCTAGGTGTATGTAACAACAAATTATATTCATCTACTAAATTTCTATCAATGGCTTCATAAGCCCTAGTTGATACAATCCTGAAATCTCCAAACTCCAAAGTCCTTGGCAAAAAGGTCTCCTTATGTGCATCCCCAAAATGATGAGCATTGGAAACACTAAGTTGTCTCACAATTTCTAAAAATGCAATACGATTAGGTGCTGGTTTAGGCAATACATATGGTGATCCCTCAAAACCAAACACTCTAATGAAAGTGAAATTGACACAGGCAAACCAATCACCCCAATTATTATTCACTTTGGTATTCTGGTGCTCAAATGGCTGAAGAAACTTCTTAAAAGTTTCTGAAAAAGACCCTTCAATAGTCTCATTATACATTCTTGAACAAGGGCTTGACATAAAATTCTTGAAACTTCACATAATGGGAATTCACATACCTAGAATCCCATAAAGAAGCCCATAATTGCACAGGTTGCTCCTATCCATCCTTTCCATACTAGTTCACTCTCAAACCCTCTACTCATAGCCCTCTGAGTTGACCAAAAAATAATATCATACACATTAATAGAGAATAATGATTAAAATACTTATCAGGATTGTTCTTCAGGTTGAAAAATCCCTCATGCAATCTGTCTACTAGATATGTAGCAAAATCAAATGTTCAGGACTCATGTCTCTGGACATCAGCTACCAAAACCAGCAGTCCCATTTTTGCTACTTCTAGAGCCTTGACTCCTCCAACCTTTCCACAAGCCATGTAGGTATATTGGAAATATTTCTTGAAAATGTTAATATCATAAGGTGACCCATCCTCCTCCGTTAGCCTTCCCTTTTCAGCCTTATGAAACACCAAATTCCATCCTTGATGTGTATTGTCCATCTTTCTGTTTTCCTCCTCCAAATCATCGAAAGACAGAGGCACCTCCACCTCGAAATCCAAACCAAAGACTTCTTGAATCATTGCCACTATGAAACTAATGAAACCAGTCCCGTCGAGCAATAGGATGCATCTTTTGGCAGCATCATAATTTTTGACCATGAGCTTGAGCAAGTCTATATTTACAAACACATTTGGGACCATGAGTTTTCCCAGACCACTTCTCCATGGGTTAGATATAGGCATTGGGTCATTTATCCTTATGTAATGAAATAGGAACAATTTGTGTCCTCTCACTCTGGTCCATACATCGCCAATCTCCTTGTACCTATCCTCCAACTAGTCACGGATTGGCAAATTGGTCTTCGACCTTCTAGACTTAGCTCCCGAAGAACTCATCTGGTCGATCATATCTTGATTTAGCTTCCTTTGTTTCACAACCTCCCCTGCCTTTAATTTTTTTGATGTATCACTAGATATTTTTGTGACGTTTCTTTTTCCTTTTGCACTCGAACCGTCCATTTTGCAAATCCCTTGTTTGCACTCTATAGCTTCAATTATCACTCCAAAGATAACAAACTTCTTACAGACTACTTTGTGAAAAACAATGTGCACGAGACCCCATATATAAGTTCATCTCCATTATAGTTAACATCTGAAAGAAATCCTAGTTAGATATGCTTCGTGTGATTTCAGGCCTATCTATTGGATGCATTAAATGATGGTTGTCATGTCTATTTTCACACCAGATTTCTTAACAGCTAATCGATGTAACTCTACCCAAAAATTTAATTATTTCGCGCCAACCATAATGTACACTTCTTTAATTTCTCTTTTGTCTTTTTGATCGGCGTAGGTCACCCTGACAAATCCACCTTTTGTTTTGGTAACCAATTCTACATTTTATTATGTCAGGTTAAGTATCTCCAATAAAATCTCCTTCTATTTGCCCACCCAGCTACCCCATCAGGTATCAGGATAACTCATTTCTATGTTTTTTGATAGTTATAGTCTCTTCGATGGGTCCATCCTCTGACTCTTTTTCACACCCATCATCATGTCTGATCGGTGCATGTTATGCCTATGGATCCACCTTTCTTTCCTATGTGGCATCCTTCCCATCAAAAATTAGCACTTCAAAAAATACTCATCTGATAGTAAAAAATACCCCGATGAGTCCTTCTTTCTGTTCCGCACCTCTTTCCTCATCGGGCTACTTCATCAAGCGTCGGAACAACCTAGTTGATGTTTTACTGAGGCCCCAATGACACCAGCTTCTATTTTGCAAACCCTTCCACTGTTCCGCTCTATCGACATAGCATTCCCTGATGAAGTCTCCTTGTTTGCATTCTGGTTAACTTTTTCATCGAACATCGGCATAGCATATAAACACCTCTCACCGATGGATATAAGTCACCCAGATGAGATCCTGAACTCCACGTTCAACACTTCTTTATCAGCATAACTCTAATCGATATCATCGTCTGCCTAGCTTTCCTCTATTGCGTATCGGTGTAGCTATTTTGGTTCCTTTATGAAGGCTAACATTTTCTTTGATGAACCCAACTTACTTCTAGTCTGCACCTTTTTCTTCTCGGCTCCCCTATCCATTCCATCGGACATCGGGGTAACCCAATATTCCCATCTCCCAATACTCCAATAATTAAAACATTTCATTTGCACTCTTCCTTATCAGTGTAGGTCATACCGATAGCTTCATCGGCTATCGATATAACAACTTCTTCACACTTCCAATATTGAACTCTTTTGTCAATGGATATACCCTCTCACTTACTCCTCGATATGAGCTACCCCGATGATAGTGCCTCATTTCTTTTGCGCATCGATTTATTTGCCATCTGAAAGACTTGCTTGGACCGCATTCTAATAGATCGGCGGATGTTATGTCGATAGATATCTCTACTATTTTGGCTATGCAATCCTATCGGGATAACCTATGCCGATAGTTCAAACTTTACAAATTTGAAAATTACCATAAATGTCAATGGCTCCAACTTTTCATAGAGGTTGTATGTAAGCCAAAGGCACTTCTAATTTCATCATACTGACTCCTCTGATATCTGCCAAAATGTTGATATGATGGACTCTTTATGTAGTCTTTACTTAGTGCTCTCCCTCAATGTGCCCAAGTGACCCCTATCCATTCATGAAACGGTTGATCCTTGGACAGCTTCATTTTCTTTAGTGATGTTCCTGCATATAAAAACTAGCAGTAAATGCCCTTATGATGAAATTATATGTAAAAGCATCCATATATAGCACAAAAATATTTTGTAAAAATATGCGCTAACAGATAACATGTCAAATGAAAGCATAAACCACACCTCAACCAAGGACTCCTTGAGCCCTCAAGATGTAAATATCCTCAAATATCATTAAGATCACCATCTCCTACCAGTTTACCCACAAATGTGAAAGATCCTTCTGCGGCAACAAGATCTAAGGATTCCTTCAAACATCTGCACACTAAGAAGATCATCCACCAACCATTGGTGAATACACATCACTACTACAAGATCCCATTGAACCGTGATACCAAGCTCTCCATAGCACCATGATAACCATCTCCTAAATGAATATCATCGAGGTCTACACAAATACAATTGAAATGTCAACAATATTAATTAAACCATGAACTCCATCTCAAGAAGATAGAAAACCACCAATAAACAATCATGAACCAATCCTACACTACCACATCATCACTATCAAAATCTCCCACTGAAAGTGTATTCAAGCTATCCATGACATCATGATAAAACCATCCTCTAACATGAGAATCAACCAAATCCATCTAACAATCAAAGAACTCAAAGTCGACATCATGAGCACCCAAAATGAAAGTAACCATGATCCTCAAACAAGAAGATACACCACCATAACCAATCAGGAATCCAAATTAAATGATCATCAATCAAAGCACCTGCAAATCCAACCGTGTCATGTGAAAGTTCCTAAACACAAGGAACAGCCATTGCATCATGATCACATCCACAAAACAATCATCTAACTCAATGTGTCCAACATGTCAGCATCACATAATCAACCATGTAGGTCCCCCATCATGACTGTACTTGGTAACAACATCTCTCCTCCTCAACATGATAACAAATCAGCGAACCAATGACCAAGCTAAGCTACAAAATCTGAATATGCATAAACAATGAAAGATATATGGGCATAGACTATTGGTATTTTTGATATGTTATATGGTTTTGTCATTGATGTCAACACTTATCAACTCTGGCACTTGGAGAATTGGCAATGTTCACTGGCAAGCTAGTGACTTATGCACAGTCACCAGTATCTTGTTCACTGGCAGGATATATTGTTCACCGGAACTTTGAATGACATGGAAAATACTTGGTTATGTTGAAGACATCGTTTGGACACTTTGTCTTGGAGATTTGTTCATTGGTATATTCGTGTTTGCATATTTTTTGTTATCGACAAATAGGTCCAGGATAAGCACCGGTAGGCTTATCTATTCCAAATCAGCACGACACGCTATGGAGATGATTTGTTAATGTTGTAAATGCATTAAGCCAACATGTTGAATCGGATATTGCATCGGTTATTGTTTTACTTTTAAATTGTTTTTATTGTAATATTTTTTGTAAATCCGACCTATACATTTTGGTCCTAGGCTTCGGTATATATGTAAGATCGATATGCGATTAAAAAAAAAGGAATGTAACAAGGTATATGCGAGAATAAACAGAGCTATACACGCAGACATCATTTGAAGGTAGAAGGAAGGTTTTGTGAAGGCATATCACAACTGAACCGGTACTGAATCCAACATATGAAGATGCTATTTTGAGCAATACATCATTATTGGATTTAACCATCCAATTGTAGTTAGTGTGACTCCTATTTGTGTTTGAGCAGTGAGCTCTAGGCACTTGGCCTTTTTGCATGTGCAGACCCCCTATTGTATACACATACTATCTGCAGTAGTACCATTTGATTGTGGGTAAGGTTTCCCACCGTATTTTTTCCCCTTACAAGGTTTCCATGTACAAATACGGGTGTTATGTGTTGTGTATGTTATTGTCTTTTTGTTTCATGCATTAATATTTATCGATACTATAATTAACTGATAAACTGTCTACCGACATTGAATTTGGTTTACCGGTTTTAAGCATTAAGTTTGGTTAACTTGTTTTTGGTTTAAATTTATTTGACAACTAATTCACCCCCCCTCTCAGTTGTCTCCGAGACCTAACAATTGGTATTAGAGCCTAGTCCTCTTTTTGCAGAAGTTTAACAGCTTGAGGAGATCCAATGTCTTCTAACTATTTCAGGAAGGACAATCCTAAACTTGATGGAACCAACTATGGCATATGGAAGATCAGGATGGAGACACATCTGAATTGCATTGGAAAGGATATCTGGGAAGTTACAAAGAATGGCTATACTGATCCTACTCTCGGTCAACCTAATCCACCAACCTTAGGAAAAGATGAAGAAAATGATTGCAAAGCAAGAGAAGCACTTTTGAGCGTATTATCAGATCAGCAAATCATGGGATTATTAGATAGATCTACTGCTAAAGATATTTGGGACCATTTGGAAACATTGAATGAAGGAGATTCCATACTCAAAATTGCAAAACTTGAAAGCTTCCGAGTCAGGTATGAAAATCTGAAAATGGAAGAAGATGAAAGAATTTCTGCTTTTATGGAAAGGGTAAATGAAATTGTTTTGGGTATTAAATTTTGTGGAGGAACCTTAAGTGAAGATGAAATTGTTTCAAAAGTTTTAAGAGGATTGCCACTGGCATACAAAATGAAAGTTACTGCTATAAATGAGTTAAGAACAATGCCTAATACATCAGTAACTAGGGACACATTGATTGGAAAACTTTCAGCTTTTGAAATTGAGGAATTTGGTCTTGTTGCTACTATAAAGATAGATTTAGATTTTAAGACATCAACATCATCTGCATCATCATTTGACAAGTTTGATTGGAAATCCTTTTATGCAAGAGAACTTGAAGAAAGCAGAAGAGAAAATGAAGAACTTGAAGCACTATTCGCAAGAAAAATGCCTAAAGGTCCAGTTGGAAGTAAGTATGAAGGTAAAGCACCCTTTAAATGTTTTAACTGTAATAAGATTGGTCATACGGCTTCAAAATGCCCTGATAGACATGCAAGATTGAAAGAAGAATCTAGAAGAACATACAAGCCTAACCTTGAATATCAGAGATACAGATTTAAGAAGAATAAAGATAAGTCTTGTTATCTTGTTGATGACGGAGTCATTGATGATTCTGATGAGGATCCGGCAGATAATGGATGGGTCTTTGTTGCTATAATAGAAGATCAACTGGCACCTACTGTTCAACTGGTAGTGCAAGCCTGGAAGCTAAAATTAAAGTTAAGGATGAATGGATCATTGATTCAGGATGTTCACATCATATGACTGGTGATAAAAGTAAATTCTTGACTTTTCAGGAATATAATGGAGGTCTAGTAAGATTTGGAGATCATAAAGCTTGTTTGATCAAAGGAAAAGGTATAATATCTCTTGATGATAAACATAATAATGACAATGTTTACTATGTTGAAGGTTTAAAGCATAATCTATTGAATGTTGGTCAATTAGTTGAAAAAGGATTTCAGTTACAATTCAAGAATGGGAAATGCAAGATTATGAACATAACTAGTTTGGAAATTGCAACCGGTAATCAAACTACAGGTAATATCTTTCATTTGAATAATAATGAAAAGACATGCTTGATTGCACATATTGATAAAAGTTGGCTATGGCATAAAAGACTATCATGTAAATTTTGATTGCGTTGTGAAAATCAGTACAACTAAAGAAGTTAGAGATTTACCTAAGATTGTTAAACCTCACAATCCGGTATGTAAGGAATGTCAATTTGGAAAACAAGTTAGAGCATCTTTTAAAAGTATTCTAGAAAAATCCAATAATGCTCTTGACTTAATTTATACTGATTTATGTGGTCCAACTAGAACTAAAAGCTTACAAGGTGATAGATATTTCATGCTAATCATTGATGACTATTCTAGAATGTGTTGGGTTACTTTTCTTAGAGAAAAATCAGAAGCACTTGGGAAATTCAAGCTATTCAAGGAAATGGTAGAGAATTAAACCAGTAAGAAAATCAAATGTCTGAGATCAGATCAAGGAGGTGAATTCACATCTAAGGAATTTAATACATTATGTGAAGTAAATGGAATCATAAGACAGTTATCAGCACCCCGGACACCACACAGAATGGAGTTGTAGAAAGGAAAAATAGAACTATCTTGGATGCAGCTAGAAGTATGTTATCAGAAGAAAATCTACCACATGTATATTGGAGAGAGGCAGTAAGCACAGCAGTCTACACATTCAACAAAGTTCACATCAAAAGTGAAACTGGTAAGACCCCTCATGAACTATGGTTTGGTATTACTCCTAATCTTAAATATTTTAGAATATTTGGAAGTAAATGCTATATTAGAAGAGATGAGTATATTGTCAAATTTGATCCTAGAAGTGATGAAGGAATATTTCTTGGTTATTCATCTAAGAGCAAAGCATATAAATGTTTTAACAAGAGATTGCAGAAAATTGTTGAGAGTACAAATGTGAAAATTGATGAATAGTTTAGAGGAACTTCAAGGTATATAGACTCTGAACCAGCAGCATAGATACTAACAAATGAACCTACATTGAACACACCGGTACAGAATGAAGATCTAGTTACACCGGTATCATCTAAAAATCCCACTGTAACTGAGGAACATCAGCAAACAAAGACACCCTGATATGTAAGATTGAACCACTCTTAAGATTAGATAATTGGGAACAAATATCAAGGAGTTATGACAAGAGGAAGACTGAAAAATGAAGAGGTATGTCTTGTTTCTCAAATTGAACCAACATCAATTAATGAGGCATGTGAAGATATACACTGGATTAAAGCTATGGAAGAAGAACTAGGACAAATTGAGAAGAATAACACATGGACATTAGTTCCCTGGCCTAAAGACAAAAATGTAATTGGAACAAAATGGGTATTCAAAAACAAACTCAATGAAAATGGTAAGGTAATCAGAAATAAAGCAAGACTAGTGTGTAAGGGATATTCACAGAAAGAAGGAATTGATTACAATGAAACCTTTGCACCGGTAGCTAGAATTGAGGCAGTCAAATTGTTCTTGGCTTTTGCAGCACACAAAAACTACAAAGTATATCAAATGGATATTAAATGTGCATTTCTGAATGGAGATCTTGAAGAAGAAGTTTACATTAAGCAACCTAATGGATTTTCTTTAATAGATAACAAAGATATGGTTTGCAGGTTGAGGAAAGCTTTATATGGGTTGAAGCAAGCTCCAAGAGCTTGGTATGCTAGATTGGATAAATACCTTTTGAAGATTGGTTTTTCTAAAGGTAATGCTGATAGCAACTTATTCTATAAAGTGGCTAATGATGACATCTTGGTTATATAAGTTTTTATTGATGATATAATCTTCGGAGGAGAAGATGGATTATGTACACTTTTCTATTGAAATGCAGCAAGAATTTGAAATGTCTATGATTGGAGAGAAACTTCTTTTTAGGATTGCAGATTTCACAGACTGATAAAGGTATATTCTTGAGTCAATCTAAGTACTTGAAGGAGTTACTAAATAAATTTGGGATGGAGAACTCTAAATCGGTAAGCACACCTATGACTATAAATGACAAATTATCACTAAGGGATGAATCAACACCTGTTAATTCAACTAGGTACAAATCTATGATAGGAGGTCTACTATATTTGACACAAACAAGACCTAATATTATGAATGCAGTATGTATTGTTTCAAGATTTCAGAGTAATCCTAAAGAAAATCATGAATCAACAGTAAAAAGGATTTTTCGGTACTTACAAGGCACTACAAACCTTGGCCTATGGTATCCTAGAGATGAAAACTTTGAATTATGTGCATACACATATGCAAATTGGGCAGGAGATGTAGATGATAGAAAAAGCACCACTGACGGAGCATTTTTTCTTGGAAGCAAATTAATTTCTTGGTTGAGGAAGAAAAAAAGTTGCACATCCTTATCAACAACTGAATCAAAATATGTTGCAACAGCAACCAACTGTACACAGGTATTATGGCTTAAGAAAATGTTGAAGGACATAAAGGTAAAATGCAAGGAACCTATAACTATCTATTGTGATAATACAACAACAATTGATATATCTAAGAATTCTGTACTACATTCTAAAACTAAACATGTCTCTATCAAACTGAATTTTCTAAAAGAGAATGTTGAAGCAAAAGAAGTAAAATTGGTTTATGTGAATACTAAAGAACAGATTACAGATATTTTCACCAAGCCTTTGCCTAAGGAGACTTTTGAATATCTCAGAGATCAGCTTGGGGTCATACCCCTACTAGTAGAAACTTAGACAGTTGATGTTTGTCATCAATCGACAGAACTAACTGAGAAATCTTTCACTCTGGCTTTGATGAGGAGAGCTACTTCTCAGGGGGAGTAGTTGGTATACTGAATAAGTTGGTATTTTGTATTTGAACCTGGTTTTTGTATTGCTTTGGCATTTGATGTCAAAGGGGGAGAGATTGATATGGAAAAACACATGTTACTCCTAGAGGGAGAGATTGTTATTTTTGGAGATATTGATTACTCTGTGTACCTAAATTTTGATTTTTAGTTTTGATCTCTTTTGGGAGATTGTTGGTTTTTGGTATTTGGCATTTCTATTTTGGCACTTTGATGGTTTTTCCATCTTCTATTGCCATCAATTCCAAAGGGGGAGATTGTTGGTATTTTGGATATGTTGATATGGTTTTGTCATTGATGTCAACACTTATCAACTCTGGCACTTGGAGAATTGGCAATGTTCACCGGCAAGCTAGTGACTTATGTACAGTCACCGGTATCTTGTTCACTAATAGGATATATTGTTCATCGGCACTTTGAATGACATGGAAAACACTTGGTTATGTCGAAGACATCATTTGGAGGACACTTTGTCTTGGAGATTTGTTCATTGGTATATTTGTGTTTGCATATTTGTTGTTACCGGCAAATAGGTCCAGGATAAGCACCGATAGGCTTATCTATTCCAGATCAGCACGACATGCTATGGAGATGATTTATTAATGTTGTAAATGCATTAATCTGATATGTTGAATCGGATATTGCTTCAGTTATTTTTTTACTTGTAAATTGTTTTTATTGTAATATTTTTTGTAAAGCCAACCTATACATTTTGGTCCTAGGCTTCAGTATATATGTAAGATCTTATTTGTAAGATCGATATGCGATTAAAAAAAAAGATTGTAACAAGGTATATGTGAGAATAAGCAAAGCTATACACGCAGACATCATTTGAAGGTAGAAGGGATGTTTTGTGAAGGCATATCAGAACTGAACCGGTACTAAATCCAGCATATGAAGATGTTATTTTGAGTAGTACATCATTATTAGATTTAACCATCCAATTGTAGTCAGTGTGACTCCTATTTGTGTTTGAGTAGTGAGCTCTAAGCGCTTGGCCTTTCTGCATGTTCAGACCCCCTATTGTATACACATATTATCTGCATTAGTACCATCTAATTGTGGGTAAGGTTTCCCACCGTGGTTTTTCCCCTTATAGGGTTTCCACGTACAAATACTGGTGTTATGTGCTATGGATGTTATTGTCTTTTTGTTTCATGCATTAATCTTTACCGGTACTACAATTAATTGATAAACTGTCTATCAGAATTGAATTTGGTTTATCGGTATTAAGCATTAAGTTTGGTTAATTTGTTTTTGGTTTAAATTTATTTGACAACTGATTAACCCCCCCCCTCTCAGTTGTCTCTGGGACCTAACACAGACAACCGATATCTGAGTCATAAGTGCAATCCTGTAAGTAAAGATTGCCTACAAAACTGCACAACTTGTAGACACATCAATGTAACATGCATACTCAAACCAAAACTGATAACCATTTCAACATGGGAGAAATTGAGATACAACATCGAGTGTACAATGACATTAAATCCAAATATCCAATATGTAACATGTCATAAACTCATAATGTCACCATAGTCAAAAGGAACCATAGTCAGCTCAAGTCAAAATATCAACATATAAATCATTTCAAATCTTCTCCAACCTTGAATCAATGTGTAGATATTTATGTCGACTATTCGAAGTCCAAAATCCAACTTTGTATGCTCAAGTTATGACCTCACAAAGCCATCAAGGTAAATGCCACTTCTAGCTGATATTTCACTACCCAAATAGCAAAATCTAGAAAAACTAATCATATAAACATGAAGTACACTAAGTCACATTTCCAATGACTATAAGAACTTGAAAAACAGACACCATACGCCCAAGTTATGCTCCGTGGAAGAAAAACAACCAATTAGGCTATATTTACAAATAATGGACTCCAAAAAATCACCAATATGCCCCAAAAATCATTTTTTAAATTTTTTATAAATTTCTCCAATATGCCTCACAAATAATTTTTTCAGTTTTACCAGGTGGGGCCCACTGGCCAGACCCACACCTCATATATCTGGCATATAAAATTATACATGGCATATTAAATATTTCAAAGTTTTTATATAAAAAAACTTTATAAAACAAATTTTATTTTTAAAATAAAAATGGTAGAATTTTTTTTTAATTAAATTATTTGTTTAAAAAAGGTTTTTGTGGGAGTTTAAACCCATCGCCGTGGGTGGGCCCATGGTGGGAACCCACGCCACCGGTGGGGGCCCCCGGGGACCCATAGTGGGCCAACATACTCTGCACTGTAGGTACTTCTGGTCCACGGGGTCGATAGAGCCTGCAACGCAGATACTATCGGTACCCACGAAATACAAGGTAGGGGGTGATTCTGCGAACCCCCCCATGCCCTTTCAATTTTATTTTTTATTCCGGCCAGTTTTCATTTTTTTAATTTGTAATTTGATTTTCAAAAAAGTCGATGGGATTTTCGTTTGTGGGAAAAATATATATTTTTTATTTTGATGACGACTACGCAGGCGCGGTATGGGCGTACGACCGTACCATCTAAAAAAAATTCAAACTTAGGCCAACATCACTAAAATAGGTCAAATTTTATATCAAAATTTGTATCCTGACCTCCCTGATAACAACCATGGAGTTCGTTTTGTCTCACAGGGCCAAATTTGAAACTTCACCCCCAAAACCCCCAAAATGCAAATTCTTGGAAACCAAAATTGAGACAAATTTCTATAAAATCAGATCTGCAACAAATGCCCACAAATTTGCAACCCACAACTTGCAATAAAACCTTATATCTTGTCTTGTCTTTCATCCTTACATGCATTCATGGATTCAACCTAGGGTTATAAATACCATTAAACCAATAGCTCTGATAGATATAAAATGAACTTGGCAAACCTGTTGTATAAAATGAACTTGCAATGTCATTGAAGTTAGACATGGCAAACCTGTTGTATAAAATGAACTTGCAATGTCCTTGAAGATAGACATACCAATAAAATAGACAATTAAACTTTATCGGCATGATAACCTTTGTCAGAGTGACCTCGAAGCAGAGAACCCGATCTTATGTATCATGTTGATGCAAATCCACAAAAAAAAGGCTATCGAGAAGAGTCTGGCTGACGGGATTAGTGACAACTCATCGACAGAACTTAAGAAGTCAGAGTGAGATCCCAAAAGTCAGCCTGATAGTAGAAGTCACACCGACAGAGCTACATGAAGGTATATCAGGTTAAGTCACCCCGATGTGAATAACAAGAAGGGTCAAGTAAATCAGCAAGACAATAGCCTTCAACCTGAGGTTTCCTTTATGACGCCAATAGTTGTTGTCTCACTGATGGCATTTAATTAGTGATGAAGTTCAGGAGATAAAATCAGAGAGGTCCTCCCTGATGAGAAAAACATACCGAAAGGAAGGGTCACTAAGATGACATTTAATCAATGATCAAGTCCAGGAGATAAAATCATATAGATCCTCCTTGATGAGAAAAACATACCAAAAGGAAAGGTCACTATGTGATTTTGTAAGACCACTAATTTTTAACCTGAATCAAAGAAAGGTGACCAAATCAAATTCCCCATTGACAACATATTTATTAGGTCTTGACGATCATGCAAACAAATGATTTCATACCGATAAAAGCGGTTGTCACATCAGTCTAACAGTCCTATTTTCAAAATCTATTGATGCATTATTCGTCATAGATGACATTAATGCTTCACAATAAGAATACTCTATGAGAAGTTATTACAGACATTTCAGCCAAAGTAAATTGACAAGATATTGTGAGCAGCGGAGGTAGGAGAATAAACCAAAGAGATCAAGCAATATCAAGTAAGCAATTGTGATTCTTTTGTAATTCTATTAAAAATCATTTTGAATTACGCCTTGTTGCATAGAAATATAGACACCCTTACAAAATCCAAGAGTAAAAGATCAAGTCAAGTGGATCCAAGACTACCAAAGGTATTTATGGGATGCTTTGAAAGCTACCAAGACGGGAGATCTTGATGGACTCAGCAGTTATATAGAAGAGATGATCGTTGCAGAAAGTGTGGCAAAGAGCACAATGGAAGATTGTGATGCATACTTGAGCAAAGAATATGCAGATCATTTAACAAGAGTACATATGTGCTTATCCTTAGTTGTTAAGTTAGTCTCTCTATTGCTTAAGTTTCAAAAGACTCTTTTGAAGGGGCGCGACCCCTCACTTTATTATAAATATGTAATGTAATCATTTGAAAGACATCATCAATAGTTTTATCATACAATCTACAAAGACTTTTTATTTCAGTAATAAAATCAATGTATTCATTTCAATTGTGTTGTGGAAGATCTTTTTTTCAAGATATTTGTTCTCTATGATTTTCATTTCTAGTGGATGAATGATATCTTAAATTCTCTTATGAAAGAATTGCTTGTTACCATAATAATCTGGTAAAACATGATTGGTCTTTTCAAGGGAAAGTTAAACTCAATCAGACTCATTATTGTGGCAAATAGTAACTCAATAATATTGAGAGTTAGATACGCTAACAGATCCATCTAAGGGGTGGATTTAAAAATTGTCACCTAGGGTTATACATGAAAGTATATAAGAGGGTGACTCTATAGCCCAAAAGAGTAGAAGGTACTGGTCAGTTACACATAGAAACTTCATTCAAAACACTCATATTATTCCAAACTACATAAGGAGATAGAAGTAGGATACAAGAATAGGAAGTAGGAGAATTAAGGAGTTAGAAGAGGTTAAAGAGTAAGATCTCCGAAACATATGCTACTTTGAGATAAACACTAGAATTAGAGTATATTTTAAACACAATCTGCTATAAAAAGACTCAACCTCAAGAATCGGTTGGTGAATAGGTACACCCACCTAGGTCTTATAGAGCCTCAAGTGCAAGAATTTAGTAATCCTAAGGATTCGCTCTGATCATTGGCCAAGTCAGTTGGAAGGTTTGAGCATAGAACTTGGCATACTCTTAGAACTTTCCAATCTGGTTATTTAGGGACCAACATACCCAAACCCTCCTAGAATAAATTAATTAAATTATCACTTGATTACAAGGTAAACTCCCAATGAGATGTTTCGGCGGCCTAGACCCCGAGTAACCTAGTTGTCTACTCCCCATGACCCCAGTCACTCACTTTGGAATCCCACTCCCACTAGCATGCACCTAGACCTTAGGGATTACACATATACCACATAAAAACATAGAATAAAATAACATGACCAAGGACTCTCAAAAAATCAAACCTGGTAAACCAAGGTTCCAAATCAAATCAATACAACAACTGCAACATGACAACCTCTAAGAAATATGCAAATAAAACCACCATACAAGGAATTATCAAACATGATCCCTATTAAATTACTCACATAAAATCCACATCAATCAATAAACTAGTCCTGAGACAACTTAGGAATCAAGATACAGCCTCTAGGAACTCAAAATATGGAGAGGTAAAACTTAGAAAGCTCAAAAAATGATTCATATACAAGGATACACAGATTAGCGCATTCATTAATTGTTTTAGCACTTTCAAAGAGTCTTCTAGCGCATACAACACCTCAATTAGCACATACACAAGAAACTCCGGCACATATGAATAGTATTCTAGAACCTTTGCGATAGGAAGTGCTTCTCCTAATGCATTTGCAACAGGAAGTGGTGCATATATAACATCTTCTAGCGCATCTACCACCCAGTCTAGCGCATTTGCGACGGGAACTAAAAAAGTCTCAAGAACGAAAAATAAAAAACTTTGAACAAAACCAGGAAATTATAAAGACACAATATGTTTCCAAAATTCAAACAATTAAGACACAATGGGCACTCAAAGCCAAAGGACAAGATATAAAACTTAAACAAGGATTAAATATGTCTCAATTGTAAATTTATTCACGACACAATAAACACAGAAAAACAACAAGGTCATTTATAGAGAACCATACACAACAAAAGAAATATATTTTCCAACAAAATAATAAACACTTATACCCCCAAAACTATAATATATTATGCAAAATATATACATCCTTATATCTATATGTAATTTTCCCAAAACTCCCATACATCACACAAAGGCACAGAGCAAACACTTATTTTCTGAACATGTAATGCACAAAGGAACAAATAGAGACAACATGTACCTTGAAGTTATGGAAATTAACGAAGAGCCAAAAATCCACAATCAGTCTAGCCACAATCCAAAATCCAGACGCATAGTATTTTTTCCCAAAAGCCCCAGCCCGACAAAATGCACAGGAAATCAAATAAATAGAAAAAAATATCCAAAACTATAGGAAATATCGGCCAATAGAAATAATCAAATAAAATATATCTCTTACCAACCCTTCCAAAAGCCAAGGAAAATATTAATAAAATAATATTTTATTAACTCACCCAATACACTCAACCAATCGTAAAATAGGGTAGGTAAAAAATATAATATTTAACTAGTAACCCAATAGGTAAGGGAAAAAATAATAGTATAATCAGCCAATAATAAATTAAACCATGGGCATAATTAAATATAAAAGCCCATAAATAAAATAACCAAGGGTGTATAAATAAATGCCCAAATTAATAAATAATAAATATCCAATAGTCATTGATTCAATAACTAAATAATCAACAATATACAATCACTTATTAAATATAAATCCCAATATTAATCTCTTATTAATATTGTATTAATGTCAACTATTTATTTAATTTATTATTATAAACTATGTAAATCCATTAATTTAATTTAACGTTATTAAACTATATTAATTAATTAATTAATTAATAATTAAATCATTCAATAATCATAACACTAAAACCAATCCAACATCAGATAACTCAAGAAACCACTTGGCGCTAAACAACAACTCACACCAAGACTCTAAACTGACAAGGGTAATCAACTTAAATCTAGAGTGTACAATGGGTTTTCATGTCATCTTTGATCAACTTTCTATTGCGATAAGAGTCAAGACATGCTCACACTTATGAAGCCAAGTGGAGTCAATGTCTGGTAACTACAAACCTGTCACTACCAATACACATACAACAAGTTATATAATAATATATATCATAAATGATCAGGCAAGTGAAGAGAATCGCAACATCATATCATGTTTGCAATGAGTGATATGATATCATCTCTATCACAAATGTAGTATAAGACAGTTACGACAACCAAGCACTATCAAAATCATCATCATATCCAATATAATCATGAATTAGGGTTAGTACATGGTTAGATACCATCAAATCATCATAAAGTAGACTAAGCTATATCAATATGGTCTATTGATGCACAAAGACAAGATGAATCAGGGAGGGGCACTACATCCTAACCCCCTTGGGCTCGACTTACTCTTGGAAGTCGCAAAGGTTAAGTTGAAAACATGCACACATTAATCCAAAAGTTCCTTGAACATAGACAAATTAAAATCTTTCCTTTAGGAAAATTACAAATAATATACCTAATCTTTCTCATTTAAGGATTCGTCAATCGATAAAAGATCTTAGTTCAAGCATTTTCTAGTTCAAAATAAGATAATGACAATAAAAAATTTCTTCCTATACTTCAACTATTCAAGGTAAAAGCATTACAGAAGAGATAAAACAAGTCACACAACTCTTACTAGTTATAATTAGCATGCTACATCATTAGGATACCTTCAAGAGTACTTCATTTAACCATATTTTGTAAGACAAAACTATAATTCTTGACACTGAGATAGAATCTATATGAAATAATCACAATAATTCACAACATTCAAGCATTGCAACATTCATTTAGCAACTAGTTACACACATTTAAGAAGATAGGTATACATTTTACACATAAGCACTTATTAAAGATAGGAAATTTGTAGTTCATTTACATTTACCTATTACAAATTTCTCAAGTCCAAATGCACTTCTATATCCAATATTTCATAGAATCTAGAAAGTTACCATTACATTTCGTCCTATTAATATATTTATCTACAATCATTTACTATCATCATTATCTAATTGTTCACTAAGTCTAGTGCACTTCTCTGCGGTGTCCTCCCTTGCACACACTATCAGAGATTCAAGGTGAACATGATAGAGACTATACCTAACACAAAACAAGGGCCCACAATACTCAACATTCAAAATGTCCACAAGAGATAACAACAACAAAAGAGAAAATCCAAAAAGAAAATATTCTCAAATCCAACATTAAATCATGAAAAAATTTCAGCATAATCAACAAGAAATAAAGTGTGACAAGTGCCACCAAATAGAAAAAAAAACAAATGAAAGAATAATTGCATAAATCCAAAAATAAAATTAACTCCAATGATACTTCATTCAATCACCAAATAAATCAAGGCAACATAGCCAACTCATCCAAGTCTACATCATGAGGTGAGCATTTTCAATCACACTAAAGGGAATAACCGCTACACAACCTCCAAGGGTACAATTCCCTGGATGTGTTAGAGAGTACACATTGGATAAATTAAGACCATTATTTATTTACATAACCATATTCCTCTTTGAATGCAATGGAATGTCTTACAGAAGTCTAAGTAATTATTCCTAATGAAAGAGGACATTATTGAGAGAAGATAAAGTGTCTCATATAAGTTCTACAATTTTATATCATGATCTACACTACACAATTCTTACACACATAATACAAACACTTTAGCTTATATTCATAAAGAAATAAACATAACAAATTAATTTTATAAGCGTTAATTAAGAGGATATACACAATTTATCTTACTCTATAACATAATCATTTTTACATTGTTAGCATCCAAAGGTCAAGCATAAGAAACAAATACACCACTGAATACAATTATAATTTCTAGAGAGGACAAGAGAGAGAGAGAGAGAGAACACAACACGCAAACATCTAAAATATCCAAGATTTCAATGTCCTTTTTACAAACACAAATCTCAAAGAATGTTGGAATCAATGAACATTGAGAGGGGGTGTGAATCAGTGTTTTGTAGTTTACAAACTTATTAAGCTAATTCTCAAACCACCAGATGAAAAAGAATGAAATTAAAATGCATAAACATAAAGCAATCAACCATATAACCATAACACCAAGATTTTTACATGGAAACCCAGAAAGGGAAAAATGATGGTGGGATTTGAACCTGCAATATTAGTATACTATGGCCAGAAGTATGATAATATTACATAAGGGGAATGCACTTGCATTCAGGCATACTGCGTAGAGCTCACTGCTCAAATACAAAAAGGGCTACAACCCAAAGGAAGGCTCACTGCCTTACAGGCTATTACAATTGATTACTATAATGAATGAACTAAAGTATAGCATCTACATATGCCAAAAAGTAGTTATGGTTATGCTCAAATTGACTTCTGCAACTATTCTGACTTTCTGCTTTGTCTTCTTGCTCTATCATACACCGGACCACCAAAATCTTCAATCACATTCACCAAAATTCACACATTTGCTCATATAGACTTATCACACACATCTCATGTGTCAAAATGTTCAACCAAATTGATCTTATATTTCCGCACCAACAAAATGAATCAATAACCATGTCAGCTTCCAAAGACTGCATAACACGTAACATGAAACATGTAACCTTAAGTCGGCTCAATTCGCCCACAAATCCATATGCAAACCAAAACAGAATGATAAAAGGCTTCATACAGGTTGGCCCAATCTCCTCAAACACAAAACTAATCACTAAAATCAACCCTAAGAATCTACAACACACGTTACACAAAAATGGCTCTATTCTAACTGAATTACCAGATACCAAACCTTCAATCTCACTCATGAATAAACACTAGATATTGGGATTATGGAATAATCTGCCTCGGACCTCAAATCATCTATCTCTATCACCCCAACCAAAATTACCCAATCAAAATCATGATATGCACATTGTACTCATGTTCTATCAGTTACTATGTTTCACCTTCCAGACTTATGCCTTATGAACAATATGTCTTCCGGTAAATCAAATCTATTTACACCAAATATGATTTCTCGATTGAGTTTCCATCAATGACAACTCCTAATTATCTCTCATGCATCAATCTTCACCGAAATAGTGTCTCTTGCCAACAATCTCCCCCTTTGGCATTAATGGCAACACTGTGTAAAATGAATTGTACACTCAAAGCTGCAAAATTTTAAACTCTCCCAAAATTCTATAAGATTCTATAAGCTCCCCCTGAGAATTTGCACCGTTTTTCACTCTACTCTCTCCCCGTTTGACAACAATGCCAAAGATAGGAATCCACCAAAACTTATATACAAGGATATGTACAGTTGCTTACAAAAATTTAAAAATATCTGCAAAAATTGTCCTTAGGCACAGCAAGTGGTTATCCCATGCTTTCTTCAAACTCTCCAAAATGTTAATCATCCCACTGAAAAGATAGGCATGCATCTATTCTCCTCTTTTGTCTATTGGAACACTCGAATTCAAAGCATCATTTTCATCTTGCATACTGCTCATCAGAGAATATATTTGGGGAGTGATAAGACTCCTCACTTCTCCCACTCTACCCAAAATTTTGTCATTTTCCTAATTTAAAATCTTAATCTTATCCAATATACTCAAAACATGTGGTTCAAAATTACTAGCCAAGACCGATTGGGATGCATATGATTGTGATATGCTAGCAAGCTACCCTTCACATTCTCTTATTTTCTTTTCAATGTCCATAGTAAACTTTGGCAAAATTAAACATGACTTGTATATCTGACCACCTTCATCTAATTCATCTTGAATACTCTTCATAATAGTTACTAATATCACCCTATCATCCTCAATCATCTTCAAAAATATTTTCAGTCTCATGGCATTAAACTAATTTAGAACTCTAGTATTTGTTGCCTTCTCCAAAGACTCAAAATGAGAATCTACAACATTCAACATACTTCTAAGCTTACCAGAGGCATCATCAGATGTGTCTGGTATAAAAGATGGCAAAATTTTCTGCAATACATCTCCTGCCAATGTTATTAACTCTTTATCTACGGTATGGGACTTGATTAAGTCCTCACTAGCTTTATCTTGTGCAAGAGTTGCTAACTTCAATGCTTGAATAGGAGATAAAGAACTCAAATCAATAGGCCCTTGATCAAAATTGTCTGAATTGGTCACAACTTGTTTTCCTTTGTCAGGAACAAGGCATCTCGCCACTGTCACTAGAGCCTAATCATCCTTCTCCTCTCCTTTCTCCTTTCCTATCACCTCTGCACTCGCATCCTTTTCAACCTACTCCATATCATATTTCTCCTCGATTGCCTTCTCTGAAACTACTTCTATCATCATATACTCAGATAGGCATGTAATCTTCTAGATATCAACTGCTCAACTAATCTCCTCCATTTGCAACCATCCTCAATCAGTTACAAATCTCTGAAAAGGGGGTTCTTAAGGATCTGCATAAAAAGCTTCCCCCTAAGGCCAAAGTACCTCAGTTATTGGATGAGGTTCCAACATTGGAATTAGGTGTGGAGCCATTCTAAAAATTTGAATCTTCTTTCTTAACCCATATCTTCTTATGTTTCTCTCTGACTTCTTCAACCTTTGCTTTTCTCTTCTCATCTGATATGTTCTTGTCTACCAGAGCATTCTTGATCACATTCTTGCTTCTGCAATATTTTGCAATGTGATCAGATTTGTTGCATTGGCAAACAACATTTCCTTGCATAGGCCTAAAGTTCATCTGATTTGGTGTCATCATGCATTGGTTTGAAATGTGCCCAAACATTCCACAAGCATAGCATATATTATTGTGAAAATTATTTATCATTGTTCTGCACATGTTTGACTTATGACCAATGTTGTTGCATATGAAACATTGATCGGTAAAGGTAGGACCATTATTCATCAAATTATTCATCATCCTACTTCGACATTGACTTGACATATGACCAAATTTTCCACAAACAAAATATTTACCATTAAATTTATAGGAATTAGGTTGTCTTAACAAAGGTTTCTTGTTCTTCTGGTGATTGCTTTGTCCAAAACCAGAGGATTCTCCTTTCTCAAATCCAAGTTCTTGCATGTCTTTCCCATGTCTCTGAATTTCTAGCATCTCATCTAGCCTGGCTGAGCTAGCTTTGAATTTTTCTTTGTACTCATTAGTAGTAGAAAGTTCATCTCTCAGAATTATGATCTACCTTTCAAGTTCTTGTCCATCATTCTTGCATTGCACCAATTCAAGTTTCAACTGATCATTCTCATAGATCAATTTGCAACATTCATCAGATTTGTCCTTCAATAACTAAGTCAAATTTTCTTTTTTCTTCTTCTGGTCTTCAATCTCCTTTGTCAGCTTTATCACAATTGATTGCATCTCATTCTTCAGGGTTGCATTCTCTATAGAAATCTTCTTACATTCATCTGTCTTGTCTTGTAGGGCTTGATTATCAATACTTTGTTCTTCTTTCTCCTTCAGTTTATCCATCAGTTCTTTTCTCTTCTCTCTAGATGTACTCACTTGTTCATTCAGAGATTCAATTAAATTTTTAGTTGCTTCCATACTTCTCCTCATGCTACTCTTCTCCTTCATAGCTACATCAAGGTCTTAAAGTGCTACTAAAATTTGCTTCTGCAAACCGAAGTCCATTGATTCAATCTTTTGGATATTCCTCAAGTTGTTGGGCTTCTTCCAAGGAACTAAGCTCTGATACCAATTATTGGAATAAATGAACACTAATAGTGGGGGTGAATCTGTGTTTTGCAATTTATAAACTTATTAAGTTGATTATCAAACCACTGGATGTATAAGAATGAAAGTAAAATGCAGAAACATAAAGCAATCAACCACATAGCCATAACACCAATATTTTTATGTGGAAATGTGGAAAGGGAAAAACCACAGTGGGATTTGAACCCACAATATTATTATATTATGATCAGAAATATGATACTATTACATAAGGGGAATGCACTTGCATTCAAGCACACTGCCTAGAGCTCACTACTCAAATACAAAAAGGGCTACAACCTAGAGGAAGGCCCACTACCTTATAAGCTATTATAATTGATTACTATAATGAATGAATTAAAGTATAGCATCTACATATGCCAAAATGAAGTTCCGGTTAGGCTTAGATTAACTTCTGCAACTTTTCTGACTTTCTGCTTTGTTTTCCTATTCTATCATACACCGGACCACCAAAACCTTCAATCACATTCACCAAACTTCACACATTTGCTCATACAAACTTCTCATGCACATCTCATATATCAAATTGTTCAACCAAATTGATCTTATATATCTGTACCAACAAAATGAATCAAGAACCATGTTAGCTTCCAAAAACTGCATAACACGCAACATGAAACATGTAACCTTAAGTCAGCTCAATCTACCCACAAATCCATATGTAGACCAAAACAGAATGATAAAAGGCTTCATAAAAGTCATCCCAATAACCTCGAACACAAAACTAATCACCGAAATCAACCCTGAGAATCAACAAGACATGTTACACCAAAATGGCTATGTTCTAACTGAATTATTGAATTCTGGACCTTCAATCTTACTCACGAATCTACACTGGATATCGAGAATATGGAATAATTTGCCTCAAACCTTGAATCATCTACCTTTGTCACTACAACCAAAATTACCCAATCAAAATCAAGATATGCACATTATACTCATATTCTACCGGTTACTATTTTCCACCTTCCATACTTATGCCTTATGAACAATATGACTTCTGATAAATCAAATCTATGTATACCAGATATGATTTTTGGACTGAGTTGCCATCAATGAAAACTCCTAATCATCTCTCATGCATCAATATTCAGTGGAACAGTGTCTCTTACCAACAAAGAACAACTTAGGTTACAAGAAACATCACAACACAAAATGCAAGACTAAGAGCAAGAACCTTAACTAGAGATCCATGTATTTGCAACACGAGCTCTGATACTAGATGTAATGTCCACAACAATACCCTAGAGAAACTAATCATCTAATATACATATATAGATAAAAAAAAAATTAAAACACCTAATACAACATGTACAACTAACTACTCATATACATTTATTATCCATTAACAAGATATACATGTTTTCATCATGAACATAAACATAAAAGAACTATACACAAGCAGAAATAAACACAACTCATTACTTAACTTCCCTAGGGTACCTCAGTGTCATTACTCACAATCTCATCAAGATCATACTCATATAGTCATAACATCATATTTTCTACCATGTTCCATTGCAATATAATTCAAATAACCTTTATTTTTTCATGCATACATAAAATAACTCACTAGTCTATCTATCATGAATAGATCTATTAATAATGCAAACCCCATTAATCCCCTACAATACATTTTAAAACACCAATTCCAGATGCTCCTAATCCCAATCACTTATTCAACATCCTAGCATCATTATTCTATTTCCAATACTAATTACCACATTACTAATCCATTTTGATAATTATCATAGACATTCACATAACACTAAATGCATATCTATAAAACCAATTGCATTAATGAGAAATATCCAAGATACAATAAGAGTACATCAATCTATTCACCTAATACATCATCTACCATTACATTTGAATACTATATCCATTTACATGAAGGAGCATATCTCCCCACTACAAATACAATTACATCATGAGATCAACAAATTACATGTACCATATGAGTCATATATACCAATCTACTACAAGTATTCATCCATAGCTGAAAAGATAATAATCCAAATCCATGCACAAGAGAATCCAATGAAGAATATCCCAATGGAAGAAGGTATCAAACAACCCAACCATGTGGAACCATAAGGAACCATCCCCTGTGCTAGGAGATGACACAAGATCCCACACACACTCTAGATCTAGGCTGACACCTAACAACCAAAGGATAACACTCCACACATCACGTGGCTAAATCAAATCTAAACAAAACATAAGACCTCCAAAGGCAACTCGCAATCCAGGACTTGAGGTACTAGGACCTACATGTAGGGAAGGAGTGTCATCACATGTGATAAATGGGAACCTGGGAACCTATCCCGACCATCCTAGATGCACATGCGGAGCCATCTCAACCTTGAAGGAGTAAAAGAGATTAGCTTACCTGGATCACCAAGGTCTTCTCAACCATTCCTCGATCGCTATAAATAACCCAGGGACATGCATTGAGGCCACAAATCCATTCCTTATCTTATAATAGTGAATTACTAATACCCAAACCCTCCTAGAATCAATTAATTAAATTATCACTTGATTACAAGGTAAAATCCCAATGAGATGTCCAAGCGGCCTAGACCTTGAGTTACCTGGTTGTCTACTCCCCACAACCCCAGTCACTCACTTTGGAAGCCCACTCCCCCTGGCATGCACCTAGACCTTAGGGATTAAACATATACCACATAAAAATATAGAATAGCATAGCATGACCAAGGGCTCTCAACAAATCAAACCCGGTAAACTAATGTTACAAATCAAATTAATACAACAATTACAACATGATAGCCTCTAAGAAATATGCAAAGAAATCCACCATACAAGGAATTATCAAACATGAGCCTGATTAAATTACTCACATAAAATCTACATCAGTTAATAAACCAGTCTTGGGAAAACTCAATAATCAAGATACAGCCTCTGGAAACTCAAAATCTGGAGAGGGAAAACTTAGAAAGCTCAAAAACTTATTCATATACAAGGATAGGCATATTAGTGTACTCATTAATTGTTTCAGCACTTTCACAAAGTCTTCTAGCGCATATGACACCATAATTAGCGCATACACAAGAAACTCTAGTGCATATGAATAGTATTATGGTGTTGTTGCAGTAGGAAGTACTTCTCCTAGAATATTTGCAACAGGAAGTGGCACACATAAAATCTTTTGGCACATCTGCAACAGGAAGTAGCACATCTGCCACCCAGTCTGGCCCATCTGTGACAGGAAGTAGCTCATCTGCCACCCAGTCTAGAGCATTTATTACGGGAACTAGAAAAGTCTCAGGCATGGAAAATAGAAAACTTCAAACAAAACCAAGAAATTCTAAAGGCACAATATGATTCCAAAATTCAACCAATTAAGATGCAATGGGCACTCAAAGCCAAAGGACAAGTATAAAACTTAAGTAAGGATTAAATATGTCTCAATCATAAATTTATTCATGGCACGATAAACATAGAAAAATAACAAGTTCATTCACAAAGAACCATACACAATAGAAGAAATATATTCCAACAAAAGAATAAACACTTATACCCCCAAAACTATAAAATTTTATGCACAATATATACATCCTTATATCTATATCTAATTTTCCCAAAACTCCGATACATCACACATAGGCACAGAGAAAACACTTCTTTTCTGAACATGTAATGCACAGAGGAACAAATAGAGCCAACATGTACCCTAAAGTTTTGGAAATGAAACTTGATGAAGAGACAAAAATCCATAACCAATATAAACACAATCCAAAATCAAGAAAAGCCCAATCCAAACTCCAGATGCACAATAATCTTTCCCAGAAGCCCCAACCCAACAAAATGCACAAGAAAACAAATAAATAGAAAATCATAGCCAAAACTATAGAAAATGTCGACCAATAGAAATAATCAAATAAAATATATCCATAACAACCTTTCCAAGAGCCAAGGCAAATATTAATAAAATAATATTTTATTAACTCACCCAATACACTCAACCAATCGTAAAATAGGGTAGGTAAAGAATATAATATTTAATTAGTAACCCAATAGGTAAGGGGAAAAATAATAGTATAATCAACAAATAATAAATTAAACCATGGGCACAATTAAATATAAAAACCCATTAATAAAATAACCAAGGGTGTATAAATAAATACCCAAATTAATAAATAATAAATATCCAATAGTCATTAAATCAATAAATAAATAATCAACAATATAAAATCACTTATTCAATATAAATCCAAATATTAATCTCTTATTAATATTAAATATTTGTGTAAACTATTTATTTAATTTATTAATTATAAACTATGTAAATCCATTAATTCAATTTAACATTATTAAAGTATATAAATCAATTAATTAATTAATAATTAAATCATTCAATAATCATAACACTAAAAGCAATCCAACATCGGATAACTCAAGAAACCACTTGACGCTAGCAACAACTCACACCAAGACTCTAAACTGACAAGGGTAATCAACTTCAATTTAGAGTGTAGAATGGGTTTTCATGTCATCTCCGATCAACTTGCAATTGGGATAAGACAAGCTCAAAACTATGAAGCCAGGTAGAGTCGATGTCTGGTACATGCAAACTTGTCACCACCAATACACGTACAACTTATATAATAACATATATCATAAATGATCAGGCAAGTGAAGAGAATCACAACATCATATCATGCTCGCAATGAGTGATATGATATCATCTCTATTACAAACGCAGTAGACGATAGTCATGACAACCAAGCACTATCAAAATCATCATCATATCCAATATAATCATGAATTAGGGTTAGTACATGGTTAGAGACCATCAAATCATCATAAAGTAGACTAAGCTATATCAATATGGTCTATTGATGTACAAAGACAAGATGAATCAAGGAGGGGCACTACATACTTGGATGTTAAAAGGGGTCATATGGTGTCCTAAGGGGTCATTAGGACATCATATTGTCCTAATGGTTCATATGGTGTTATAAGGGGTCATGTCATGTATTAGGATATTAAAAGGGGTCATATGGTGTCCTAAGGAGTCATACGGTATCGTTAGGGGTCATATGGGCTCCTAAGGACCCACACATGTGTTGGAACACCATATGACCTCTTCAAAAACCATATGACCCCTTACGACACCATATGATCCATTAGAACATCATATTATCCTAAGGGGTCATATGGTATCATAAGGGGTCATGTTGAGTACTAGGATGTTAAAATGGGTCATATGGTGTCCTAAGGGATCATACAATGTTGTTAGGGGTCATATGGTGTCCTAAGGGCCCACACATGTGTTAGAACACCATATGACCCCTTAGGACACCATATGACCCCTTAGAACACCATATGACCCATTAGGACATCATATAGTCCTAAAGGGTCATGTGTTGTTATAAGGGATCATGTCATATATGAGGATGTTAAAAGGGGTCATATGGTGTCCCAAGGGGTCATACGATGTCATTAGGGGTCATATGGGGTCTTAAGGGTCCACGCATGTGTTAGAATGTCATATTAAACCTCTTAGGACACCATATGACCCCTTAGGACACCATATGAACCCTTAGAACATCATATTGTCCTAAGGGGTCAAATGGTGTTAAAAGGGGTCATATTGTGTCCTAAGGGGTCATAGAAAACCATATGACCCCTTAGGACACCATGTGACCCCTAACAACACCATATGGTGTCCTAAGGGGTCATATGGTGTCACAAGGGGTCATGTCATGTACTAGGATGTTAAAAGGGGTCATATGGTGTCTTAAGGGGTCATAGGACACCATATGACCCCTTAGGATACCATATGACCCCTCTAGACACCATATGGTGTCCTGAGGGGTCATATGGTGTCACAAGGGGTCATGTTGTGTACTAGGATATTAAAAGGGGTCATATGGTGTCCTAAGGGGTCATAGGACACCTTATGACCCCTTAGGACACCATATGACCCCTAACGACACCATATGGTGTACTAAGGGGTCATATGGTGTCACAAGGGGTCATGTCATGTACTAGGATATTCAAAGGGGTCATATGGTGTCCTAAGGAGTCATAGGACACCATTTGACCCCTTAGGACACCATATGACCCCTAACGGCATCATATGACCCCATAGGATAGTATATGACCCCAAACAACACCATATAGTGTCCTAAGGGGTCATATTGTGTCACAAGGAGTCATGTCATGTACTAGGATGCTAAATGGGATCATATGGTGTCCTAAGGGCTCATAGGACACCATATGACCCCTTAGGACACCATATGACCCCTAAGGACACCATATGGTGTCCTAAGGGGTCATATAGTGTCACAAGGGGTCATGTCGTGTACTATGATTTTAAAAGGAGGCATATGGTGTCCTAAGGGGTCATATCACACCATATGACCCCTATCGACACCATATGACCCCTCACGACACCATATGGTGTCCCAAGGGTTTATATTGTGTCACAAGGGGTCATGTTGCATACTACAATATTAAAAGGGGTCATATGTTGTCTTAAGGGGTCATAGGACACCATAAAACCCTTAGGACACCATATGACCTGTAAGGACACCATATGGTATCCTAGGTGGTCATATGATGTCACAAGGGGCCATGTTGTGTACTAGGATGTTAAAAGGGGTCATATGGTATCCTAAGGGGTCATAGGACACCATATGAACCCTCACAACACCATATGACCCCTAACGACACCATATGGTGTCCTAAGGGGCCATATGGTGTCACAAGGGGTCATGTCATGTACTAGGATGTTAAAAGGGGTCATATGGTGTCCTAATGGGTCACAAGACATCATATGACCCCCAATGACAAATATGGTGTCCTAAGGGGTCATATGGTGTCACAAGGGGTCATGTCATGTACTATAATGTTAAAATGGGTCATATGGTGCCCTAAGGGGTTATAGGACACCATATGACCCCTAACGACACCATATGGTATCCTAAGGGGTCATATGGTGTCGCAAGGGGTCATGTCATGTATTAAAATGTTAAAAGGGATCATACAGTGTCCTAAGGGGTCATAGGATACCATATGACACCTTAAGATATCAAATAACCCCTAACGACACCATATGGTGTCCTTAGGGGTCATAGGAAACAATATGACCCCTTAGGACACCATATGATGCCTAACAACACCATATGACCCCTTTAGACAAGATATGACCCCTAACGACACCATATGGTGTCACTAGGAGTCATATGGTATCCTAAGGGGTCATAGGACACCATATGACCACTTAGGACACCATATGACCCCTAAGGAAAATGATGTCCTTAGGGGTCCTACAGTGTTACAAGGGGTCATGTCGTGTAATAGGGTGTTAAAAGGGGTCATATGGTGTCCTAAGGGGTTATAGGACACCATATGACCCCTTAGTACATCATATGACCCTTAACAACACCATATGGTATCCTAAGGGGTCATATGGTGTCACAATGGGTCATGGCATGTACTAGGTTGTTAAAAGGGGTTATATGGTGTCCTAAGGGCTCATAGGACACCATATGACCCCTTAGGACACCATATGACCCCTAAAGACACCATATAGTGTCCTAAGGGGTCATATGGTGTCACAAGGGGTAATTTTGTGTACTAGGATGTTAAAAGGGGTCATATGGTGTCCTAAGGGGTCATTAGATTTCATATGATTGCTTAGGACACCATATGACCCCTTAAGACAACATATGACCCCTAACGACACCATATGGTGTCCTAAAGGGTCATATTATGTTACAAGGGGTCATATGGTATTCTAAGGGATCATAGGCCACCATATGACCCCTAAGGACATCATCCTAAGGGGTCATATGGTGTCACAAGGGGTCATGTCATGTACTAGGATGTTAAAAGGGGTCATATGTTGTCCTAAGGGGTAATGTCATGTACTAGGATGTTAAAAGGGGTCATATAGTATCCTAAGGGGTCATAGGACACCATATGGCCCCTTAGGAGACCATATCACCCCTAATGACACCATATGACCCCTAACAACACCATATGGTGTCTTAAGGGTTCATATTGTGTCTCAAGGGGTCATGTTGTGTACTAGGATATTAAAAGGGGTCATATGGTGTCCTAAGGGGTCATCGAACACCATAAGACTCCTAAGGACACCACATGGTGTCCTAAGGGATCATATGGTGTCCTATGACCCGTTAGGAAACCATATGACCCCTAACAACACCATGTGACCCCTAATGACACTATATGGAGTCCTAAGGAGCCATATTGTGTGACAAGGGGTCATGTCATGTACTAGGATGTTAAAAGGGGTTATATGGTGTCCTAAGAGGTCATAGAACACCATATGACCCCTTAGGACACCATATGACCCCTAACAACACCATGCAATGTCCTAAGGGGTCATATTGTGTCACAAGGGGTCATGTCACGTACTAGGATGTTAAAAGTGGTCATATGGTGTCCTAAGGGGTCATAGGACACCATACAACCCCTTAGAACACCACATGATCCCTAACAACACCATATGGTGTCCTAAGGGGTCATATGGTGTCACAAGGGGTCATGTCATGTACTATGATGTTAAAAGGGGTCATATGGTGTCCTTAGGGGTCATAGGACACCATATGACCCATAAGGACACCATATGGTGTCCTAAGGGATCATATAGTGTCACAAGGGGTCATGTCATGTACTATGATGTTAGAAGGGATCATATTGTATCCTAAGGGGTTATAGGACACCATATGACCCCTAAGGACACCATATGGTGTCGTAAGTGGTCATATTGTGTCACAAGGGGTCATGTCATGCACTAGGATGTTAAAAGGGGTTATATGGTGTCCTAAGGGGTCATAAGACACCATATGACCCCTTAGGACACCATATGACCCCTAATGACACTATATGGTGTCCTAAGGGGTCATATTATGTTACAAGGGATCATGGTGTGTCCTAAGGGGTCATAGAGCACCATATGACCCCTAACGACACCATATGGTGTTTTAAGGGGTCATAAGGGGTCATGTCATGTACTAAGATGTTAAAAGGGATCATATGGTGTCTTATGTCCTCTCTCTCTCTCTCTCTCTCTCTCTCTCTCTCTCTCTCTCTCTCTCTCTCTCTCTCTCTCTCTCTCTTTGTCTCTCTATGTCTTTATGTCTCTCTCTCCCCTTCCCCCTATCTCCCTCTCCCTCTCCCTCTCCCCCCCTCTCCCCCCCTCTCCCCCCCTCTCCCTCTCTCCCTCTCTCTTTGTCTCTTTTTCTTTGTGTGTCTCTCTCCCCTTCCCCCTATCTCCCTCTCCCTCTCCCTCTTCCCCCTCTCCCCCTCTCCCTCTCTCTCTCTCTCTCTCTCTCTCTCTCTCTCTCTCTCTCTCTCTCTTTGTCTCTCTCTATGTCTTTGTGTGTCTCTCTCCCCTTCCCCCTATCTCCCTCTCCCTCTCCCTCTCCCCCCTCTCCCCCCTCTCCCTCTCTCCCTCTCCCCCCTCTCTCTCTCCCTCTCTCTCTATCTCTCCCCCTTCTCTCTCTCTCTCTCTCTCTCTCTCTCTCTCTCTCTCTCTCTCTCTCTCTCTCTCTCTCTCTCTCTCTCTCTCTCTCTCTCTCTCTCTCCCCTCCCCCCCTCTCTCTCTCCCTTTCCCTTTCCCCCCTCTCTCTCTCACTCTCTCCCCTTCCCCCCCTCTATCTCCCTTTCTCCTTCTCCCCCCCCATCTCTCTCTCTCTCTTAATTGGTTTTTTGGCCATTTTGTGCATTCCAACGTCCCACACATTCATTTTGCATGCAACTATCATGGGTTTTCAAACAAACAGTGACAAAATTCTGCTTTTGAGAGATTCCTGTAGACAATTTTGTCATTGTCATTCATTTAGGAGCATCTTTGTGGAGGTATAATAGGGAGTAGCAATCATCAAAAGTATAAATGTAAAATAAAGCTTTCAAATGAGCAAATTGAAGTATATAGACAAATATATAGATAAGTTCATAGGAGGAGAAGACAAGGTATGCCAAACACTGGTGAAGCCTTTGCAAATGTTACTTCAAGTGAAGAGGAAATTGAATTTGAAAATTTTGAGCAAGTTATTGAAAATGAAAATGAAAATGTAAATTTTGATATTGGAAATGCTGAAATAGATATTGAAAATGTTCAACATTATATTGAATTTACGAATGAAAATGTGGGAATTAAGGTGAAATTTTGGGTGTTGACACTGAAGGTGAAAATGGACGAATTGTCATTGGAGGTGAAAATTTGGGAAACAATATGTAACACCGAATTACATGATAAATAAAGACCTCTCATGGATGAAAGATAAATTCCAAATTCAAGACCTTCAAGAACCCCAAAATGGTTACTTGAAATTGATGAGAACATTATTGCCAATCTTGAAGGCAAGAGTTCAACACGAACCATTTGATTGTGGGCTACAAAACTTTTCAACCAATATTTTAACAATAAGACATTGACCGAGCAATGGAAACGTTTTGTTCAATTGATAAAGATGCACAAGATGAGACCATTGTTAGCCAGATTGAAGATTTGTATGAATAAGAAGATGGAGAAAATTCTTATTATTGTCAAAAATCTTTTTAATACTTTCAATTCTATTGGAAAGAATATCAAGGAAAAAGATAAGAGAGTCGCCCGAAGGGTAATTAGAACCTCCTTAGTAAGCCATCATTTGAGTAAGGCTCTCTTTATGAGACAAACTTGTGTTTATTTGAACATAAATCATAAAACTTTGGATAGAGCACTTCCAAGAAGAGAAAGACTCGATGATCCCCTTCAACATGATACATGGGCTTTTGGAAGGAGGCTTCCACATGTTGATAAGAAGTTGACCAACAATGTGAAGGAGGAAATTCAACAATTTTGGCACTCTAATTCTTGAGTATCACCCAATGTAAAGGATGTTTTAAAGTTAAGAATCGACAACCGAGACCGCACAATGCATCCCAAACATTTCTTGAAATCAAGCCAAACAATGTTGTACAAAAAAAATAGTCAAAGACATCCAACTTTGAAAATATTGCAAAGGACCTTTGAATCTTTGAAGCCATTTTATTGTGTACCTCTTAAGATTCTTAATACTTTTTGTTGTAAATACGATGTGGAACTTTTAATGTACCATGAACTTTTATGCTATATCCATTCTCTGATGCATACTAATGATATGTTGTAGGAGTACGGTGCAATGCAATTTTTGAGATCATGAAGAGAATTGCTAGATATTTTTTATGTCCTAGAGATGATGGATGTTTTTAATAGAAATGATTGTTTGAATGAGAAGTGCTCATAATATAGTGGGTTGTCAAATTTTGTTTCATGTTTTCATGAGGGTAGTGAACATGAGTTTTGAAAGAATATTGTTGAGAAAAAAATATATGAGACAGTGAAATATAGTTTGAAGAGTGGAGGTGAAGGTTCTAGATGCGAGTTGGTCTCTAGAGAAGTTGGTGTTGCTGATTTTATTTTGGATTTTAAGGAAAATATTTTCTACAAGTATGCAAGGCACACCAATAGGTCTCAGTGGTTGGATCAACATTTCAAGATGTGTAAGAACTCTTTCCCGATTTTCACTATTATATTGGTAGTCAATTTTGCAGAAAACTATACATTGCAACCACAAAATGAGGTATAGGCTCAATATTACAATTCAATTCAGATTGCTATTTTTGTTCACATAACATAGGATAGGAAGATAATAAGGGAGTATCATTTTTATATGAGTGATGATAGATCTCACTCTTCCGAGTATGTGCAACATTGTTTCAAGAATTTTTTTGAGTTGTTGCAGGAGAAAGGTATTACAATAGACTGATGTATCCCATATGGTCAGATAATTGCATGGGTCAATTTAAGAATGCTCATATGCTTTATTGGTTGAGTGGAATGCATGTAGAGAGGAGTGTACCTCATATTTGGAATTTTTTTGAAGCAGGGCATGGGAAAGGGGAGTATGATGGAGCAGGTGCATGTTTGAAGAGAGCTCTAGTTAAGGAGAAATTGAGGATTTCAGCTACAAAAATTCTCCGATGCATGTTCTATTGTTGATTGGTGTAGTTCAGCAATGTCACAAGGAGGGACTCTTGATTTAGAAATGCGTAGATTATTTTGGTTGGTTGAGGAGGGCACAGTAGGAGACAAATTGGATTGTCCAACAATTAAAGACTCTTCAAAGATGCATTCATTTCATCTTAGATGCAAGTACATAGACCATTTGGACATGAGAATTGGATTTTTTTGTTAGAGTTGTGTTTAGTTTGATTGGGATCAGTGTGAGTCAAGTGAGTGGGTTGATATGTGGGTTCCAAAATATCTAACTCCTTTATCCTAAACAATATCCATGTCAAATGATGACATAGAAAGTTCAGTTGAGTATGGCCATCGTTCAGATCTTCTACAATCATGACATGTTTTTGCAGTGGTTGCACCATAGGGGAATGAAGAGAGATCGGACTATTGGTTGGCATGGTGTGTACAGGGAAAGAAGAAGCTAACATAGTTAGTAACATATGATGATGGGTTCACGTATCCTACAACTTCAGTTGTTGTTGTAGGAACTTGGTTGCAAACATACATATTATAGCTACAAATTTCAAGTTGTTGAAGCATCAAGCAAGACCAAAGATAAAAGAACTATGGATAGTGACTAGTGTTGATCATGAAGCAATGCTATACTCTTAAGAAAAGAGATGACCCTTTAGGAACACTTGAGTAGTAGGTATTTATTATCTCTTAATTTTTTATCATGCATTTCATCTCAAATAATGATCATAAAACCTTTATGTTCAATTTTTTATGTGTAGATTGACAATTCTTAATAATGCAGGTCTTTTTGATGAACATACTATTGCAACGCGATTTTTGCATCAACACAGTGGGTACACGATATAATTTGTAAGGGGTGTATCTTCAAGGTATATAATCCCACCTCTCCATTTATTATCATGCATTTCATTTCAATTAATGATCATAAAACCTTTATGTTCATATTTTTTATGTGTAGATTGAAAATTCTTAAAAATGCAGGTCTTTTTGATGAACAATACTATTGCATCACGATTTTTGCATCAATGTAGAGGGTACACTCAATATAATTCATAAGAGACGTATCTTCACGGTATATAATCCCACCTCTCCATTTATTATCATACATTTCATTTCAAATAATGATCATAAAACCTTTATGTTCATGTTTTTAATGTGTAGATTAACAATTCTTAAAAATGTAGGTCTTTTTGATGATATACAATACTATTGCATCACTATTTTTGCATTTAGAAATCCTCATTCTTGAAGACATATGCTAATTTCTAATACATAGAATCTCTTATCAAGGCATGCCAAATCATTTTCCGTCGATTGGTTCACTCTTGGTGATGGTAGATGTCTCTTGGGATTATAAATATTTAGCTTCTTTTTAAGTTTTCTTTTCAAGTACTGTAAAAATATGTCTTTCTCGAAATGTTTGAAAACCTGACTTGATAATCAAAATTAATGAGTGATGTGACATAATCTACGTACTAAGTCCCTCATTTTATCAATGTGATTAATTTTTTAAAATTTTCAGATGCTATGTCAAGTGATACATGTGAATGTACTATCATTCATAAATGACAATATCTACCATCATCTTCAATTGGTGGCACTATCTTTTCAACATGCCTATGAAAATTAATTGAAATGGCATGCAAACTATTATTTTGTTTACCTCGTTTAAAAATGTAGGTCTTTTTGATGTTGTTCGCATTGCTTATGTTGGTCTTCATTTATATGTAGGCTTTTATCTACATAAGCTTGGTGCTTAGGACATGAGGATAGCAGATGCACATGACGTGGTATGTTGTATTTGTATATGAGTACATTGATGTAACTTCGTTTTGATGATATGCAATGTATTTGTACATGACATACTAGTTTAGTTGAATTGATAATATATAATCTATTTGTACATGAGCACATTGGTGTAGTTGTATTGATGATATATAATGTAAGTGTACATGAGTACATCATTGTAGTTGTATTGATGATATGCAATTTATTTGTACATGAGTACACTAGTTTAGTTGTATTGATGATATATAATGTATTTGTACATGAATACATTATTGCAGTTGTATTGATTATGATGAAAAAAGATGCATAGACTAACAAATCTTATGTGTATGGCCCACTTATGTAAGTTAATGGATGGCATATGTAAGTCTAATGGTAATTATTTATCTACAATATATGCAAATATTGATGATCATGATCATTACTGCTTCCTTCAATTCATTACAACTTAATATAGGGCTTGTTAGTCTATATTTATCCTTTTCATCTTCATTATCATTTAATATAGGCTTGTTTGACAATTTTTCACACTTAGGGGGCTCAAGGGATGGTGCTAGTAGGGTATGGCCATGAGTGTTCGACCCAGTGGGGAGGAAAAATGGGAGCATGCCTAGGGTAAGAATGCCTAACCAAACATGTTGGAACCGACGGTTCACACCCACGACGAGCAGAACAAGAATTGGACTTCGTGGCAACTTTTCATTGAATGCATCTAACGATTTTTTCGTCTACTGAAAAATCATTGCCCTATGAAAACGGCTCCAAATATTGAAAATATGAGACAATATATTGTAAGCATCCCTCATGTGACCCTATAGGTTCAAACGGATCATCTACAAGTGCCACAGATTCTAAGATAGAACTTGTCAAATTTTGACAATTTTTCGCACTTAGAACACTCAAGGGACGACGCCAGTAGGGTATGGCCATGAGCATTTGACCAAGTGGGGAGGAAAAGTGGGAGCATGCCTAGGGTAAGAATGCCTAATTGTACATGTTAGAACTGATGGTTCATGTCCACAATGAGCAGAATGAGAATTGGGCTCCATGGCAACTTTTTGTTGAATGCATCTGATGATTTTTTTGTCAAGTGAAAAACCATTGCCCTATGAAAACCACTCTGAATCTTGAAAATATGAGATAGGATATTGTAGGTTCAAATGGATAATCTGTAGGTGCCACAACTTTCCAGATGGAACCTGTCAAATTTTGACAATTTTTCGCACTTAAGGCTCTCAAGGGGCATCACCAGTAGGATATGGCCATGAGCGTTCGACCGAGTGGGGAAGCAAAATAGGAACATGCCTAGGGTAAGAATGCCTAACTGGACATGTTGAAATCGATGATTCATGCCCACAATGAGAAGAATGAGAATTGGGCTTTGTGGCAACTTTTCATTGAATGCATCTAACAATTTTTTTGTCAAGTGAAAAATCGTTGCCCTACGAAAAACTGCTCTGAATCTTGAAAATACGAGATGGGTTATTATAGGTAGCCCTCACATGACCCTATAGGTTCAAAAGGATCATTTACAGGTGCCACGAATTCTGAGATAGAACTTGTCAAATTTTGACAATTTTTTGTACTCAAGGTGCTCAAGGGACGGTGCCGGTAGGGTATGGCCATGAGCATTCGACCGAGTGGGGAGGCAAAATGGGAGCATGCCTAGGGTAATAATGCCTAATTGGACTTGTTGGAACCAATGGTTCACACCCATGATGAGCAGAATGAGAAATGGGCTCCATGGCAGCTTTTCATTGAATGAAACAAACGATTTTTTTGTCAAGTGAAAAATCCTTGCCCTATAGAAACCACCTTGAATCCTGAAAAACTGAGATAGGATATTGTAAGAAGCCCTCACATGACCCTATAGGTTTGATTGGGTTATCCTTAGGTGCCACAGATTCCAAGATACAAACTGTCAAATTTTTATAATTTTTCGCAGTTAGGGCGCTCAAGGGATGTCGCTAGTAGGGTATGGCCCTAAGCGTTCGACCTAGTGGGGGGGGGAATAGGAGCATTCCTAGGGTAAGAATTCCTAATCGAATGTGTTGGAATCAATGGTTCACACCCACGACAAGCAAAACGAGAATTGGGCTCTGTGGCAACTTTTCATTGAATGAATCTTACGATTTTTTCGTCAAGTGAAAAATTGCTACCCTACAAAAACTGCTTTGAATCTAGAAAAACCAAGATAGGCTATTGTAGGAAGCCCTCACATGACCCTGTAGGTACAAATGGATCATCCATAAGTGCCATGGATTTCAAGATAGAACCTATCAAATTTTGACAATTTTTTGCACTTAGGATGCTCAAGGGACAATGTCAGTAGGGTATGGCCCTGAGTGTTCGACTGAGTAAGGGGCAAAATAGGAGAATGCCTAGGGTAAGAATGCATAACCGGACATGTTGGAACCAATGGTTTGTGCCCACGATGAGAAGGAAGAGAATTGGGCTTTGTGGCAACTTTTCATTGAATGCATCTGACGATTTTTTCGTCAAGTGAAAAACTCCTGCCCTACGAAAACCACTCTGAATCTTGAAAAACTGAGATAAACTATTATAGGCAGCCCTAACATAATCCTATAGGTTCAAACTTTGTGTGTGAAAAAGTGAAATCAGTTTGTAAGCTGCAGGCACAACATTTCAATTAAGTCATTACATGTATGGTTAGATAGATATAATCATGAATAATAAAACCATCACAAATTGACCAATTGCCTCCTAAAAGATGCGAGTATAAGATTGCTCTCAGATTTGTATAAGCAATACCGGTGACTAGACTACACCAAGATGAAGAATTTAATCTATATGAGCATGATATTAAGCTAAATGGATGCAAAATGGATGAAAGATTCAAGCAATATGGAGTAAACTAAATATGGAAAAAGCTAAACTAAGATGCAAATAATCTCAAAAAGAAAGCACAATATATTCAATGACTCCAGAGCAAAAAGTGTATAATAATAAATCTCCAGGATGTTTTGAATGAGAGTTGAAGGCTGAATTTATAGAGAATCACAAGAGAGATCAAGAAAAAGCACAATTTAGGATAATTGAAATAATTGAGAAATTAGATTCAGTTAACCTTGAGATAGATTCCAATTATAGTTTAATTGAAATGCATTTAAATAAGAAGTTCAAGTTGCATTAGAAATAAGATTTAATTAATTCCATATATTTATGATAAAAATAGGTAATTCTTTGATTTATTCAAGAAAAGAGTCTTTTCAAATACAACTGAACTTCTTTTTCTCAAAAGCTTTGAGTTCCAATTTTAGAGAATGATTAAATTCCTTTTAATTGCTTTTTCTGATTTCAAGTTAATCTCAATTTAGAAGAATATCTCAAGTTTGATTTTTCTCTCAATTCAATTCTTTTATTTTATTTTCAATTTAACTCTTGCTTTGTGATTAATTCCTCTTTTGTAATAAATTAATTTCCTTTTTATGATTAAATGGCAAATTTATTAATTAATTAAATATGCTAGGATATTTAATAAATTAAATAGGATAATTGATCAAAATGATATTATTGGAATGATTCAATTAATTAAATAAATATTTAATTAATATTGAATAATTGATTTGCCATGTAATATTTGATGATTAAAAAATTAATTAATTGTGTGCTCAAAGTTGATTTAATTGCCTTTGGTTAGGACCTTGGTGATGTTGTCGAGATTAGGGGCCCATGGTTTAGATGACCATTTTAGGGTATTATATTTTCCCCTCTTTGAATTAATGTGCGAGCGGCACGTTGGTTCAAAGAATAGTTGATGTCTAGGAGATACCAGTTCTAAACTTGATTGATCACGAACTAGATGAAGAGCGAGGTGTTTAGCTTGATTTGAAGCGATGAACCTGAACCGAGTTGATTAAAGTGATACCGATCCTGAACTTGATTGAACTAGGAATGATAGAGAGCAAAGATACCGAACTTGAACTTCATTAATCAAGAAGCGGATCTTACTAATCTAGAACTTGATTGAACTAGACACAGTGAGCGAAGGTAAAATTGATCTTGAACTTGATGGATCAAGACACAATGAGTGAAGATAAACTGTCCAGCTTGATTTGATGTGATGAAACTAAACACCTGCTTAAATTGAGCGTGTGATCAAAGATACTCTTTAAACTTTTCATTAAGTTTAAATGAATAATCAGCACGATGAAAAGTGATGAAACTAATTAACGTTAAGAGACTAATTCAGATGCAGATAATTATCAGCTTGATTTGAAGCGATGAAACTAATATATGCCCCTAGCGATTGATTCGATTCAGATGATCGAGAGATCTCAACTTGATATGAAGCGATGAAGCTGAGATACCCCTTAGCAATAAGAATTTGATTGATTATCTTTAGTTGAAAAGATTTTTGCTTGACTTTTGATGAAGATTGGAATAATTTTATCGACTGTGAAGATGTGAGGTCATAAGGTCATGAGTATGCCCCCTCAGGAGCGAAATTGAAAGATAGCGAGGGTACATGATTGTAGGCAATTGTTTAGCGAGGATAAGTTATTTGAGCACAAATGATTCAGAGGAATTTTTAAAAATTTGGTGTTGATTGATAAGAAATTGAGCGCAAAGTTGATTTGTAGAATAAAATTGAGATTCAGTGTTGATTCATTAGAAAATGAGCTCAATTTGAAGAAAGAATGAGCTTTTAATGAAAAGCGCTAAGTGGTCCAAATTGTATTGAAATTGACTAGGAGAATGATCTCGGATTTTGATTTCGATCCCGAAAAAGGAATCAGAACAGACAAATTAGCTAAGGGTACAATTTCCATGTCCATCGGAGCAAGTTGAAAAATTAGGGTTTTGGCTATATATGGGGTAAAAGTGTCATTTTCAATTCATTTTAACCCTCCAAGTTTGAAAATTATAAAAGCGTTATGTGAAGAAAAATGGTGATTCTAATCTAGGACCACCGATTCGAACACCAGAGATGTCATAATCAACCATGGAACTATGAGCCAACGGTAAGTGAACGATCTTAAGCCTGTTAATCATTTCAAAATTCAATTTTTTTGTTGAATTTTTCATTTTTTTGTCATGTTGAAGTCAGGCATTATCGTTTTGTCATGCGAGACAAGATCCTGTCTCATACGATAAACTGATTGAATGACTTTTATCGTTTAAAGTTCCTAGTTTTGTCGTACTACAACTACCCTTCTATCATACGAGAACCTTCAAAAGAGCCCATTTTTTCATCCTGCAACTAGTCTTGTGTTGTATTAGACTGTTTTGTCGTACTAGAGCCATTCCTGACTCGTATGAGTTGTTGCCTCTGTGATGCTTTGTCGTTTGAAAAACAGTAAGCATTTTTGAAGGTGCAAACTTGAAATTTTGATTTTGCAGTTGATGTAGTTGGATTTGCATGATGTTTTACTTCTCTTATAGGCTAATTTGAAATGTTTCCTAATACGCCGTTGTTTGATTTTTGCAAGTTTGATTGCCCCATGGGTTTTTCAGATGTGTATATCCACCGACCATGACATTAGTTCATCAGGTTATCTGATGTAGACCGGGCACATATAGATTTGTGCAGATTGACTCATCTTCTCAAGTTGCCTGATATCTGTGTGAATCACGGTATGCTCACTGGATTAGTTGAGAGGCTCCATTCAGAGAATAACATGTTTCATTTACCAGTTGGGGAGATCATGATCACTCCTGAGGACGTATACAAGATTATCCATATCCCTTTTGCTGGGGATAAGGTAGATTATGATGCAGCACAGCGTTCTGGGCTACTAGCTGTGAGACAGGTATTTCACGATGCAGACATTTTGACACGTTCTATCAGTTAGGAAGTTATGATGACCAGGTATAGTGAGAACTTTCCACTGGCCTTAATCTTGGCAAGTTTCATTGGCTGCTTTCTTATGTCGGATAGGGGACAGCAAGGGTTTTTATGTGGATGGAGCAGGATGTTGGAGAGACTTGTGGAGTACCCCCAGAGGTTAGGTTGGGGTTCATGTATATTGGCACACATATATCGCAAGATGCATGAGATTGGTTATAGGGATGGGAAGAGTATGGCTGCAAGGGTTTTGATACTACAAATATGGGCTTGGGAGCACCTCCCAATTTGCAGACCAATTGTGGATGACTCTAGAGATCCACAACAGCCTATTGTTTATAGATATTGTGGATACATTACATTGCCCCATCTAGGCAAGATATATTATTGGAGACGATAGTTGGACAACTTGATAGTCATGACATGGAGACCATACAAGGGTTTGGAGCCTTGGGATGACTGGAGAGTTGTGCACAGGGACCAATTCATGACTTGGCCTCTCATAGGCAGATCAGCGCCAGTGGTCAAGTGATTTATTGTTACTCAAGTGATGAGGCAGTATGGTAGACCTCAGGGGATCTCACAGGAGTTTACTGCATATGTGCGTTATGTAGATGAGGAGAGGTGGGGATGGGGACCTATATTATCATACGCCATAGGCATGCAGGATTTGACTAGGTTACAGTGGCTAAGATGGGATTACATGGATGATATTTCACATGCGAGGGTATTGCCCTAGTACAGAGATTGGTTCCAGCAACATTCATTCCCTAGGTTTACGGATCCAACAGAGTAGGAACCTCTGATAGAGGAGGTTGAGGATGATGCTCCCAAGTAGGCATATTGATAGGGATAGAGGCAGGGACTGAGAGCCGAGGCTACAAGGTGGATAGGTGGTGATCCTGGCACTAGCAGCAGCAGGGTGCCAGTTGGTGGTAGGCAGTAGTAGAGAGGAGAGGGTGGATCCCTAGGGCCTGTTGGCGTGAGACTGGGTGGAGCTAGGGTGACAAAGGGTGGAGGAGAGGAGGAGAGAGTAGCTCCTAGATAGAGGAGAGATAATCAGGGTGGATCCCAAGATGGAGATAGAGGCGGCAATGGAGGCGGAGAGCCTGGGAGGGAGCAAGGGATGGATGTAGCGCGATTGATGAGAGAACGCTTAATAGGTTTGCAGTCACAACTGATAGTGGCATAGACTCAATTGGTAAAGTGAGACCATCAGCTAGCAGAGATGAGGGTAGAGCGAGACACTTTGCGACAAAAGGTACTCCATCAGACGAGTCAGGCAGCCTACTATGTTATAGCATATAGCATAGAAGTTCGAGTAGCGCAATAGGTTATACCTTATTCTCAGTATATGGCTCGATCAAAGGGAGCTCAGGCACCTAGGCAGGATATGGGTCAGCAAGCTCCACCTCCACCACCTGGTGATGAGGGAGAGGCAGAGAGCTAGATTTTTTTGTGTCTCTTAGATTTTTTTGTATCCCTTACGATTTTTGCTCCGATGGGAGATTGTATATGTTAGTTGACATCATTTTATACCCTGAGACTTTATCATTATATATACAAGATCTTGATTTGACTTCATTGTACTTGTGTCGATCGATTTATGAGATGTCTTTCTATATGCTTTATTCTATATTATCTTTTCAGTATGGATGTAATGCAAATGAATACGGATGTTTATTTTTGTTTATTTTCATATGTAATAAAATAAATGTAAATGAGTGTATGAATCTATATAAAATGCTTATGTACGTATCTAAACATCTCAATACATAAGTACTCAATCAGAGAAGTGATGAAAAGGAGACCACTTAGCTAAGAAATGATGATTCTTCCAACTCTCATTTAGAAGATAAACAGATCATTGTTACCATACTGAAATCACTCTAAATTCACAAAATACAGAATGAAATGCAAAATGAGATGCAAAATGAAATGCAACCTAAACCTAGTCACTGGATTTGAAATGCTTAAGTTTTATCACTGAGCGTTAACAAACATAGCAGGCATATTAGAGTTCCTTTCTTTTCATGTGTAATATTCATTATCTTGTCTGCAATGACCCTTTTTTCGTTCATATCCTTGGACAGATTTTGCAAGGACCCGTATTGCATGAAAAATAAATTCCCTCAAAACAGACAAAGAAATGATATGAACCTCCCTGTAGCATACAAATAAGTGGATTCGAGGTATGTGTGGCGATTTCACCTTGATGTGAAGGCTCTTATCATAGACACCCATCTTATTAGATGTTTCCAGATCATCGAAATCATTCCTACAAGTAGAAAACAAAGAAAATATTATGCCCCCCATCCTTGCTCTTAGTCAAGATAGACTTCCTTGAGTTACTCAAAGGGATAATAATCGAAAACCAATATAAAAGACAACACACAAAGAAAAATTTCATTCATATCTCAAACTGTTTTGTGATTGTTTTTAGTAATGTTGTTTGCTTGTGTACTCAGTGATAAAACTCTTCAGTAGTCAGGAGATAGGTGACTGACTCAGATTGGACAATCGGGTATCACTGACAGAATAATGACTTGGTTGATACTACTTAGGACATGTAATTTTCTCAGTCGATTACCCTAAGACTAGGACATTGATCAGTTTCAAGCCATGAGGGTTCTAAAAGAACTAGAATGTCACAAAAAGCGACTAAAATATATGTATAAGTGAAAGCATAGATGCAACACTTCTGTACAAGAGATAAGATGAACCTAGATAAAATCTAGCAGCCATATTGATCGATGTCATTGTTTTGATTTGATGATCATTGATAGGAATGTTTGGTTTCAAAGAGTAAGCACCCCGTATAAGACCGATTTGTCTGGTTTTGAGTGTACCCTTCCTTGTATAAGACATGTTGATGTTTGATAGAGTTTGATAGATTAATTAACAAGACATGTGATAAGTTTGATTGCAGACTTTGAGAGTTTGTCTGTGATTGATTTGGTTTGAAGGATAGTCTATGCTTTCTTGCTTTGATTTTTCAATTTTTTTATTTATTTTTTTAATCGGTAATAGGCCAAAGCCAATAAGATGTACATACCCTACCCCCTATGGGATTTGAACTTGTGACCTCTCTTTCAAGAGCACAAGTTCTCCACCACTAGGCCAACTCAAGCTGTACTGATTTTTCATTTTTTGATTTAGTGAGTGTTTTTTTATTTTTTAGGATTTTGTTCAGGACATTTTATGATTTTTAGGAGTTTGTTCAGAACATTTTAGGATTTTTAGGATTTTTTTCTCATCTATGCCCCCAGTATACAGACCTATATGACATGATGATCTGTAGAATGCATATGGAGACAATGAATTTAGATATGACCTATGTTAATGCAATATGCATGATGAAGATGCATTTCCTATTCGAACAAGGATAAGTGTGTTTGTTTAGCACTTTGTAATACACCAATTGAATTGGAGGTACAAAAAATTTCATAGATAAGCAATCAATCAATCCTTAAGGTCCCTTGGAACATCCAAATTAACACACTTAGTGACTAGGATTTACAAATGGAGATGCAGAAAACTTTCCCATTAGTTCTTGAAAATTTGATCTTCTTTTGCCCATGTGAGTGAAAATGAGTTAATTCTCGCTCTTGTGTTCACTAAAGATCCTTAGAATCCTATATGACTAGCTACATGGATTATTCTAACTTCAAAAGCATCCCAAATAGAGCCTCGTTGCCACTAAGCTTTTAGAGCTCTGACGAGGTTATAGACTGTAATTTCTCAAATATTACTCCATTGCTAGCAGGAGTCCATAGCCCTAATGGATTTACTCGCATGTTCTCATAGTCAATATTTTTGTCGCACTTGTATGTGTGATATTTCAGTTATATATCATTTCTCTTTTGCCTTGAGATGAATATTTGGCATAGCACTTTCTTTTTTTTTCCCTTGACTTGTAAGTAATGAAACCTACTTGGGTGTGACAATTACAGCGCCGTTGAAGAATAATTTTAGATTTTTCACTATTCATATGATCAACTAGGTGTCTAGAATGAATTAGAGATTTTTTAATGTGTTTGAGATATAGAAATTGATATATTTTGGGTTAACAATTCTCAAATAGTGAAATCACTACCCAACCATAAGTAAAGCATCGTCATAGGGTAATGTTAAAAAGGAATGACCTTATGACCTCAAAGACTTCATGTCTAAAAATCTAAGAAAGGAGATGACCTGTGTTTGTCTTGAATGCAAACAAATGATAAAACTTGGGCAGTTACCTTGTTTTATTGATACTTATATATGCTAATGCAGAAATTGTATGAATGAGATGCATTTGAAAAAGAAACTATATGTGATACAGTGCTTTGAATAAAATGATATGCAATGCAGAAAGCAAAACCTGAACTGATCCAGCCCTTAGATATAGTATCGTTCAAGGTTCATGTTGTTCATAGGATCAAGGAGTTTTGTGTAGGTAGTAAATTTGTCCAGCATAAAGATGTCTTTCCAAGAAGGTCTCAGCTAAGTGTACATGTCCAGCATCTCCAATGTTGATTTCCCTTTTTTTTTTTTTAGGGATTTTGAGATGAAACTAGGGTAAAGTCTTATGCAAAATATTGGATAAGGGGAATGGAAGGATGAAAAAGAGGTGTTGGAAAATGGACTAGATGTTGAAAATTTGGTGCATGAGCGAAAGGAAACATTTGCAGGATCACCATTGGCACACATCTTGAGGGATGGTGGATTGATGGAGGAAAAGTGGATCTCAAATTGTGACATTTGGATGGAGGAACAACCAGGGATTTTGGGACATGAGGATCCAAAATAGATGAAAGAGGTGATGGAGAAATGGATTGGGAAGGTTTGAATGGAAGAACAACAATCTTGGTTGTGGATTTGGATTTTTCTTTAGACAGTTGTGCTTCAAGGAGATGCTTAGGGATCCACATGGTTTTTGATTTTCCATTCTTTTGTAGTTTCTTGGAACACATTGCTTCTACCAGTGCCTTAGGAACCCATATAGCTTTTGATTTTTCTATATTTTTCTCAGTGAGCCTTTGTTTCTTTCTAGATGGATGGAAGGTACGTGAAGATGTATGCCTTTGTTGATCTTGCACAATGGATGGAGGAGTATAGGGTCCTAAAATGGATGGAAGAGATGAAGGGGAAGGCGTGTACCTAGATTTTGGTTTAGTAGGGATAACACCATCTTGAGGAATGTCACTGAGGCCATGACCCTTAATATTATCTTTGACATGTAAGGGTTCTTGCTTGTGAAGGTCTACTCCTTTGCGTTTATAAATATTTTGACTTGTAGGATCATGAGAGGGCTTTTTAGGTATGATGGATCCTTGAGGTGAACATGGAGGGTTATGACAAGGAGATGAAGGTATACTTTGATCTTGACATGGGAGAGGATCATTGGATAGAGTATTTGACTCTTCACTTTGAATAGGATCATTTGAAAAGGTAGAAGAGGCATCATGATCTTTCTTAGGAAATATGATTTTCTCTTGATATGGAATAGGATCATCTTGGAAGAAATGGAAAGGTATAATGGAATCCTCATGGGATTCCAGTGAGATAGGATCTTTTTCAACCATTGGATAGGATGGCCCTTGAGATAGCCCTTGAGGATCAACGTGAAAAGTTTCATCATTAGGTTCATTATTTGAGAGATATGATATGAATTGTTGTTGATAAGCCTTAGGAGATGGAGGCATCATGGAAGAAATGGAGGCTACATGTGGGCCATTGCTAGAAACAAGTTCATCATTTTGATCATGCTTGGTAATGACATCTGGTTTCTCTTTAGGTGAATTATTAGGATCTTTGATTTCAATAACACATTCATCAAGGAGGTCTTGAATTTTATGTTTTAATTCCATACACATTGAAGTCTTATGTTTGTTATGCCTTGATGGGATTCACCTAGCTTGCTCACACTTCACCTAGTTGGTGTTGCTCAATTCCACCAACTCTCTAAGTCTAGCTATGCTCAGAGACCTCCAAGTCCTTCTCAATCTCTTCTAGGGCTTTCTTCTTGTCAATCTCAATGTTCTTGCTTCAAGTGTTTAACTAGGAACCCTACCTTTTCAAAGTGTTTCCCACTTGCTCATCATTGTTGTCTTGACTCTGATTTGTCAATTTTACCTCCTACTATTGTGAGTTGTTGCAGACGTATGGAGGTGGCTTCTAACATGATTTGAATACCATTTGGGTCTATTTTAGGTTTTCACCCATTAGCATTCTTACCGATTTCACCATTTTGCCTAGAAAAGGGCTACAAGGAAATGAGCCCTATTAGGCCTCCAAAATCCGGTTTTCTAGGGCTTGGAAGAAAACGATCTAAAAGACCCTACAACAAGGCTGGTTTTTCTTCAAATAATCACCTATCCCCAATTAATTTTAGTGTTTTTGGTTTCTCAACCCACCGTACAATGCCCTAACCCAAAAATGAGGGTTTTGAAGGGTTTTTAGGCCTTCTAACCAGCAGTGACTGGTCAAGTTTGTGAAATGGGCATTAAATGGTATTTTCAAGGATTTTCCTTGCATTGGAAACTCTGTATGAACTTCATGGACCCCTCCAAAAGGTTTGTTTGTGGTTTTATGCTCACCCCTGCACTCTACACTCCAATTTCACCATATCTTCTCTAGCCGACTTGCTCCTGGACTCACCTAGAACGAGGTGACAGTCATGTCAATATTCATCTCCAGAAATTATCCCTACATATGTAAATTTTAAAGGTGGTTTCCTTCCATGTCCCAATAGGTCATGATGTTAGCACAGAGGGATTTCATGGGGCAACCATTTTACACAAAATTGCTATGTACAAGCCAAAACTGGTTACTTGAAAACAAAACTTGGAAAACACCAACACACACTAAATACAAAGATTAAAATGAATTAAATGATTCTTAAACACACAAAGGAAACTCAATCCATTATTGGATCAATGGATTAAATGCATTTGTATTCACATTATGAGCAAAATAAGCCAAAATAGTGAAAAAACGGTCCAAAAATAAGTAGTTTCAGATTGTTGATCATACAAAAACAAAACTCCAACCTTGGTAACCATGCAAGAGGAGGTTCTTATATTCTTCCCCATGTTTTGAGGCATTCTAGGGAATTTTTCTATCCCTAAATCCATCGGTAAGCATTTTAGGACAAAAATTGTCATGACAAGTTTCAAAAGTTGTCATGACAACTTTTGCAACTTTGCACTTTTTGCTTTTCTAACCTATGAAGCCTATTCTAAGTCATTACTCATGACTTTTAAATCATTTCTAAGAATTTTCTAAACCTCACTCATGCTTATACCAATTTTTGCCACTTTTGACCATCAAGAAGGTCAACTTCCTACTCAAACCACTACTTATGCACAAAATGCAAACCTAAGAAGAAACTAACTCAATCTAGGCCTACATTTGACTCAAAACACTCACTTTTGGACCCTCCTAGAGTCCTTATTGAGCATATGAATTGGATAAGGTTAGTACAATCCAAAATTGACAAAATACTATAAGCCTGAGTCCTAGGTGCTCTTGCACCATTCTCCCAACTAAAAGAAAACTAAGTCACCTCCTTGGGAATCAGATTCTTATCTATGCGTAACTTCTTAAACTCTATCTCAATCACCCATGTAGCTTCAGAATCATCCATACCCTGCCACTTAATTAGGTGATCCCAATAGGTTTAATGCCTTGTCTTCTTGGTGATCCTTGAACTCAACACCTTCTCAGCCTTTGGATTTGGTTTTGCTGGTAGTTGAAGGTTGTTGGCATCATCTGATACCTCTGAGTGACTACAATCTAAACCTTGATTGGTCCTTTGTAGGCAACTAAGTCTGCTATGTTGAAAACCGGTGATAATCCTATGTCACTTGGTAGGCCTACCTTGTAGGCATTTTCTCCGTACTTAGCTAGAATGGCACATGGACCCAACCTTATCATTTGCAACTTGTTATGCACTCCTTGTTGTAGCCTTTCTTTGTTTAGGTGCACCATGACAAGATCTCCTACTTGGAATTGTAGGTTCTTCCTTCTTTCATCAACTTTTTGCTAGAGTTTGCTTGTTTTATCCATCAATGCTTGCTTGACTGATTCATGTACTTCCTTCATTGACTAAGAAAAGTCTTCTACATATCCACTTCTTGCTATTGCACTACCTAAGTCTCTCAACTCCAAAATACCCCTTGGGTGAACACCATAGACCACTTCAAAAAGGCTCTTGTCGGTGGTCCTATTTATTGTGTCATTGTAAGCATATTCAGCTTGTGAAAGCACTTGATCCCATGTCTGACCATACTCTTTGGTAAGGCACCTCAATAAGTTACCCAAGCTCCTATTCACCACTTCGGTCTGCCCATCTGTTTATGGATGGTAGGATGATCCAATAGATAGGTTGGTGCCAAGATTTTTCCAAAGTGTCTTCCAAAAATGACTCATGAACTTTGAGTCCCTATCTAAAACAATGCTCATGGGTAAACCATGTATCCTTACTATTTCCTTAAAGAACAAATGAGCTATTCAGCATGCATCATGAGTAGTCTTGCAAGGCACAAAGTGGGCCATCTTACTAAATCTGTCCACAATGACATAAATATTTTCAAATCCCTACTTTGTCCTTGGTAAACCTACTACAAAGTCTATACTAATGCACTCCCAAGGTCTATTTGGTATGGGAAGAGGTTGGTACAAACCAGCATTTGAAGAAGTACCCTTGCCTTTTGGCAAACTATACAAGTCTCCACATGCTTTTTCACATCCTGATTCATCCTTGGCCAATAATAATATCTCTGAACCAACTCTTGAGTCTTATTGACTCCAAAATGACCACTAAGGCTGCCATTATGCTTCTCTCGTATGAGATTTTCTCTCATTGAGCCTCTAGGCACACAAAGTTGTCCACCTCTAAATAATAGTCCATTTTGCAAAGTAAAATCAGAATAATCACTATGGAAATGATTTTGATACTCTTTACGCACCTTGTAGGCATTTGAGAAGTCTTCATCCTCTGGGTATAGGTCTCTAAAACTATCAACACCTATGCTCCTTAAATGGATTTCTTGGACTGTCAAGAGTCTTCTACTCAATGCATCAGCAACCCGATTCAACTATCCTTTTTTGTGCTTGATTTTGAATGTGTAGGCTTGCATGTACTCCACCCATTTCATGTGTTTATGACTGAGTTTGTCTTGTGAGTTTAGAAAGCTCAATGCTTGGTTGTCTATATAGACTCCAAATTCCTTAGGAAGGAGATAGTGTCTCCACTTCCTCAAAGCCTGCATTAAAACATATAGTTCCAAGTCATAAGAGGAGTACTTCCTCATTTCATCACTTAGCTTCTCACTATGGAAAGCTACTAGTATTTCTTCTTGGCTTAGGACAACACCTACTGCAACATTGCTTGCATCACATTCCACTGTGAAGAGTTTCTCAAAACTAGCCAACACTAGCACCTGTTGAGTAGCTATCTTCTCCTTCAAGGTTTCAAAACCTCTATTTTCTTGTTCATTCCACTAAAACTTTTCCTTCATTCCACCTCTAATGGTGTCTAACATTGGTGCACATATATCACTAAATTGCCTAATGAACTTCCTATAATACTGAGCTAGTCCATGGAAGCTTCTCACCTCTGTTGCTGACTTAGGAGTAGGCCAATTTACTATGCCTTCAACCTTGTTGGGATCCATCGAGGTTTCCTTGAGACAACACAAACCCAAGGTAAACCAACTCCTTCTTAAAAAATTCACACTTATCCAAGTTCATGGTTAGCTTTTCATCATACAATCTTTGTAGCACATTTTGCAAATGATTAATATGATCTGCCCTATCCTTACTGAAAATGAGAATATCATCTAGATATACCACCACAAATTTACCTATGAAGTCCTTCATCACCTCATTCATGAGTCTCATGAAGGTTCTTGGAGCATTGGATAAGCCAAATGGCATTACAAGCCATTCATAAAGACCCTATGTAGTCTTAAATGCAGTTTTCCATTCATCACCCTCCTTAATCCTAATTTGGTGGTGTCCACTTTTAAGGTCAATCTTGTTAAAGTACTTGGCTTCCCCTAAACAATCCATTAGGTCCTCTATTCTAGGAATTGGAAACCTATATCTGATGGTGATCCTATTTTTAGCTCTAGAATTAGTACACAATCTCCAAGTACCACCTTTCTTTGGGGCTAACACGGTAGGGACAACACAAGGGATAATACTTTTCCTAATTAGGCCTTGGTCTAAAAGCTCTTGGATTTTCTTGGCAATCTCAACATTTTGTTGGGGATTCATTTTGTAAGATACCTTGTTAGGTAAGGATGCTTCGGGAATGAAGTCTAATTGATGTCTTATGGTTCTTTTAGGAGGTAAGGTGGTTGGTTTTCCATCACTCACTATGCCTTTGAACTTCTTCAATAAGTCTTGAACCTCTTTTGGCAAATCTGGTTGCTCTTTCTTAGCTTCCTCCTTAGGCTTCACTACTAATGCAAATCCTATACCTTCACCTTCCTCAAGTGTCTTCAAGAATTGTTTTTCACTCACCAAAAGAACATTAAGACCTACTTCCCTCTTTTCACCTTCCTCAAGGATAGATTAGATCTTGAAAGTGACTCCATATTTTTTGAATGAGTATGCATTCTTGGCTCCATCATGAATAGCTTGTCTATAAAATTCCCATGATCTTCCTAATAGAAGATGGCATGCATCCATGGGTAGGAAATCACATAACACTTTGTCCTTATACCTCCCAATGGTAAAATCCACCCATGCTTGCTCATTGACTAGGACATATTGGCCTTTGTTCAACCAAGTGACTCTATAAGGGTTGTTGTGAGGTATCCTTTGCAATTTAAGCTTACTCGTTGCCTCTTCTGACACAATGTTGTCTGTTGACCTTGAAACAATGATCACTTTGCAAACTTTGTCTGTTATCTTGCATTTGATCCTAAATAATTACCTCCTTTGGCTAGGATCTTCTCTAACCGGTTCTTTTATCAAAGTTCTCCTTATCATCAAGTTGTCACCTACCTCTAATTCTAAGGCAACCTCTGAGGTCTTGCTGCTTGAAAACTCTTCTTGAAGATAGTTCATTCTCCTTTCATTACCTTGTGATGATGATCCCTTCTCTGGACACCTATATGATGGATGACCAAGTTGGTTGCAATGGTAACACTTCATTGTTGCAAAATATGAGGAACCTCTACCTTGTCCACTAGATCTTCCTCTAAAACCATTGCTTTATCCCCTTCCTCTATTGAATCCTCCTTTACTAGTGCCACTTTCTTTCTACTCAATGAGTTTAGACTCACCTTGTGTTCTTTGTTCAGAACTTCTTCCTCCAAAGCCTCCCCTATGGCCTTTATTGTCTTTTCCTCTACCCCTACCCCTATTGCTGCTTGAATCATGTCTTCTTTTCAATTTTTCTTCCACCTTAAGGGCAAGTTGATAGGTTTGATGAACTATCTTCAGGCTCATTAGACTGATTTCTTCTTGGATGTTCCACCGTAGGCCATTTAGGTACCTAGAAACTTTGACACTCTTTTCTTCCACTACCTGAGATCTAAGGCTAAGTTTGTGAAGCTCCTCCGTATAACTACTGACATCAAGGTCTTTTTTTCTTAATTTGTCTTTTCCTATGAATTTGCACTTCATAGTCATCAGGGAGATAGACTTCTTTGATTTTTACTAACATCCCTTTCCATGAAGAGATGGGTGCTTTGCCCATTTTCTTTCTCTCATCTTGCACAAATTTCCACCATGTGAGAGAAGCTCCTCTCATCCTTGACTTGGGCTACTTTGACTCTTTGGGCTTTAGTTATGTCTTCACACTCATAATGGTTCTCCATGCCTTCTATCCATTCTAGAACCACTTCTGCTTCCATCTTACCAGTGAACAATGGCAATCCTTCTAGTGATTTACCACTTAAGGCCTTCAATGCCTTTAGGAAAGGTTCTTTTTCTATGATAGGATCAGGTTCAGGTACTTTGTCTATCTCTAACACTTCTTTACCCTTCCCTTCTGCTCCTTCAACCTTTACCAACACTTCATCTACCTTGGTTTCAATCTCACCAAGCTTACTTTCCAATTCAATCAACTTCTCCTTTAGGAGTCTATTTTCTTCCTCCTAATCATCCACTTTCTTTGCCAACTCTTCATTGGTCACCATGTTGTTGTCCCCTATAGATTCCACTGAGGACATCTACTCACCTAGCCCAAATCTTATAGGCTTTCATACCAATTTGATGGGATTCACCTAGCTTGCTCACACTTCACCTAGTTGGTGTTGCTCAATTCCACCAACTCTCCAGATCTAGCTATGCTCAAATACCTCCAATTCCTTCTCAATCTCTTCTATTTCTTGCTTCTTTTCAATCTCAAGGTGTTTTCTTTAAGTGTTTAACTAGGAACCCTACCATTTCAAAGTGTTTCCTACTTGCTCATCATTGTTGTCTTGACTCCAATTTGTCAATTTTACCTCCTACTATTGTGAGTTGTTTCAGAGGTGTGGAGGTGGCTTCTAACATGATTTGAATACCATTTGGGTCCATTTGAGGTTTGCACCCATTAGCTTTCTTACCGATTTCACCATTTTGCCTAGAAAAGGGCTACAAGGAAATGAGCCCTATTAGGCCTCCAAAATCTGGTTTTCTAGGGCTTGGAAGAAAACTGTCCAAAAGACCCTACAAAAAGGTTGGTTTTTCTTCAAATACTCACCTATCCCCAATTTATTTTATTGTTTTTGGTTTATCAACCCACCGTACAATGCCCTAACCCAAAAATGAGGGTTTTGAAGGGTTTCTAGGCCTTCTAACCGGCAGTGACTGGTCAAGTTTGTGAAATGGGCATTAAATGGTCTTGTCAAGAATTTTCCTTACATTGGAAACTCTATATTAACTTCATGTACCCCTCCAAATGGTTTGGTTGTGGTTTTATGCTCACCCCTGCACTCTACACTCCAATTTCACCCTATCTTCTCTAGTCGGGTTGCTCCTGAACTCGCCTAGAACAAGGTGACACTCATGTCAATATTCATCTCCAAAACCTCTCCCTACATATGTAAACTATAAAAGTTGTTTCCTTCCATGTCCCAATAGATCGTGATGGTAGCACGGAGGGATTTCATGGGGCAACCATTTTCCACAAAATTGCTATGTACAAGCCAAAACTGGTTGTTTGAAAACAAAACTTGAAAAACACAAACACACACTAACTACAAAGCTTAAAATTAATTAAATGACTTTTAAACACACCAAGTAAACTCAATCCATTACTGGATCAATGGATTCAATCCATTTGTATTCACATTATGAGCAAAATAAGCCAAAATAGTGACAAACGGTCCAAAAATGAGTAGTTTCAGATTGTTGATCATACAAAAACAAAACTCCAACCTTGGTAACCATGCAAGAGGAGGTTCTTATATTCTTCCCCACATGTGGAGGCATTCTAGGGCATTTTTCTATCCCTAACTCCATCGCTAAGCATTTTAGGACAAAAATTGTCATGAAAACTTTCAAAAGTTGTCATGACAACTTTTGCAACTTTGCACTTTTTGCTTTTCTAACCTATGAAACCTATTCTAAGTCATTATTCATGACTTTTAAAGCATTCCTAAGACTATTCTAAACCTCACTCATTCTTATACCATTTTTTGCCACTTTTGACCATCAAGAAGTTCAACTTCCTACTCAAACCACTACTTATGCACAAAATGCAAACCTAAGAAGAAACTAACTCAATCTAGGCCTACATTTGACTCATCACACTCACTCTTGGACCCTCCTAGAGTCCTTATTGAGCATCTGACTTGCCTAAGGTTAGTACAAGCCAAAATTGAGAAAATACTATAAGCCCGAGTCCTAGGTGCTCCTGCACCATGCCTATGGTATGCACAGTATTTACTCAAAACTTCACATCCCCATGTGGTCTTTTTAGGTAATATGATAATATTATTCTTAAGAAGCTCTTCCAAAGCTGACTCAATAGATTGCCGCAAAGGTGTAAATTGTCTATCTAGGGAATATATGTCTTTTTGTCTTGGTGAAGGTGTCTTGTGATCTTGTATGAGATTTGACTTTTGATTTTCAATTACTTTATGTTCCATCTTATGTAATTGTTTTAGCATTTCTTGAAGTCTAGTGTTCTTAATATAATGAATTTTCATCTCAAGAGGAGTCATTGAATCTTTTCATTGAGCTTGAATGTCATATATTTCTCTCTTGAGAACTTGAATTTGTTGAGCCAAGGTAGCTATGGGCTTCTTACTCTTGTCAGAATTTTTAGAAGAGCTTCTGGTTTGAGTAGGCATTTATATTGACTGATATGACCTAAAGTTGTTGGTGATGCAGAAGTCAAGATCAAATTTAGAGCTAGTTGTTTGGTTAACGTATTGATTGAGAGAAGCAACTAAGATTTAGTCTGGTTTCAGGAAAGATCTATCATGTGTAAGACATTTATCTAAGTTGATTTGAGAGAAGTGACTAAGACTCAATCTGGTTTCAGGAACGATCTATCATGTATAAGACGTTATCTAAGTGACCTAAGTTTGATAAGTAGTTAATTGAACTAGTTGAAAGATTATCGACAAAATCATGCAACACAAATGGCAAAGGTACATTGTTTTGATTTGTTTATGCTCAAGATGATGATAACCAATTTTATGCTCATTGTAGACTGTTTTAGGCAAGTTTGACTATTCTGGACTGAAAAAAATCAGAGATTCGTACGACGGGTTTCACTGGACTAGATGACACTTTAGACGCTTAAGGATGATGACAATAGTGTTTCATATGAGTTGCTGCCTAGTACCATATGACAGATGGGTATGTCTAGAATGATAAAGTGATCAATGCAATATTTTATCATATGACACAGGATTCAGAAAAAATCACAATTCTCACAACTGGACGAAAGACAAGCAGGGCTCGTATGACACAGGATGAAGGCTCAAATGATAGATTGTTAGGACTGATGGAATATCGTACAAAATCTAGTGTGTAATAGGATGATAAATTAGAGGACTCACACGACAGTGTCTGGACAGAGGTTAAATTCTGAGTTTTCAACGACTGAGTATGACAACTGAGTATGACCAGTTTTGAGGTGGACTGAGTTTTGACTAGGATAGACTAATTTTGACACGAACATAGTTTTGACTAGGATAGACTAGTTTTGACACGGACAAAGTTTCGATTAGGATAGACTAGTTTTGACACGGATAGAGTTTCAACTAGGATAGACTATTTTTGACACGGACAGAGTTTCAACTAGGATAGACTAGTTTTGACACGAACAGAGTTTCGACTAGGATAGACTAGTTTTGACACGGACAGAGTTCTGATCACTGAGTTGTTTCTTGTTTTCTCCAGTTTTGGTATTCCAATTTTAGTTTTAGGGATGAAAACACAAAAAACACGTAATATGAATAATAATCACAACATGCAAACCCTACGGAAATTGGTGAGAGAAGAAAACCTTTTCTTGTAGACTCTAGTACACACCCAATAGATAATCAGAATACGATCGCTGAGTCTCATGCCATGGATTCTCAACGTCATATTAGCCGACTCTAAATGCTAAAGGGGGCATGAAATGACAAGTATCTTGGGAGAATTACTATCTCTCTTGCACAAAGATTATCCCCCTTTTGGAGGTGAAGCGGGTAGCTTCTAATTTGAATTGGAACTAGTAAGGGGTTTGTTCGACGCGTCAAGGTATAAACTCAATTAAGAGGTCTCCCAGCCTTGAAAACCAAGGTTTAATATACCCGAAGGTACTGAGGAGAGCTATTCCCGAGCACTATCGTTGACTTGATTTTCATCAAATCATGTTTATTTTATAGTGGGTTGGAGTACTTGGTGTTTAGTCGTTCCCACTTGGTTCGTTCCCCTCTCACCAGTCGTAATGGCTATAGAGTTATTAGCTCCTCGGGAGAGCAGGCCCGCTAAAGATATACAAATCTCAAACTTAAAGAAAAAGCCTCAAGGGTCTGGATTTCTAATTGTCTATAAAGACAAGAGCATACTCTCCTACCTCTCATAATTTTCTTAAAACACGAAATACAGATTTGTTCTTTAACCAAATAGCAAGTTAAGTGCCTAAAAATTGAATTTAATGAATACACAATGTTTGCTGGGATCTCCTCAGGCAACCTGCAAACACAACGAATTAGTAGTCATATTGTCTTTGTGCAACAAGCATAGTCTTCGACAAGTGTTTTGCACAAACTAATTAGGACATAAAAATTTCTCAGATAGACATATAACAAGCCAGGGTCAGCGTCAGTATAATCAAAATTGAATGAGAAAGCTTAACAAAATAAATATGCTTTTTAACCCAAAAATACATGATCGTACGATAATTATCTTGTCATTCTAGCATGTGGAATATGTCGTACGACACTTCACAGAAACTGTGTGGACGAAAAATACAAAAAAAATAAAAATTAAAAATTTAAACCTAAAAAATTAAAAAAAAGTTAGTCTCCAAGGCTGAAAAAAAATGTAGTCTTTTGCCCCACGGTGGGCAACACAAATGTGTGTGTGAAAAAGTGAAATAAGTATGTAACTTGTATGCACAACACTTCAATTAATTCATTACATGTATGGTTAGATAGATATAATCATGAATAATAAAACCATCACAAATAGACCAATTGCCTTCTAAAAGATGCGAGTATAAGATTGCTCTCAGATTTGTATAAGCAATACCAGTGACTAGACTCCACCAAGATGAAGGATTTAATCTATATGAGCATGATATTAAGCTAAATGGATGCAAGATGGATGAAAGATTCAAGCAATATGGAGTAAACTAAATATGAAAAAAGCTAAACTAAGATGCAAATAATCTCAAAAAGCAAGCACAATATATTCAATGACTCCAGAGAAAAAAGTGTATAATAATAAATCTCTAGGGTGTTTTGAATGAGAGCTAAAGGCTGAATTTATAGAGAATCACAAGAGAGATCAAGAAAAAGCACAATTTAGGATAATTGAAATAATTGAGAAATCATATTTAGTTAACCTTGAGATAGATTCCAATTATAGTTTAATTGAAATGCATTTAAATAAGAAGTTCAAGTTGCATTAGAAATAAGATTTAATTAATTCAAGAAAAGAGTCTTTTCAATGCAACTGAACTTCTTTTTTCTAAAAGCTTTGAGTTCTAATTTTAGATAATGATTAAATTCCTTTTAATTACTTTTATGATTTCAAGTTAATCTCAATTTAGAAGAATATCTCAAGTTTGATTTTTCTCTCAATTCAATTCTTTTATTTTATTTTCAATTTAACTCTTGCTTTGTGATTAATTCCACTTTTGTAATAAATTAATTCCTTTTTTATGATTAAATGGAAAATTTATTAATTAATTAAATATGCTAGGATATTTAATAAATTAAATATGATAATTGATCAAAATTATATTCTTGGAATGATTCAATTAATTAAATAAATATTTAATTACTATAGAATAATTGATTTGCCATGTAATATTTGATGATTAAAAAACTAATTAATTGTGTGCTCAAAGTTGATTTAATTGTCTTTGGTTAGGACCTTGGTGATGTTGTCGAGATTAGGGTCCCATGGTTTAGATGACCATTTTTAGGGTATTACGCAAATGAATCATCCGCGGGTGCCATGGATTCTGAGATAGAACCTATCAAATTTGACAATTTTTCGCACTTAGGGTGTTCAAGGGATGACGTCGGTAGGGTATGGCCCTAAGAGTTTGACCAAGTGGGGGGAAAAACAAGAGCATTCCTAGGGTAAAAATTTCTAACCATACTTTTTGGAACCGACGATTCCACGATGAGAAGAACGAGAATTGGGCTCCATGTCAACTTTTCATCGAATGAAACTAGCAATTTTTTCGTCAAGTGAAATATCGTTGCCCTATGAAAACCACTGCGAATCTTGAAAATCTGAGACAAGCTATTGTAGATAGCCCTCACATGACCCTATAGGTTCAAATGCATCATTCACATGTGCCACAGATTCTAAGATAGAAACTGTCAATTTTTGACAATTTTTCATACTTAAGGTGCTCAAGGGATGACGTCAATAGGGTATGACCTTGAGCGTTCAATCAAGTGGGAGGGAAAAAAGGAGCATGCCTAGGGTAAGAATTCCTAACCGGACTTGTTGGATCTGACATTACAATTCATTATGAAGCACAATATGCCTACATTTAGTTGGGTGTGGACATATTTTGCACATGATAGTAAAAGAAATGATGGTAAAATTTGTTTTTTTCAGTAACTGAATGACAATCAAAACAAGTTTATGTTTAGAGTTCATATATTTAGGCCTTAAATTTAATGGGAAACATGTTGAAATGGACCTCTTCACAATAACTCCCTGTTGAGATGGCTTTAATGATTGGGGATTGTTGCTAAATGTAACCAATCAATTATGAAAAAATTGCATTCCGTTGTAGAAGATGCTTTGCTACTTTTCATTTGGCATTACTAAGTATCCATTTTATGATTAATAATAATACCAATATGATCAACAAATTTGGTGAAGTTGCCAAAGGCAACCAAATTTAACACTTAAGATTTAGATGGAACAAATTATATAGAATCTCAAGATTATACAAACAACATTATATTGTTCATTATTTAACCATTGTTAATTATTGGATTGAAGATTAAAGTTTAAATTAATGATGTCATGCACACGAGGAACAAGTTATATCGAATCTCAACTTCTATATATTAAAATGTGGAATAATTACAAGTGTATGTCCATATACAAAAATGGCATAATTGCCAACTCAAACAAAATGTATGTCGATATATGTAAATGTATGTCCATATACAAAATATACATGCCAACTAGACATGTAAGTATCCGAAAATGTTCTATAACATCCTAAACTACTGATGGATCATCAAAATCGATCCTCTTCATAGCATTGCTTGTCTCTAAAGGATCTTGCACAAGAAAAATCAAACCACAATTAAGATTAGTTATATTATATAATTTGCATTCAAAAAGTTAACATAAAAATCAATATACATTGAACTATATTTGAACTCTCAAATTGTATTCTTGATTACCTCATCTCCACGTTTTCTCTTCATCTTGGGAGGAGTCCTGGAATATGTCTTCACTAGAGTAGGTATGTCATCAATATTTTCATATACAACCTATATATGTTCACAAACATAACATTTCAATACAAGTTAGCATATAATTATGGATGATAGGAACAAATTATATCTTCTAAACACAAAATAAAATAAACAAGTGTACCTAAGGTGTCTCTTCTATTTCTTCGGGTATAGTGGCTGCAGTCAACAAGAATGTGAAGCCAATAATTCCATGTACATAAAGAAGGAAAGTATGTGACACTATCAATCTATGTACAGACATGTGTAATCATTATAAGTTATTTAAACTCTTAATTCAATCATGTTTGCATTATATCGTACCTTTCCCATGTCTCTGACTACACTACTAGAGTCCGAATCGTGCGGCACCGCACTCGTGCTACTTGTGTCCTACAAGAGTAAAATAAGATAAACATGCAAGTTACTATATAATTTAATTAATGACAATTTAAATGATGAGCATTTATGTACAATAAAAAATGTAAACAACTAGGTGCAATAATATATGTACCATATAGCTATCAAGGCCAAATGAAATGGCTATCAAGGTGCCATCATGGACCTGTGTTAACTCATCCTCAATCATCAACTGTTAAATAGACCATGTATATAAACATTAGTACTTAATACCATCTCTGATAAATATTCATATAAAATAAAATGCACTATGAAATTACAAGTCTTACGACTACATCGTCAGTGTATGATGAAGGTACCTCCTCGCCTCTAGAATGTGATGACTCTCTAGGGTATCCTTCAGTCCCTATCGTCGCATCTGGTGCATCAGGCATATCATGCACCTCATAATCAACAGTGTCCATGAGAGGATCAACAAGCTCTCCAATAGGACCTAAGCATACTTTCCTACACATAGCACAAGTATGCGTCACACAAATATGTGGAGCCAAAGAGGACGTGTTAGCACCACTAGAATCACTAAAAGGGTGAGCTAGTGCCCCATCCTGAGAAACCAAAAGGCTACTTAAAGAGTGAATAGTCGATATAGTCTGTGGCATTGTCTCAACAATGATAACTAGATGTTGTACTAGAGGTGGGGGATCAACGGGAGGAGGGGGAACATATGGGCCCTATAATACTCGAACTACCCCACGTCTATCTTGAGGCATACCTAAACCCACACCCTGGAAAATCTTGATGTCAAAGTAGTTAAAATTCTTTCCCAAAACAAACTCAACATATAATTTTTTAATGAAATACAACGGGACTTCAAGATTGTTGTTGGGTGGTTTATCAAAAACCATCCACCAACGATCCCAAAAGCTATTTACAATATCATCATTTGTACACCATTTGATGGAAAGTTTTTTTTTTCACATCTACAGTCTGTCTAGTGCGGGGATTGATGAACAATGTGGCAATATCAGCTTTTGATATCTCAAGCTCCTTGACTTAATCATAAGTTAAGCCATTCGCATACCTATCCCTAAAGGATCTCGCAACAAAAGAGCAGCATTGTGCTTCACGATCATGGTTTATACATTTTTTATTATGACATTAAGAGTATCTAACATTGGGGTTAGATGAGGGATTGTATTGTATACATTTGCAATGCCTCTCAATTGGTTCAAATTTTGACCAATTAAATCTTGAATTGAGGGGAGGTTTGGTAATGGAGGGTTTGCTAACAAGGGTTTGGTGGTTGTGGTGGTTGTGGTTGTTCAAGGTTATCATTATTATACCCCATTTAAATTTGAAAGAACAATGTATTTCAAATGAAAAAACCTAGTTGAACTATCAAAAATAAAATAAAAAACACAAAAAAAATGATAAAAAGCAACAAAAGTGCAATAAAATCATACCTTAGATGAAAAATTCATAAAAAAATTGCCCCCAAATTAGATATCCGCTAAAAGCCGATATCGGATTTCAATCCTTTCATGCAACTCATGAGTAAAAATTGACGCAGGGGCTGTCACAGTGGGTATAAAAATACCCACAGGAATCGGATATTTGATTCCTAAAAGTTAATATATAATATATTATATATTATATAATAAATAATATTTAATATATATTATATTATAGTATTCATATATAATATATAATATTATATATATTTTATTAATATCAGATATCCGATTTGGTTGGGTTTTTGACATGGCCAGATGTACTGACATCCAAGCCAAGCAAAAAGTCAACACAGATTTTTCATGTTTCTAGATGAGTGGAAAAGGCAATTTTTTTCATATCGCCACTTTTTGGCCCCTCATGATCCTGCACATACCCATTTAAAATTATGTTGGGTGAGATAGTTATTTAAAATTATCCCAGGCAAGAGAGGGGTTTTTAATACAATCAGTAAGTACCAAAATGTTTATCCTGACTTGTTAGTCTTGTTGTGTAATCTTTCATCATCATGTTATCGCATGAGGGATGGGTGTGATATGATATTATATCTTAGCCATATCATTTTGTGTGGAGAATAGCCAGAAGCCAAGAATAGAGAGGGGGCATGTAGACCCAATGTATTATAAATATAGGGGTAGAAAAACATATATCAAAGTTTTTTAGCGGGAATAGAAGTTGACAAACATTAGCAAGCTATAAACCCAGAAACTCAGGCTTGGTCATTTGGTTGCAAGTTTCTTGTAAACCCAAGGTATGGCACCACTCTCATATGTCACATTCCTAAGGAGTGACAAGTTGCACTTCACTTCCCTAAGTGATTGTTGTGCTATGTTTTGAAGCTCCTTGATGCAACTATTGCACATGATGGCATCAACTCCCAACTATGGCCTGTGTGGACCTTCATGGTGCCCCATTCCAAAAAGGAAGACACTTAAACTTTTCTTTTTAATTTACTAGATAATCACAAGTCTTGGTTCTTGCTACCCAAAATCCTGAATCCTGTCATATAGCAACGTTCAACTTTTACCTGCACAAGTAAATAAGAGCATGAACCAATAAATAAGTGGATGACATATCCATACATTAATTAACATAGCATAAGGATTTAAAATTGACTTGAATTTGTAACGTGGCCTCCATGTAAACAAAACAAAATACTCATGTGTATCTAGGTAATGATACCCTCAGAAGAAGTTTTGCATTCTCTTATATGCACGTAGTTGGCAAACCCTATAGAAATATGAATTCATTCACAAATGGTGTAGTAGATATACGAAGGATAATTTTAAAGAATCAAACAAGATTAAAATCATAAACGTTGTTACATGTGTATATATTTGAGTTGTAAAACTAGATATGAATTAGAAGTTAGATGTGCCAAATTTATAATAGAGTTTCATGATTTACTAGTACTTGTGTTGGAGAGCTATAGACAATCTTATAGTTGAAAATATAATTAGAAGTATAAGATTATGTGATAATGATACTACTTTTCATTTAACAATGTCATGACAACTATATATGTGTATATGTATATATTTCTCATACATATCAATTTGGTTAAATATTGGCTTAGCACTAGGCTATATTTTAAATGGTAAACCATAATAAAGGTAATGACAAGTTTTGAACTATGAAAAATATTTCTTAGCAAGGAGTATCGAGCAAAATTAATGAGAGGGATTAAACAATAATAAAAGAGGTTAATAAAAAAATTATAACAAGTCCCCTTGACAATTTCTTAAAGGATTCAGATCATCCAACCTTAAATAGGAAAATAAATACTAAATTGAGCTAAAATACTAGTAAAATTAAGAACTTTGCTTCAAGCATGAAAATAATTGCAATAGTAACTATAGATTAGTCCTTTAGATTCATAATGCTAGACTCCCTTAAGAGTAATGTTGTGACTAGGTGAATTATTAGGTTGTAAAATGGGAAGTGGTATTTATTTTAAGTCAATAGCCTTGTAGTGTATATTTCTCTTAAGCAAGTCATATTATACCTCAAAGAACCAAAGGTCCTTACATGTATCATTAAATTTGACATGAATATATTTATGATTGTAATTTTTTTAATAGATATATAACAAAGTCCTTAATTTTAATGTGGACCATATGAATTAATAGGGACTGATCTACTAATTCTTCTAGTAAGCATTTGTAAATGAGACATTTTTAATGCATCCTAAGGAATGCCCCATGCCTAAAATAAATGCTCAATAATATTGTGAGACAAATGTTGAACCTTGATCATGTTATCTTACAAATTATTATAAGGACTAGATTAGACCTATCTCTATAACTAGCACTTGCACCAAAAGGAGGTGCAATGGTTACGTCAATAGTAAGTTATATGCTAAATAATATATTGGAGGGTACAAATCAAAGGAATCATGATAAAAAATTATACTATGTCATATCAAACATAAATCAACAATAAAGAACCTCCTCAAAAGTCCCCTAGGATCCTTCATTGTACAATGTAACTTCTTTTACAATATAAGGAAAGAATTAACTTATGACATATATTATAATGAATAGATTTGATCTTTGATTATTTTATTTAACTCACAAGTACCCCTACGACCCAACCCAACACCTTACTTGCCTTGCACTGGTCTTACTTATTGCCAAGTTGGGACTAGGAAGGGGCGAGCTAAGGCAAGATTAATCCCTTGAGGATGCACACAATCACTTGCAAACCACATGGTCTTATTTGATCTTGATTATTTATATCTTCTATGCTAAGGTTAAAGTTATGGTTAGCTATAGAATTAGGATTAGGGTTTGGGCTAAAAAAATAATGTTAGAACTCAAGGTTATGGTAAGAAATTGATTCAAGGTTAGTGTTAGGTTGGGATTTGAATTAGGTTCAAGGGGTGGGGATAGGTTTAGGGTTATGATCATAGTTAGGATTGTAGATAGAACTAGATAACCTTAATTATATCCTAATCCTAATATAACACGCATTAATTCTAACCATATTACTAACCCTAACCCTTACCCTAATACTAATTGAATCCTTACCCTAATATAATTTATAACCCTAATTTAAATCTTATGAATACCATCTCCAATCATATTTGAACTCTAATGATAACTCTAACCCTAACTTTAACCCCAATATTTATCCTATAATGATAATCATGTACTTGATGTAAAATTAAAAAAGGTGAAGGACAATATATGTAGCTTAAGACTATCTATAAATCAGATTTAACAATATTTATCATATTAAATAAATCAACCATAACATTGAAAGATGACACCACAAAATATTACACATAACAATAAAATTATGTCGAGAAACTCTTTTGAGAAAAAATCCACCAAGAAGAGATGAAAGATTTGTATTATCAACAATATGAAATTACAATATGTTACCCTGATTTTGGAACACCCAAATTTTAAGATTTGGCATTAAAACCAATGTCTGGCTTACCTAGAATGTGTACTTACCAAGAGTTGTCAAAGGGTGTAACTATGCAGTTTCAGTCCAAAGTCCTCATTATTGATCCCAAACATAAGATCATAAATATGTTTCCCATCTCAATCGACCATCATATTAGAGTCCAACTGATCTTTGTATATTCATATGACCAAGCTTAATCTCAAGTGCAAAAATTTGAAATGCTTTATGTATCACCCCGGTCAAGCTCTAAATTGACCCTTCTAGTATTGGTCAATATGAAAAAATAATTTAGTTTTTAAAACCATAAAATCATCAAGGAAAACCATTTTATAGGCATATCACTGGTGTCATCCCAAATAATGTGGTCAATTTTAGTGACAACCCATTTTGTCATTTGAGAGTTTTTAATGCTTCAATTTTTGTCACTCTCTAACTAGAAATTGTATAAATATCATCCTCGAGATTGCATAATGAGAAAATACTTTTGGGTTGTGGTAATTTTACCCTTGTGAATCTATAGTTAAAATCTTGGGGCAAAACTCTTTGTTAGTCAAAATTTATGATGATTCTTGTATATTGAGCCTTCAGGAGTCATGGGAAAATTAATGATTTTCAAAATCATTTTAATCTTTTTACTTTTTTTCCCATTTAAATTCTCCTTTTGATCGAATAGTGAATAGTGGATTGTTAGAAGTGTTATTGAGCTTATTCCAAATTCCTCCTAACACTCAAACTAACTCAATTTCTCTAAAATTTTAGCATTTAAACCCCCTATTGCTTAAATGCTCCAAAAGTTGAAACTCTCAACTTTATACCTTATTGCTTGAAGAGATCACAATATGGTACTCTCAAACTCCCCTCTTTTTGGAAAAGCTCAAATTCCCAAAATTCCTAACATTCAAACCTTCGTTGCTTCATTGCTTCTAAAAGAAAACTTTTAAACTCCCAACACTATCTACGCTCAAATTATTTAAAAATAAAACTCTTCAACCAATTGTGCTTGCATGCTCCAAGAAATCAACTTTCAAACAATGCTCGTGGTGTCATCTCAAGGAGTTAAAAGTAATGATTGCAGTGTAGGCACAAAACAAATTCATTGAAAAATCCTTAGTAACTTTCAAGCCAATGCAATTCGAAGGGTTAGATTGTTACTTGTTTGACTAAATATGTCAAAAAGATGGAAGCTCGGGGAATGACATTAAATGGTTGCAGAAGGTTTAGAAATCAAGTTTGTGAGATTTAAAACAAAACTTTATTATCTAAGGTTGGTTGGAACCTCCTTGTGTGATAAAGATTGGACCCTTATCATCAAAGCTAAGAATCTTGAGAATAGGGATTCTTGTTGTTTATTGTCTTCTCCCTCTCTCCCTAATGACTCTATAATTTGGAAATTCTATTGAAAATTAGAAATCTATTCAGTCAAGGTTTGTGTTGGAAAAAGAGAAATGGTAAAAGGGTTAATTTTTGGCATAACTAATGGTCAGATGACCCTCCCCTATCATATGTGCATACTTTCTCTAGCCTAGTGAAATAATTGGCAAGGATGAATGGTATGTAAATGCATATGTTGAGAAGAATAACCTAATACTTAAATGAAAGGATTTCTTCTTTAAGGTGACTGGAAGACAAGAATGGAGGAATGATTTGAATGATCAATTTTTATATAGTATATTGGAGATTATCACTTATATAGTATTTCTAAAGAGGATGAATGTGTCTAAACTCTCTATCCATCATGCTATTTTTCAATGGGCTTTTGATTATAGTATGATAGCTAATTTAAGTTTCAATCAAATTGGACTTTTCTTGTTGTTTGAAGAGATTTTGTTAAAAGTTGGATACATGACTCCCTTTTCTCCACTAAGTTGTCAAGAATTTTTTCAATAAAATTTGATTCTATATTGCTTGAGGTCTATGGAAGGAATGTAACAATAATTTTTTTATAGATCAGAAAAAAGGACAACAAAAAAGTGTTTTAGAGTATTAAGAATGGATTACAAGAAAATGTGAATGTGAACAAGTTTGGTTCTTCACGAAAGTATCCTTCTCTTGAGATAATAATCAACCAAAATTTTGGGATTACTCAAAACCTTCGTAATGTTAATCATGTCAAGAACCTCGTAAGGAAGCATACTAAGTGGAAGAAACCTTAGAAAGGGTGGGTAAAATTATATTTTGATGGTCCTTCCAAGTGTAACCTAGGTCAACCTATTGTTAGGGGAGTCTTAAAAGAAGAAATTGATTTTATGATTGATTTTTTTATAAAAACATATAGATCACAAAATAAATAATGAAACTTAAGCTCACACTTTTTGGTGGTGTAGTAGGAGAACCATCTTGTTTGGTTTTCAAAGAGTGAAAATTGAAGGAGATTGTAAGATGACCATTGAGTTAATTAATGAATCAAAATTCCCTTTGTCAACTTGATAATATACTATATTGAAGATAGAAAAAAATTAATTCAAAAAAAAATCTCAAATTAATGTCACTTATTTAAAGAAGGTAACAAAAAAGTTGATGCTTTTGAAAATCTAGGTCTTCAATTTTGCAAATGGAGGAGTTGGTCAGATGATAGGGATCTTCCACTCATGGTGAAAGAAATTTTATCGAATGATAGACAAAGTCAAATTTTCATTAATCATTGGCAATTGAAAGATAACTTTAACCAATTTTTGTTGGCATTCTACACTCTTATGAGAATAGTTGATGTTGTCATTGATGGCAACCATCTGGCAACCAACTGGCATTCATTTGGTAAGCCACCTATAGTTACTGGCACCGGCAATAGACTTCTACATACATCAGCAAGCACTTCTCCGACAACGGCAATAATGCATACTGGCACTCCAGCCGATAGGGAATAAACCCTTGTTTATTGTTTTATATTGTAATTATCTTTTGTAAAAGCCGACATGGCATATTGTAAATGACTCATATATATGTATGAGATCTTATAGGTCATCAAGTAAGTAAGATAGAGAGGATGATATTATGATATAATTGATAGCAAAGGTTTTTTTGGTAATAGACTGAGCTTAAACCGGTACTGAACCTGGCATATTTGATGTTGATTTGAAGTAGTACATTGTATTGGATTTCATAATCCACTTTTGTAGTCAATGTGACTCTTATTGAGTAGTGAGCTCTAAGCAGTTGGCCTTCCTGCATGTGCACGCCCCTCATTGCAAGTAATATTTATTCATTGGCCAGTGAGTGAATATTGTGGGTCACAAATCCCACCGAGGTTTTTCCCACACCAAGTTTCCTTGTTAAATATCTTGTGTTATGGTGTGTTCTCTATGTTGTCTCTTTTATTCTTATTTGTTGTATTAATTCTTATTTACCGGTACATTGTTATAGGATGCAAATTTCTTAATAATTTTAAATATTCTGCTAACCGGTTAGACACTGATTCACCCCCCCCCCCTTAGTGTCTTTGGGACTATCATTAATCCTAACAATTGGTATCAGAGCTAAGTCCTCTTTTTGCAGAAGTTTAACAACTTAGGAGATTCTATGGAAACTAACTATTTTAGGAAGGATTGTTTGAAACTTGATGGAACTAACTATGGTATATGGAAGATCAGAATGGAGACACATCTGAATTGCATTGGAAGAGACATATGGGATGTTACAAAGAATGGTTATGTTGGTCCTACATAGAGTCAACCTAATCCACCAAACTTGGCTAAAGATCAGGAGAATGATTGCAAAGCAAGAGAGATACTTTTGAGTGCATTGTCAGATCATCAAATCATGGGATTATCAGACTGGTCTACTACTAAAGATATTTGGGATAAATTGGAGACATTGAATGAAGGTAATACCACTGTCAAAATTGCAAAACTGGAATGCTTTTGGGTCAGGTATGAAAATCTGAAAATGGAAGAAGATGAAAGAATTTCTGCTTTTATGGAAAGAGTTAATGAAATTGTTTTGAGTATACAATGTTGTGGAGGATCCTTAAGTGAAGATGAGATTGTTTCTAAAGTTTTAAGAGCATTTACACCGACATACAAAATGAAAGTAACTACTATTAATGAATTGAGAACAATGCCTAATACATCAGTATCTAGAGATACTTTGGTTGGAAAACTTTCAGCTTTTGAGCTTGAGGAATTTGGTCCTGTTGCTACAATTAAGACAGATTTAGCCTTCAAAGCATCATCATCATTTGCATCATCATCATCATCTGAGAAATCTGATTGGAAATCACTTTATGCAAAAGAACTTGAAGACATCAGAAAGGAAAATGAAGAACTAGAAGAGCTTGAAGCGATATTCACTAGAAAAATGCCTAAAGGTCCAATTGGAAGTAAGTATGAAGGTAAAGCACCATTTAAATGTTTTAACTATAATAAAATTGGTCATATGGCATCTAGGTGTCCTGATAGACATGCAAGAGAGAGAGAATGATAATGTTGATAGTGGCAACATAGTTGAGAAACTGGTAGAGACTGTTGAGGTTGAGATCCCAACCCATAGAGAGCAACCATCAGATACAGGAAAACCTACTGAAGAAAAAGATGTTGGCACAAGGCCACCAGAGACAAAGATACCGATAGTTGAACTTACTTAAAAACTTACAGAGGCAGAGGTACATACTGAGGCAGAGAAACTGGAAATCACTAAGACATCTAAACAATCAGACAAACCTTTACAGGTTGAAATGCAAACTCAGACTGATCCATTGGAGGTAAACACAAACAAAATGGTTACTAATGTTGGAAGCATAGAGGAAATAAAGGTAATTGGTCAGACATCCAGCACTTCAACAAGTGAATTCAGACCTACAAATGTTACTAAAGTACTTTTAGATTCAATCAAGAAGATAACTGACTGCAATGCATTGGCCTACAAGGCAATTGATAACACTTTACCAGTTCTAAAGTTGATTGCACCAAATTGTAACACTGATCACATCAAGGATTCTATAGGAAAATTGAACACACTATCAAAATTTAATACTGATAATGTAACAACCATTGACAAGGTGAATGAGGACACCTTCAGGGAGAAAGTTGAAAAGGAAAAAGACAAATTCTTTGAAGACGCAATAAAGAAGTGCACAGAACACATCAATACACTATTACTGGCACTGAACTCTACAATTTTGGAATACAAGGAGCTTTACAGGGAAACATGCAAACCCCATCTTTTGACAGAGGACTTAGAAAAGGATTTCAGCAGAGTACAGAAAGAAATAGATGACATAGCTGATAACATAATTGGTTCATCCGAACCTATATTAGTTATTAAGTAGGAAATAGCAGGTTTTGAGGAAAAATTGGAGAAACTTGAGAAAGAGAAGGCAAGGATTGGGTCTAATGCCAGAGAACTTAAATACAAACTTGGTCCTAAGTTGGACAATCTTATCTCTCTGAGAAATGAAATCTCTAAGGCATTACTTCAAGGAGAGCGATCATCGGAAGAACACATGCACTATCTCACTGGCATGATCCAACAGACTGAAGCAACCCTGACCGACAACAAAAGATTTATGTAGAGTCTAAATTTGGTTTTGGCAGACATCTTTCAGATTGTAACCAACTGGTTACAAACTTTGAGGTGAAATTTTTGCACTCATTTGACTATTTTTGACAACCTTTGTCATTGATGTCAAAGGGGGAGTAGTGGTGAGAAAAATAATTATTCAGAGAAGATCATTTTCTCAGGGGGAGCACATTTTTTTGGAAACTTTTTGGACTTCAATTTTTGGAACAGTTTTTGGATTTTTCTCATGAGTGTTGCCATCAATGCCAAAGGGGGAGATTGTTGCCATTCTACACTCTTATGAGAATAGTTGATGTTGTCATTGATGGAAACCATCTGGAAACCAATTGGTATTCATCTGGTAAGCCACCAGTAGTTACCAGCACCAGTAATAGACTTCTACATACAACGGCAGGCACTTCACCGGTAGTGGCAACAATGCATACCGACACTCCAACCGATAGGGAATAAACCCTTGTTTATTTTTTATATTGTAGTTATCTTTTGTAAAAGCTGACATGGCATATTGTAAAAGACTCATATATATGTATGAGATCTTATAGGTTATCAAGTAAGTAAGAGAGAGAGGATGATATTGTGATATAATTGATAGCGAAGGTTTTTGTTAATAGACTGAGCTTAAACTGGTACTGAACCTGGCATAGTTGATGTTGATTTGAAGCAGTACATTGTATTGGATTTCATAATCCACTTTTGTAGTCAGTGTGACTCTTATTGAGCAGTGAGCTCTAGGCAGTTGGCCTTCCTGCATGTGCAGGCCCCTCATTGCAAGTAATATTTATTCATTGGCCAGTGAGTGAATATTGTGGGTCACAAATCCCACTGAGGTTTTTCCCACACCGGGTTTCCTCGTTAAATATCTTGTGTTATGGTCTCTTATCTATGTTGTCTCTGTTATTCTTATTTTCTGCATTAATTCTTATTTACCGATACACTGTTTTGGGATGCAAAGTTCTTAATAAGTTTAAATATTCTGCAAACCGGTTAGACACTGATTCACCCCCCCCTCCCCCCCTCTCAGTGTCTTTGGGACTATCATTAATCCTAACAATTTTATTCATTCTTTATTTAGTATTTTGAATAAATATTTGTCTCAAAGTGGTAAGAGGAGTTTATTTACTACTTCAAGAGAGTGTTTTAACAATAATTAGAAAGGTGGTAAGAAAAGTGGTTCTAATAATTGTAGTGTCATGATTATGAATGATGGGGATAGGATTATAAGTAATATCATTATGAACCTACAAAAAAAAGACGAATTACTGTAAGGATGATTTGAAAATCTTAATTTGTGGTGTCATGAAATATATTGATGTTAGTGTAATCAAGATCAAATGCATCATACTAATTACCTAGGTAAGCGAAACAAGGCTTGTTTAGATGCTTATAGAAGTCCTCTAATAAGTTCAAAGGACAATGATTGTTCTTTTTTTTTCACTCATGTTGCTAAGAGGGGGATTGTTAAGGAGACCATTTTTAGGTATTGTATGAAACCCTTTGTATTTGTGCCTTTATTTATTGCACTAGAGCTTTCTTCATGTTCTCTAGTTGTGAGCCTATTTTGTCACATACTTCCATGGATGGTTAGAGGTTGTGATTTGATGTTATGTTATATGTTACCCTTAAATAAAAATGTTGAGGTCTTTGAGATATTCGAAAGAGGGTGTCTTACTCTACTTTTCATTTTTATGAGAGGATATCATGATTCCCTCACTGCTCAATTTGTCAATTGGTGTAGAATTTCTTTGTGTCCAATGTCGGTGTCTAATTTGGTGTTATAGAGGATCTCATTTCTTAGACCACAAGTCTTAGTTCTATTAAGGATCAAAAGTCAAAAGGATAAACAAATCAATTAGGTACTATAAGTTTATAGATGCATTTTTGGAAGAGGGGGGAAAGTTTGAGAGGCACTAGAATGGGTCTAGCAGAGAGGATTTTTTGTCACCTTGGCCTATGGAAAGTTTTCATATTATTAAATATTTTACTTTGGAAGGGAGACTTGGTATGTTCATGGGCAGGGAAAATTTTAGTGGCGAATATTTTGTATCGAACATTTCAAAAATGGCAAATAAGTTGGACCAATCGAGGTGGTTGGATCAGCTCAACTTTATAAATTTTTGGTCAAATGCATTTCAATTTTCCTTCATTTTCATTAATTATTTGTAACGATTTAAAGATTTTGCCAATAGAGTCTATGTTTTCAAAATGGTCTATCTAATGTTTTTGCCTAAATTTTTGGAAGTGTGCCTTAATGCGCCAATGTAATTTGCCAATAGCAATCAATAGTTCATTTTGCATGAGGACCCAATTCACCTGACATTTTCGAAAGAGTGTATTAATTCTCCCCAATATTCACCAATATCATTAATCATTCAATATTGTGGGAGGATTGATTTCGCCAATTCTATTATAAGTCCATCTCAAAGGACGATCCATAATCGCCTAGTAAATTACAATGTATATGTTTTGTTGATGTTTCACTTGCCCTATGTTTCCATAAGACATGTTAGAATTAAGTGGGATTCACCCATTTAAAATTCCCACAATATTTGCCAAATATGGATTGGTATAAGATTTTATGAAAGATCAAATTTATTTTTACACAATTTGGTCGGTTTGAAGCTCTGAATTCAGATCAATAGCCAAGTTACAGACAAGAACAACCATTGTTGCATTGTTGTCTACTAGTGCTTTGTGCTACTCTTTGAGAATCTAAAGGTAAGTGATAATTTCTTTGAAGTGTTATAATACTAGTCATATCAATCTCTTAGCAAGTTTTAGATTATTCTTATTGAGTAGGGAGACCTCAAACATCTAGATCATTTTTAGGCCCTAAGGGAAATGAATCTTATAGTCTATTATTGCTTCTTAAACAAGTAGATGGTTTTTTGTATCCTTTATTTCAACGGAGATGTCAAACAGGAAGAAGGGTAAGACTCATGAATGTGGTGAAGGGCAAGAGAGGTCAGCAAAACACATAACCTTAAATTCGTACTTTAGCAATGTATGTGGTCAAAAAGATGATCATGAAGGTACATCATCACAACTACCACATTCACAACTTACATTGAATATTGAAGAAGGTGGTGAATGTGATATCTCATATGACAATGAAGAAGAAGATCTAGTAGATACCCAGAGTAGCGGGAATGAGACAATCAACCTAGTTGAAAATGTTGTAGATGGTGATGATGCACAAAAGGGGAAAAGAAAATCCAAATGAAAAATAGGTCAGGAGTGGGATATGGCAAGGCATTTTCAGATTGCTTGGGTGTCAAAGGATCCATTCATTGAAATAGTAGAGAATCCAAACAAAGGTGACCCTCTATTAGAACGCAAGTTTAAGATTTGTAGTTGGAAATATAAAAAGGAGAAGAGGTTGTAGTTGAAGCTTGACACCATTGAAGAGCATATTGGCAAATTTTACAAAAAGAAAATCAAAGATGGAATTGAAAAATCAGTGATCAGATGGAAAACAAAGGAGCAATGTCAAAATGTTAACTGTGCCTTAGAATAGATGCACATTTGAAAAGACAAGAAAAGCTTGCTAAATCTGGAGGTTCTCTTTAAGATATTTTTGGAAAGGCAATGGTAGTAGCACAACTAGGAAAAATTGTTCAATTAAGTGTTGTTTTTATATTTTGAACAGAGAGCATCCTATGACAGACCACCCAGAAATTAGTACTTTATTCTACTTTTTGGGTATTCCTAAGTGCCTAACAATCATTGGTCAGTAAACGGTGGTTGGGAATAGGGAAGTTGTCTTGCTAAGATTGAAAAACAAGATATAAAAGAAAAAATTAGAGACTCGAACTTTATTGCATTGTCTTTGGATGAAGTTACAACAATAGATAAGTATGCGTAAAAATCTTGTCCACCAACCTCATCTACTATGTGCTTCTAAATTGAAGGAGAGTGCGACAGTGGAAACTCTATTTCAACTAGTTAAGAATTATTTAATTGAATATGTGGGTATGGATGACTTGAAAATTGCAAAAAACTTGGTATGTGTAAGAGAAGATGGAGCTTCAGTAATGCAAGGTCATGAGAATGGTCTTTGCATAAAACCAAAAACTTCTTCTTCACCCTACATGATTGTCATTCACTGTATGGCCCACAAAATGAAACTATCTTTTACAATTGTGAGCAAGTATCATGTAGTAACAAATGTTGAAGATTTAATCAGAGAGCTCTACTCATACTTCTATTGAAGCCCCAAATGGTTTTTGGAATTTTAAAATTTTGTCAATGGAATAACCCATGGGAACAAGCTTCTTAAGGATGTCGATACCAGATGGATCTCCTTGCATGGTCCAACACATCGAGTTTATTCAGACTATCGATCCTTGATTGGAGTAATGTACAAAAATTGCCACACAGTAGACAAAGTTCCTGACCTGCTTCATAAGTTATGTGATATAGAGACAATCCTCACTTTAGCAGGTCTTCTCCCCATGCTAGAGGAAATGAACCATCTTGTGAAAAAAGCCCAAGAAAGAGCTATTTATATTGTATAATTTTCTAAGCTACATAAAATGACATGCATGACCCTCGAGAATCTCTATCAATCAAAAAAAACATTTGTAGATGTAAAATTTTCTACCTAGCAGACATAGACATATTTGAAAAATTCTAACATTTTTTTTTAGTTTAATGGAAACAGGTAGTTATGTGTCAGTGTACATGGATTTGAGATACCAATGCACAACCTTTCCACAATCACAGAACCAGGAAAGCACTCTAAGAAGCAAGAAGTAAGTATCACAACGGAATATTTTAGTAAGATTGTTGACTTTGTGAATGTTATTATGAAGAAAATTGCCTCTTTTGTCTCCTTAAAAAATTAGAAAATAATTCCCTCATGATAAGTTACTTGAAGCCATCTCTATTGTGTTTCCTCAATATTGGGTACTCAACAATCCAATTGATTATCATCAGAGGATAATGACTTTGATAAATCATTTTTGCAAATATGTAAAAATAATTGGACAAACTATAGAAGGAATTTTAAATGAAATAATTCTTAGAGAGCAATCAATCTATTTTGCATTGACTATGAGGCATCATTTTGAAGACTCAAAAAAGCGGAGAACCCCTTGGAAGAGAGATCATTAACAAAGGTTTGGAAAAAGATAGGTTAGAGTGCACAATTGGTTGATTCATTATCAAATTTTCTCAAACTTGTTGATTTATGTCAAAACATGATATTGGTTTCGGTGGAGGATGAGAGAGTTTTCAGTTCTTTGGGGTTATTAAAATCAAAGATAAGGAACAAAATAGACAATAATTTGGAGAATTGCTTATGGTTGTATACATCAAGATATGATATTCGAATTTTTCCTTATGAAAGGACACTAGGAATCTAGAGGCCCAAAACTAAAAGAAGAGGATTGGGCAACACTACAAACCAAAGTGGGACAATTAATAGTGACAGAATGAATGCCAGTGACACATGTACTACTATTTTTGAGATGTGGTTAAGCGGAGGTATGCAGAGTGATGAAAACACAGACAATAATCAAGGACGCTCTCGATTTGATGATCAGGATGATGAGATGACTTGGCAATTTTAAGAGATTTAGCACTAGCAGTTACCAAGTATTTATTAAACTTTTGGTTGCATATTGCAAAATGTATTTCATCTGTCACAATAAAAAATCCTAATTGTTCTTGATGACATTTTATGTTTCTATCAATGTCATTTAATATTGATATGAAATTACATTATTCAAATTTCTATTTACAAGTTAATAAATTAGTGTACTACTATTTTTTAGTGTTCAAGAATAAGGTTGCATTAGTGATTATTTATTTAATAATTTTGATTCAACATTCAAGTATCAAAAAAATGTAGTGTTACATTAATAATTACATCATGATCATGGAGACTGTTAATTGTATTAGTGTCAAAAAATATGATTAATATTTGATATCAACCATAGCATGAGATGAATTTTCCCAATTGCAACTTATTACTTGTTCTCTACATAGAATCCCTTTGAATAGAGTAAGAAATTTTAATCTTCCACTTTAGAAGAAGCTGAAACCCATTCAAACTCAACAACACAGTGTAGACACATGAACCAAAAATCCTCAATTTCATTGATTCATATAAGATTCTAGATAACAATTGTGGATGTTTTGTATGTTATTCACCCTTGGTGAATTAGTATATCTTCTTCTATTGAACTTTTGTAGTATATGTAGAAGTTAAAGAAGGAGAGGGAAAGAAGGCCTTGATTATCCTCTTAAAGAAAATTTGAGGATGCAATAAGCTTCGAGCCTTTTACAATATCAAAAACCTAGGCAACCACTTGACATGTTCAACAAAGTGGGAAACCAAGAATTTGAAAATTGAAAATTTGAAAATTTGAAAACTAAGGAAAAGAGAGGGAAAAGGATCATAAGTGATAAAATCCATGCTGCTTGAACTATTGAAGCCTCTTGATGTGTTCTTGGTGGCCTTCATTTTGAATTTCTGGTTTTGCCAAATACAAAATTTAAAATTCAAAATTTTAAAATTTTGAAGAACTTAAAAACAAAGAAGAAGAAGAAGATTGGAGATCATCATATCCATGTTGTTTGAGCATTTGGGGTCCTTTGAGATGTTGTTGCTACTCTTTGTCTTATATTTCTGATCTAATTGTCTCCATTTCGGTCATCCCACTGTCAAGCCTTGACAATGAATCCATGTATGATCCCAACTTCTTCGGGAACCATGCATCATCTACAATAACAATTAGAAATATCTAGTTTTTTATGGTTCTACGGTCTGTCTTCCACTCTGATTTAAATCTAAGGACCTTTCCACCTTCTACTCTCTTGCTTTCTCTATCAAACATTGTAGGTGTTGGAGCTCAAAATCACTGGTTTGATGAACCCTAAGAGTGTGCCACTTTCTATGATCAGGATCAACAATTGATTTTGGCCAACTAACGGAATGACCAATCTGGTTTTGATTCCCTGCTTCTTTGGCTCTACTAAACCAAGGTGGGTATACCTTATTATCAAGTATTTTTATCCTTTTGTGATCCATTAATAATATCCAAGCAGATTATGATTGTAAATGTTCTTCCTTTAATCAATTTCAAATGAGCATAAGGTTTAAATTGATCTAATTCTTTACTCCCACTCCTATTTCTACAACTGAAAATAAAATACACAATTTGTTTAAATTTTGAAAATAAAAGTTGATCAATGCCTTATTCTTCCATAGGGTACAAGGTCAAGTGAAATCCTTCTATAATGTTCTCATTATTAGACAATTTTTATTTTCCACACCTGATGTGAAGCTATCAACTATTCATTTCTTTATATGGGATTATTTAATCTTATCATAATAAGTATTATGCATGCATTTAATCTTTCCTTGAAAGAAGCAAACACAACAACTATTCAAGAACAGGAGATTTCCTTGATCAATCCACACAACCCTTGATATAGCAGATTCAAATGATAGATTAACCACAACATACAAGAAATATTTGAACAATCTTTGATTATTGTAATCAATATAATAAGTTACACCTGAGAGAAATCCACAATATTCTTTGCACAGTATAAAAGAAATAAGGCCAACTGTTTATATTGCTTTCTGGTACCATTTTTTTTTCCTTTATATCTCTCCATAAACAAAATGATCTTCCTTTTATAAGGAAAAGACCACCCAAACTTGAAACATGTCTCTTAGTTAAGGAACATAACTTAATTGCATGGCTTAATTAGCTATACAAGTATTTTAACTTAACTTCTAAATAAAAACAAGTTAACAACTCCTAAATGTGATCCTTGTAGGTTTCAATGTTGGCAGTGAAATGTCTCATGGTGTACTTCTTCCTGTATAACCGATTAATAACGATTTTCATGTTATCCAGCATGTGCTCTTCATCATTGATGTCATCTAATGCTTTAGGGAGCTCTTTTTCCAATATCTCCCTCCATTGTTCATGTCGAATGAATGAACCATCATCTCCATTCAGGATGGTTGGGAGGCTTTATGTGTCCTCTTTGTCTAATTAGTCCATATCTTCTACAACCTCTTCTTGATATTCTTGATGTTTGGCTAGCTACCTCTTAGTTTCTTTTGAGTCAATAGAAGTAGGATCCTTCGATTTGAGTTCATCAATTTTCTCCAATATCCTCCCTATAAGTCTAAGGTGTTCCTTGTGAGCAAACGAAAGTGTCTGTGTAAGTATTCCAATAATCTTTAGCATAGGACATAATCTCCTGGAACTGATGAGTGACTAATCCTATCATCATGCTATACACATTTTTACTCTCCTACTGCTCCCTTTGTTCAATTTTCTTCTCAAGTTTCTCAACTCTATAATTCCAAAAACAATTGTCATGTAATGCCTCCACCACATGTTGTTCATGCTCAAATGAGAATTCTTCTTTTCCATTGATTGATTTCATCTTTTCTTTAAGTTGTAATCTAAGCTCTTCTGATCTCTCATACTTTTCTTTATATGTGTCCCTTTTCCTGACCACATGCATCATTTGTGCTTTGTTAAACTATGCCACATTCACATTCAAATTGGTTGTATCTATGGGGTCTATTTCTCCATCTCTTTGAACCATAATATTACCAAAAACTTTATTAGTCTCTACAAGTGTGGCCATTTTATTCCTTGGATATAAGACCCATTGTAACAATGTCTTCTTGTCATGATCAAAACCAAAGCCGGATTATATCTTGTCAACATCCTTGGGCAACATCTTCTTTTTGGTGCCAGGATCAATTATGAAGCTACCAAACAATATAGAAGAACTCATGTCCCATCCTGGCACAATAATGACACTAGCATCTTGTAGAAGTTGTCTTCCTTTGGCAAGGGTCATGGTATTCATCTCAGTATCAAATCACCTTGAAGATTTTCTAACAAATCACCCTCATTTTCAGATGTGAATTCATTGACTTGTTGCCTAAGCAACCTTCCTCTATATTTGTATAAGAATGTCCTAAACTCTTGGTAGCGAACAAATTCATCATCTAAAACAAACCTTTCACAGGCCAATTGCCTAATATCATCCTTTTCATCAGAGGGTTCAGTCACAATCTTTCTTCCTTATGGAATAGAATCATGGTCACGTTCATAAGTCTCATATATGTCACTTTGCATGGTAGGAGTGGTTTGTGGTGATAGATAAATGAGGGGAATTAGAACCTATATACTTCTTCACAAAGGTCACCTTGCATCCTTTTTCAAAGAATATGAAGGGACTCCTTCAATGATCTCATATATGTGAACAATCTTCTCATTCATTCTAGCAATAGGATCTTCAATGCTTGAAAAAAGAACTAGAGCCTTGTATATTATAACTCATCTTCCATTCTTAATCTCTAGTGATCTTATCACATGCTTACATGATGCAGAGGGTTTGGGATGTTATATCAGTTTCTTGGTTTTTACTCAAAAAGAGTCTCCACTTGGTACCATCCAATGGACCAATGTCTTTAACATTCTCAAGGTTTCTAGATCTTGCCCTAGATCCTTCCCAAGGATCTCTTCAGTCAGGACAACTCACAACTGACAAGGAGTCTCCTACCCCTAAGGTTCCAACCCTTCAACCAAGGACATCTAACAACCCCAAACCCCAAGCAATAGGATCTTTACTCAAAAGGTGTAATCTAACCTATGTGAGTGTTTACACATGTGTTATATGGCATTTTCACTGATCTTGACCCCTTAGATGGGTGTTTAATAGCCCTCCCCTAAATAAATTGGATATTATAATACCCTTTTGGTAAGTCTACAAGATTCCAAACTTCTTCATATGGGTTTTGAGTATGGATGGTCAAACCCTACTGACCCTATTTAGTCTCTTCTAGCCGGTGTTGGGGTTCAAGCTCTCAAAAGCTTCACCATTCACAAAGGAATGAAATTATAACACTTGAAAATGGTCTGAACTTTTCCAAGGGTCCTTTGCATGCCAATTTTACCATCATTCAATTTGTTGTTAGATGTTTCCACCCTCTTTTCCTACTGCACAGGCTTGCCACATGAGCGATATCAAGCCTAGGGCTTCATCTTAGGAAAGGAAAATGACACTTCTTGTCTCCAAAACCACTAGGAACATCTAGTATACATGTCAAAACAACATCCTCCTAGGTTTCAAGTTGATCCCATACAGAGATGTTGATTTGTGTCACTATTTGCATCCAAACCCTGGTTTTGAGGGTTTTGTCAGGCCAATGGGATAGAAAATTCACTTTCTTCCAAACTCGAAGGCTTAAAGACCTCAGATCAACTCCAAATGGATAGTGAACCTCTTCTACAACTTTCAAAAAATTTAATTCATGCCCACCATTCACAAGGAATTATGCAAGAACAGAAAACTCAAGAAAAATGCAAGAAATAATAATAACTGTTTCCTTTGAAGACAAGAAATTCATTCAATATCATCTCTAACCAGTAGGAATCATTCCTCTAGGCTTACACCATGCCAAGGAACTCCTCCAGCTACCTCCAATGCACACAATCAACCAACTAACCGTTGGAATAACCACATTTCAAAATCTTGCAAGAAAAGTTGCTTAAGACAATAATGCAACTTTGCAACTTTTGTCAACTTTCTACAATTTGGTCTTGCCTTCACACCAAAGGTCAAGAATGAACCTACCACATATTGTAGACCCTTAAACACCAAAAATACATATAAAATGTCCATACAAGGCCTTTGACCAAGTTGACACACCTTGGGGCCTTAAGGCTTATTACAATGCCTAGACCTAATCAATAGGCCTTCAAACACACACATTGCACATTATATTCCTAAGCATAACCATGAATCAATATGATGTAGACATAGGTAAAAATTAAGTATACACATGTCCTAGTGCCCCTGCACCATACTCCTCTGGACAAGAAAACTCAAGTCCCTTGAGTTGTCAACCAGTTGATTGTGGTTCCATACTTGAGGTTATCACTTTCACTCATCCAAGTACCTTCAAACATAGGAAGCCCCTTCCATTTGACGAGATAGTCTTTGTAGACACCTTTCCTTGTTTGTTTGAGCACCTTAGATTCATGAATGTACTCCAATTCCAATGGCTTGCTAGGCGATAGATCCTTCATCCATTCTACATCCTCTTCCTCAAGAGATGAATTAAGTGATGCATCTGTCAAGGATCCTTTGAAGGTTGTCAAATAAAATACATTGAAGATGGGAGATATTCCCAATTCTGCTGGAAGTTCAACTTCATATGCATTGTTGCCAAACTTATGAACCACCCAGGGGGGACCTATCTTCTTCATGAGCAGTTTAGAAGGTTGGCCTTTAGGTAACCTTTCTTTCCTTAGGTAAGCCATCACCAAATCCCCTACTTTGAACTGAACATCTCTCCTCTTAACATCTACTCTGAGTTTATATTTATCAGCACTTTGTTGAAGTGAAGCCTTAACTTGTTCATGAATCTCCTTCATGGTGACAACAAAATCTTCTCCTTGGGCACTCCTTTTGTCCATGCCTCCAAGATCTCTAAGTTCAAGTATCCCTCTGGGATGTAGGCCATACACAACCTTGAATACACTTCTCCCTGTGCTTCTATTGACCTAATCAATGTATGCATATTCAGCTTGTCCAATCACTAAATCCCAACTTTGTCCATGTTGCTTGGTAAGACATCTAAGGAGATTGCCAAGGGATCTATTAACTACCATAGTTTTTCCATCAGTTTAAGGGTGGTATGCTGATGAAAATGACAGATTGGTACCTAATTTATTCCAGAGAATCCTCCAGAAATGACCAACAAACTTGGAGTCTCTATCAGTGACAATATTGAGAGGTAATCCATGTATCCTTACAACTTCTTTGAAAAATAGACCTACAATATGAGATGCATCATTTGTGCATTTACATGGCACAAAATGAGCCATCTTGCTGAACATATCAACAATTACCAAGACACTATCAAACCCCCTAGGAGTTTTGGGCAATCCAAGTACAAAATCCATACTAAGGCTTTCCCAAGGTCTAGTAGGAATTGGTAAAGGCTAATACAAACCAGCATTGGTTGAAACACCTTTTGCCCTTTGACAAATAGGACAATGCTCCACAAATCTTCTTACCTCTGTCTACATCTTGGGCCAAAAATAAAACCTTGATACCTTCTCTAAGGTTTTGTCCAACCCAAAATGACCTCCAAGACTGCCATTGTGTTTCTCTCTAATGATATTCTCCCTCATAGAACATTTAGGAATGCATAATTGATGCCCCTTGAAGAGCAGTCCATCTTGCAACATAAAATCAGAAAACTCAACATGAAAAGAGTTAGCAAACTTAGTACATACATCATATAAATCCTTGAAATCATGATCCTCCTTGTACATGGCTCTAAGAGAATCAACACCAACACATTACAACTAAATTTCTCGGATTATGAGGGTTCTCTTGCTCAAAGCATATGCAACCTTATTAGTCACACCCTTCTTGTGCTTGATGGTAAAGGTGTAAGGTTGGAGTTGTTCAACCCACTTGATGTGCCTTTAGTTCAACTTCTCTTGCCCATTAAGAAAATTCAATGCATGGTTATCAGTATAACAATAAACTCTTTTGGAAGTAGGTAATGGCACCACTTTTTGAGTGCTTGCACCATGGCATAAAACTCCAAATCATAGGTTGAATACCTTTGTTTAGCCTCATTCAATTTCTCTGAAAAGAATGCCACCGGATGTTCTTCCTAACTAAGGACTGCACCTATTGCCTTCTTGCTTGCATCGCATTCAACTGTAAAACGTTGATCAAAACTAGGGAGCCTCAAGGTGGGAAGTTTTGCAACCTTCCTTTTCAAAATATCAAAGCTTTGGGTTGCTTTCTCTATCCATTCAACCTGCATTTGATTCCTCCTTTTATAGTGTTAAGGATGGGAGCACAAATATGACTAAAGCCCTTGATGAACTTTCCATAAAAATTAGCCAATCCATGAAAGCTCCTAACATCACCTACTTTCCTAGGTGTAGGCCAACTTACAATAGCATCAACCTTAGAAAGATCCATTTTCAAACATCCATTTGAAACTATAAATCCTAGATACACAAACTCAATTTTCATGAATTCACACTTCTCTAGATTGATTACCAATTTCTCCTCATGAAGCTTCCTCAAAACCTAATCCAAATGCTTCAAATGCTCCTCCTTAGACCTGCTAAACACCAAGATTTCAAATTTTCCAATAAATTATGCCAATACCTCATTCATAAGGCACATAAAGGTACTAGGTGCATTTGTGAGGCCAAATGGCATCACCATCCACTCATATAAGCCCTCATTGGTTTTAAAGGTTGTCTTCCACTCATCACGAGGTCCAATTCTGATCTGATGGTAACCTAACTTCAAATCAATCTTTGAAAAATAGCATGACCCTCCAAGATAATCTATTAGGTCTTCAATCCTAGGCATAGGAAACCAGTATCTAATTGTGATCTTGTTGATGGCTCTAGAATCAATGCACATCCTCCATGTTCCATAAATTTTTGGTGCCAACACAATGGTTATAGCACATGGGCTCAAACTCTTCCTAATCAACCCTTTATCCAAAAGGTCTTGCACTTGTCTTTCTATCTCCTCATTCTGACTAGGAGTCATCCTGTAGGCAACTTCATTAGGCAAGGTCACTCCAGGGATTAGATCAATTTGATGACTGATTTCTCTAATGGGAGGCAATTTATCAGGCATGTCTTTGGCCACAACTCCCTTATATCTATCCAGCATGGCTTGCACTTCACTAGGAATCTCTCCTTTCTTACCATTTCCTTGCTTGGACTCATCTTTTGGGTGTAAAACTAAAGCATAGCCTTGGGTATCTTCTTGTTTGAGGACTTCCATAAACTCCTTTCCACTAAGAAACATGACATGTGGAGTAACAATCTTCTCTTCCCCTTGATCAGGTAAAGGATCCATCCTAAACTATCTACCATTCTTAATGACATACACATTTTTCTCACCATCATGCTATGCTTTGACATCATACTGCCAAGGGAAACCTAACAATAGTTGACAAGCATCCATAGGAAGGATATCACACAAGATCCTATCCTTATAGTCCCCCATTTCAAAATCTACCCAAGTTTGTTCATCTACTACTACATGTTGCCCCTTGTTAAGTCAGGATACTCTATAAGGACTCACATGTGGTAACCTTTTCAATTTTATTTTCTCTACCATTTCTAAAGCAACAATATTCTCTATGGATCCAAAATCAACAATCACTTTGCAAACCTTACCATGAGACTTACAAGTAGTTTTGAAGAGTGACTTTCTTTGTGGGGGCTCTTTGTCTTGGGGTACCTTCAACAACGTCCTCCTTAGAATAAGGGTTTCTCCATCCAAGGTGGGACCTGCATTCCCCATGGGTGAATTGACACTTTTTCCATCATCTTCTTGCACAAGTTGAGTCCTTCTTTCTGGTCCATGTGAGCTAGAAGCTTTCTCCAGGCATCTACTCATAGTGTGACCCACTTGGTTGCAATTGTAACATTTACCAGTGAAAACACTAAGTCCTCTGCCTTGGTTTCCTTGCCTACCCCTACCAAAAGGTCTTCTTCCTCCTCTAAAGCCTCCATTATTATTATTGAACTCTCCATTGAACTCTTGCTGGTTAAAATCACCATTTTTAAAAGGAGTATTCCTTCCTCCATAGCCACCTCTACCTCTAAAATTTCTGCCACCTCTTCCTATATTATTTTGTTCTCCTCTCCTCTTTATCTTATCTTCCACCCCCAATGCCTATTGGAAGCATTTGTGCATAGTGTATGGAGCCATGATGTTGATCTCATCTTGGATGTTTTGCATTCACCCATTCAGGTATCTGTAATACCCTAAAAATGGTCATCTAAACCATGGGCCCCTAATCTCGACAACATCACCAAGGTCCTAACCAAAGGCATTAAATCAACCTTGAGCACATAATTAAATCTTTAATCATCAAATATCACATGGTAAATCAATTACTCAATATTAATTGAATATTCATTTAATTAATTGAATCATTTCCAAGAATATCATTTTTATCAATAATCCTATTTTAATTTATTAAATATCCTTGCATATTTAATTAATTAATAAAATTGCCATTTAATCATGTAAAAGGAATTAATTTATTACAAAAGAGGAATTAATTAAAAAGCAAGAGTTGAATTGAAATTAAAAAAAAAGGAATTGAATTGAAAGAGAAATCAAACTTGAGATATTATTTCTTTTTCTAAATTTAGAACTTGAAATCAGAAAAGCAATTAAATTGAATTATTGAATTATTCTCTAAAATTGGAACTCAAAGCTTTTCAGAAAAAGAAGTTCAGTTGCTTTGAAAAGACTCTTTTCTTGAATAAATAAAAGAATTATCTATTTTTATCACAATTGCATGGAATCAATTTGTTATTATTTCCAATGCAACTTGGACTTCTAATTTGAATGCATTTCAATTAAACTATAATTGGAATCTATCTCAAGGTTAACTAAACCTGATTTCTCAATTATTTTCAATTAATCCTAAATTAAGCTTTTTCTTTTGTAATTCTCTATAAATTCAGTCTTCAACTCTCATTCCAATTTACCCTAGAGATTTTTGAGAACACGCTTGGAGATTATTATCACGCTAATTTCGCTTTGGAGTCATTGAAGATTATTGTGTTTTTTAGATAATTTACATCCATTTTACATCCATTATTGCTTGAATTGATTATTTGCTTGAATTATTCATCCATTTTGCATCCATATAGTTAATATCATATAGATTAAATCCTTTGTCTTGGTGTAGTCTATTCACTAGTATTGCTTATAAAAATCTGAGAGCAATCTTATACTCGCATTTTTTAGAAGGCAATTAGTCATTTTGTTATTGATTACTAACCATGCATATAATGACTTAATTGAAGTGTTGTGCTTGCAGCTATAGACCACTTTTTCACACACACATATCTGGCACCCACCGTGGGGCAAAAGACTACATTTTTCGGCCTCCAAGACTAACTGCTTATTTTTTTATTTTTTTTTTCGTTATTTTCCAGATTTCAGATTTTTTTGATTTTTCATCTGTACATCTCGTACGACAATTCCCACAGGCTTAAACGATAAATTGCATGTGTCGTACAAACTGGAATCCTGTCTTATACAATTTGGGATCCTATGTCGTACGAGTTTTCATACTATCGTATGACTCTTTATTTTATGGTAAAAAAAAATTAAAAAGAGGCAAATTTTTCATGATTTATTGATTATTCTGACAACTGACCTTGACAATTTATCTGTCTATCTCAGAATTTTTCACAGCCTAATCAATTTTTGCAGAATGCTTGTCAAAGAATATGCTTGTTGCACAAAGACAATATGACTACTGATTCATTGTCTTTACAGGTTGCCTAAGGAGAATCGACTAAACATCGTGTATTCTTTAAATTCATTTTTAAGAACCTAACTTGCTATCTGGTTAAAGAACAAATCTGTCTTTCATGTTTTTAGAAAATTCTGAGAGGTAGGAGAGTATGCTCTTATCTTTTTCTAGACAATCAGAAATCCAGACCCTTGAGGCTTTTTCTTTGTTTGAGATTTGTACATCTTTAGCAAGCTTGCCCTCCCGAGGGGTTGAAAAACTCTTAAAGACATTACGGTCGGTGTGAGGGGAACGACCTAAGTGGGAATGACTAAATTCCAAGTACTACAACCCACTATAAAATAAATGTGATTTGATGAAAATCAAGTCAACGGCAGTGCTCAGGAATAGCTCTCCTTCGTACCTTTGGGTATATTAAACCTTGGTTTTCAAGGCTGGGAGACCTCTTAATTGAGTTTATACCTCGATGTGCCGAATGGATCCCTGACTAGTTCCAATTAAAATTAGAAGCTACTTGGTTCACCTCTGAAAGGGAGATAATCTTTGTGCAAGAGAGCTAGTAACTCTCCCAAGATACTTGTCATTTCATGCCCCCATTAGCATTTGGAGTCAAATAATACAGTGTTGAGAATCCATTGCATGAGACTCAACAGCCATATTCTGATTAGCTATTGGAGGTGTACCTGAGTCTACAAGAAAAGGTTTTCTTTCCTCACCAAATTCCTTGGGGTTTGCATGTTGTGATTGGAGTCACTATACATACTACTTGTTTTCTATGTTTTCATCCCTGAAACAAAAATTGAAATACCAAAATTGGAGAAGACAAGAAACCAACTCAGTGATTCAAAACTTTGTCTATGTCAGAAACTAGTCCACCCTAAGTCAAAACTCTATCTATGTCAAAAACTAGTCCATCCTAAGTCTAAACTATGTTCGTGTCAAAAACTAGTCCATCTTAAGTCGGAACTTAGTCCGTGTCAAAAACTAGTCCATCCTAAGTCGAAACTCTGTCTGTGTCAGAAACTAGTCCATCCTAAGTCGAAACTTTGTCCGTGTCAGAAACTATTCCATCTTAAGTCAAAACTCTATCTGTGTCAGAAATTAGTCTATCCTAAGTCAAAACTTTGTTCAAAACTAGTCTATCCTTGTCAAAAATCAGTCCATCTCAGAAATGGTCATACTAAGTTATCATACTCAGCAATTGAAAAAACTCAGAATTTCTAGGCTTTGTCCTATGAAGAGTCGTACGAGTCTGATAATTTATCATGTTGCACCTGATCCTGTGTCGTATGAGTCTTCCAATTTGTCGTCCTATACCTGATCATGTGTTGTACGAATCATTTTCATCTGTCATCTGGCTCTGTATCCTATGTCGTACGAAATAGAACTGCTCTGATTATTTTGTCATCCTGCACATACCCATCTGTAATACGGTACAAGACAACAACTTGTAAAAAAAAGAACTTTTGTCTTCTTGTAGCTGCTAAATTGTCGTTCGGTTCAAAAAATCTTGTCGTACGAGTCTCTGGTTTTGTCAGAACAGAACAGTCAAACTTGCCTAAAAATAGCTTACAGCAAACATAACACTAGTTATCAATTTTCCTGAGCATAAATAGATCAAGACATTGTACCTCTGCCATTTGCATTGCGCAATTTGGTAGATCATCTTTCAGCTAGTTCAATCAACTACCTATCAAATTTTTAGTCACTTACATAACGTCTTATACAAGATAGATCGTTCCTAAAACTAGATTGGATCTTACACTACTCTTAGAATCAACTTAGATAAATGTCTTATACAGGATAGATCCTTCCTGAAATTAGACTGAATCTCAATTGTTTCTCCCAAACAATACTCTAAATAGAACAACTAGCTCTAAAATTGATCTTGACCTCTACATCACAAACAACTTTAGGTCGCACTAATCCATAAAAATGCCTACACAAACTAGGAGTTCTCATAAGAAAGAAGCCAAAGGAAAAGGAATACCCTTTTCATACACTGACAATCCATTTTATGAAGGGGATCCACTTACTGACATACCGTTGTTATCAGGCGGACCAATTTTTGATGAGCCTAAATCTCCCACTATATATGAGATGGAACACAATGACGAAAACAAGGATGATAATAACATTCCTGAAAAATGATAACGATTCCTCATCATCAAGTGAGGCTGATGAAGACACTAAACCTCCAAAAAAAGAAATTTGTGACTGTCAAAAGGACAAAGACTCTAGAAAAATTATGAAAGCTATCATGACCCAAGAGAAGGAAGACTATTTCTTAGAACTAGAAAAATAAAGTGCCAAACTTCCTACTGGATATGATGTTCAGACACTCGTTACTAAAAATAAAGAATCACCTATACTCATGGTACACAAACAATTACTAGCCTTACGAATGGAAGTCACAGAACTAAAGAATAAGGACAAGTCCCCAAAACAATATTCTCTAGAAACAATATGTCCCTTTCTGTTTGACAATAATCTATACATGCCTCCATTTCCTTCACAAGTGGAGATCCCTGAATTTGACAAATATGATGGTACCTCAGATCCCCAAGATCATGTCAAAGAGTTTTTTGCCACCTTTATGGAGTTCATGCACGATCAAATGTACCTCATGCGCCTTTTCCCAAGGAGTTTAGGGGGTCGAGCAATGGAATGGTTCTCAAGTCTACCCAAGGGAATAAAAATGTTTGAAGAACTAATCCAACTATTTTTACAACAGTACTCATACAACATTCAACATCCTATGACTATGATTGAGCTTTGCAATACTAAACAAAAAATAGGGGAGCCTCTTCTTACTTTCCTCCAATGCTAGAGAAAGATGTTTTCTAGGTATTCTCGGCCTATCCCAGACTCTAGAAAATAGATATATTTGTCAATAACTTGGTCCCCGAACTGAAGTATAGTGTAAAAATGCAAGTAAACCCATCATTTAATAAAATGGTAGAAAATGCCATTCGAATGGAAGATGTGCCCATAAAAAAGGGGGATATCACACCTTGGAAAGAAACACAACCAGGATCTAGCTCTAAAGAGAAGAAAAAGTATTGGAAGTTTGGAAAAGACAACAACAAGAATGTTGTTAACAATGGAGTAGTAGACACTGTCAAAGCTAACTCAAAGCCCACAATATTCAACTTGGCTAGTGGTACACAAGCACTTAAAGCTGCTGAGGCTGTAGCATAAAATCCGCCAAAGAAAACAAAGGAATGGTTCAAAGAAAAGCCTTGGCTTTCCAAACCTAAGCGTGATTTTACTCCTCTCAAAGAATCATATGAATCCGCTTTCAAAAATCTGTTGGCAAACAACTTGATAACACTACCAGATAACTCCAGACCATATGATCCAGATGTCAAACCAAGATGGTGGAGAGAAAATGAATACTGTGACTTCCATCGGAATAAAGGTCATAACATAAACAATTGCATGAAGCTAAAACATGAGATTCAAGATCTCATTGACGTTGGTAAAGTTGTTGTTGGGAATCATCCGACTAATGCAGATCATAAAGCATTTAAAGACCCTTTGCCTATTTACGAACAAGGTGATTCTTCAAAGACCAAAGGAGGTGCCAAGGTAAATTATACTTATGCCAGTCAAGGCAACATTCTCAACATGATTGAGCCTTCCCACTTGGAATATTGCAATGTGATTATAGTTCAAGATAAACCAAATGAATCATGATATGCAAGAGCTTTGACCTGATCTCAAAAGAAAGTCACCCTCCAAGGAGCTAGCTCTTCCAACCTGGCTCAAGCAACATCAAACCCACCAGCCTTGCCAAACAAACAAAAAGAATCAACCTTGGACAAATTTAAAAGGTTAACTTCATCATCATCTTCTGGATATAGTGTTGTTGAACAGTTGAAAAGGACAAATGCTCAAATTTCAATCTTTGAATTGCTAAAACTCACATCTGCTCACAAAGAGATCCTAGACAAAGCATTGCTCACCACCAATGTTCCAAAAGATTTAGACATTGATCGGTTTCAGTCTATGGTGGGTCATTTGACTTCACCTCACTATTTGACCTTCTCCAAAGAAGATGACAACTCACTAAATCATCCACATAACCAACCATTGCATTTGAAGCCATGATCCACAAACATAGAGTCAAACGTGTTTTGATAGATGGAGGCACGGGGTTGAATATATGTACTTACAGTCTGCTTACACAATTAGGATTCTCTGAAAATGTCATTGATCCTGCAAGAAAATAACAATAAAAGCCTATGATGAGGAAGAAAGGACTTCTAAAGGTCTGGTGTCATTACCTATCAGAGTGGGACCTGTAGAAAGAGATGTCCTTTTCCAAGTACTTGATATTCCTTTGTCATACAATATATTACTGGGCAAGTCGTGGATTCATGAAATGAAGGCAGTACCATCAACATACCATCAATGCTTAAAGTTTCCTTATAACAAAGCTAAAGTCAGTATTCCTGCTGATACAAGTGTCATCTGTAATGCATTGACAAAAGGTGCAGATACTTTTGTGCCTCATAATAGGGTAGCCTCTCCAAAAGCAAATCCAGAAACACTAATGAAAGACTTAGAAAAGAGATTGAAGATTACAAATACTAGCATGGATGGCTACAAGATAGAACCGGTACTTTCATTAGTTTCTCTCCCTCCATCACCAAAACAATTGGGCAAACCATCAGAGGCTATGAGAACACAAACTTCAGCTTCAAATACCATATATGATGGTCTCTTTATACAGTCTTCTACCTCCTTGGTGAATGAAATAGAAGAGGATGTTGTTCTTAACTGGCTCTTTAAGGAAGATAGTCAAAATGAGGAGGTACGACATTGTGAGATTTCCTCAAACCAATATGGTCCTGGCTACAAAATGATTCAACGCATGGGGTACTTAGGTACTAGTTCTCTAGGAAAACAAAAGGAAGGTATTACTAAACCAATTCAGCTACAAACCAAATCCACAAATGATAAGGCTGGACTGGGGTACGATCCGAAAAAGACATCAAATCAAAAACATGTTTCTAAGTCTAAGTGGCAGAAAAGAATATCGCTTTCAATATTACAGGAAGTAGACACTCAACAAACAAAAGCAGAGTGTAGAAAAGAGAAAGAGGAATCAGCAGTCAAGAAAGAAGAAACAGTCAATGCTCAAGCTTCGATGGTATTAGCTACAATAATACAGGAAGTTGAGGTCCCTGAGGATATAAGAGATGAAGTAGTAAGAATCAGAGAATTGTTTGCACCACTAAAAGTTCCAGTCACATATACTGGCAGGCAGCAAGTAGACAATTCGGAGACTGATTCAAACGAGTATGAATGGGATCCTGACCACCTCTCAGACACATCCACTATAGAAACTCTAGAAGAATCTAGCGGTTTCATAGATGATACTCAAGAGCTGATGCGCATAAAACCAGAGAAAGAAATACAGGAAATTAGACAAAAGAGACAAGCAAATTATGAACAAGGACTGAAAGAACGAAGAATACCAAAAAGCTTCTCATCTATGTACCCCTATCCTAAAATAGAACAAATCAGGTATAGCACTACATAAGAAGAGTTGCAAGCTATAGAACAAGAACCAGTTATAAGCATGGAGGAAGTTGAATGGAGTAGACGAAAGCAAATCACAGAAACATCAAGATCATATCAACAGGTGTATCAAATACAAATGACAAATGAACCACAACATGAAGGAACTTGTAGTATTAAAGATGTTGGTGTTGATACCATACATACATTTATTAAATCACTTGAAGAAGACTCAGAAACTTCACCTGATGACTCTGATGACAGTCCTATTCAGGACAATATCTACTTAGCCTCAAATTTTGAATCAGCTAATACAAACAATGAAAATATGTCTACTGATCTTATCGTTGTTAAACCACGATATGATGTCCAATCTGGCGTAGTGAATGACGTTACAAGTATGTCTATCAGATTAGATTAACTAAATATTAATGGGAACTTTGATAATCATGATCTAACTCTTCTTGGTCTCGAGACACTTACGCAAGGTATTCTTCTGGAACTCAACTTTTCAATCCACCGCTATGATAACAATACCATGAATGCTCTTGAACCTATCCAAAATTTATCCTTAGTACACCTCGAATTGATTGACTATACTTTACAAAACCAGCCCATGAATATACCTATTTTTGCCAATGACTATACGTTAGCCTATTATCTCAATGCAGTCGAACCTATAGACTCTTCCACTAGTGAACAGAGTGAAAATTTGACTGAAGCGGATATCAAGTATCTTAGTCACAAAAACAAGAAAAATAAAAATAAAAGATCTGATGGCGAAAACCACATTGTGGCGGTATCAGAATCTAAAAAAGAGAAAATAAAGGACGTACCTAAAGGTGAAAACCTCTCTAAGGTGCCTGAAGGTGAGATACTTGATATACTGCCAAGTCATTTCCAGGAAAGGTCCTCCAAATTGATCAAGACAACTCAGCCAGTGAACATTGGGAGTCAAGAGACACCACACATCATTCATGTAGCTCAATCACTATCAGCAGAAGAATTGAAGGAGTTCACTCAGCTATTCTTAGAAAATAAAATAAACTTTGCATGGACGTACTCTGATATGCCAGGTTTGGATCCTGATCTCATTATGCACCATCTTTCAATTACACTGGGTGTAATGTCCCTCTTTGGGATTTTCCTTAATTTAAACCTGAGACAACAATTCCAACTTAAGGTGATAACTATAATATATATATAAATATAATTTTATCAAATACGAGAACATTTTATTATAATATTTGACTTAAAATTTCTAAGAATAGTATGAAAGATAGAACTTATCTTTACAATCATTGCTATCAATCTACCACTCTGGTATAGGTTTGCAATACTACTCTCGTGAAGCTAGTATTTTCATCAGCAACACCCAGAACGACGGCCCAAAGGTATGATATGAGAAATGATAAACTTCTTCAACAACCCGACCTAGAAATGCTTTCATGAACTGATAATATTAATCACACTTAGGCATACAAAATCAATAATGAATGCTCTGTTTCGATAGTATAAAAATGAAACACCACACGCTACAATTAACATTTAGTCTCGCCAAGGAATGGCGCAATTCACGACCAACACCAAATACGGCTCGGAAATGTATTACGACTTTAGAGGGAAACTTAACATCCAAGAATTGGAATGGTTTCTCCTCACGACTTTGAATCGGGTATTCAAAAGTGCAGTTTTGTTCCAAGCAACCTGTCACCAAGGGAAGACACAAACTCATCGAATAGAGTTGCACTTATGGATGAGAATGCAAAATACCAATCGCCTCAAGTAGTTGCAGATTACACAAGACACTCGAACAATATGAATATGAAAGTAATTCCTCCTTTCAAACAGATATTCAAAAATCCCGATAACAATCCATCATCTTTCTCACAAATAAGAGAACTCATCGATGGTCAATGAAGAGGCTGTGTCTTGCAAAGAAGATGAAACGGCTCCTGCCTGAACAAGACTTAATTTTGGAACAGACCTTTCAAATATTGATGAAGGAATTCTAGTGGTGCCTAACAGTCATTTTTCCTTCTTTCCTCTATCGTGCCCCCCCTCCCAAATTCTCCACGTACTTTTTCCTCCTTATACCTTGTAGTGGAGATGAGGAGTCACGTGTAAGGGACTTGATTCGTGTCTCTTCTTAACCGCATCATTCCATAATCCTTCCAATCATTGCATGTATTCATATCGGGCTTGTATACAATGGTCAATACACTCATTCATTATTGTTAATCGTTGCCTTCGCTCACTAACCGTTGTTTGCTATTGCTTGTGTCAATCGATATTCTTAAGTTGTTTTGCTTAGTCATTCTTGGTCGATCCTTAAATCGATTTCTTGACCATTGATAGTGTTGTTCCTTATTATTTATCAATGCCTTCCCTTATGCATCGTAATCCATATTCAAATCACATCTTTAATGCATTCGTTCTTCACTCCAATTATTATTTTATGATATTCTTGGTTCTCCCAATCTGGGACATATTCGATAAATACTTTCCTTATCTGCCTTCATATGCCACGATACTTGGTCATAAGCAATCGGACATTAATGTGATGATGTGTAGACGGTTTAGAATATGGATGCTACATCAAGCTCCCTTCCGATAAGTATTTGTTTACAATTATTCAAGTCGTAATTTAATATGAATGTTTTCAGTATAGTATTAATTTATTTTCTATTAGAATATTTCGGGAATATTATTAATAAAGAATATTAATAAATGTCAATTCACTAATAATATTTAGTAATAAATTTGAAATAGTCATTTCTTGATAAATATTATAATAAATGATAATTGTTTTATTTAAGATGTAAATAATGATCAAGGAGGGGATATGACAGTCTTATTATAATATTAATATTATTTTTATATTAATGAATGATTAATATTACTATTAATATTATTAATTGCATAATAAATGATAATTTATTATTATGATGAAGAATCACAAAATCTATTATTGATTACATCACCAAGATGTGGGGTTATGACAACCCTCTCACTTTAGAGGAAAATTGTGAAGTCTCATAAATGAGACGATTTTCCCATATTATTAAATGTTAATTAATAAATGTTTTAATTATCATATTTATTTAATCACAATAATCCAATGTCCAAAGAGGGGTTATGACACTGGGAGTAAAACCAGTTAAGCAAAAACTCTGAAAGATGCACCCACATGTAGCACTACTAGTCAAGGCTAAACTAGAAAAACTGCTCAAAGCTGGATTCATTAGAGCTATAGATTATGCCGAATGGATTTCAAACATAGTACCTATGTCAAATGCAGACAAGTCTATCAGAGTTTGCACTGACTTCAGAGATCTTAACAAAGCTTGTCCGAAGGACTACTTTCCATTACCAAACATTGATATGATAGTCAACATGACTGTTGGGTATGAAATGTACTCACTAATGGATGGATTCTCTGGATATAATCAAATCAAAATAGCTCCTGGAGATCAAGAAAAGACAGCTTTCACCTGTGCATGGGGAACCTTTTGTTGGAACGTCATGCCATTTGGGCTAAAGAACGCAGGAGCGACCTATCAGAGAGCAATTACAACCATTTTTCATGATATGATGCATAAGAATATGGAAGATTATGTTGATGACACCTTAGTGAAGACTATGAAAAGATCAACGCATATTCAAGAGTTGGGTCCTATACTCGATAGAATGGAAAATTCCAAACACTGGTTAAATCCAAAGAAGTGTGCATTCAGAGTGACATCTGGTAAACTACTTGGCTATATCATTTCAAAGAAGGGAATCGAGGTTGATCCTAAGAAGGTCCAAGCCATAATGGAAATTCCGCCTCCATAGAACATCAGTCAAATGAGAAGTCTACAGGGACATCTCCAATCTATTAGACGATTGATTTCTCAGCTAGTAGACAAAGCTCAACCTTTCACAAAGGTATTAAAAAAAGGAGTAATTTACAACTGGGATCAACAGTGTGAACAACATCTTCAGCAGATAAAAGAGTACCTATCAAATCCACTACTATTAATGCCATCGATTCAGGGTAAACCACTAATCTTATATATATCAGCAACTGATTCATCACTGGGGGCACTTCTGGCGCAACAGGATGACAACAAAAAGGAATGAGCTATTTATTACATTAGTAGGACATTGGTGTCTTATGAAATGAACTATACTATAATAGAAAAATCATGCTTGGCATTAGTCTTTGCATCACAAAAACTAAGACACTAAATGCTAGCACATCCAGTCAAGTTGGTGGCCAAAATTGATCCACTCAAGTATCTTCTCAATAAGGCAACACTTACAGGAAGATTGGCGAAATGGGTCATGATCCTTACAGAGTTTGACATTGAATATGTGGAATGCAAAGCTATAAAAGGATAGGTAATCTTATGACCTCACATCTCACATGTCGAGAACATTTTTTTTCAAATCTTCATCAAAAGTCGAGCAAAATCTTTTCAACTAAAGAAAATCAATTCTTATTGCTAAGGGGCATCTCATCTTTATCGCTTCACATCAAGTTGAGATCTCTCAATCATCTGAATCGAATCAATCGCTAGGGGCATATCAGTTTCATCACTTCAAATCAAGCTGATATTTGTCTTTCATCTGAATCAATCTCTTAATGTTAATCAGTTTCATCGCTTCAAATCAAGTTGATTATTCATTTAAACTCAATCAAAAGTTTAAAGAGTATCTTTGATCACACTCAATCTAAGCAGGTGTTCAGTATTCATTTCTTGATCAAGCTAAATAGTTTATCTTCATCGTGTCTTGATCAATCAAGTTCAAGATCGATTTTTATCATCACTCATTGTGTCTAGATCAATCAAGTTCTAAATCAGTAAGATCCGCTTCTTGATCAATCAAGTTCAAGTTCGGTATCTTTTGTTTCTATCGTTCCTTAGATCAATCAAGTTAGGGAACAGTATCACTTTAATCAGACTTCATTCATCTTTGTCGCTTCGAATAAAGCTAAACACCTTGCTCTTCATCTAGTTTCTGTTCATTCAAGTTCAGATTTGGCATCTCCTAGACATCACACATTCTTTGAACCAACGTGTTGCTCGCACATTAATTCAAAGAGGGGCAAATGTAATACCCTAAAAATGGTCATCTAAACCATGGCCCCCTAATCTCGACGACATCACTAAGGTCCTAACCAAAGGCATTAAATCAACCTTGAGCACATAATTAATTCTTTAATCATCAAATGTCACATGGCAAATCAATTACTTAATATTAATTAAATATTCATTTAATTAATTGAATCATTTCCAAGAATATCATTTTGATCAATAATCCTATTTTAATTTATTAAATATCCTTGCATATTTAATTAATTAATAAAATTGTCATTTAATCATGTAAAAGGAATTAATTTATTACAAAAGAGGAATTAATTACAAAGCAAGAGTTGAATTGAAATTAAACAAAAAGAATTGAATTGAAAGAGAAATCAAACTTGAGATATTATTTCTTTTTCTAAATTTAGAACTTGAAATCAAAAAAGCAATTAAATTGAATTATTCTCTAAAATTGGAACTCAAAGCTTTTCAAAAAAAGAAGTTCAGTTGCATTGAAAAGACTCTTTTCTTGAATAAATAAAAGAATTGTCTATTTTTATCACAAATGCATGGAATCAATTTATTATTATTTCCAATGCAACTTGGACTTCTAATTTGAATGCATTTCAATTAAACTATAATTGGAATCTATCTCAAGGTTAACTAAACCTGATTTCTCAATTATTTTCAATTAATCCTAAATTGAGCTTTTTCTTTTGTAATTCTCTATAAATTCAGTCTTCAGCTCTCATTCCAATTTACCCCAGAGATTTTTGAGAACACGCTTGGAGATTATTATCATGCTAATTTCGCTCTAGAGTCATTGAAGATTATTGTGCTTTTTAGATTATTTGCATCCATTTTACATCCATTATTGCTTGAATTGATTATTTGCTTGAATTATTCATCCATTTTGCATCCATATAGTTAATATCATATAGATTAAATCCTTCGTCTTGGTGTAGTCTATTCACTGGTATTGCTTATAAAAATCTGAGAGCAATCTTATACTCACATCTTTTAGAAGGCAATTAGTCGCTTTGTTATTGATTACTAACCATGCATATAATGACTTAATTGAAGTGTTGTGCTTGCAGCTACAGACCACTTTTTCACACACACAGTATCTAGCCACCTTCTCCGACTCTTCTTCATGCTTCTTGGACCTAAGAATTAGCTTGCGAAATTCTTTAGTATATGCATTCACATCCAACTCCCTTTGTCTAAGATTTTGCAACTTCTTATACATCTGAATCTCATATTCTATTGGTAGGAATTGGTCTTTGATTTTGTTCTTCATCCTCTCCCAAGAGGATATCTTCTTCTTCCCTATGTTCACCCTTTCTTCCTATAGCACTATCCACCACAACAAGACAGACCCCTTGATTCTATACTTTTCCAAACTCACTCTTTTCTCCTCTAGGACCTCTTTGTACTTAAAGTGGTTATTGAGTGCTTCTATCCATTCAAGCACCTCTTCTCCATTCAGGCTACTGCTATAAATAGGTAGACTTTCCACATTATCCTTGTTTACTAATTTCAGGGCATCCAAGAACATCTTTTTATTAGGTTCCATATTCTAAGGGATGGCCTCCTGCTCCTCATTCTCCTCTTCTGATTCATCATCACAAGTTTTGTCCTTTCCCTTGGATTGTCCAGTCTCTTTGAGTTTCTCTTCAAGCAACTCATCTATCATCTTCTTGATGGCCTCTAGGTTCATTGCCTTAGGAGGCATTGTAGAAGCCTCTTCTCCAAATTTTGAGTCTTACATACACTATTCCACCCTTGGTATAGCTTTAATACCAATACGATGCAGAGCGTTTGGGATGTTATATCACTTTCTTGGTTTTTACTCAGAAAGGGTCTCCAGTTGGTACCATCCAATGGACCAATGTCTTTAACCTTCTCAAGGTTTCTATATCTTGCCATAGATCCTTCCCAAGGATCTCTTCAATCAGAACAACTCACAACTGATAAGGAGTCTCCTGCCCCTAAGGTTCCAACCCTTCAACCAAGGACACCTAACAACCCCAAGCAATAGGATCTTTACTCAAAAGGTGGAATCTAACCTATGTGAGTGTTTACACATGTTTTATATGGATTTTTCACTAATCTTGACCCCTTATATGGGTGTTTACTAGCCCTTTGTATCTTTTCCTCTTTTGGACCTAGGAAATAGGGCTACAAGCAATTAGCCCTCCATTTGGACTTTTCTTAATTTTTCTCAAAACCTACCTAAAACAACCCCCTAAATAAATTTGATATTCGAATACCCTTTTGGGCATTCTACAAGATTCCAAACTTTTGCATCTAGATTTTGAGTACAAATGGTCAAACCCTACTGACCCTATTTAGTCTCTTCTAGCCAATGTTGGGGTTCAAGCTCTTAAAATCTTCACCAATCACAAAGGATTGAAAGGATAACACTAGGGTCTAAACTTGTCCAAGGTTCCTTCTCATGCCAAGTTTGACCATCCTTAAATCTGTTGTTCAAGGTTTCCACCTTCTTTTCCTACTGCACAGGCTTGCCACATGAGAGATGTCAAGCCTAGGGCTTCATCTTAGGAAAGTAAAATGACACTTCATGTCTCCAAAACCACTAGGAACATCTAGTATTTGTGTCACTGTTTGCATCCAAACCCTGGTTTTGAGGGTTTTGTGAGGCCAGTGGGATAGAAAAATCACTTTCTTCCAAACCTGAAGGCTTAAAGACCTTAGATCAACTCCAAATGGATGGTTAACCTCTTCTACAACTTTTCAAATGTTTAATTCATTCCCACCATTCACATGGAATTGTGCAAGAATAGAAAACTCAAGAAAAATGCAGGAAATCACAATAACTGTTTGCTTTGAAGACAAGAAATTCATTCTATATCATCTCTAATCAGTAGGTATCGATCCTCTAGTCTTATACCATGCCAAGGAACTCCTCCAACTACCTCCAATGCATACAATCAACCAACTGTTGGAATAACCACATTTCAAAATCTTGCAAGAAAAGTTGCTTAAGACAATAATACAACTTTGCAACTTTTGTCAACTTTCTACAATTTGTTCTTGCCTTCACACCAAAGGTTAATAATTAACCTACCACATATTTCAAACCCCTAAACACCAAAAATACATATAAAATTCCCATACAAGGCCTTTGGCCAAGTTGACACACCTTGGGGCCTTAAGGCTTATTACATTGCCTAGACCTAATCAATAGGCCTTCAAACACACACATTGCACATTCTATTCCTAAGAATAACCATGAATGAAAATGATGTAGACACTGGTCAAAATGAAGTAGACATGTTTCCTAATGCCCCTGCACCATTACAATTTCTCAATAGCCTATACTTCATCCAAATTTCAAATGATATCATCGTGTTCTAGTGGCAAAAGCTCATAAGAGCATAGTTTTTGTGATTGCTTGGACCAATTAATAAATACTTTAGGATCAAAAAATGTCTGAGGCTCACCTTTTGATAATCCATAATAAGCCAACTTGGCTCCAATAAGGTCATACCCTTTAGTAGAAAGCATTGTAAATTCTCCAAATCACAAACATCTTGGCATGAGAGATTGGTTTCCATGTATTCCTAAATATATAAAACCTGATGAGGCTAATTGTGTTACAATCTCCAAATGTGCAATCCTATTTGGTACTATTATGGGAAGCATGAGAGGGGAACCTTCAAATCTATAGACTCTTATTTTAGTGTATTCCTTAAAGGCATACCAATCTCCAGAATTATGATTGAGTATTTTCCTTTCATCATACTCTTTTGACCTAAGGAATCTATGAATCTCTAGTGTAAGTGTGTAATTGCATGGGTAGCCCAAAAGCTATCATAGGGGTTTAACAAAATGCTCCTCAAAATACAAATATTAAGACCATGGGCACATGTTGTCCCATATAGGATTCACATTTGTATAGGTTTTCTCAAACCTTGCATATCATCTTCCATAACCCTGAGGTTATCAACCCATAAATACATGCCTTACCCAACATATAAAAGTATATACATTAACGGAGGGTAGTGCCTGAAATGAATCTTATCAAGGTTTTTTTTTATACTCTCTAAGCCATGATTTGTGTGATCCACTAACTGTGAAACATAGTCAAATGATCAGGCATCATGTGTTTGAACATTTGTAGCTAATATCATGGGCACCATATTCATGAGTGGATTTTCTTCCATATCTAAAATCTAACAGATAGACTAGTAAGTATATCTAAAATATTCCTTAAACAACTCCACATCAAATGGTGGTTTCTCATCTTCATCAAATGCTCTAAGATTATTTTTATCTTTGGGCCTATGGGTCGGCAACCTCCACCTCTTGTATACTTCCTCTAGCTAAGCATATTCATTGGCTAGGAGGGCTGCATCAATTGGCTCATCAAGAGTGAGATCCAAATCAAATACCCTAGAAATATAGTCCCTAGTTATGGGTAACAATGGATACCTGACAACATTACAAATAGTCTTAGTTTGTGGTTTATAATTTTTGGCTAACAGTACCATCAGATTAACATTCATAAAAACATTAGGAACTACCAATTTCCTTATGTTATATATCCATGGATTACATATTGGATTTGCTTTGTTTCTCTTCTTGTAATGATACAAGAAAAATTCACCCCCTCTCACAAGTGTCCATATATCTCTTAGGTTCTCGAACATGTCACCTATTTTTTTCATATCGGGTTTTAATTGGGCCAACCTTTTGGATCTTGGACCAGATTCTGAGAATTGGTCTATCAAATCTTGATTCAAATGCCTCCCCTCCTTTTTATTTTTTGGTTTTGCTTCCTATGGGGTTTCTACTTCTATTGTCTTTTCCTTCTATTTTCATGCCCTAGGTTTTTTCAAAGGACCCTCCATCACTCTCAGAAGAAAAAAAATAATCAAATCCACAATATTCTTTTGAATTTGGTACTTACTTGGAATTCTAATACCAATTTTGAGTCACTGTCTTCGTTTGGTTCTCAACTATCCTCACCTTTACCTTGGTATCCTTCAGAATTTATTGCAGTGATTACTCATGTATAGGATTGTCTTTTAAATATGAAAAAGAGAGTTTGTGTGATTTTAAAATAGTTACAGAATGGTCATTTATTACTTGAATTCAAAAAACTCATGCGAATATGATACCAAGTTGGTGCGACATTAATATTTTGCATTAGGAAAACCTTAAAAATTCCTTTACCAACATCTATGTTTTTGGTGTAAGATATTCTTTCAATAAAACTTTGTATTTCTGGTCGGGATTCACAATTACATCAAAATCCAATTCTTCAATGTGATATTACAAAGTAATCTAATATCCAAGCTTTTAGTGAGACTTCTTGTTTCGGTAAGACCTCTTGCAGTTGTGGTAGACTCTTGACATCTTACCGATACTCATATTTTGGTGTGACTTTTACATGTCTCCCCCATGGTTACCATTTTTGGTATGATACTGGTTGTCGGTAAGACTCCTTTTGTTTTTAGTAGATCCTCACTATTATACCGAAACTCTATTTCAGTTAGACAAATAATATATCTCACCGACCATTATCGTTTTGGAATGATATGGTATGTTCTTCTTTGATGACCACTTGGAATGTGTCTCCCTGGGGCCCACTACAAGCTTTTCAGTGTAAGACCCCCTTTTGCCTTGGCAAATTCTCAATCTTACATCGAAGTTTTGTTTTTGTTCAGACATGTATTAGTTTCTACGATGGTCTCTTTTTTGGCATGACTTTCTCTTTCGGCCAGACCTCCCAAGGCTGTAGTCAATTTTTGGTCTCTCACTGAGGGTTATTTTTTGGTGAAGCACATAGTGTGTCCTACCCACAAATGAGTTTTTGTTGTGATATTCCTCTTTGGTGAAACATAATTCATATCTTGTCGGTCTCAATTATTATGCTGACATAGTCTCTTTGGTGTATTCCTATGGAGTCTTGGCGAAGTATTGTTAGTTGCTTAACCCATGTCATCTCAAACTAGAAAACACATTGAATTATGACTATCTCAGACTAGAAAACACATCGAATTATGATATTTCTCAAAAGTGGTTATTTTATTATAAATAGTTACCAAATGGACAGTAGTGGGAAAATAATTTATACAGTTAATGATGGGGTAATAAGAGGGATAATGAGATCAGGATGGACAGTGGTGGTGGATCTTACGAGGGTATAAGTCAAAGGGTTGTCTATACTTAAATTTAAGTAAAAAAAAATCCAAATTTTGTGAGGTGCTACAGTGGCTCTGTCTGGGGATGTATACCCCTTGTGGGTATAGAAAGGATCCAATTTACTTCGGGATGTTGATTAGAAGTGTTACAAAAAAGAAATGGTATAATACGCAGAGGTTGAACCTAACTACTACACATGGACAATAATAAAGAGAAAAATCTCTTCAAGAATTTCCATGTGATGGCAGTTCCTTATCCTCTCCATTCATATTTTGCAGAAAATATGAATCTTCTCCATTCTTTCTAGTGATAACAAAAGGACCAATCCATAGGGACTCAAAATTTCCATGCTTTCCTTTGTCCTATTCTCTATATTTCCACATAAGGACCAATTCACCCTCCTTGAACTTTCTATCTTTAGCTCTTTTATCATACTAATACTTTGCTTTTTGTTGCTCCTTGTTGGTGTAAATTATGTCTCATATTTACACTTTACTTAAGTTGACTTAAGATAATGCATTTCATTGTAGTTTTGATATGAGATACTTAGGGAAGTGTACACATATGGATGATGCATGTAGGATAATTTCTAGCTTTTGTAGTCTTATCTCGTTGTTACATTCCACCTTCGATGGGTGATCCACCTCTTGTGGAACATTTTATTATTTCTCCTACCTACCCCTACCTACCCTTTTTTCTCATTGAGCCACATGTCATGATTGTGTGATCACATATCCATATGGCCTTGCCTTTATAAGTAGGCTCATTTACATTGCATGTTATCCAACCAATACAACAGTTTCAATCAATCAACTCAGTCAGTTGGGTATTTTGCATCATTGAAAGGAATACAGTTTATTATTGTCACATATTTTGTTCTCTCTTGTTTGTGCTATCAATTGGACTCTAGATCTTGGAAAATTCTCACACTCCTTAATATTTTTCTTTTGTGCTTCAAGTCTGACTTCATCTAGCTCTGCAAGTTGTTCTATCCTTTCTTTCATTGGTTTAGGGATGTTCAGGCCTTCTTCAATCATAAATTTGTGCATGGGAAAGAGGTTTTTCATGGGAATCCTTGCTTGTATCTCATAAACCAACACAAATTGGGATTTGCCTATAGCTGTCTTGATTGTGATCCTATCTGCCCAAAGTGCAAGTCTCAATTTTGAATCCCAAGCTCTTTTATCTTAACCCAATATCTTCTTTATTATCTTTAAATGGTTTTTTTTTGTTGGATTCTACTTGCCCATTTGATTGAGGGTGATATGGTGAAGAATATGAAATTACTATTCCATACAAATCGCAGAATTCTTTAAACTCCTCAAACCTGAAGCTCATCACATTGTCCATGACAAGCTTGACTGGTATCCCAAAGCGTGTAATGATGTTATCCATTAAGAAATTGATAACCACCTTACTATTAGCCTTCTTGGTAGGGATTTCTTCAACACATTTAGTAAAATAATATGTGGCAACCAGGATCCATCTATGTCCTCCACTTGGTTTGTCTGAAACCTCTCCTATAAAGTCTATACCCCACTAACTAAAAGGTTCCTCTGTGTGTATTGAATTTAAAGGCAACACTCCCCGATATTTTAATTTTCCTGAGAACTTTTGACAAACTTCACATTTCCTTACATAGTTGTGGGCATCATTAAAAACACTAGGCCAATAATATCCGGACCTAAGTATCTTATGAGCAGTAGTCTTGGCTGAGAAATGTCCCCCACATATACCAAAATGCATTTCTTCCAGGATCCTCTTAGACTGCTCCTCATCTAAACAAAGTAGCAGAGCTCCGTCTCTGTTTTTCCAATACGAATCTCCTCCAAGTATCACATATTTAGATGCTCATAATTTCATAGTCCATTTCTAGTTTTTGCTCATTCTTTCTGGACATTTCATATGCTTCAAATAACATACTATGTCAACATACCATGAAGTTGTTTTAATACTAAAATTAGAATCTTCCCATTATACATTGTTCACCTACATTGCTTCCAAGTTTGATTATGCCATTAGTTTAGCCAAACCTTGACCCTTGACCAACTTAGTAATCTGAATGTCTATGTTAAACTCCTAGACCTGATTAATATAGCTACATCTTCTCCCTGTTACTTCTATTTTTTTGAAGATGTCCTTCACCGTTGCATAAGGAACATAGGCCACCACCTCTGCACCCACTAAGTATGGTCTAAATTTTTTTCGCAGCCTTAACTAGAGCATACGCATGTTTCTCATTTATGTCATACTTTAACTCAGTTGCCTAAAGTGATATACTAAAGAAGGCTATTGGTATGAAAAAGGGCAAAGAGAAAATTTGAAATTGCATAATAAAGTCTGGCAATTTCAAGCTGGGAGCTTCTTTGATTTCTTTCTTAATGGCTACAAACACACATATTGCCTCAGTCGTATGATCAAGTTTTGCTCCCTTCTTTAACATCTTAGATATTGGTTTGACAATTTCTACAAAGTTTGAAATGAACCTTCTAACAAAGTTAATTTTCCCAAAGAATGATTGAATTGCTTTTATTGTCTTAGGGATAGGAATTGCATCAATAGCAGCCACTCTATCAAGATCTATCCTCACCCCCTCTTTGGATACTATGTGTCCCAAAAAAATTCCTTCTGCAATTGCAAATTGGCATTTCTTGCGATTAAGAGATATCTCATACTCCAACACTCTTCGAAATATTTTTTCAAGGTGCAAACAGTGATCCTCTTCTTTCTTCAAGTAAGCATTGAGATCATCCTGATATATCACCATGATGATAATAATCAAATCTATAAATGCTACATCCATGGATTGCTAGAAGGTCTCTCCTATATTTGTTAGCCCAATGGCATCCTAACATATAGGGGTAGTCAAAGTAATTTTAGACTACTCTAATTCCCTAACCTTAACTTGGTTGTAACCTAAATATGTGTCCATCATGGAAAATAGTTCGCATCCAATTACTCTTTGTAATAAGGCCTCCATATTTGGGAGAGGATAATTATCTTTCAAAGATGACATGTTTAAATTTTTAAAATCTAAACATAGCCTTATATCTCCATTCTTTTTTCTCATAGGAACGAGATTTGATACCCAGGATGAATGCCTAATTAGTTTTATAATGCCATGATCCTTGAGTTTTTGTAGCTCCTCCTGCATTCTTGGATCCAATGTAGGATTAATAGGCCTTTGTTTTTGTTTGAATGGTTTAGCATCAGGTTTCAGTGGTATCTCATGTTGGAAAAGGTCTTCTCTATAAGCTTTTAAATCATCATATGACCAAGTAAATATATGCTTGTGCTTTCTCAGCAAGTCTATAATCATATGTCTAACTTTTGGGCTAATTTTTCTACAAATATATACCCTCTTGGGAGCATTATTTGTTCCCAAATTTACTTCTTCCAAGTCTCCATTATTAATAAGGATAACTTTTGCAATCATTTTATCATTCCCATCAAACACTCTCTCTAGAGCTACCAACCCCTTGGGTATTTTATTTGTTTTTAATTGTACTACCTCATTCACAAAAATGGTTTCTTTGCCATCCACCACATGGACTAAAGCATTACAATCTATCTCTTGGGACTCATATCGATCCATACATTGCAAAAACTTTAATATGTCATTATCATCACTAAATACCTCCCAATTTTATACATTATCCAGTACTGAAGGTCTCACTTTAATTTCCACCTCAGTAATACCAGCAAGAGTTAAGTCATTTTGTGTGAGAGCAATATTTACTAGGAAATCTGCCATTATATTTTTTGATCTATCCACCCACTCAATTGAGAATGCATCCAACATCTCCAATGAATCCCATACTGTGTGTTTATATTATTTTATCCTCTTGTTTTTACAAGAGTACTTGGATCTAACTTGTGATACTATGAGTTTTGAATATCCAAAAATACTCAACAATTTTATGCCATGTCTTATAGCTAGATTCAACCCTAACATTAATGCTTCATATTCAGCTATGTTGTTTGTACATTCAAATGATAATAAGAATGAGTTTTTGAATGTTTTACCACTTGGATAAATAAAGACTACACTTGCCCCATTTCCTTTTTTGTTGTAAGCACCATCGAAATACATGAGCCACACACCCTCTTCGTCTGACTGTAACTCCCTGTCTATTGGATGAGTATTTATGAGTTGTGGATGTGAGGGTTCAATCTTGAAACTTCCCAAATCAACATCACAGAAGAAATTTATCTAATTGGTATCAATGTTTTCAATTACATGTTCAACTCTAGACTCCCTATATATTTTAACATCCTTTCCATTTATTGGTATTGTTGTGTAAGATAAATCCAACTAGACATTTCGTCCAACTCCATTTGTCTATTGCCTAGGAAGGAGCATTCCAAAATATGGAGTATCCACCATTGTAATATTAGTCTTATATGAAGCCTTAGGATATGATGCTAGCTTGAGCTCCACATACCACATTACACCAATGATTGGAACAGAATGGTTATCCATGGCATAACCTTTTCCATAGGCGGTATCCACCCACAATCCTAATTCCTCCATCACTGCAAATGAGATAATATTTATTGCAGCTCCTAAATTTATCATACAATTTTTTACTAACTTGTTATTTATTAGTAAGGTAGTGTAAAAAGGATCAGTTTGTGTAGGGTCCCTTGTTAGAGTATCACCTAAATATACCTCAAGTGTTTTCATCAACTCCTTTTCATTTTTACTCTTGCCCTTACTTTCTTGTTCACCATCTATCTTATTCAGAGGAAATTCAGATTTATGTGACACACTTGAAATTATTTTAACACTGTTGTTCTTATACTCATCAATTTTCATCATCTCCAGCAATGGCACTGACATTTTGATTTAGGATAGAGCTTGAGTATGTCAATTGAAGGTAGTCTTATACTTTGCTCATCCTGACTTTTCTTTCGTTCAACTAGTCTTTGCTTTTCAATACCTTGTTGCTTTTGTTGTTGATCTTGCGGTATTTTACTTTTGTCTATTGTTGTCTCCTTTGGGACATATTTTTTGGGAGATACTTGGATGTAATTGTTTCCCTTCACTTTTTTTGACTTTATGAGAATTTGATCCAGTAGTGGATTTATATTTCATAAACATCCCTGCTAGTATCCCTTGATTGGGGTTGACATTCCTATTTCTGAGATTATAGTTTCTCCTTGCTTAGGCCACTGCTACAACCATTAGTGCCTTAATTTCCTCCTCCTTAGGCCTTCTCAAATATGTTTTATTTTCTTGGTGCTTGGCCATGTGCACCTGGTTATCCATTCCATTTTCATCCTCTTGATCATAAAATACTTGTTGGTCAATATGCATGTTATACCTTTGTCTATCCATATCATATTTCGGTCCACCATCTTCTGAAGAAGAACAATCCATACTTATATATGGCCCACATGATAACATGTTTACCATATAATCCCCCATGTCTTGATCATAAGTTATTTGATCCTCCACAAATTGGCCTATCACACAAAACTCGGGCTCATTAGGAAAATTGCATGCTACACACCAAGGGTTATTCTCTACCATGTTTTCTCCAAGATTTTTTAATAGGTCAGGAGTTTCTTTGTTTGTATTTTTCTTTTCCTTGATGGGTTTACCATCCTTCCAGTTAGTCTTGTAAGGCATATCATTTAGTCTAGGTCTATGAAAGTTAGGCCCATTATATGTTGCAGTCCTATCACCTTTTTCCACCTTGTTGGATAGAACCTTCACAACATTCCAAACCTTCTCCAACTTTTCTTCTTCTTTTGTTTGCTTATTCTAATTATTTTTGGGGTTCTGCAATATTCTAATCCCTTCTCTTTTTTTCCTAATTTTCTAGAGGCTCTCCTAATATTTTCTTTCTTCAAGGCCCATCTACATGCTTCATTCAATTCATTTGGCTTTTTAATTCTCAATTCGTACCCCATTTTAGGATCAAATGCATTCATATAAAATTCTATGCTCATAGGATTACTAGGCCTCAAATGGGGCGAGACTTTGTTTAGAGATTTCATAATTCTTAGATTGAATTTCGTGACTGATTCATTTATATTTTTCTGAATGCTAGTAATTTCATGCTGAGCAAATTTTGGGTCTGAATGGTCACCATATTGTTCTTTGAAAATTCTTCTAAACCCATTCCATGAACTTATAGCTGCCTTTGGGAGATTATTAAACCAGTCTCTTACATCTTCAACCAATGATTGCATAAATAATTTCATATATACATCCTCATGTTGAACATCAAAGTTATCCATGACTGTTTCAAAACCCCTAATATGATCTTCTACAAAAACTGCATGACTCCCTGAGAATTTAGGCACAACATTCCTTACCTCATTTACAATGGATTCAGGTATCCAAGGATTCCCGATAAGTCTAACTGTCTAAACCTGGTTGATTGCATTGGTCATCTTGCAAACATATTTTGTCTTTGGTTACATTAATATTATGTTTGTTGATTCTGCACTTGTGGACCCTGTTGAAATTGATGATATTGTTGACTTTGTTGGCTGACATAATTTGGTAGTCCCTGTTGGTATTGTAGGAGATTGTGTAGGTTCCGATTTTGGCCAACATAATTGTATTGAGGGATTTGATATCTATGGGAATTGTATCTGTAATTAAACTAACCCATACCTCCTAGGGTTGTATTGATTTTAGGTGGAATGGAAGGTGCTAATAGAGGTTTGTGGGGCACTCATTTGGATATTTCTTGTCATTGTAGTTGTATGAGTACTACAAGTTGGTGGTTTCGTAATGGATGCATTTATTTGAGATGAAGGGTGAATAGTCATGGTGGTCTATAAACTAGGCATAATGCTTGTCATGGGCATGCTTTGTTGAATCTAGGTTGACACATGAGCACTAGTGATTGGAGGTGGATAAATTGAAGCATTGTTTTGAGGTGCAAAAGTTCCACTTTTTAAGTTCAACATTTCTTGAGAAAGGAAGTCTCTTTGTTCTATTAATTTCATATGTTCTACCTTATCTCTCATTTCATTTATTTGATCTTGTAACTCCTATGTAGTTGCCTCACCTTGTACCCCTGGCAAGATAACATTATGCACCTAGGTAAAACGCATCCTCTAAGCATTAGTTGACGAAGATAAACTAGGTGGACTACTAGGTGTTTGATGCTCGCTTCTAAAACTTGGAGGCTACCTTAGTGCCTGATTAAACCTTTGGGGAAACCTTTGATTTTATGTTGTTGCTACTTGAGCCAAGGTAATTTCTTCTTCATACTATTTTTGGATATTATATCAGTGGATGTCATGCAACATATAGGAGGATTGTAATATTGGTTTATCATATTTGTCAAAGACCTATCTTGATCAATGGGTGAATGAATTGCACTTGTATTTGTAGAGTTTGTAGGAGTTTTCTCTAAGTGTTTAGTAGTTTGTTTCCTATTCTTATTTTCGTTCTTGTTCCCTTGTTTGATATTCACAGAGTTAATAGGATGTCCTTATTTTAATGATCATCTTCCAAACATACAAGATTAATTATCAGATTTTGCATCAATGTTTGTAATGTCAAAGTCGCCACCCTCTTCAGGAACTAATTCTTTATTTTTTAATTTCTTCCTATAGTAGAGTCTATAAAAGCTTTTGGATATAACTCTTTCAAGCATTTTAACTACTATTCCCCAATGGAATTATAAATTGGTCCCCAATAGAGTCGCCAATTTGTTGGTGTTCAAAATCATTGATTTGATGAACCTAAGAGTATGCCACTTTCTACGATCAGGATCAACAATTTATTTTGGCTAACTAATAGAATGACCAATCTGGTTTCAATTCCCCCCTTCAAGCTCTGCTAAACCAAGGCAGGTATACCTTATTATCAAGTATTTTTATCCTTTTGTGATCAATTAATAATATTCAGGCAGATTATGATTGTAAATTTTCTTCCTTTAATCAATTCCAAACCGGCATAAGGTTTAAATTGATCTGATTCTTTACTCCTACTCCTATATCTACAACTAAAAATAAAATAAACAGTTTGTTTAAATTTTAAAAATAAAAGTTGATCAGTGTCTTATTCTTCCATGGGATACTTCATCCTTCTCTAATGTTCTCCTTATCAGAAAAATTTTGTTTCCACACCTGATGTGAAGTTGTCAACTATTCATTTCTTCATATGGGATGATTTAATCTTATCATAATAAGTATTCTGCATGCATTTAATCTTTCCTTGAAAGAAGAAAACACAATAACTATTCAAGAACAAGAGATTTCCTTGATCAATCCACACAACCCTTGATATAGAAGATTGAAATGATAGATTAACCATAGCATACAAGAAATATTGGAACAATCTTTAATTATTGTAATCCAACTAATAAGTTACACCTGAGAGAAATCAACAATATTCTTTGCATAGTATAAAAGAAATAAGGCCAACTGTTTATATTGCTTTTTGGTATCAATTTTTTTTCCCTTACATGTCTGCATAAAACAAATGATCTTCCTTTTATAAGGAAAATACCACCCAAAATCGAAACACCATGACTCTTAGTGAAGGAACATAACTTAATTACATGGCTTCATTAGCTATACAAGTCTTTTAAATTAATTTTTAATAAAAATAATTTAACAACTCGTAATTGTTCAATATAACTTTGATCCTTGTAGGTTTCAATATTGACAGTACTCCTTCCTGTATAACCGATTCATAATGATTTTCAAGTTATCTAGCATGTTCTCTTCATCATTGATGTCATCTAATTATTTGGGGAGCTCTTTTTCCAGTATCTCCATCCATTGTTCATGTGGAATGAGTGAATCACCATCTCCATTCAAGATGGTTGTGAGGCTTTATGTATCCTCTTTGTCTAATTGGTCCATATCTTCTACAAGCTCTTCTTGATATTCTTGGTGTTTGGACAGAAACCTCTTACTTCTTTTGAGTCAATAGAAGTAAATTCCTTCGATTTGAGCTCATCAATTTTCTTAGGTATCCTCCCTGCAAGTCTAAGGTGTTCCTTGTGAGAAATGAAAGTGCCTATGTAAGTATTCCAATAATATTTAGCATAAGACATCATCTCCTGGAACCGATGAGTGACTAATCCTGCCATCATGTTATACACATTTTTACTCTCTTACTACTCCCTCTATATAATTTTCTTTGCAAGTTTCTTAACTCTATATTTCCAAAAATTTGTCTCCTATAATGCCTCTACCACACGTTGTTCATGCTCAAATGAGAATTATTCTTTGTCACTAATTGATTTTAGATTTTCTTCAAGTTGTAATCTAAGCTCTTCTAATCTCTCATACTTTACTTTATATGTGTCCCTTTCCCTAACTACATTCATCATTTGTGCTTTGTTAAACTATTCCACATTCACATTTAAATAGGTTGTATCCATGGCATTTGTTTCTCTACCTCTTTGAACCATAATATGACTAAAGACTTTGTGGGCATTTTATTCCTTGGGTATAAGGCCCATTGTAACAATGTCTTCTTGTTGGGGTCAAAACGAGAGCCAGAGTATATCTTGTCAACATCCTTAGGCAACATCTTCTTTTTGGTATCAGGATATCTTACAAAGCTATCAAAAAATATAGCAAAACTCATGTCTCATCCTGGCACAATGATGACACCAACATCCTACAGAAGTTGAACTCCTTTGGCAGGGGTCATGGTATTCATCTCAGTATCCACATCACCTTGAGGATTTTCTAACAAATCACCCTCATTTTTGGATTTGATTTCATTAACTTGTTTCCTAAGCAACTGATGCAAAGAGTCTTGGAGCTTGTTCTATTCACCTTCTTGGGTTATTGTCTTACTCAACCCTCTAACTCCTCAAGCCCATCCAATGGAACTTGGTAGGGGTTTTTCTATCTAGACCTCCAAGTTTTGATCCACTTTGGCTTGCCTCCAAGTTATAGCAACTAAACTTAGACAACCAACCCTCCTATTGAGGCTTCCACCTCCATCCCCAACACCACTCCTAAGGCTCCAACCACCTCTACAAAGGATCACAATACACTAATTGGTTCTTTGTGTTCTAAATGAATTTAAATTATGTATTTGATTTCTTTAAGGGTTTTGGGAATCTTCAAACCCATCGCCAAGGGTTCCTAACCTCTCTTTGTCTCTACCGACTCCAAAATAGGCCTAATTCAATTAGCCCTCCATTAGTGGTTTTCATAGCTTAGTTTAAAAAATTTCCACACAAGACCACAAAAAAATTGCAGATTTGAATACCCTTTTCATATTTGCATACAATATTGAAGAAGTGCATCTAGGTTTGTTGTACACATGTGGGAACCAAAACTCTCCTATTTTCAAAGGTTTTGGCCTACTCGGGTGACTTGGAAAGATGGCTTTGGAAAGTTTCACCAGTCAAATCACCTTAACAAATCAATTAAGGATTATTTAAGGAAATTAATAGGGCTACCCAACCATGTCTCATTTTTGGCTCCACCAATCCATATGTGCTCTTAAAACGCACATCTCCTGATGTCCTAACTCACTAACTCCTAGTGGTGAACCTAGGGCTTCATTGCGCAATCACCACAAAGGCCTACAAAGAAAAAAAACCTACTCTAATCTTATGTATAGACCCTAACCTATAATTCCATTTTATTTCAATTAGTTCCATTAATGGATGCTCAGGTTAGAGCCATTTTTCTCTTAACCCTACTTTGCAAGGGTTTTACACCTAGTTACAAAGAATGAGCAAGTTCCCTGCAACCAAACACAAAGAAACTTACTGATCTACCTTTTTGGAAAGTAAAATCAACAAACACTCATGCCCTGCAATGATATTTCTCTGAAAAGTCCGTACTAGACCGTACAATGCAATGAAAATAAGGAAAAAATTTCAAAAATGGTGAAAAGACAAGATTTCTTAAAAACACAAAACTTGCTCTTGCATTCCAGATTCTCCAACCCATACAATGAAAGTTATTTTGGCTTATATTCTCATGGTTTAGTTGGTTCAATCAACTTTGTGACACCAATCATCAAAAATGCAACTTTTGCAAAAAGTTGCAAAATGTTGCTCAACAACTTTTACATCTTTTTGACCCCTGAGATGCAACTTTTCATTCTAGTGCATTCCAAGGCTCCCAAAGGCCCTCAAGAAACCTATAAGACCTAAAAACAATATAGTAGACCCCTATTACATAATGACAATGATCTAGAGTACTACTCTTGTGATCAACATTAGCATTACAACTTCCTAGGTTGATAGCATCCTGAACACAACTAACACAACCAAAAGCTTGGACAACTCCACCATGGCTTTACTGAGTCCCAAATGGTTGGTCCTAAACTCTTTGGAGTGAACAAATTCATCATTTGAGACAAACCTTTCACAAGACAATTGCCTAATATCATCCTTTTCATCAGAGGGCTTAGTCAGAATCATTTTTCCTAATGGATTAGAAGAATGGACTTGTTCATAAGTCTCATATGTGTCACTTTGTATGGTAGGAGTGGGTTGTGGTGATAGATAAATAAGGGGAGTTAGATCCTATATACTTCTTCCCAAAGTTCACCTTTCATCCTTTTTCAAAGCATATGAAGGGACTCCTTCAATCATCTCATCTATGTGAACAATCTTCTCATTAATTCAAGCAATAGGATCTTCAATGCTTGAAAAAGCATCAGAGCCTCGCAGATTATAACTCTTCTTTCATTCTTAAACTCTAGTGATCTTATCACATGCTTCCAATTTCTCAATAGCCTATAATTCATCCAAATTTTGGATGATATCATCCTATTCTAGTGGCACATTCTCATAAGACCATAGCTTTTGTGATTGCTAGGCCCAATTAGTAAATCCTTCGAGATCAAAACATGTCTAAGGCTCACCTTGTGATAAGCCATAAAAATCCAACTTGGCTCCAATAAGGTCATACCCTTTAGTAGAAAGCACATTAAATTCTCCAAAACACAAACATCCTGGCATGAGATATTTTTTTCTATGTATTCCTAAATGTGTAAAACTTGATGAGGCTAATTGCCTTACAATCTCTAGATGTGCAATACTATTTCGTATTGTTCTGGGATGTAGGAGAGGGGCACCTTCAAATCCGTAGACCCTTATTTTAGTGTATTCCTTAAAGGCATACCAATCTCCCCAATTATGATCGATTATTTTATTTTTATCACTCTTTTGGCCTAATGAATCTCTGAATCTCTGGTGTAAGTGTGTAATTACATGGGTGGACCAAAAGCTAACATAGGGGTTTAATGAAATGCTCCTCAAACTAAAAATATTGAGACCATGGGCACCTATTATCTTATATAGGAGTCCACATATGTATAGGTTTTATCAAACCTTACCTATCATATTATATAACCCTGAGGTTATCAACCCATAAATCCATTCCTTTCCCAACATATAAAAGCATATGCATTAACACAGAGTAGTGTCTAAAATGAATCTCATCGGGGTTGGTTTTTATCCTCTCTAAGCCATGATTTATGTGATCCACTATTTGTGAAACATAGTCAAATGATCGGGCATCATGTATTTAAACATATATAGCTAATATAGTGGGAAACACATTCATGAGTGTATTTTCTTCCATACTGATGTAGGAGCATCCCAGGTTCTTGGCAATCTTGTATCAACCAAAAATATTTCTTTCGATCTATTTTCTGGTTTGTAGTTTTAGCATTTCTTTCTAAATTTTCTTGCATTTGCTCACCAGATCTTGCAGAGATGGATTTTTCTTGTAATCATGATTATCTTCCTTATTCCTGAACTGTGAGACATTTAGATCATTTTCTGGCAAGTTATCGCTTCTGGAATTCAAGACAGTTTTCTGACTTAGAACACCGGAACCGCTTGGAGATATATGCAATTGGCAAATCTTGTGGTTCCTTTTCTTAGCTTGTGGAGCTTCAGTTCATTCATTCCAATGTTCCTTGGCATGTGGCTAACCTTCCCTCTAATCCGCACTTTTTTCCTTTGGATTTTCTGGAGGATCTTCATTGGCAGAGGTCGACCTAGTGATTTTACACATTTTATCATGTTCATCATTGTTTGATTCTTCTTGGGCCAACCGGATCCCTCTAGACCATATAAATCAATGTAATTAAGCATCATAATTTATTCGAGAGAATATAGAAGATATATCTTAAGATTCAGAGGTTCAGAGTTGGTTTATTCTATAATTGAGCATGTATGTAGCAGGCCAGTGAGCTGAATCTTGAAGCCTGGATGATACCGGTCATTTGCAATCAGTTTTCATGATCTAATTCATTCAGTTATGCATTTCCTCCATCATCTTGTCTTACTTTCATTGTGTTTAATCTTGTTGCATGGTCTGGATAGATATCATTGAGGTCCCTCCTAATCGTGACTGCACCAAGTGGTATCAAAGCGAGATTTCATTCTAGAGATTGCCTTGTCCTGAAGATTTTGTTGTAGGGTGGCGGATTGTGGATTTGACCTGCAGCTGCAAAGGACTGCTGTGAAGATGGTGCAAAGAGGAAATAGGAATAGTGCAGAGAGTACGAATGTAGACCCTGTTGTGATGAAAATGTTGAGAGAAATTGCAACCTGGTCAGAAGTTATTGAAACAGCCCAAATAAGAGGTTGATATATTGAATATGTGAGCGAAGATGAAGGAGAAGAAGCACTGGTAGAACAAGTAAAAAATCCATCGATGATTGATCCAGATGAGGAAAGGTTCTTGAGGGTTTTGAGTAGCACAAACACTAAACCATATTTTACCCCACCGGAGTATGATGGAAAGTTGGATTCAGATGAATTAATGGATTGGATCTTAGAGATGTAGAAGTATTTTGATTTTGAAAACACCGCAAGAGAAATAAAGGTGAAGTGTGTCTGTACTTGATTGAAAGGTCATGAATCCCTTTGGTGGGAACATTTACAAGTTGATAGATAGAGAATAAGTAAAGAAAAGATCAAATCATGGGAGTGAATGGTTTCCAAGTTGAAATTAAAGTTTATACCAGTTGATTACCAAGTAAATCTGCTCTAGAAGTTGCAGAACTTGAAGCAGAAAGAATCAAGTGTGAATAAGTATACCGAAGCATTCTTCAAGTTGAATATCAGATCTGGACATGTCAATGATGATATTGAACAATTTGTGAGATATTTGAATGGATTTTGGATGTCTATATAGGATGAACTTAGTTTGACCATGTTAGGTCCCGGAGACAACTGAGAGGGGGGCAGGGGAATCAATTGTCAAATAAATTCAACCCAAAAACCAATTAACCAACTTAATGCTTAATACCGGTAAACCGGTTAAGTATGCTAGTAGACAATGTTAACAGTAAATTGCTATACCAGTAAAGATTAATGCATGAAACATAAACATAAAGTCATCCACAACACATGACACCAATATTTGTATGTGGAAACCTTGTAAGGGGAAAAACCACGGTGGGAAACCTTACCCACAATCAGATGATACTACTACAAATAGTAAGTGTACATAAATGGGGTCTGCACATGCAGAAAGGCCAATAGCCTAGAGCTCACTGCTCAATCACAAAATAGGAGTCACACTGACTACAGTTGGATGGTTAAATCCAATAAGAATGTACTGCACAAAAATAGCATCTTCATATGCTGGATTCAGTATCGGTGTAATGCTGATATGCTTCTACAAAAACCTAGCTTCACCTTCAAATGATATCTTCATGTATACCTTTGCTTAATCTCGCATATACCTTCTCACAATTCTTTTTACATTCCCACACTCGATCTTACACATAAGATCTTACATTTATACCATACCCTAAGACCAATTTTAGTAGGTCAGCTCTACAAGATATTACAATAAGAACATTTTACATACAATATAATATCTAATGCAATAACCGATTGAACATGTTGTCTTAATGCATTTACAACAATAATAAATCATCTCCATAGCATGCCAAGATGATCTAGAAAAGATAAACCTGCCGGTGTAACCCTATGTAACCCTAGACCTATTTCCCGGTAAAAACAAATATGCAAATATGAATATACCAATGATTAATTCTTCAAAACTAAGTGTCCATACGATGTCTTCGACATTACCAAGTGTCTTTCATATCATTCCAAGTGTCGGTGATCATTATATCCTGCCGGTGAACCATATACCAATAACTGTACAATAGTTACTTGCTTGTCAATGAATGTTGCTGGATCTCCAAAGTGCTAGTGTTCCAGTAGGTGTTGACATCAATGACAAAACCATACCAAAATACCAAAAATCTCCCCCTTTGGCATTGATGGCAACACAAGATGGAAAAACCATCAAAGTGCCAAAACAGAAATGCCAAATCCCAAAAACCAACAATCTCCTCTAAACAATTATTTCTCCCCCTAGGAGCAACATGTGTTTATCCAAAGATTTATTTTCAATGCCAATCTCTCCTCAAAAGATAATGTGTTTTTCCATAGATATCTCTCCCCCTTTGACATCAAATGCCAAAGTTACAAAAATCAAGTTCATATACAAAATACCAATCAATTCAATATACCAACTACTCCCCCTGAGAAGTAGCTTCCTCATCAAAGACCAGACTAAAAGATTTGTCTTTCAATTCTGTCGGTTGATGACAATCATCAACTGTCTAAGTTTCTACTAGTGGTGGTATGACTCCAAGCTGATCTCTGAGATATTCAAAAGTCTCTTTAGGCAAAGGTTTTGTGAAAATATCTGCAAGCTGTTCTTTAGTATTTACATAAACCAGTTTTATCTCCTTTTCTTCAACTTTTTCCCTTAGAAAATTCAGTTTGATAGAAACATCTTTTGTTTTAGAGTGTAATACCGGATTCTTAGATATATCAATTGCTGCAATGTTATCACAATATATAGTAATAGGTTCCTTGCATTTTACCTTTATGTCTTTCAACATTTTCTTAAGCCATAGTACCTGTGTACAGTTAGTTGTTGCTGCAACATATTCTGATTCTGCTGTTGATAAAGATGTACAACTCCATTTCTTACTCAACCAAGAAACTAATCTCTTTCCAAGAAAGAATGCTCCTCTAGTGGTGGTTTTTCTATCATCCACATCTCCTGCCCAATTTGCATCTGTATATGCACATAGATTAAAATTTTCATCTCTACGATACCATAATCCAAGATTTTTTGTGCCTTGAAAGTACCAAAAAATCCTTTTTATAGCTGATTCATGATTTTCCCTAGGATTACTTTGAAATCTAGAAATAATACATACTGCATTCATAATATTAGGCCTGGTTTGTGTCAAATACAGTAGACCTCCTATCATAGATTTATATCTAGTTGGATTAGCAGGTGTAGATTCATCCCTTTGAGATAATTTGTCAATTGCAATCATAGATGTGCTTACCAGTTTAGAGTTCTCCATCCCAAATTTCTTTAGTAATTCTTTCAAGTACTTGGATTGACTCAAAAATATACCTTTATCAGTCTGTGAAATCTGCAATCCTAAAAAGAATTTTATTTCTCCAATCATAGACATTTCAAATTCTTGCTGCATTTTAATAGAAAATTCCTTACATACTCCATCTTCTCCTCCAAAGATTATATCATCAACAAATACTTCTATAATCAAGATGTCATCATTAGTTATTTTTTAATATAAATTGTTGTCTGCATTTCCTTTAGTAAAGCCAATCTTTAAAAGATACTTATCCAACCTTGCATACCAAGCTCTTGGAGCTTGTTTCAATCCATACAGAGCTTTTCTTAACCTGCAAACCATATCATTGTCATTTGTCAAACAAAATCCATCAGGTTGTTCAATATAGACTTCCTCTTAAAGATCTCCATTCAAGAATGCACATTTAATATCCATTTGATAAACTTTGTAGTCCATGTGAGCTGCAAAAGCCAAGAATAATCTGACTGCCTCAATTCTAGCTACTGGTGCAAAGGTTTCATTGTAATCAACTCCTTCTTTTTGAGAATATCCCTTACATACTAGTCTTGCTTTGTTTCTGACAACCTTACCATCTTCATTTAGTTTGTTTCTAAATACCCATTTGCTTCCAATTACATTTTTATCTTTAGGCCGGGGAACTAATGTCCAAGTATTATTTTTCTCAATTTGTCCTAATTCTTCTTCCATACCTTTAATCCAAAATTTATCTTCACATGCCTCATTGATAGATGATGGTTCACTTTGAGAAATAAGACATACCTCTTCATTTGCCAATCTTCCTCTTGTCATAACTCCTTTAAATTTGTTTCCAATTATCTGATCTTCAGAATGATTTAATCTTACATATCAGGGTGTCTTAGTTCGTTGTTCTTCAATTACTGTGGAATCCTCTGACGGTATCAGGGTAACTGGATCTTCATTTTGTACCGGTGGACTTAGTGAAGGCTCATTTTTCACAATTTCTATTACCGGTTTAGAGTCTATATACCTTGAAGTTCCTCTGAATTGTTCATCAATCTTTACATTTGTACTCTCAACAATTTTCTGCAATCTTTTATTAAAACATCTATATGCCTTGCTCTTAGATAAATAACCAAGAAATATTCCTTCATCACTTCTAAGATCAAATTTTCCAATATACTCGTCTCTTCTAATATAACATTTACTTCCAAAAATTCTGAAATACTTAAGAGTAGGAGTATTACCAAACCATAGTTCATGAGGGGTCTTACCGGTTTCACCATTGATGTGAACTTTGTTGAATGTATAGACAACAGTGCTAACTGCTTCTCTCCAATACACATGTAGTAGATTTGTTTCAGATAACATACTTCTTGTTGCATCCAAGATAGTTCTGTTTTTCCTTTCAACAACTCCATTCTGTTGTGATGTCTGATGTGCTGGTAACTGTCTTCTGATTCCATTCACTTCACAAAATGTATTAAAGTCTTTAGATGTGAATTCTCCTCCTTGATCTGATCTTAAACATTTGATTTTCTTACTGGTTTCATTTTCAACCATTGCTTTGAACAATTTGAACTTTCCAAGTGCTTCTAATTTTTCTCTGAGAAAAGTAACCCAACACATTCTAGAATAATCATCAATAATTAGCATGAAATATCTATCACCTTGTAAGCTTTTAGTTCTAGCTGGACCACATAAATCGGTGTGAATTAAATCAAGAACATTATTGGATTTTTCTGGAATACTTTTGAAACTAGCTCTAACATGTTTTCCAAATTGACATTCCTTACAAATTGTATTCTGAGGTTTCACAATTTTAGGTAGATCTCTAACTGCCTTAGAAGTACTGATTTTTACCATGCAATCAAAGTTTACATGACATAGTCTCTTATGCCATAACCAACTTTCATCTATATGTGCAATCAAGCATGCCTTTTCACTGTTAATCAAATGAAAGATATTACCTCTAGTCTAATTACCGGTTGCAATTTCCAAACCAGTTCTATTCATGATTTTGCATTTTCCATTTTTAAATTGTAACTAAAATCCTTTCTCAACTAATTGACCAACACTTAAAAGATTATGCTTCAATCCTTCAACATAGTAGACATTGTCAGTGTTATGCTTACCATTAAGAGATATTGAACCCTTACCTTTGATTGAACAGGCTTTGTCATCTCCAAATCTTACTAAACCTCCATTGTATTCTTGAAAGTTCAAGAATTTGCCTTTGTCTCCTGTCATGTGATGTGAGCATCCTGAGTCAATGATCTATTCATCCATCCTTTACTTCAACTTTAGCTATTAGGGCTTGTTCTACTAGTTGGGCAGTAGGTGCCAGTTGATCTTCTATTATAGCAACAAAAACCCATCCATTGTCTGTTGGATCCTCATCAGAATCATCAATCACACCTTCATCAGCAATGTAACAAGATTTGTCTTTGTTCTTCTTAAATCTGTATCTTTGATATTCAGGATCAGGCTTGTATGTTCTTCTAGCTTCTTCTCTGAGTCTAGCATATCTCTCAGGGCATCTCAAAGCCATATGACCAATCTTATTGCAATTGAAACTTTTAAAGGGTGCTTTACCTTCATACTTACTTCCAATTGGACCTTTTGGCATTTTTCTTGCAAATAGTGCTTCAAGCTCTTCATTCTCCTTCCTAGTTTCTTCAAGTTCTCTTGCATAAAAAGCTTTCCAATCTGATTTGTCAAATGATGAAGCAAATGATGTTGATGCTTTAAAGGCCAAATCAGTCTTTATAGTAGCAACAGGATCAAATTCCTCAATTTCAAAGGCTGAAAGTTTTCCAATCAATGTATCCCTAGTTACTGATGTATTAGGCATTGTTCTCAACTCATTTATAGTAGTAACCTTCATTTTATATGCCGGTGGCAATCCTCTTAAATTTTTTGAAACAATTTCATCCTCACTCAAGGTTCCTCCACAACATTTAATACCTAAAACAATTTCATTTACTCTTTCCATAAAAGCAAAAATTCTTTCATCTTCTTCCATTTTCAGATGTTCATACCTGAGTCGAAAGCTTTCAAGTTTTGCAATCTTGACTATGGAATCTCTTTCATTTAGTGTTTCCAAATGATCCCAAATAGCTTTAGGAGTAGACCTATCTAATAATCCCATGATTTGTTCATCTGATAATGCGCTCAAAAGTGCTTCTCTTGCTTTGCAATCATTCTCCTCATCTTTAGCTAAGGTAGTTGGAGCAGTCTGACCAGCTACAGCAGCTGTATAACCATTCTTTGTAACTTCCCAGATGTCTTTACCAATGTAATTCAAATGTGTCTCCATCCTGATCTTCCATATTTCATAGTTGGTTCCACCAAGTTTAGGACTGTCCTTCCTGAAGTAATTAGTAGACATTGGATCTCCTCAAGTTTTTAAACTTCTGCAAAAGAGGACTAGGCTCTGATACCAATTGTTAGGTCCCGGAGACAACTGAGAGGGGGGGGTGAATTAGTTTTCAAATAAATTCAACCCAAAAACCAATTAACCAACTTAATGCTTAATACTGGTAAACTGGTTAAGTATGCCATTAGATAGTGTTAACAGTAAATTGCTATACCGGTAAAGATTAATGCATGAAACATAAACATAAAGTCATCCACAACACATGACACCAATATTTGTACGTGGAAACCCTGTAAGGGGAAAAACCACAGTGGGAAACCTTACCCACAATCAGATGATACTACTGCAGATAGTAAGTGTATATAAATGGGATCTGCACATGCAGAAAGGCCAACAGCCTAGAGCTCATTGCTCAATCACAAAATAGGAGTCACACTGACTACAGTTGGATGGTTAAATCCAATAAGAATGTACTGCACAAAAATAGCATCTTCATATGCTGGATTCAGTACCGGTGTAATGCTGATATGCTTCTACAAAAACCTAGCTTCACCTTCAAATGATATCTTCATGTATACCTCTTCTTAATATTGCATATACCTTGTCACAATTCTTTTTACATTCCCACACTCGATCTTACAAATAAGATCTTACATTTATACCATACCCTAAGACCAATTTTAGTAGGTTGGCTCTACAAGATATTACAATAAGAACATTTTACATACAATATAATATCCGATGCAATAACTGATTGAACATGTCAGCTTAATGCATTTACAACAATAATAAATCATCTCCATAGTGTGCCATGCTGATCTGGAAAAGATAAACCTGCTGGTGTAACCCTATGTAACCCTGGACCTATTTGCCGGTAAAAGCAAATATGCAAATATGAATATACCAATGATTAATTCTTCAAAACAAAGTGTCCATATGATGTCTTTGACATTACCAAGTGTCTTTCATATCATTCCAAGTGTCGGTGATCATTATATCCTGTTGGTGAACCATATACCAATAACTTTGCAATAGTTACTTGCTTGTCGGTGAATGTTGTTGGATCTCCAAAGTGCTAGTGTTCCAGTAGGTGTTGACATCAATGACAAAACCATACCAAAATACCAACAGACCAAGTTGCAAAGTGTCCAAGAAGCTTATCAATATGCCTTGCAAGAAAAGAGAAGCTGAACAAAAGACATGAGCAAAGATAGAGAGGTAGAAAGGTTTTCTGCAGGAAGATTTGAAGGAGGAAGAGGATATTCTGGAGGAAGAGGAACCTGTATAGATCAGAACAAGGACAAAGAATTAAGTAAAGATGGTAGTTCATACCGAAAGGATAAAAAAAAATTCTATCAGAGAAAAGAACCTGATGGTTATCGGAATGAGGGTTTTGGAAAAGATGATAGAAAACAAGACAAGAGAGTGTTTAGAGAAACTTTCTTTAAGTGTGGAGGAGAAGGAAATCATGCTTTTGAATGTAAGAAGATAGAGAACACTGGAAGAACACCATTGGTAGAAGAAAGCACCACTAAATCAGCTAACAAACCGAAAGAGTGAGAATTGTTGATGATGAGAAGAGCTTTGTGTCATACCAGAGACGATGAAGAGCCCTTGTAGAGGAGAAATTTGTTCAAGGCCAGATGTAAGGTATCTAGTAAGTGTTGTAAAGTGGTTATTGATAGTGGTAGTTTGGATAATCTTGTTTCAGAAGAAATGGTGAATAAATTGAAGTTGGAAATGTTGAGACACCATAAGCCTTATCAGATAGCATGGATTCAAGATGACCATAAGTTGTTAGTAAGTGAGCTAGCTTGGTAAAATTGAAAAATTGGAAATTATAATGATGAAGTTTTTTGTGATATTATGCCTATGGATATTTGTCACATTTTGTTGGGAAGACCTTGGTAGATTGATAGACAGGAAATACATGATGGAAGAAATAATATATACACTATCATAGCAAATGGGATGAAACAAACCTTGTTACCCTTGGAGGAGCCCCTAAAGAGTGAAGTTTGTATGAATTCTAGAATATGTCTGGTGGATGGAAGGAAATTCCATGATGGAAGGAGACATGAGAATGTATGTTTTGCCTTTGTTCCTAAGAAGACCAGGAACCCAGAGCATGAAGAAGATCAATCGAAGGAGATAAAAGAGTTACTAACAGAGTATGTGGAAATCATCTTAGATAACATGCCTGATGGATTGCCACCTATGAGGAGTATCATTCATTGCATGGACATGATTTTCGGAGCTAGTTTTTTTTAATAAAGCCACACACAGGATGACACCAGCAGAGAATGAAGAGTTGAATAGACAAGTGCAGGAATAGTTGAAGAAAGGTTTGATCAGAGAAAGTTTGAGTCCTTGTGCAATACCAACAGTGTTAGCACCTAAGAAGAATGGAGAATGGAGGATGTGTACCGATTCCAGAGCAACAAACAAGATCACACTGAAGTACCAGTTTCCTTTGCTTAGGATGGATGACATAATGGATTGTTTTAGTGGAGCCAAATACTACACGAAGATAGACTTGAAGAGTGGATATCATCATATCAGAAACAGAGAAGGAGATGAGTTGAGGACAACATTCAAGACAAATGAAGGATTGTACGAATGGTTGGTGATGCCTTTTGGGTTTACTAATGCACCAAGTACTTTCATGAGATTGATGAATGAGGTATTGAATAAATTCTTGGGTAAGTTTTTTATTGTATATTTAGATGACATTTTCATTTTCAGTAAGACAAAAGAGGAGTATTGTTTACATTTAAGACAAGTTTTGCAGAGGTTGGGAGAAAAGAAGTTGCTGATAAATCTTAGGAAGTGTAGCTTCATGAAGGAAGAGTTAGTATATTTGGGATTTGTGATATCTACAGATGGATTGAAGATGGACCCAGAGAAGGTTAGAGCAATTGTTGAATGGCCTATATCAGAAAGCATAGGAAAGGTGAGATCATTTCATGGATTGGCTAGTTTTTACCAGAAGTTTATCAAAAATTTCAACTCAGTTTGTACCCTTATGACTAAGATAGTGAGAGGAGATAGGAAAGAATTCAAGTGGACAACTGGAGCAAATAAGAGTTTTGAATTATTGAAGCAGAAGGTGACTAAACAACCTGTGTTAGCTATATTGGATTTCAAAAAAGTATTTCAAGTAGACTTTGATGCAAGTGGGAATGCAATTGGAGCTATGTTAAGTAAAGAAGGGAGAGCAGTAGCTTATTTCAATGAAAAGTTGAATGATGCAAGAAGGAGATATTCATTGTATGATCAAGAATTTTATACCATAGTTCAATCCTTGAAGAAGTGGAGACATTACCTGTTGCCTAAAGAATTTGTGTTGTATACCGATCATCAAGCCTTGTAGTATTTGAACAGTTAGAGTAAGTTGAATCAAAGACACATGAGATAGAGTTTTTGTAGAGTTACACCTTTGTGTTGAAGCATAGAAGTGGGAAGTCAAACAAAGTTGTTGATGCATTGAGTAGAAGGAGGAATTTGCTAACATAGATAAGAGTGACAGTATTAGGATTTGAAGAGTTGAAGACCTTGTCTGACGATGACCCGGATTTTGCAGAACCTTGGAAAGCATGTAGAGTACCGGTTATGGTAGACATAAGTAAGTAGTTGGATTATTTCATTCAGGATGGGATGTTATTCAGAAGAGTTTAGTTGTGTATACTGAATATCTCTATGAGGGAGAATCTGATAAAGGAGAAGCATAATGGAGGAATAGTCAGACACTTTGGTGTTGCCAAAATAATAGCATTGGTTAGTGAACATTACTTCTAGCCTTAGATTCATAAGGATGTCAGGAAATTTGTGCAGAGTTGTAGAATTTGTCAAGTTACAAAAGGTAGTAATCAGAATGTGGGATTGTATAAGCCTTTGGCAATTCCAGAGAGACCTTGGGAGGACATAAGGATGGATTTCATACTAGGATTACCTATGACACAGAGAGGAAATGATTCTATATTTTTGGTGGTGGATAGATTCTCATTAATGGCTCATTTCATACCTTGTAAGAAGACATCATATGCAGTGCATATAGATGACCTATTTTTCAAGGAGGTAGTGAGATTGCATGGATTACCTAAGAGCATAGTTTCAGATAGAGACACTAAGTTTGTTGGTTATTTTTGGAGGACACTTTGGAAGAAGATGAAGACAGTTTTGGAGTTCAGTTCTATTTGTCACCCATAGACTGATGGATAGACAGAGGTAGTAAATCAAAATTTGGGAAACTTGTTGAGATGCTTAGCTGGAGAGAAGACTGACAGTTGGGGTTTGATCCTTACACAAGCAGAGTTTGCCTACAATAATTCAGTGAATAGGAGTACCAGAATAACATCTTTTAAAATTGTTACCGGAGCACACCCTAGAGGTATATCAAATTGAGGGATATCCATAATGAAGATAAGCGGAGTGCAGAATCACAAAAATTTGTAGATCATATGAAGGCCTTACTTATTCAGGTTAAACAGCAATTGGATGATATGAACAAAAAGTATAAGGAGAAAGCATATGAGAAGAGAAGACATAAGGAATTTGAAGTTGGTGATGAAGTGATGGTGTATTTGAAAAAAAATATTTCCAGATAGAACCTATAACAAGTTGCAAATTAGGAAGTTTGGACCTTGCAAGATCTTGAGGAAATTCAGTTCCGAAAATGCATATGAAGTAGAGCTACCGTATAGTTTGAGTATTTCACCCATATTCAACATTGTAGAATTACATCAATATCATGAATCAAAATTCAATGAAGATAGTATTGTAAACCTGGAGAAATAGTTGCTCTGGAAGGAACCAAATCAAATTGAAGACATTTTGGCCATAGGATTGGTCATAGCACCCAAAGCAGTCAATACAAAGAGTATCTTGTGAAATGGAAGGACAAAATAGTTGAAGATTCATCTTTGATTTCTCAGGTAGAGGTGGATTGCCTTGGTTTTCCTTTGACCCCAGCAAAGTGAGGGACTCACTTTTCAACAAGCCCAGATGTCTGATGAAGGAGCATCCCTAGTTCTTGGTAATCTTGCATCAACTAAAAATATTTTTTTAGTCTATTTTTTGTTTTGCAGTTTTAGCATTTATTTTTGCATTTTCTCACGAGATCTTACGGAGATGGATTTTTATTTTAATCATGATTATATTCCTTATTCTTGAACCACGGGACGTTTAGATCATTTTCTGGCAAGTTATCACTTTCAGAGTCCAAGACAGTTTTCTGGCTTAGAAAATCAGAACCGCTTGGACCTATTTGCTATTGGCGAATCTTACGGATCCTTTCCTTAGTTTGTAGAGATTCAGTTCATTGATTCCAATTTTCTTTGGCCTGTGGCCGACCTTCCCTCTAATCCACACTTTTTTTCTTTGGATTTTTCAGTGGATCTTCATTGGTGGAGGCCAACCTGGTGATTTTACATATTTCATTTGTTACACATATCTGAATCGGTTTTCTAACAAAAATTAGAACTATTGCAGATTAAAACCTTTATACCAAAGCACAAGGAAACCAACACAATGAAAGATAAAAACATGAAAGCACAACACACACAACACCAATATTTTTGATGTGGAAAACCTGGTAAACAGAAAAACCATGGTGGGAAACCCTACCCACAATCAGATAATACTTCTGTAGTAGTATCAGAAATAATTACAATGGGGATTCCACTTGCAATCAGGCCAACCGCCTAGAGCTCACTGCTCATCACAAAAGAGAAGTCTCACTGACTTACAAAAGCATCGGACTACAATCTAGAAAGAATGAACTGTGAAAGTAGCATCTCCTAATGCTTGATATAGTTTTGATTAAGCACAGGTGTCCGCCCTACAACACCAAAAACCTTTTGTCGAATGATATATCACTTGATCGCACATAAACATTCCTCGAATAATGCAGACATAACCATCGATCCCATATCTCACCATCGATCTCTAAATTACATGAATAAGTCACCTATAAATACAAATCATCAACCTTATGATAAGGTCGACTAAACCCTAAGCCCATAAACCCATAATTACAAAAATTACATTACATGATATCATCGGACCAATATTATGATTTACATTACATAGTATGGACCTAAATCAAAGTCCCAAATAATTATATCCGTTGGAAATCATGCTAAGACCAATCTCCAACACGTTTCACCAACCGGTAGAAATCCTCAGCCCAATAACATAGAATATCTAACCAGATCCAACTAGGACCACTATATCAGCACGCCAGCCAATGCGAAGCCACCAAACAATTGGGACACTATCAAAAAACACCTTCAGCACATTAGAAACCATTTTCATAAGCCGTACCAAAATCACTAAATCATAACATCAAATATCACTAATCGGTACCAAGAGATACCAATCGGGAACATAAGCAATAGATTTTGGAGCACCAAATCATGAACCAACAGAATATGGCAAGCATATAACCATCTTGAATAATCATCAAAAATTGAAACTAGGCATCTAATCATACCAGATCAAAATCATAGCCAAAACCAAGATAAACACCAAGTCTAACCAGGATAGGTCCAGCCAAGATAGCGTAACCATATCCAACTAGGATGCAGTGTTGACATCAATGACAACACTTAACCAAATCTAGCAAATTGCCAACATCATCATGTTCATCGATGTTTCATTCTTCTTGGATCGACCGGATCCCTCTAGACCATATAAATAAATGTAATTAAGCATCATAATTTATTAGAGAGAATATAGAAGATATATCTTAAGATTCAAAGGTCTAGAGTTGACCAATTCTGTAATTGAGCATGTATGTAGTAGGCCAGTGAGGCAAATCTTGAAGCCAGGATGTTACCGGTCATTTGTAATTAATTTTCATGATCTAATTCATTCAATTTTGCATTGCCTCCATCATCTTGTCTTGATTTCGTTGTGCTTACTCTTGTTGCACAGTCTGGATAGATCTCATTGATGTCCCTCCTAACTATGACTACACCACATACCTAAAATATGATAGATAGAGTAGTAAGTATATCTAAAATAAATTCCTCAAACAACTCCACATCAAATGGCGGTTTCTCATCTTCATCAAATACTCTAGGATTATTTTCATCTCTAGGCCTATGGATCGGCAACCTCCACCTTTTGTATAGTTCCTAGAGCCTAGCATATTCATTGGCTAGGAGGGTTGCATCAATTGGCTCATCCATATTGAGATGCAAATCAAATACCCTAGAAATATAGTCCCTGGTTATGGGTAACAATGGCTCCCCAGTAGCATCATAAATAGTCTTACTTTGTCATTTATAATTTTTTGCTAACATTACCATCATATCAACATTCACAAAAATATTATGAACTACCAATTTCCATATGTTATATATCATGGATTACATATCGGCTCCACTTTGTTTCTCTTCTTGTAATGATATAAGAATAATTCATACCCTCTCACAGGTGTCCACATATCTCCTAGGTCTTCAAACTTGTCACCTAATTTTTCCATATCAGGTTTTAATTGGGATAACCTTTTGAATCTTGGACTGGATTCTGGGAATTCATATATCAAATCTTGATTTAAATGCCTCTTGTCCTTCTTTTGCTTTTTCGGTTTTTCTTCCTATGGTGTTTCTACTTTTGTTGCCTTTTCCTTTTGTTTTCATACCCTAAGTTTTTTTGAAGTACCCTCCATCATTCTCAGAAGAAAGAAAATAATCAAATCTGCAATATTCTTTTGAATTTGGTAATTTGTTGGAATTCTGATACCAATTATGAGTCGTTGTCTTTGTTTTGGTTCTCAAATATCCTCACCTTTACCTTGGTAGCCTTCAGAATTTCTTGTACTGATTACTCATTTACAAGACTATCTTTTAAATCTGAATCAAAGAGTTTGTGTCATTTTAAAATAGGTAGAGAACAGTCATTTATTACTTGAATTCAAAAAACTTGTGCGGATATGACACCAAGTTGGTGCGATATTAATATTTTGCATCTAGAAAACCTTACAAATTCCCCTACTGATATGAGTGTTTTGGGTGTAAGTTATTCTTTCGGTAAAAAAAAAATTATTTTAGGATGGAATTTATGGTTACATCAAAATCCAATTCTTCGGTGTGAGCTTTACAAGTTTTTTTGATATCCAAGCTTTCGTTGAGACTTCTTATTTTGGTAAGACCTTATGTGGCTGTGGTAGACTCTTAGTGTCTTATCGATACTCATATTTTGGTGTGACTTTTACATGTCTCCCCAATGGTTACCATTTTCAGTATGATACTGGATGTTGGTAAAATTCCTTTTGTTTTTAGTGGATCCTCACTGTTATAACGAAACTCTATTTCGGTTAGATAAATAATATATCTCACCAGCCATTATCCTTTTGGAATGATAAGTTATGTCCTTCTTTGATGATCGCTTGGAATGTGTCTCTATGGGGCCTTCTTTAGGTTTTTCGATGTAACATCCTATTTCACTGAGACCCCCTTTTGCCTTGGTTGATTCTCAGTGTTACACCAAAATTTTGTTTTCATCCAGACATGTATTAGTTTCTTTGATGGTCTCATTTTGGGCATGACTTTCTCTTTCAGCCAGACCTCCCAAGGTTGTTGTAGATTTTTGGTGTCTCACCGAGGGTTATTTTTCAGTGAAACACAGTGTGTCCTACAGATAAATGAGTTTTTGCTATGATATTCCTCTTCGATGAAACATAATTCATATCTTATCAGTCTCAATTATTATGCCGACATAATCTCTTCGAGTAGTCCTAGGGAGTCTTCGTGAAGTACTATTAGTTGCTTAATCCACATCATCTCAGACTAGAAAACAATGACTTGTGATCATCTCATACTAGAAAACACATTAAATTTTGATATTTCTAAAAAAGTGGTTATTTTATTATAAGTAGTTACCAAATGGAAAATAGTGGGAAAATAATTTATATGGTTAGTGATGGGGTAGTAAGAGGGATAATGAGATCAAGATGGACAGTGGTGGTGGATCTTACAAGGGTATAAGTCAAAGGGTTGTCTATACTTAAGATCTATGTAAACATATAGCTTGATTTTGTGAGGTGCTAACAGTAGGCATATGACTTGTTACCAGACATTCAAAACTTTTGAGATCATCTCCAATTCTCTATGCATACATTTTATAGATGATGAAGATCTTCTTCACCGCCTCAAAATTTTCCCTAAAACTCATAGTAATTGTTGAGAAAATGGTGTCTCAATGTTGCATTTACATGGGGTTACTATTTATAGTAAGTTTTTATTTGAGCACAAAATGGTGTGAAATTCTCCTCAAAGCTTTTGGTTGGCTAGATAAGCATTCTAATAAAGTTATATCACAAGATCACAGCTAGTTTTCAAAATATTAAATTTTCCATTTTGGAGGGGTCCAATGAAAGGTTTCAATTTGATTTTGAGGACTTTAGAAGCCCTGAAACACCTTGAAAAGTTGGTATAAATGGAATATCAATTAGCAAGGAAATAGAGCACTCTGTGAGCTTCCTGGCGCTACAAACGGTTCATCAATAGGACACACGGTTCTCAAGTTATGGCCTTTGGAAGTTTGTACTCCTGAAATAGGAAATATAAAATACATTGGACACATAAATGACTGTAAAAAGGGAGGGACACATCATAGGGCATCTAGAAGGGAGATAAAATCAGCTACACCTTATTGGGTGATTTTAGCCCATGGTTTTGTAATACCCTTTGACGGTTTCCTGTATTGTATCTCCTATATATGAGGTGCGTGAGATAGAGGTTGTGTGTAAGAGTCTTATGGCTATTGAGTTACCTCTGAAACTCTGATTAGTGGTACTCTTGTGAAGATATTGCTCTGCAAGTATATTGTAATTTGTTTTGATTGCTGAATAATATATTGGGTGGCTTTTGGAGTGTGGGTTTTTTTTTCTCCCGAAAGGGTTTTCCCCACGTAAATCATTGTGTATTGGTTTGAATGTTATTATATCTATTTCTATTTTTTGTAACTGTTGTGATGTTTTGTAAAAGTTTTTGCATTACCCTCCTCTCAAGATTAGTGTAGGAAGTTGTTACACTACTTAACTTCCTTACAATTGGTATCAGAGCTTGATCACCTTTGGTTTCAGTTGTGGATTGTTGGGTTTTTTGAACTAATCCAGATTTGAGTGGGAGCTTGTGTAGAAGAAATTTTTTTATCTTGTTGAAGGAATTTTCAGATGGCAAGTTTGTCAGGGAAAATAGAAGTGGAGAATTTAATGGAACAAATTTTGAGATGTTGAAGTTGAAGATGGAATATCTACTAATACATTGAGATCTATGGGATGTTGTTGATGTGAATGTCCAAAGGCCCTTAGATCCTACTGCAACATATCAATATGATGTTATGGACCAAAAAGCTAAGGGTCTAATCAGACTATGCCTGGCAGACTCTGTTCTGATCAATGTCCACAAAGAAAACACTGCAAAGAAGCTATGGACTAATGTTGGTGAAATGTATCAAGCAAAATATTTATTAAATCAGATTTTCTTGAGGATAAAATTGTATTCCTTGAAGATGGAAGAGGGTGGATGAGTTGCAGACCACCTGGAAACATTTAATATGTTGGTGGCTCAATTAGTATATGTTGGTGTTAAGATGAATGAAGAGGAGAAATGTCAGATCTTACTTTGTTCTTTGCCTGATTCGTGGGATTCTCTTGTTATGGCTATCGGTAGTACTTCTATTGTTTTCAAGTCTGAAGATGTGGTGGGTTCCCTACTTGGTGAAGAGATGCGAAGGAAGGTATCCCACAGTTCGAAGGAAGACCTAACTATTTTTGGAAGACCTAAGGAGAAAGGTAAGAAGAAAGAGAAGTGTGATAAATCCAAATCGAGAGGGAGATCAAAATATCTTGGAAAGTCCAAAGTCATTTGCTGGAATTGTGGTAAACTAGGTTACATCCGTAAGGACTGCAAAGAAGAAGAGAAGAAGAAAAAGAAGAAGATTGATTCTGATTCTAAGTCCGACAAGGAAGATGGTGATGCATTTATTGCAGATTTGGTGACTCATGTAGGTAATGATGTTTGTTTAATTGACTCAGGTGCATCTTTTCATATGAATGCCAATAGAGATTGGTTTTCTAAATATGAAGAATTTAATGGAGGTAAGGTGTACTTGGGTGATGATTTAGGTTTTGTGATGGTAGAATAAAAAGCATTAATGGTGTGTTGCATATCCCTGGTTTAAAATAAAATTTGTTATCTGTGAGCAAGATGATAGATGCAGGTGTGTAGGTAGTCTTTTCTGAAGCAAAATGTAAGATGATTAAAGGTGTTATGGTAATTGCTAGAGGTGTCAAGTTCGACACTTTGTATAAGATAGACGCATACACTGTTGAGTGTAATAGCACTTTTGTAGAAAGTAAATCTATGAAAGATTTGATGGTTTCACCTTAATCAGATGGAAATGGCTTTTGCATACCTAAGGGTGCTCTTTCTTCTGAAGAAAAGTTACCTGCAAAGAAGACTATGTTATGGCACTAGAGGCTTGGCCACATTAGAGAAAACGGTCTAAGGACCTTGAAAAATAAATTTCTTGTTGAAGGTTTGAATGATTGTAATCTTAACTTTGATTTCTATGAGCATTGCATTTATGGAAAACAAAACCACGTTCAGTTTTACTCGAGTTCTCATAAAACTTGTTGTGTTTTGGATCTTATTCATTCTGATGTGTTTGGTCTTGTAGATGTTCCTTCGATTGGAAAATCCACATATTATGTTTCATTTATTGATGATTTTAGTAGAAGGACATGGGTATATTTTCTAAAGAGTGTATCTAAATTTTTCAGTCGATTTAAAGAATTTAAAGCAATGGTTGAGTTGCAGACTGGAAAGAAAATTAAATGTTTGAGGACTGATAATGGCAGTGAATTTTGCTCTAATGATTTTGATAGATTTTGTAAAGACTGTGGGATTAACAGATAGATAACAACTCTATATTCTCCACAGCAGAATGGAGTTGCAGAAAGAATGAACAGGACATTGATGGAGAAGGATAGGAGTATGTTGAGTGGTGTTGGTCTAGAACAAAAGCTTTGGGATGAAGTTGTTGTCACTGCTTGCTACCTAATTAACAGGTCTCCTACATTAAATCTTATAGATAAAATGCCTATGGAAGCATGGTCGGGTCACAAGCCTTCATTGAGACATCTTAGAGTTTTTGGTTGTGAGGCATATGCACATGTGCCAAAGGAAAAGTTGACAAAGTTGGAGAACAAGGCTGTGAAATATATCTTCATCGGGTACAGTTATGGTGTGAAAAGATACAAGCTTTGGAACCTTGTTGCACAAAAGGTAATTCATAGTAGAAGTGTTATTTTTAGAGAAATTAAGTCTCCTTCTGTTACATTTCAGCCAGAACAGACTAAAAAGGAAGATGTGATGCAATTTCCTTCTACACCTGAAAGAGTTGAATTGAGACCCCTACATAGGTAAGAAGTTGAGGAGAGTTCATCTAGCTCTGAATCTTCAGAAGAGGAGGTAGAACCTCCAACTCAGCTTGTTTGAAGGTCTACAAGACATAGACAACCACTTGAAAGGAATTCACCTGATGATTGGAGATGTATTTTTTTCTTTGAATACTAATCTGGATCAACCGAAATTTGTAGAAGAGGCATTAGGTATGAATGATGCAGAATTTTTAAAAGATTGTTATGGAAGAAGAAATGGTGGCTTTGAAAAAGAATGATACATGGGATCTTGTACCATTGTCTGAAGGACAAAAGCCTGTTGGTTGTAAATGGGTGTTCAAGAAAAATATTGGTTTAGATGGAAGCATTGAGAAGTATAAAGCAAGGTTGGTTGCAAAAGGCTACTCTCAGGTTCAGGGTGTTGATTATGGTGAGATGTTTTCCCCTGTTGCCAAAATGACAAACATTAGATTTTTTCTTTCTATTGTTGATGCTTATGATTTAGAGGTTGAGCTAATGGATGTGAAAATTTCTTTCCTTCATGGTGATTTGGAGGATATTTATATGACACAACCGGAGCACTGTGTGGTGAAAGGTAAAAGTAATTTGGTCTGTAAATTAAAGAAATCTCTATATGGCCTCAAACAAAGTCCTAGGATGTGGTACCAGAAATTTTATACATATGTGTTGAGTTTGGGATTTGAGCATACTAAATCAGATCATTGTGTTTATTATAAATATGATGGTGATCATTTCATGTACATTGCATTACATGTTGATGATATGTTATTCATAGGTAAACAGAAAGGTATGATTTCAGAACTAAAGTCTCAGCTCGCTGCTAAATTTGAAATGAAAGATCTTGGTGCAGTGAAACACATTCTTGGGATGGAAATTAAAAGAGATAGGGTGAACATAAATCTATGGCTAGGCTAGAGTAAGTATGTGAATTCAATGTTATAGAGGTTCAACATGCAGGATTGTAGACCATTGTGTGTTCCTTTTATAGTTGGAACAAAATTATCTGTTGCAGATTGTCCTACATCCCCATAGAAGATGGAAGACATGAGAAGATTGCCTTACCAAAGTGCAGTTGGAAGTTTGATGTATGTTATGGTTTGTACTAAACCAAACATTGCCCAAGCATTTGGAGTTTTATCCAGATATATGTCCAATCCTGGTAGAGTTCATTGGGATGTAGTCAAAAGAGTCTTTAGATATTTGAAGGGTACCTCAGAGTATTCTTTGTGTTATCATGGTAATTTAGTTGGAGATGTGATTTCCCTTAATATTCATGGTCATGTGGATTCAGACTGGGCAAGTGATATTGATAGCAGAAGATCCACCAGTGCTTATGTGTTTACTTTATTTGGTGGTGCAATTAGTTGGACGAGTAAGTGATAGGCTATGGTTGCTTTTTCCACTACTGAAGAAGAGTATATGGCAGCTACTCATGCTTGTAAAGAGGCCATTTATCTTAAGAGACTGTGTTCAGATATTGGAATAAAATAAGGAGCCGTGATAGTTTATTGTGACAGTCAGAGTGTGATTTTCCTAGCTAAGAACTCGCCATTTCATGCCTAGACCAAGCACATTGATGTTCAGTATCATTTTGTCAAAGATTTGGTCGAAGATGGTCGAGTGAAGCTAGCTAAGGTAGAAAATTTGATGAATGTTGCAGATTCTTTAACTAAGGTTGTGAGCATAGAGAAGTTCAGATGGTGCTTGGATTCTATGGGCCTCATCACCCCTAGCAATCGATTTATTGTGTTGATACTCCCTTTTCTCTTGCAAGGTGTTTGACAAGTGGGAGATTTGTTGGGAAAATGATGTCTCAATTTTGCATTTGTGTGAGGTTACTATTTATAGTAATTATTCATTTGAGCACGAAATGGTGCAAAATTCTTCCTGAAGCTTCTGGTTGGCTAGATAAGCATTCTGGTAAAGTTACGTCACAAGATCACAGCTAGTTTTGAAGATATTAAAAATTTCCATTTTGGAGGTGTCCAATGAAAGGTTTAAATTAAATTTTGAGTACTTTAGAGACCTTTAAATGCCTTAAAAATGGGGGTTAAATTTCGTAGCCATTTATGAGGCAATAGAGAACTTCATGATCTTTCTGACGCTTCAAACGGTTTGTCAATAGGACACACGGTTCTCAAGTTATGGCCTCCAGAAGTTTGTACTCTTGAAATAGGAAATATAAAATACATCGAACACATGAATGAGTTGTAAAAAGGGAGGGACATGTCATAGGGGATATAAAAGGGAGATAAGGTCGGCTACACCTTATTGGGTGGTTTTAGCCCATGGTTTTGTAATACCGTTTGATGGTTTCTTGTATTTTGTCTCCTATATATGAGGTGTGTGAGATAGAGGTTGTAAGAGTCTTATGGCTATTGAGTTACCTTTGAATCTCTGATTAGTGGTACTCCTACGAAGATATTTCTCTACAAGTATATTGTAATATGTTTTGATTGTTGAATAATATATTGGGCAGCTTTTGGAGTGTGGGGTTTTTCTCCCGAAAGGGTTTGCCCCAGGTAAATCACTATGTTATGGTTTGAATGTTATTATATCTATTTCTGTTTTCTGTAACTGTTGTGATGATCTGTAAAAAAAAATTGCATTACCCTCCTCTCAATATTAGTGTAGGAAGTTGTTCCACTACTTAACTTCCTTATAGTAATGATATGCAACTGGTCATGACGAACTCTGATTGATAAAAGTTCCAATTCTGCAACTGTCTTGCTCATATAGGATAATGAGCATGTTATGAAATGTTTCCATCTTAAATGCTCCTGAGAAAGTCTTATTAATTCTCTATGCTCATCCCAAGCTATATCTACATGCTCCAAAATCTCATGGATTTTTTACTCCAGCAATGATTTAGCCATGTCCACCCTTATGCTTCCTTCTACTTGTGAAGTGTTTGCCCTTAATATATCAACTTCATTATTCAACCTTGTTACATCCAACCTAGCTTGGGACAAATCATACCTTAATCCTATCACCTTCTAATATGAATACTCAATCTGTTGAGAGGCTTATATGTAGGTCCTGCATACAATTGTTCTTGCAATGTTGTCACCTTTTCTCTTAGAATGACCACTTCCTCCTCTGTATTCAGAGCTACGTTGTGGGAAAACTTTGCCACATTCAAATTTAGGCATGTTTCCTCTGTGATGGATGTATCAGATACTCTCTTAACAAGCAGAATTCCAAATAACTGGTCAATTTCTGAACTCATTCTAGGTCTCTTTGTAACTCTATGAAGGCACCATATTACTAGTTGATCAAGGTGATCATTGAAGATCACTCCAGAGAGAACCTTTTCTCTCTATTCAAGATCCATTACCTCCAAATCAATGTCACTCCTCCTTCTAAGCTCATCAAAATTAATAGTGGATGAGATATTCCATCCTTCCAAAAGAAGCACTCCACTCCTCTTCACAATCTCCCTCCCCACCTCAGGGGTCATAGTTGCCAATTGTTGATTTGCCTCCTTCAATATTTCATTCTTCAACTTCACTCTTTCATTATACTCAAGGTTGTCAAAATCAATACCCCTTTTTCTCTCTATTTCATTTGTCAAATTCCTTGCTACAAAATGTCTAAACTCTTTGATATTCACAAACTGATCATCACTCATGAATTGTTCACAAGCATTTAGCCTTACATCCCCACTAAGATCACCCCCACTTGCTTAAATGAATCAAGGGCACACTCCTTAGGAGGATCCTAAACTATAGCATCCAATCTTGTGTCAATCCTATGAGGGGGAAAAGGCTCATCTCCTTGGAATTCAAAACCCTCATAAGACTAAAATGGAATTTCTCTCCCCGGGGATAACATGTGTAGAGGGGTTACATCTCTTGGGTTTTCTGGAATCTGAGTAATAGGGCCACCCGAGGATGATGCAACCATAGGATTTTTCATAGTTGCCTCTACAAGCAATCTCTACAAAGAGGAGGGGTCAAAAGATATAGGAATAGTAGTAGAGGTCAGAGGGTGAGGGGGATCATCATAACTTGGTGGAGGGGAGGCAGGACCAATAGGGGAACCAATTGACTGAGGAGATTTTGGCTTTTCCTCCTCTACTCTCTGAACCGGTGGCATAAATTCAAATTTAGGCCTCTCATGAGGCAAAGGAATTCTATCAACATCAAGATAAGAACCAAAGATGGCCTTTACTCTGACTTCTGGAACTGTCAGCATTTTCCATGATGGAGAATATGTACTATCCTCCCTTTGCTTTTTGTGCTCCATTAAATGAATTTGTACCGCCTTTCATTCATCTTTAAAACATCATTGTAGTCCTTACCATTTCTAATGATATCTTCTTCATCATCCCATTCATGTTTTGGTACCTTTTCTTTCCCAAGCTTCTTGACAAACCACTTAGATTCATAAAACCTATACTTGACTATACTTATTCAATATGGAATCAATAATTTCATATGCTCTCCTATTCAGGAAATGATACATCCCAATCATAACTTGTGATGGGATCATTGACCCCTTCTTGTGAGATCCACCAAACATAGACTTGTCAGCTTCAATTAGTTGATGCATAATCTCTAGCAATGAAACCCTATCTCAAATAGTAATAGGTAGCTTTTGAAGAGTAACAGGGCTACCAAATACCCTAATAACTATGTGGTCTTTGATATACAATCATGATCCCCAATTGTGAGGGATATCCAATTCAGGCTTAAGGTCCTTAGATCTTATCAATTCTTTGGCTCTCTGGCTTAGACCCCACCTAACCTCCTTCTACAAAATACTCAAGAGTTTTCTAACAAAAATATTTTCAAAAACTAAGTAATTAGACTCATTCATATGAGAGTCCCAAATGTAAGTCCATTCTTGGACTAGGAGTTGTTCTCCTCAAATTACAGTTGTGAAATGCAAGTTTGGATGCCAAACCTTGAGGCCCTTGTACAGAAGTATATGTATTAGCAAAGAGTAGTACCTAAAAATAGATGATTTTCTAGTCTTGAAGTCACAGAGGGAATTATGAAGGCCCTCAGCCACCATAGAAGCAAAGTCAAATGGCTTGTTGATATCCCTACTTTGGATATCTATACATACCACAAGCATCCAATTAGGAATCAATTCTCTTTCATTTGTAGCACATACTTGGCAGAGGGAATGGTAAGTGTCTGTGAAATAACTGGCAAATAAACTAACATTATAGGGGGCAGTTTGTTGTGGAGTCAACCTTCTATCATCCCCCTTTATCCTTGGAGGCCTAAATGAATCTAGCCTCCTCTTATATAGGTTTGAATTACTCTTATATTCTACATTCAACTCCTTTGGATAAATGGCCCAATCTCTATTGGGATTAAGTGTAAAAACCTCATTGATAACATCCCTTGTGATTTCAGTGAGCTTGCCACCCTCACTTGCCACAATCTCTCTAGAGTCTGGCTTGTAGTTTGTAGCAATAGCAGTGATCAATTTAGTGTTTACATATATATTTGGGACCACCAATCTGGCCAAATTGCAATTCCATATGTTTGAAATTGAAACCTTTTCCTTCTTGTTATAAACTTTTCTCCATAGGCTAAAGCCCCATTGTGGAATTAGTGCATCCCCAATTCCTACTGAGTGATCAATAATAAATTCATCTGGCCTATACCCTGGCTTCAACCACTTTTGTGTTTCAGTTGAGCCAAGGAGCTAAGCAATTATCTCTTCTGAAAACTTTCTTTTTCCCAGTCTGGACGATTTTGTCATTGTTGGGGTTAGGGTTTGCCTGAGCTTGTGGAGACAACAACTTAAAACTTTAGAATTTAAGCTCAGATTTCAACCTGAATGCTCAAGGACTTATGCGTAATCTAGGGAACACACAGAAGGCAAATGGTATGGTATAGAAAATGCAGGGAGAATGTCACAATAACCCTTATCACATAAACCATAATTGTGATAGCAAGAAATTACAAAGAGATTCAAAACATATCCAAAGCATGGTTAATGTAAAATTGATCAATTGTTACAATTCATATTTGAACGATGGGGCCCTACAACTAGATACCGGTCAGTCAGCGGCGAATGAAAACTCAGCATGTAGAAACTTTATTATTCTTTATTCAACATTATCTTTTAATCTATCTTGGCACTACGGAATTAGCTTGGTCGCACACCTCCATTCAGCCACGTAATTATGAGTGAATCATAGCCCTTAGCAGGAGTCCTAGTCATAGTTGTCAATCAAAATTTTCTTAGAGGAATCGATAGGAGTGCTACAACAAGCAGTGGATCAGTGTATACAGTAACCCTATCACAAAACCCTAGCAATAATATCAAAGGAATTTCAGAATTCAAAATACAATGAGAGCAATAAAAATGTGAAATTGGTCTTATTATTTTTTATTTGTAATCCCTTTATAAATCTCCTCGTCATTGTGGGATTAGTTTGATCGTGCATCTTTATTCAATTGCGTAATCACACAAGCATCCCAGCCATTGATTTACTTTGAAGATACCACCTCTTAATTCTCCTAGAAAGTGAGAAAGTGGGACCCTCGTCCTTTCTATGTGGCATAAACATCCAAGTATCCATAACTTTATTAGTCTAGGCATTCGCTATCATCATCTATGTAGGTTCCACATGCCACATCCACAACAGAGTGTTAGAATTAACCTTTGGGTGCAACTTCCATCAATCATGCAATTGTGCGAACATCCTATTTGTGGATCTCATACAAGTTGTTCGCTCAATATAGTGCATAAGGTGTGAGAGAACCAAGCCCACACTTTCACCGTGTCATCCTGTCTTCCATCTATCACTTGCTTACTTGTCTAGACATATACAATCATCATGAGTAAGTCCCACCCACCACATAAATGGCGGGGTTGCAAACTTAATACAAGCAAACAACTTCATTCAATCACACAATCGCACGATGATTTGAGTCATTGATCTTGAAAAAGGTAAAACAGAGATAAAACAAAGTTAATTCAAGCCACAACAAAACATTCATAGAATTATAAAAAAGAGATAGAACATAGTTAATTCAAGCCACAACAAAACATTCATAGAATCACAAAATAAAGATAGATCAGAGTTAATTCAAGCCATGACAAAACATTCATACAATCATAAAACAAAGATAAAACAGAGTTAACTCAAGCCACAACAAATTACAATATTCTTGGAATTACAAACAAAGTAAATTAGAAAGCCTGAATGTATTTGAGAATACAAATTATACAATACATATTATAAAATCATTGTATGGGCTTCTGTAGTAGGCTCGACTCTCCATCTAATGGAACTCCAAATTGTTCTAACATATACTAAGTGACTTGCAAATTCGTCAGCAATTCATAATTGGAAGTGGAAGTTGACATCAATGTTTCATCCAATGTTGCATTCAAGGTTATCAATGGTTTGGCCATGGCTAGAAAGTTAGCCTTATTTATGTCCTTAGGGAATAGGTCCAAATCAAGCTTCATTTTCTCCTCCATCTTATTTTTGAAAGCAAAATCTCTAATGTATTGTTGTGTTGTATCAAAACTCATCCGCAAACCAAGTTTTGTCAATCTTTGCACCTTTCCATGCAACTTCTTCATCTTTTTTTACAACCTTATCCAAACATTCCTGTGATTCCCATAGTTTCTTACATTTTTGAATGACAGATGAAGCCTTTACTGAGGCATCAATGTGGTTTTGAATTCCCTTGGATGCCAAATATTTGTCATTGGATTTGTAGATTGTTTGCAAAATTTGATTTTCATTTTTCTCTCTTGAATTCAACTTTTTGTTTTGAGAAATGTATTCAGTCAACTTCACATTAAGTACACTGAGATTTACAATCAATTCAAACAACTGACACAATTGGTCATCCTTCTACATTGTTTTCTCCCAAATATTTTGTTTTATAAACCTCATTGTTTGTTTCCAAGATCCGCTCAATTTTTCTTCGAGAGAGTTAATATCATTGTATGCCTTCAGTAGCTATTGTGTCGGTCTTTCATTGTTTATTCTTTCTTCCTCTGCTTTTTCTTCCCACCAATTTGGTCTTTCCTTCTCACTATTCAAATGGTCTTGTAATTTTTTTATTGAGGCAGTGGCATTCTCCATATTTTTGTATAATTGTACTAAAGAGGCTCTTTCACTTTCAAATTTTTTTATGCTTTTAGCTAAACTTTTCTTCAGTTCATTCATTTCCCCCTCTAACTGTTTGTTCTTTGCACTTGTAGATGTAGAGGCAGATTTTTTTATCCTTTTTTGTAATTCACTAATATTGTTCTCTACAACTTTCCTCTTTGCTTTCTCATTTTCTATGTCTCTATGTAACTTTTGTATTTGTCTCTCTAGCTTATTTCTCTCTCTCTGTGGCCTCTCTCTCTCTCTCTCTCTCTCTCTCTCTCTCTCTCTCTCTCTCTCTCTTGCTTGAGCAATGATGTGTACACCACTTTGTTGGTCTTTCTTGACACATTAATTTTGTCCACATGCTTAACTCTTGAGAAATCTATTTAGATGGTGCTAATGTGAAATTGGGAGGGATCAATCTGATTCTGTGGTTTATTTTGATTTGGAATTGGGGGAATAACAACCATGTACTCCATCATTTCTTTATTTGGGTCATATGTGCGAAATACCCTGTTCATTGCAAGTTGTTCCTCTACAGTTGTAGTACTTGCAACCTTCATCATTAGCTTCTTGTTTTCTTTATTTTTTTCTACTCTCTCTCTAAATTGATCAAAAAAATTATTGTAATTGAAATCTAGGGTTGCTGATGCAATTGAATGTTTGAATGGTGAAATAGCACTTGCAGTGATGTAGGCACCTCCACCTATGCCTATGGCTCTAATTATTTCATTGTGAGGTGTAGAAAAGGATGCAAAACCCATTCCTAATCTTGTCCCACTGACACTCTGACTTACAGTTGGGGTTATCAGACTCATTTGAGGCCCAGGGACTTGTTCTAGATCTAGAAACCATACCTTCACAGTGGAACTTTATGTAGTTGGAGTTGTACTCATCATGGTTTTCATAAGCTTTTTCTTCTTTAGCATGCCTTGATCATTGGGATTTTGTATGTTATCTTCTACTGTTGGCCTCTTCCGAGTGTCTTTTTTTCCTTACACTTGTTGACCACAACTAGTACTAGTACCCATATCATCCCCACCAATGGCACAAGCACTTGATTCTCCGCCATGTTTTGGTTGTGATTGAATCTGAGTGTCAGGATTTGAGCTATAATAAAACTAAGTTCAGGTGTATAATTATCACCTTTCCCTATTGATACAACTCTAATGCCTCGATGATATGCACCTTATCTTGGTAACTCTACCTCTAATGGCGTCTAAGGGCCTTATCCTTTGGACCCTAGACCACCACCTTGGTAACTCAATTTTTCCATTATGGTTGCCCCTGAAGAATTTATTTCTAACATGGTCTCAATCAGAATATATGTTTTTGCAGACTCTATAACAGTTGTTGGAGTTTGACCTAAGGGTATCTCATTATCACTATCATGATCTCTATCATTATCAATATCACCATCATCATATGCTTCAGAGGGATTCTCTATATTCCACAATTTTCTAAACTCGGAATCCTCTGGGATATCTTCAAAATCTGCAATAGTCTTTAGTTCACCTAGATTCTTCCGCATAGACCAAAAATCTTTGATTTTGTTTCGGGTCTAGTTTGCCTCTGCATGAGCCTTTGAAAGAGATTTTGAGATACTATTTCTAGTAGATGGAACATCAACTCTTTTGTAAAAATGATCAAACCTCTTGGTTTGGATATCTTTCTCTGTTGTTCTCTATGGGTGGAATGCCATAATTTGTGCTAACAATTGTTCTAGAGAAATACTTTGCTCAGCAACAATTTCCTCCATCACTTTTTTTACCACATCCCAAGAATCCTTGCTTTTCAACATTTCTAACAAGGGTTTACTTTCATGTTGGATTTTACTTGTAGAGCTCTTATTCGCCACAACCATTTCTTTAATGATGTTGCATGGATCATACTACCAGTAACTATCAAAATCAAAATTACAAAAATTCAAAGTTTCATATACCATGCTGAATTCTTTTCTCTCAAATGTGTACCATCCACATGAAAAAGGTAATGAAGGAGATATGCTCTCTTTTGTTGACCATAAAAGTAGAACTTATTTGTACTTTCTATCTGTCATACATATTCCAATGCAAAAACCCTCTTTGTTACATGTATTGGAAATTTGTAGGGTTCTACTCGTGATCCATAAAACCTTAACACAATATATTCTTCCATGAGGTACCAGTCAACCAATTGTATTTTAGGTCCCAATTCAATGCAATCTCTACAAGACTCAGGCAATCTAGGCATTGAAGTGTTTGTAATTGCATGATACATTGGAGCCAAAAAGAAGTCTACAAAATGGTTATAGTTCCCTCTCTTATCATGCATCCTTATCTTAGTGGTCCATTCATATATTGGACACATTGTTCTTTCCTCATCATCCTTATACACCTAAATCTAAATCTTGTTAGACTCAAATGTTCCACTATATTTCACTAGATTTAATGGCACGGGTAGGTTGTAATCCTAAATTTCTTAGAGGAGCCTCTTTTAATCTTTACAAATTATTCATGCATGGATTGAATGACATGCTCAACAAAATCATATCTAATAGGTTGATTAACACAATGGATATTAACTACCATTTTAAGGAGGCTTGCACCCACTTCCATATTATTTTCCAAACCTAGGCAAAATGTTATCATGGCAATAGTATCCTGAACCCATGGCACAAAAATATCTCCTTTAGAAGGAGGCTTATGATTTTGATCTAGTTGTTTAACATCTATTGTTATCGCTTTGATATAATTACTTCTCCCCTCTTCATCGATTGCTTCATAATCACATGCAAGCTTTTATAGGTCAATGTGGACATTTGAGTGTCCAAAATATCTTGCTCCAAGCCTTGAGTCCAACAAAACTTTAAATTCTTCCTTGGTAATGGATAAAATTTCCTTTTGAATATTTTTATTAACAATTACTCGTCTATTTTCATCATGATTTTGGGCGCAAATCATGACAATTTTCAGAAAGGGAAAACCTCGAGTAGAATCATGCATCCCAATCCAACATCCCATGCTATAGTTTTATTTATCTTTTGGCCTAATATTTTATTATACATAATCTTTCGTTCCTTGTCGGGCATGCCCCTTACGGCCTTATTCTCACATGAAAATCTAAGTTGTGTGGTTAGCCTACCATAGATTATAGGAACATTTTTAAATATCATAGAATTCATCAATGAAACTTGGGGTTTTAACTAATTGGGAATAGCCTATTTTTCGTATCTCTTTGGCTTTCCCAATTGTTGGTAGCCCAGTATAGTAGTGATGGTAGACAAGCTTGAAAATGTAAACCTTCAGCAACTGATCCCCTAATTCTACAATCTAAACTGCAAGATTGAAAAAATTAAAAACGTGGAATGTAGGTGTTATGTATTTATTTCTGGAACTTACCAATAAAATTTGAAATTAAAATGATAAATAAATAGACTGGTGCAGACAAACTTTGTTGCATCCCCAAATCTGGATTCTAATTTATGAATCTCCCTGGTTAACTAGTTACTCCAAAGTCCAATCTCCCTTAATTTCAAGAGCTTCCTCAAAGGGCAAAACCGTGCTTAAATTTTATTTCTTTTTCTTTCTTTCTTTTTTTAAAAACATTCATTCATTCATTTATTAAAACCTTTCATTCTTGACAGTGCTCACCCGTGTCATTATTCTGGGGAATTTTTGAAGAAACTTGTGTCCTTCACAACTTTGGCCTAAAAAAGAGCTTATGTCATTGATCTGTGATCATCCAGCAGTCATTAAATTGATTAAAGTTAAGTATATAGTTAGATTTAATTAAGTATATGATTTATAATAGTTAATTAGACAATTCTTACACGCATCTCTATGTCAGAGTCTTTTTGAAGAAACATGTGTCCTTCAGAACTTTGGCCCAAAATAGAGCTTATGTTGTTGATCTGCGATCATTGAACAGTCATTAAATTGATTGATTAATTAAGTATAAACATAGTTAATCAATTATACAATTTATTATAGTTAATCAAACAATACACACACATGTGACCATGTCTCTATTTTGCAATCTGTAGAGATTTTATCATTGACCACTTGTAGCAGGTAGTCAGTTTTTTAGTTACGACTTGAGTCTCCTTCATCGTCATCGTAACCGGCCCCTTTTGTTAGCCACTCAAACGCTCTTATTTTTCAAGATTTCACCACATCATGCACTTTCTTTGAGATCAACAAACTTGGTCACCGCACGACTGCACAATTAGATCAAGATGTTTGTTCACCTTAACTCCACAGCCCCACCCGCACACATGGGCCCTGCTGACGTCAGGCTCTTCTTAAATGGACCAATAAGAATTTGCATGTTGGAGGTCAAAGGACACATTAGAATGGGTTGGCCCAATCTATCATCCTCCTAAGCCATAGTATTGAGTGATCACCTCTTGTAAATCCGACGGCCCAAATCATTGCACAGTTGTGCGATTAAATTAAAGTTGCTCGCCAAAACTAACTACACAACTTTATTCGCATGGATCATACCAACAGTGATGACATACACTTGGACCACTAAATGAATGACATGTGGAAAGCCATGTAAAATGGCTACAACATGGATCCAGCATGCTCATCTCCTAAGTGTGATAATGTGTGGTTGTTTTCTATAAGATCAATGGTCAAGATCTTCGCGTGATTGCGGAGTTAGCTAGAAGTTCTTGTTGAAGGTAATTTTGTAGTGTCAAAGGTTTTTATAAACTATGGCAAATAAAAAATAATAAAATTAAAGACATTAAACAATTACACGTGCCTGTAATATGAATTTACCATGGTAAGGGTTTATGCTCTAGGGTTTTCTATGCAAGCTATAGTTGCATTTGTTACATTAATCATTGATTTCTCTATTTCTTTCAATTTCATGAGCCTAATTGATTGTCTACAGTATCAGAGTTGCAAATTGAATCATTTTAAGTCTTATTTTGAAACCCTATCTATTCCATGTATCTGTTTATGTAAACCCTAACTTTGATAATGCCTACAATGAAATTTTATATCAATTTTAATCTCATGCTTCTAATTAGAAATTTTTTATATAAGTAAATTGTCAGGTAAGGGCAAAACCCATTATATTAAATCAAAAGAAGGTTTAACAATGCAGTAGGTCAAAAACCAAAAACAAAACCAAAATTGAAACCCATCTCATACAATATAGTTTCACCAACTTCTAAAATGAAGCAAACTAGACATCAAAAATTTATAGAAATGATATTATCATGAAATAACTTACATATATCACATCTCACACTTCACTTCATCTAAAATAAAATATCATATGACATATCACTTCATCAATAATATTCATATAAATTATTTGAACAATTTTTTTTTGATAAGTAAATAGTTGGGTAGGGCCAGCACCCATTAAATTAAGATAAGATTAAAAATAAAGATATAGAAATATTTGGCTTGTAGATAAAAATATTTTTTCAGTAGTGTTTCCAATCATCACATTGCATTGTATGTCCAGTAGTGACCAAAAAGATGTCACAAGTACTTAACAAAAAAACTTAACAACCCATAACCCACAATACAAAATTCAAAACAAAATGAAGCAGTTGCACCATACTTCAAGACTAGGAGACATTCTATGCCCGCTTTGCCACCTCCATAGCTTCACATTCCTCCTTCATTCTATCTTGCCTAACTTTATTAGCTTGTAAGATGAGCGGGAAGTCCTATCCATAGTTAGCATGAGCTTCACCTACTACAATTTCCTCCACACTACGTCTGTCATCCGCAATCCATTCCTCTCCGCTCTCTAGCTGCAACGCCCCTACAATCTTAGTCGCATTTGCCTCATCATTTTCAACTTCATCTAGTAACCCTTTAGTGGTTAGCGAGTCCCAATGCCAATCGTCCTCCTCAACTTCCTTAATTTTGGCTACATATAGGAAGAAATTGATACTACATAGTATATCACTCCTCTGACCCTGCAACAACTGTGCATCTTGTGTTTGCACAATCAAAAATTTAAAAACCCTCCTAATGTAATAGTTCTATGGGAGGGGAATGAGGAGGTTCTCATCCATATTGTCGATCACAACATCAATATCGCACAAATATGCATGCTCAAACTATAAATGGGTGAGTTTTTTTGCCCACTCCTTGGAAACCCTCATATATAACACCATGGCAAGAAAAAAAGCCGGAATGTCCGAACTGACTATATGCCTATGATATGCCATCAGAAACTCCAACCCCAACACTGTCTTGACTTCATGCAATCGCTTATCAGTGACTTCACCTACAAATGTTCTTTTTTGTTTCATTTCCCAAAGCATAATCAGTGTGTCCATCACTCCCACTTCAGTGTTTCCAACTCAAACATGTAATGTGGAAATACAATAAAACCCTAATGCCCAATTTAAAGGCATTCAATTAGTTTCATCATAAATGTCTCATTAAACGCACACTTACCATAAGTTGCCTTGTGTGGTATATATATATATATATATATATATATATATATATATATCTTTTTTTATTTTTCTAATTTTTGATACAAGTTACAATCACCATGGCGTGTTTTCTATATGAGTTATTTTCCAAAAGCATAGTGATTAGCTTCAACAAACTAGTGCTTATGTCTGGGGCACAGAGTCAAATCTGAGATCAAGAATGTAAACTCAAGTAGCGGATCATTTCAAATGAGTGAACCACTCGAGCATTAATGCCCAACGTTAACACATTGTTAAGGATCACACATTGACAAGGAAATTGCCAAGACAAAACCAAATATTTTTAATATTATGACTCGTCATTCATGTAACATTTGAAAGTACAAATGGAGACAATCTTAACAACAATATATTAGTCTATTCATTAATTAATTGAAAAACTACTGAGAGAAAGTGTGTTGGCAACAACAATGAAGGAAGACTAAGAGGGGGGGTGAATCAGTCTTCACCGGATCTACAAACTTAATCAGAAATATAGATCTGATAAACTGTGGCAACAACAAAGATAAGAAAATTAAAAGCACAACGTAAAATACCAATATTTTTTACGTGGAAAACCCGGTTAAGGGAAAAAAAACGGTGGGAACCTACCCACAATAAGATGATAATCTGCAGTAGTATGAGAAAATATTACAATGGGGAATGCACATGCATTCAGGCACACTGCCTAGAGCTCACTGCTCAAAAGATAATGACCCGGAAGGCTACAACCCTCAAGGAAGTCTCACTAACTTACAACAAGATTTGGACTACAATCCAGAAGGAATGAATTAAAAGATTAGCATCTCCAAATGCCTGATTATAGTTCCAGTTAAGCACAAATGTCTACCCTACAACAACAATCTCTACTTAATCACAATATCGAAGGATAAATCTTTGTTCACACATAAACATCTCTCTGATAATGCAGACACAACCTCAATCACTAAATTACATGAATATATCACTGATATATACAATTCATCAACCTTGACAACAACGTCGGCTAAACCCTCAACTCACAATTACAAAATTACATCACACGATACAAATATCAACCACCAGACCAATCTAATGATTTACATGACATTACATGGACCTAATTCAAATTCACAAATGCTCAAATCCACCGAAAATCATGCCAAGATCAACCACAACACTCTACACCACCAGAAATATCGCATAACACAAAAAAAACACCACTGATTCATGAAAACCACCAAAAACTCACACAACAATCAATGCAGATCATCAAAACAAATAGGACATGATTAGGAAACACTAGCAATCATGTTAGAATCATCAGTAACAGTTGCACCAACACCACTTATCAATTCTTCATCTATCAACGTCTGAAACTCAAGAACACAACCAACCAGAAATTGTCACGAAGAAAGATGACTTGCAAAGCACCAAATCACGATCCATCTGAAATGAAGATACACAAGACCATCCCAAAAAATATCCCAAAATCTTAGATCGATATATGATCACACCGGAATTATTGGAGGGCATACCGAGCTCTGCAAAGCACCAACACAGCAAAACAAAACTGCAAAACCTAATCATAAGATCTTCCCAATCTGAAATCACTAGAGCAAATCGCATCAATATGTTGACATCAATGACAACAACATATCCTAGCAGAAACAATGTCCAACAATCTCCCCCTTTGGCATTGATGGCAAAATATGAGAGTGAAAAATAGTCAATGCAAAGAAAGAAGATATCTCCAGCAAACTCCCCTTAAGATCAAGACGGATAAAGCATTTTTTCACACAAGCTCTCTCCCCCTTTAACAGCAATGCCAAAGATTCCAAAACAAAAAACCAAACTCTCTCCCCCTTAGAATATGAAACATGAATCTCAGGAATCTCTCCCCCTAAAACACAAACTACTCCACCAAAGGAGCAGCACCAACTCACCAATCCGAATAGAAAGATAAGGCTCTAAAGTCCACCAGATTGATGCAACTCAATGCATCTAGTTCTCATCAAGAGGGGTAGATACCCCTAACTTGTCTCTCAAATAGACAAATGTATTTGCAGGCAAAGGCTTAGTAAAAATATCAGCAATTTGTTCCTTTATAGATACATACTCCAGCTTCACTTTCTCTTCACTGACTTGTTCTCTCAAGTAATGATATTTGATTGAAGCATGTTTAGTCTTTGAATGTTGCACCGGATTCTTTGACATATTGATAGCATGGGAAGTATTACAATATATGATAGTAAGCTCATCATAGATAACTCTAATATCCTACAACATTTGCTTCATCCAAACTACTTGAGTGCAATTACTGGCAGCAGCAATGTACTCAACTTCAGCAGTAGATAAAGATATTGAATCTTGTTTCTTACTAGCCCATGAAACCAACTTCTTACCTAAAAAGAATGCTCTATCGGTAGTGCTCTTATGGTCATCAACATCACCAACCCAATTAGCATCAGTGTAAGCACATAGCATGAAATCATCATTCCTTGGATACCACAAACCATAATCCACAATTCCCTTCAAGTATCTGAATATCCTCTTAATATAAGTGACATGACTCTCTTTCGAATTAGCTTGATATCTAGCAGCCATGCACATAGCATGCATAATATTCGGCCTAGTCTGAGTAAGATATAGCAGTCCACCAACCATAGATCTGTACAAACTCCAATTAGCTTTTGGAGATTCATCATTCTTAGACAATTTACAACTAGTCACCATAGGAGTTCCAACAAGTTTGGAGTCATCTAACCCAAACTTTTTTAGCAATTCCTTCACATATTTAGTTTGAGATATAAATATACCTTTTCCAGTCTGTGAAATCTACAAACCTAAGAAAAATTTCATCTCACCAATCATAGACATCTCAAATTCTTTCTGCATATCACCGACAAACTTCATGCTCAAGTCATCATGTCCTCCAAAGATAGTATCATCAACAAAGACTTCAACAATCAAAATTTTATCATTCTCAGTCTTAAAGTACAAATTAATGTCACCAGCACCTTATTAAATCCTAATTTTAGAAAATATTTATCTACTCTAGCATACCAGGCCCTAGGGGCTTGTTTCAATCCATAAAGAGCTTTCTTCATCTTACATACCATGTCTCCATCATCTGATAATTAAAATCCATCAAGTGTATACTATTTGTTCTTGAAAGAAATTCTTGTTTGCTTACCCAACTAACATTCTTTACATGCCAACTTAGCAGGCTTAACAATATTAGGCAGATCTCTAACAACTTGTGTAGAACTAATCTTAATCATTGAATCAAAATTTACATGACACATTTTCCTATGCCACAACCAACTTTCATCAATCTGAGCAATCAAACAACTTTTCTCACCAGCATTCAAGTGAAAAATGTTACCTCCAATCTTAGTTCCAGATGCAATCTCTATACCGAAGGCATTTAATATTTTGCATTTTCCATTCTTTAATTGTAGATCATAACCTTTATCAACCATTTATCCAACACTCAAAATATTATGCTTCAAATATTCAACATACAAGACATCATCAGTATTATGCTTACCATCAAAGGATATAGAACCTCTCCCACAGTTCACATATGCTTTGTCATCTCCAAAAATTACTATTCCACCATCATACCTTTCCATGCTCACAAATTTTCTTTTATCACCAGTCATATGATGTAAACAACCACTATCAATCACCCATTCATCTCTTTCTTCAACTTTAGCAGCTAAAGCTTTCTCCTCAATAGTACAACTAGTGGAATCAACAGGTACTGATCAATCTTCCTTAATGGCAAGAAATACAACTTCATCTCCTTATGATTCTTCATTTGTAACACCTTCATCAGTAGCATAATAATAGTTCTTCTAATTCCTATACATCCAATTAGACTTGTAAGGCTTATCATACTTCTCATGCTTCTCATATCTATCATTCCTATCATTCTTATCAAACTTATCATTCCTATCATATTTAGCCATTCTCTCTCGGCATCTAGAAGAAAAATGTACTATCTTATTGCAAGAGAAACATTTCAAATTCAATTTTCCATCATACTTATCGGCTCCCTTAGGCAGTCTTTGGGCAATCAATGCTTCAAGCTCATCTAGCTCTCTTTCTTGCTCTTCCATCTCTCTTCTCTCTCTTTCATATCTAGATATTCTGCACACATCAGGATCATACTTCTACTTTCCAGATACAGATGTTGATGCTCTAAATGTTGTCTCAGACTTTCCATGTTATTCTCCAAACTTTCTCTGCTCAAAAACAACAATCATTACAACCAGCATATCTCTTGTCACCGTAGTCACACTCTAGATCTCATTAATAGTAGTTACCTTGTGTTTGTAAGAAGGAGGCAAAGATCTCAGCACCTTAGCACCAATTTTATCTTCTTCAAGGATTCCATAGGCACATCTGATACTTAGGACAAGGTCATTCACCTTAGACATGAAAGAGTGTATGTTCTCATCTTCTCCCATCTTCAGCATTTCATACTTTACTTTCAAACTCTGCAACTTAGCAACTTTCACCTATTTGTCTCCTTCATATAGGGTCTCAATATTCTTCCATATCTCATGTACGGTCTTAAGTCCCATTACATCTGTCATCTTTGAATCAGTCAAGGCACTAAGAAATGCTTCCTCCACTCTAATATTACTTTCAGCATCCTTGATTTCAGTAGCAATAATTGGTACATTCTGAGGAATAGAATAGACATCCTTTGTAATTTTCCAATGATCTTCTCCAAGACATCTCAATTGCACCTCCATCTGGTTCTTCCATATAGCATAGTTACTTCAATCAAATCTCAGATTGTCCTTCTTAAAGATAGTTGCCATCTCAGATCTCCTCAAGCAATTAAGCTTCTTCCAAAGGATCTAGCTCTAATACCAATTGTTGGCAACAACAATGAAGGAAGACTAAGAGGAGGGGTAAATTATTCTTCACTAGATATACAAACTTAATCACAAATATAGATCTAATAAACTGCAGCAACAACAAAGATAATCAAATTAAAAGAACAACACATAACAATAAGATTTTTGACACGGAAAACCCCGTTAAGGGAAAAACCATGATGGGAACCTACCCACAGTAAGTACCAAATCATAATCCATCTAAAAAGAAGATACATAAGACCATCCCAAACAATATCCCAAAATCTCATCTCATGATCTGATCACACCGGAATATACCAGAGAACATACCGAGCTCTGCAAAGCATCAACACAACAAAACAAAATTGCAAAACCAAATCATAAGATCTTCCCAATAATCACCGGAGAAAACCACTGGAATATATTAACATCAATGACAACAACATATCCCAGCAGCAACAATGGCTAACAAACTCTAACAAAGTGTGCATTATAATCTCTTTCACAATGAAACCACCCTACACAAATAGACAACACAAATCCTTGTTTCTACTCTCCCCGAGATAAGAAAATTTTAGAATCCTTCTTTTCAGCCTTGGTGTTCCTTTTATAATCATAATAAATACAACACGCTACTGTCCATTCACAAGAATATCTAATATGTATTGCATGTTGTAAAACCATCATGTCAATATACATAAAAGCTTTGGTGTTGAGACACAGAGATCTTCCATGAATACTAACTACCTTATGAGCCATGTCACTATCGTACATTTGTGGTTATTGATGCAGAGAATACCAAGATACAAGATTCTCATTGTATTTCCTGGTAGAGGATGACAATTTTGATCAAGCGGGGATGCTTGACTCTAAAACCGCATCTCTTGTGCCTTCACCCAGCTTTCTCTCTGCATTCTACCCATTATAAGGAGAAATGGCGGTTGACAGAGATCAGAATTATTTACAAGTACAGTTGATGCCTACACTTGCACTCAAGCCTTTTAATAACACTCTAGTTATCTTTGGCTATTTTAATAACCCTTTGGCTACAATGTAAGTCATCAATCTACTTTACTTCATGGCATCTGCAAACCTTCAGCCATATCTCCCTATGTCAAAATTTAGCTACACCTTCTATGCACTTATCTTTAGAAATTTGGCTATCTTCTACATTCTAAAATGTAGCATGCGAATAATATCTATTCTAATAAGGAGTAATGACCCTATTTCTCGATTTGCGAAGTGGCAACAACTGATTGTCAGGTCTATACTTTGGATTATTCCACATACTATATTAATCTATGTGAGATGTACTTTTTTGTCATTTCCTAATATAAAATATACCACAAGCAAGCTTTCATTCCAATAGTCTTGACACTTGTACAGGACTCATGGACTTCAACACAATATTAGCAGTTTCTAATTGAATATTAAATCTATGTTATCCTCTATATTTTCTTCCTCTGATAGGTGCAGTGTTTTCTATGCAAAAGGATAGCAAATAATCTTCGAACAAGATTTCATATGTGCGAAAAAGCAACTTTCTAAAATATTTCACACAAATATGCAGGACACTTATAGCTAAGATGTGATGTGTTTTCTATATTAGTTTTTTTCTCCAATAAGTAATGGAAGATTCACCTTAATTATTCTATAATTTTTTATGTGATTGAAAAACATTCACCAATGTAATTATTATTTTCCTCCAAAAATAATGAAAGATTTGCCTTAATATTTCTACATTTATCATGCAATATGAAAAAATTTGCCAATGTAATTATCATTTTCCCCCAAAAATAATGAAATATTCGCCTTAATTTTCAAAAAAAATCATGCAATTGAAAAAGATTCGCCAATTAAATTATTTTTTTCCCAAAAAGAATGAAAGATTTGCCTTAATTTTCATACAATTCTTATGCAATTGAGAAAAATTCGCCAACGAAATTTAATATTTTTCCTTATTAAAAAAGATGACCAAAAAAAATAATATTTTCACCCAAAATAATGAAAGATTCACCAGGATTTTCACCTCTGCCCAGGGGGGTTTCTTAAAGTTATCCCTACATGTCATTTAGGTTCTTAGACCTAAACCCCATCAGTCTATGCATGACAATGGTGTTGTTTGGGTCTACAAACCTGAACCTCATCATAACCCTAACAAATTGTTGTTGGAATGATCTGATACCAGCAGTAAACTGAGAGGGGGGTGAATCAGTTTACTCACAAGTAAAATAATTAATTCAAATATAAACCTTATATCAGAGCACAACACAATGAAAGATATATCATGAAGGCACAACACACATAACACCAATGTTTTGACGTGGAAAACCCAGAAAGGGAAAAATGGGAAACCCTACCCACAATCAGATGAATACTCTGTAGTAGTATTATGAATAATTACAATGGGGTTTGCACTTGTAGAAAGGCCAATGGCCTAGAGCACACTTCTCATCACAAAGGGAAGTCTCACTGACTTAAATAAAAATTAGACTACAATTCAGAAAGAAATGAACTATGAAAGTAGCATCTACTAATGTTTGATACAATTTTGGTTAAGCACTGATGTATGCTTTGTACTACAAAACTTTTCCAACCTTCATATGAATGATATGACTTTATTCACACATAATCCTTCCTCTGATAATACAAACATAACCATCCATCCCATCGATATTCAAGTTACATGAATAAGTCACCTATAAATATTGATCATCAACCTTATTGACAAGGTCGGCTAAACCCATAAACCCATAATTATAAAAATTACATGACACGATACCACCGGCCAATATTATGATTTACATTACATAGCATGGACCTAAATCAAGTATTCAAATAATTATATCCATCGAATATTCCGCTAAGACCAAAATCCAACATGCTTCACCAACTGGTAGGAACCCTCAGTGAAATAACAAAAATTTTAACTGGATCCAAATAGGACTATCATAACAACACGTCATCCAATGCAAAGTCACCAAATACTCAAAATATGATCAAGAAGAACCTTCAGCATGATAGAAACTAATTCCATAAGCCAGACCCAAAATCCACCGACCAAGTCACCAAATAATGCATACTGGTAAAGCTAACCGTAAAAGCAAAGACAAGTTGGTAAAGCCAAAAACTTGTCGGTACTAGTAAGTACCAAAAGCAATAACACCCAAAGCACCAATTCATGAACCAACAAAATATAGCAAGTATGTAACCAACCAGAATAAGCATCCAAAACTGAATCCAGAGATCTGATCATACCAAATCAAAATCACTGCCAAAACCAAGAAGATCACCAAGACTAGCCGAGATAGATCCAACCAAGATAGTCTCCAACTAGGATACAGTGTTGACATAAATGATAACACTTAACCAAATCCAGCATATTTCCAACAATCTTCCCCTTTTCCTTTGATGGCAACACTAAATGTGAAAAACATCCAAGTGCTAAGGAATGCCAACAATCTCCTTCAAAGATATGACTGATTTTCACATGAATACCACCTCTCCCCCTTTGACATCAATGAGAAAGGATGGATACCAGACCAAGAATACTGAACCAAACAGCTGACTACTCCCCCTGAGTAGTAGCACCATCTCATCAACCTGAATCAAAGAAAATATCTGATAAGCTTACAGGATTGATGCATCCATGCATCTCCAAGTCTCTTTCAGAGGGTTGGTAACCCCCAACTAATCTCTGAGATATTCAAAGTGTCTTTAGGCAATGGTTTAGTTAGAATATCCACAATCTACTCCTTAGTAGGCACATAAACCAATCTGACTTCTTTTGCTTCAACCTTTTCCTTCAAGAAATTATACCTTAGAGAAATGTGTTTTGATTTGGAATGAAATATCAGATTCTTTGACATGTCAATAGCAGCAGTATTATCATAGTGAATAACAATAGGCTCATCATAACTTACCCTTATATCTTTTAACATTTGTTTCATCCATAAAATCTGAGTACAATTGGTAGCAGCAGCTACATATTCTGCTTCAGCTGTAGACAATGAAGTACATGATTGTTTCTTACTAAGCCATGAAACCAATATAATCCATAGGAGGCAATTAAGCCATGACACAAACCCAAGTGTTGCAGTGCACAACATAAGGAAACCAAGGGCGCACACCTTGCAATAATCCCCAAAGATCTGATCTAGTTCCTCTTCCATTGCCTTTATCTAATTTTCATATTTACTTGCTTCAATAAATGATTCTGGTTCAATTTGAGAAATTAAACATACCTATTCAGCAGCTAACCTTCTCCTAGTCATCACACCTTTCCTTTTATCTCCAATAATTTTATCTTTAGAATGATTTAGTTTTACATTCTTGGGAGTCTTTGAAATTTCTTGATTTGCTGACTCATTATGTTGTTCAACTATCATTGTTGAATTTTTTGATGCTACTGGAGTGACAGGTTCACTATTTTGAACTGATTCTTGAATTACCAGTTCAGATCTGATAAATTCATCTTCTGGTCCATAACCAAATGATCTAATATGATTACTGCCATGCTCATCCACCTTGACATTTATGCTCTCCATTATCTTATTCAATCTTTTATTATAACATCTCTATGCTTTGCTCTTAGTAGAATAACCTAAAAATATTCCTTCATCACTTCTAGGATCAAACTTTCCTAATGTATCATGTCTTCTAATGTAACATTTGTTTCCAATAATTCTAAAATATTTGACAATAGGAGTATGACAAAACCATAATTCATAAGGAGACTTATCGGCATCGCCTTTTATGTGTACTCTATTGAAAGTATATATTGTTGTATTGACAGCTTCCCTCCAATAGATATCAGATAATCGAGCTTATGTCATCATTGTCCTTGCAAAATCCAAAATTGTTCTATTCTTTCTTTCCACTAATCCGTTCTATTATGGAGTCCTAGGTGCAGAAAGTTGTCTCCTAATACCATTCCTTTCACAAAAGTTGTTGAGCTCACTAGATGTAAACTCACCGCCATGATCTGATCTTAAGAATTTTATCTTCAGTCTTGTCTCAGTATCAACCATAGCTTTAAATATTTTGAATTTATCAAAAGCTTCATATTTATCTTTCAAAAATGCTACCCACATCATTCTATAATAGCCATCAATAAGTAACTTAAAATATCTATCACCTTGAAAGCTTTTAGTCCTTTCCGGTCCACACAAATCAGTTTGAATAAGATCAAGAACTTCATTAGATTTATCATGTATACTTTTGAAAGAAGTTCTAACTTGCTTACCCATTTGACATTCTCTACATACAAGATTATGAGGTTTAACAGTCTTGGGTAAATCTCTGACAGCCGATATTGAATTGATCTTCACTATGCAATCAAAATTTACATCACACATCCTCTTATGCCATAACCAAATTTCATCAATTTGAGCAATTAAGCAAGCCTTCTCATCGGAGTTCAAATGAAAGATATTACCTTTGGTCTGAGTTCCAGAGGCAATCTCCAATCCAGATCTATTGATGATCTTACATTTTCCATCCTTGAATTGCAAATGAAATCCTCTATCCACCATCTAAACTACACTTAAAAGATTATGCTTTAAGCCTTCAACATAATAAACATTATCAATATTAGTCTTACCATCCAATGATATTGTTCCTTTGCCTTTGATCCTACACGCCTTGTTGTCTCCAAATCTGACCAATCCACCATAAAATTCTTGCAATGATAAAAACTTTCTCTTGTCACCAGTCATGTGATGCAAGCATCCATTGTCTATAACCCATTCATCCTTCTCTTCAATTTTTATAGATAAAGCCTTTTCTTTAGTTGTGTTGTTTCAATGACAGATTATGGAGAATCATCCTTAATAGAAATAAAGACCCAATCTTTCCTGGATGAGGCTCCATTACCAGATTCACTCACAGGTTCATCATCATCATCATCATCATCATCATCATCAGAAATACCAAAATCATCATCACCAGCATAATAACATGATTTATCCTTATTCCTTCTGAATCTAGGTCTTCTCTGTTATTCAGGATTAGGCTTACAACTCTTCACAAATCTTTCATGATTCCTAGCAGCTCTTTTAGGACACCTAGATGCAAAATGACCAATCTTATTGCATGAAAAACATTTAAAAGGCACTTTTCCTTCATAGTTACTTCCAACTGGTCCTTTAGGAATTCTTCTAGCAATTAGGGCTTCCAGCTCTTCAAGCTCTCTTTCTTCTCACTCAATTTCCTCCATATCCTTAGCATACATCTCCTTCTAATCTATCTTCTACTTATCAGAGGTGGATGCTTTAAATGTAGTCTCGGTTTTAGTAGCACTCTGATCTCCAAGTTCCTCGAGTTCAAAAGCAGTCAATTTCCCAAGTAATGTAACTCTGGTCATAGGGGTACTTGACATTGTTTGGAGTTCATTGATAGTAGTGGCCTTCATCTTATAAACCGGAGGTAGAACTTTTGACACTATCTCATCCTCACTAACCAATCCGTCCTAGCATTTGATACCCATGAAAATCACATTGACTCTATCCATGAAAGAACTTATCTTCTCATCTTCTTACATCTTCAAATTTCCATATCTTACTCAAAAACCTTCAAGTTTTGCAATTTTCATAGCCTGGTGACCTTCATAAAGAGTTTCAAGCTTTGTCCAGATCATCTTAGCATTCTCCAACTCTATGACATTCAATAGCTTTTCATTAGATAGGGTGCTTAATAATGCTTCTTTTTCTCTCACATCATTTTTAGCCTTCTTCTACTCATCAGCAAGTGTCGATGTTTCTGAATTAGGATCATGAGGTATATACCATTTCTCCACTATCTTCCAAACTTTAGCTCCAAGACATCTGAGATGAATCTTCATTCGCTCCTTCCATATTTTGTAATTAGTACCGTCAAATTTGGGACTCTCCTTTCGGTAAGGATTGAATGTGGAACTTGACGCAATTGCCATCGAATCTCCTCAAGTGGTTAAGCTTTTGCAGAGAGGACCTCACTCTAATACCATTTGTTGGAATGATTTGATACCAGCAATAAACTGAGAGGGGGGAGGGGTGAATCAGTTTACTCATAAGTACAACAATTAATTCAATTATAAACCTTATACAGGAGCACAACACAATGAAAGATATATCATGAAGGCACAACACACATAACACCAATGTTTTGATGTGGAAAACCTGGAAAGGGAAAAACCACGGTGGGAAACCCTACCCACAATCAAATGAATACTCTGCAGTAGTATTATGAATAATTACAATGAGGTATGCACTTATAGAAAGGCCAATAACCTAGAGCGCACTACTCATCACAAAGGGAAGTCTCGCTGACTTACATAAACATCAGACTACAATCCAAAAAGAAATGAACTATGAAAGTAGCATCTACTAATGCTTGATATAGTTTAGGTTAAGCACTAATGCCTGCTCTGCAATACAAAACCTTTCCAACCTTCATATGAATGATATGACTTTATTCATACATAATCCTTCCTCTGATAATGCAGATATAACCATCCATCCCATCGATATCTAAGTTACATGAATAAGTCACCTATAAATACAGATCATCAACCTTATTGACAAGGTTGGCTAAAACCTAATCCCATAAACCCATAATTACAAAACTTACATCACATGATACCACTAGCCCAATATTATTATTTATATTACATAGAATGGACCTAAATCAAGAATTCAAACAATTATATCTGTCAGAAATTTTGCTAAGACCAAAATCCAACACGCTTCACCAACCGGTAGAAACCCTCAGTGAAATTACAAGAAGTTTAAATGGATGCAAATAGGACTATCATAACAACATGCCATCCAATACAAAGTCGCCAAATACTCGATATATGATCAAGAAGCACCTTCAGCATGATAGAAACCAATTCCATAAGTCAAACCCAAAATCCATTGACCAAGTCACCAAATAATGCATACCGGTAAAGCTAACTGGGATAGCAGAGGCATGCCGTTAAAGCCAGAAACTAGCTAGTACTGGTAAATACCAAAAGCAATAACACCCAAAGTGCCAAATCATGAATCAAAACAATATAGAAAGTATGTAACCAACTAGAATAATAATCCAAAATCAAATGTAGAGATCTGATCATACTGGATCAAAATCACAACCAAAACCAAGAAGATCGCCAAGATTAATAGGGATATATCCAACCGGGATAGTCTCCAACTAGGATACAGTGTTGACATCAATGACAGCACTTAACCAAATCTAGAATATTGCCAACAATTGCATGTTCCCCGTGATGATGTTCAAATTCATAGATCCGAAATACACCAAGTAAAGGGTGTCATTCGCATCTATGAACCTGAACAATGTCGCTTCTAAGCTTTGATATGGTGTATGTTGGGTTCACAGACATGTCCTACACCATCAACTCTATTATCTTTTGTGGTGTAAGTTGGGCCTATGAACTCGACATATTCAAGATTTTCCCCTTTCTTTTAGGTGTATTTCAGGTTCACAAACTCAACATACAAATGTTAGACTTGTGTGAATATTGTCATTGTTATCATTAATGTCAGACTTGTTATCCATTTTGGTCTGAATGATATATGTTGATGATATAAATTTGCAGATGATGTATATAGTTTTGGTATTGCTGGAAGAGAGGTATATGAGATATGATAAAATAAGGAATAGATGATCTACTGCAGTGACTTCTAGAGATGGGAATCTTGAAGTGTGCTTATTTTGGTTTATACTTTGTCCCAGTATCAGTTGTATGTTCCGATCTTGGTTATGACAATTGTATCCTTCATATTTGGTGGTCAAGTATCTATGATGTGTATGAAATCTATAATTTAGAGTTTGGAGTTGTTATGCTTGGAGTTTTGTGTTTATGAGTTCATATCTATGGGTTCAGTTGACCCCAATTCTATTCTGGTAATTAAGGTATGTGCATCGATGAATAATTCATCTAAAGGAAGTGTGTAGAGATCTTGTAGAGGCTGACTTGGTTAGCATGTTTGTGTTTAAGGATTTATTAGATAAAATGTTATTCCAAGCAACATGCTTGACTGACATATTATCTCGGTGTGTAAGCTTTCCAGAATATATGTGTGTGGATATGTATATGTGAGTGTGTGGAGTGTGAGTTGCGACAGCGAAGTAGTTGAAGCAGAGTCAAAGTGCGAACAACATTGCAGTAATCCCTTACTAGATCTACTAGGTGTTAGGTTTGGTAGAGCAATGTTGCAATGATCATTCAATAGATATGTTGTAGCGGATAGTGGTATAGAGATATTTTACCGGATGTGTTGTAAGTGTTTGTGAGTTGTGATCTAAGCTTAACCTGGAACTATTTTCATGCATTTGGAGATTCAACTTTCCTTAGTTCATTTATATCTATTGCAGTGAGCATTTTGGCAATGAGTCTTTTTCTTAGCAATGAGCCCACCTGCAGTGAGCATTCTGGTAGTGAGCCACCCTTTGTAAAAATCACCTTAACCGGTGTTTTATATTGATAACTAACACTCTTCGTGCTTTTTCCCATTTGGGTTTTCCATGTATAAAATTTGGTGTTCATTTCATGGTTGTGTTTTCATGTGCATTTTGTTGGCAATTGAGACTTATTGGATTCATATGTTGTCATTGATGGCAACAAGATTCTATAGAAGGCCTATATCGGCATATACCAACATTTGGAGCCATACACCAATAGATATCGGCATTTGAGTAATCAGGGTCATCACTGGCACCGGCACTGGCATCCAGCACTTCAGTGAAGCCGACATCAGTCTGGAATCCGAAAGGTTTTATTTGTAAAATCATTTTGTAATTATTGTATAGGGCCGACATTGAATATATTTTTTATTGTAAGCTGACATAAGGCATATTGTTTGTAAAGGGTATATAAGTCAGTCTATTAGGTCATTTTGATAGATGACAAGGTAGAAGAACTATGTAATACAAAGGATATGTATGTAGGTCATTTGTATGTGAATGTTATATCATCCAATGATCAGTAGATTATTTGTAAAGCATTATTGGAGGAAAGGAGATATCGGTAGAAGGGTTCAGGGTTTATCAACCGGTATAGAATAGAGCTATAATCAGAACTCTTTTTGGCATTGCAAATGCATTTTGTGAGTTCACCATTACTATTTTATCTTAGCAGAAGCTTGTAGTCAGTGAGACTCTTTTGTGTTGAGCAGTGTGCTATAGGTAGTGTGCCTTCCTGCATGTGCAGGCCCCCATGCTATGTAATATCTTTCATATGGACAGTGAATTGATATTGTGGGTCACAAATCCCACCGTGGTTTTTCCTCTTTGAGGTTTTCCACGTATAAATTCTATGTGTTATGGTGTTCATTCATGTGGTTGGTTTAGTTAATTCATGTTATATGTTTCTTCATTTACTGGTTTATATGTGTATGTTATAAAAAGTTAAAATCTTGTGTTACTGACAGAACACTGATTCACCCCCCCACCTCTCAGTTTTCTTGGATTCATTGTATTCCAACAATTGGTATCAGAGCCTGATACCTCAGAGGAAGTTAACAGCTTGAGGAAGACCCTGAAACCAGAATCATTCTACATGGCTATGGAGAAGCAACTTGAGATGGCACTTGAGGATTATGATGTTGAAAGGATGAAGAACCTAAAACTACAAGATGAATTGAATTATGCTAATGAATTCATTCTTGTTCAGCAAGAGAGGTTATCAGTTGCTCAATCTAAGAGAAAGGAACTTTTGCAAAACCAGGATGATGAAGAGAAAAAATGTACTCAAGGAACAATGTCAGAAACTAATTCAAGCAAACATGTTCATGAAGAATGAAATGCAAGACCTGACTATGAGGATGTCAAAAGATATTTAGGACAGAAAGAAGAAGGAAGAAAATATTGCTATATCTCTGAAGAACAAATTTGAAGAATGTGGCAGATTGACTCATGAGAATAATCTATTGAGAACTAATTTAGTACAATCTCAGAATAATGAACAAGAGCTAGAGAGACAAATAATGACTCTGAGAGATGATCTAACCACTACAACTAAGTATAAAGAAAAATTCAAGATTAGTGCTCCACAATTGGATGATTTATTGAAAAGACAAAGGCAGAGTGAAGATTCTAGAGGACTTGGATTTGTACAAGGCGAAAGCTTCGATACTGCAAATGAAGATCAGACAACTGGTATGCAGAACTCATCAGACCAAAGGAAACCGATAAGGCAATCTAATGCTTACAAATTCAATGGTAGATGTCTTGTTTGTAATAAACTTGGGCATATGGCTAGACAATGTAGAAATAGAGCAAATCAAAACTACAATTCAATTCCCGGTCAATGCACAAATTGCAAGAAATATGGTCATAAGTCAGAAGATTGCTGAATGAATGTTAAGTGTCATGCATGTGGAAAGTTTAGACATTTGGATAATCAATGTAGGTCAAGAAATGACACTGGATATGTCTAAGAAATTCAAAAGAACAATGTTACATGTTATGCATGCAACAAAATAGGTCATATTGCTAAGTACTACAGAAGCAAGACTATACTAGTTAGCAATGAATAAAGCAAATAAGAAAGGAAAGAAGAAGGTAGATGAAATACAACAAGATCACACCAAGAGATGGGTTAGAAAATCTAAAGAAGCAAGTGGAGATGCAACTACACCGATAACTGCACCTATAACTCCACTGGTAGAACAAAGCATTCCTGCACCAGTAGGAAATTCAACTGGTAACTGAGGCATATGCCTTAGGGGTTTCCAAATTCATTGAAAATCTTTCATATTTCCCAGAAGAGATATGGAAAGAGATCTGGAGAGTGGTATTGATCATTGATGGAGGTTTATTCGGCATAAAACTATGAAACCGGCATCCGGTAGGGCACATCGCTAAGCATTTATGACAGGGATGAATTCGGGTTTACTCGCTGATAAAAAGGGAGAATGGACTCATTTTCACTCACCTAGCACTTGAGCAAACTAGAGCAAAGCAAAGGCGAATCATAGGTGATCAAGAGCTAGCAAAGGCATTCCAAATAATTTCCAGTAGTTATTTGAGAAGTAATCAAAATCTTTCAACCGATAACTGTTATCCAAGTATTTATTGGAAATGGCATCTGGATCATCATCTGCTTCTTCTTTCATTGTGAATCCCACTGTTGTTGAGGTTAAGGATAGGCTTAGACCTATTTTCAAGGAAGTTCCCCAAATTGCAATGAAGGAAGACTCTACTAGCGCATTTTTGAGGGTTCCCGATGGGGTGGTTTATGTGGAAGATGTCAGGTCCTATATTCACTACACCTTGGAGGATTTAGGCACTGAGGAAATCAAGGGAGTGTATCAGTCTGAGATATTAGGCAGATCTGGAAGAATCAAGCTAGAATATCAAATCATTGAACACTTAGGGTTAACCAAAATCCTATATATACCGGAATTCAAGGATGAAGTGATTACATATGTTCTGAGCAGGGTCCATAATGAATTCATCTGGCTGGACCGACCCCACATGATCACCAAAGAAGCAATTCAGGCGATCATCAGCTTACCCAAAGTTGGACAGGAACCAGGAAAGAAGATCTCCAACACTGCGGTTCAGAAGCTCACCGGTGCAACCCATGATGGAAGATCAATGAGGGTCAGCACCATCAAAGACATAGATGTGAAATTTGCCAGCATGATCATCAGCTACAAGGTAACTCAATCAAGTCGATTGAACTCTGTTGTCAGCTCCTGTATCCATGTTGCATATCAAATGATAAAGAATAATGAAAAGTATGACTTGTGTGAATGGTTAAGGAGTGAATTGATGTTAAATCTTGGCAAGATCAAAGGTGTTAAGAAAGGAACTTTCCGATTTGGCAATCTTATTATCTACTTAATGTTATATTTCATGAATGAGCTACTGGGTTTGGGAAAGAAACGTTGGGCTCATGACATAGTGGTAGGTATGTAGATCAAAGATGCAATCACCGATCTTGGTAGTAACAGGGATGAGAAGCTTTGGAGCTACTTTAAAACTTTTCAAGAAAACATGAGACTGAGGGAAAGAATCTCCAAACACATTATGGAGAAATACTCCACTGATATTTGCTTCATGGTAAAAACAAATGAGACACTGATGGAAGCAGTGGAGCCTAGAACTATATGGGTCACTAAATTGGATTATGAAGTAGATGATGGCATCTTGGAGCTATATGATAAAATGTTGATTGATGCTCCTTTGGATGATAAGAATGAACACTTTGGCACTGTAGAGGAGAAGGCAAATGAGGTCAAAATTGGTTTCAACAAGAAAAGGAGGGAAAAGAAGATAGACAAAATGTCTGCATTTGTTCAAAATGTAATTCATAGGATAGATACAGAACTAGGTTATGGATCTAAACCGGTAGTGGTTAGTGCTCCTGAGGTAAAGAGGCCTGAGACTTTCATTTCTTCTATCACTTCTGACTCTGATCTAGAGGATAATCAACCTCTTGCATTGAGAAGGGTACAAGGGAAGAAAGCTGACAAGCCTCCAGTAGAAGAGAAGAAGGTGGAACCTAGGAGGAAGCTAGTAAGAAAGGTAACAACTGCATCCACACCTCCAGCAAGGAAACCTACTCAGAAGAGGCAATCTACTTCATTCTGCTCCTGCAACCCCCAACAAGAAGAAAAAGAGTGATGAAACAACTAAATCTGGTAATATGACTTGTGTAGAGTTAATTGATGAGGTAACTAAAGATGAAATTCTGAAGAATGTATCAAATTTCTATGAAAATTTAGATGATAATGAGCAAAATGAAATGGAAGAATCAATTTTTTTACATTTAGACATATATAAGAAGGCTTTGGTAGAGATGTTGAAGAAAATTCCCTTATCATTGTATAATAAGTTAGATACAAGGAGATTAGATGCAATCAAGAGGGACAGAGAGATCAAAGAAGTTGAACTTTTGAATGTGTGTGGTTCTATAAATAATGAGGAAATGAAAAGGTGTATAGAAATTGCAAATAGAATAATCTTTAGCAGCAAACCTTGGCAAATAAGATTAATGATGAGTAGAGTCAATGAGATAATAAATGAGACTAGAGATGGTTGGACTCAATTCTTCCAAAAGAATCCTGATTTTCTCACTTCTCAAGAAGAATTTGCTAAGGCAACAGCTCCCACCATTCTGGACAGATCTAAAGGGAAAGGAATTTTAGGAAGCTCAGATCAAATTTTGAATGAACCAGTAGTTAAACCTAAAATTGATGAGAGTGTACAGACTAAACTGGTAGAGACTACATTTGTACAGTTTGAGCAAGGTAAAATAGATAATGTACATGTTACAGATAATATTGTGGACAGTACTCCACCAGCAGTAATAGATACTGCACCATGTGGCGAAGCCACTGGTACAAAAGAGGATGAGAAAAGGGATACACCAGGAGAGGATAACGAAAATGAGACTGATAAGACACCCAGTACCACACCGGTAGTTGATTCCCCAGCAAAAGTTTTGGCAATTGACACTTCTCAAGTTGAGAAGAAATCAATCACAGAGATGAGTCCCACAGAGCTAATGATGATGGTTACTCAAAAGCTAATGAAGGAAGGATCTACAAAAAAATGAATAATTGATCAGTCAATAACAGTTTTGCATAGATTGATTCCTGATTGTATGATTGAAAATGAAGCAAGTCCTTTCGGCAAGCTTAAGGCATTGACAGAGCACATATCTAAAAACTTTCAATCATTACAGCAGATTTCTAACAAGAAAGCACTTGAAAGATTTACTCTGGCCAAGAAAGTTTCTTTTGCTCAGATTATTGAGATAGAGAAGAGGAAGGTTGAAGAGAAACTTATACTTATTGAAAATTATTTGAAACAATGTACTAACATCTACATGGTCTATTGTAATATAGAAATTCTTACAGCAAATGTAGATAAGAGGTTAAAGGAGTTACATGAACAGATTGCTAATATTGCTAATTCTTTTGATGGACTAACTTCACTTACAACTTCTATTGATGGACAAATTTTGACTTTGGAGAACCAAGGTTTTGCTTTTGAAAAGGAAACAGACAAGATTATTCGGAGAGCAAGGAGTCTTAGAGGTTTTGTGAGTCCAAGATTGGATTCACTTGGTGTACATAAGAGGGAATGTATGGATATACTTGCGAAGCCCACACCAGCAGAAGTCATTGAGAAAGAAACACTTGCACATTTACTGAGTGGACTTGTATCCATATCTGAAACTTTCAAACCAGCTAGGATACCTATGTACAGTTTCTAGAGAAAGCTTATCCAGAAATTTTGAGATTGGTCAAGCTCCGGTAAAGTAATTTGTAATTATTCTTTCAATTCTTTCACCGGTCTTTGGCATTGATGCCAAAGGGGGAGTATATGTATGTGAAAAATATATAATCCTAGGAGGAGGATATCAAACAAAGCATATTGCAAACAGAGTCAATCAACTTAGGGGGAGCATGTTTCATGTTTTAGTTGAATCGACAGGGAATCCATTTTTCACATGAGTGTTGCCATCAATGCCAAAGGGGGAGATTGTTGGAAAATGACACTCATTGGATTCATATGTTATCATTGATGGCAACAAGATTCTATATAAGGCTTATACTGACATATACTGGCATTTGGAGGCATACACCGACAGATACCAGCATTGGAGTGATCAGGGTCATCACCGACATCTAGCACTTTAGTGAAGCTAACATCAATTTGGGATCCAAAAGGTTTTATTTATAAAATAATTTTGTAATTATTATATAGGGCCGACATTGAATATCTTTTGTATTGTAAGTCGATATAAGGCATATTGTTTGTAAAGTGTATATAAGTCAGTCTGTTAGGTCATTTTGATAGATGACAAGGTAGAAGAACTGTGTAATGCGAAGGATATGTATGTAGGTCATTTGTATGCGAATGTTATATCATGCAATGATCAGTAGATGATTTGTAAAGCATTCTTGGAGGAAAGGAGATACCGGTAGAAGGGTTCAGGGTTTATGAACCGGTACAGAATAGAGCTATAACTAAAACTCTTTTTGGCATTGCAGATGCATTTTGTGAGTTCACCATTATTGTTTTATCTCAGCAAAAGCTTGTAGTCGGTGAGACTCTTTTGTGTTGAGAAGTATGCTCTAGGAAGTGTGCCTTCCTGCATGTGCAGGCCCCCAATCTATGTATTATCTTTCATATGGCCAGTGAATTGATATTGTGGGTCACAAATCCCATTGTGGTTTTTCCTCTTTGAGGTTTTCCATGTATAAATTATGCGTGTTATGTTGTTCATTCATGTGGTTGGTTTGGTTACTTCATGTTATATGTTTCTTCATTTAATGGTTTATATGTGTATGTTATAAAAGGTTAAAATCTTGTGTTACCGGCAGAACACTGATTCACCCCCCCTCTCAGTGTTCTTGGATTCATTGTATTCCAACACATTTTGTATTCACTATTTCATGTTGATAAGCTTCATTGATAATATGTTTATATCACTAAAGAGTTTAGAAGTTGTGAGAATATTTTAGAATCTATGGGAATACTGATTCACCCCCCTTCTCAATGTTCTGATCCATTCAACCAATTCAACAATTGGTACCAGAGCTTTGGTCCCTTGCTTAAAATCTTAACCGCTTGAGGGAGATCCTTGTTGGTTGAATCATGGCACTGATAGGTATGATCAGAGAATTTTAGTTGGATGAAGAATTGTAGACAGCTCTTGAAGATATGGATAGTGTTGAATCAGAAAATAAGGAATTGAAAGAGAAAGTGAAAGTAGCGAATGAATGTGTGCAAAAGTTGAGAGATAAAATCCAAAAATTCAAATTGAGGCACAAGGAAGTTAACAATCAGTTGAAGAAAGCAAATGAGACCATCAAAGATCTAATGCAGAAAGTTGGAGAGAAAAACAAAATAGATAAAGCCCTAAAAGAATCAATCAAGCTGAAGACTGAAGAATGTGAGAAGCTAGAGGAAGAATTGAAGAAGTTGAAGGTAGAAAATAAGGTTCTTGATAGAAATGAGCTCTTGGAAGAATTGATAAACATGTAGAAATCTCATTAGACAAGACTAGAATTAGATTTCAGTCTGGAGAAAGTTCAAATCAGAATAACAAAGACAAAAGCAAATAGGTTAAGGCAGAAGTCGAGAACATATCAGAAGATACAAGCAAGACCCTGAATTAGAGTACTAATGTAAGAACGCCACGATTTCATCAACCTAATGCACAAAGGTACCCATCATTCAATGGTTACTATTTTCAATGCAATAAATTTGGTCATAAGGCTACAAACTGTAGAGGTTTTCAATGTTACAATTGCAAAAGGTTTGGTCATAAAGCAAGTTACTGTAGAAATCATGCTATAAGTTAGAATCACGATCCGGTTGGAGAAAGTAAGGTGAGTAATAACTTTCATGGATATTGTCATACATGCAATGGCTATGGTCATAAAGCTAATCAGTACAGATCTAGAAGTCTTCTGGTGAATTCAGTCAAGAAGAAAATCAATTGTTACAAGTGCAAATAATCCAGACATTATGCTAATCAATGCAGAAATGGAAATATGGAGATATCTATTGAGAAGAATGTAATGAAGAATAATGGATCAAAGAAATAATAAATTTTGGTTTAGAGAAAGGAGGAGGTGAAAAATAGAAGCAAGCCTAGTGTAGACACCTAAATTTGGCTAATCATTTTAATCAAATTTAAATCCTATTCTTCCAATTAATTAATTTCCCTATCCCTATCTTCTAATTAATTAATTCCTAATTAATTAATCTTCCAATCCTATTCTTCCAATTAATTAATCTAATTAATTAATTTCTCTATCCCTTTCTTTTAATTAATTACTTCCTAATTAATTAATCTCCCAATCCTATTCTTCTAATTAATTAATCCAATTAATTAATTCCCCAACCGATTTCCTCCTAATTAATTAATTATCCTTGTTATCCATCCCTTTTGATTAATTATGTTAATGAAATAAATATTCCCTTTCCAAGCCCATGGATTAATTAATTTAATAAATTAATTTGGCTCAAATTCCTATTTGAGCACATGGGTCCTAAATTTTCTCCCTAACCTCCTTCCAATCCTATCCTAACCAACCCTATCCTTCCAACCCTTTTCTGTAGCCTAGTCATCCCTCCAACTAATCTTATCCTATCCCTTCTAACCTCCCACACATGTGTGCACATCCTAACCAATTCCTAATTTTGGAGAAAATATCCTATTTCGGGTGGCCTTTTCCAAAATGGACATGTGTCCTTAAGGACACATGTCACTCTTCCTATTTTTGGGTGGCTTTGCCCAAAATAGACATGTGTCCTCATAGACACATGTCATTCCTTTTCCATCTAGCTGATCCACTTGTCCTTTTTTGGAGGACAAGTGTCTCCTCTTCACCTCCCCTTCCCCTCCTCATCTTTCCTATTTAATCCCCCTCATTTTTAGACCAAATCCTCTTTGATCCACTTTCACTCAACCATATTGTCACTCTACCAACATTATCATTCAACTCACACTTATCTTTTATCACTCATCATTCATCATTTTTTACCAACATCATGGAGCAATATTGAGCATCTGAAGCTATGTCATGAGCACACATCCAATCGCGGAACAATCAAATTAAAGCAGGAATTATGGTTTGCATTGTTTATCATTTTGTTCTCCATTTTAGTTTTACCATTCTAATCTTCAGGTGTATGATGTATTGTGTTTGATTGATTAATTAGCTTTCTTTTTAGTCCTTAGTATTTGCACACACATTTTTCATCACACATATTCTGGCACGCCCGGTGGGACCCACTTCACGGGTCATTTTTAAGTTTTTTTTTTTTTATTGAGATTTTTTTTGATAGATTTTGAGCACTTGCAGGCAAAAAAGAAGAATTACACTCGGATTTCTGCCACAAGGAAAATTTATTTTATCAATCCCGAGGTTTCACGAAACAACGAGAACGCAAACTGAAACCGCGGGAACGCTACCTAAAACAGTTGGTTTGCATTCCCGCAGCTGGACGGAAGGTATAAATCTCCATTTTAAGTTTTGGTATTTCTGTAAATGATTTTGGCATTTCTTTTGCACAATAGCGGGAACACACGAAACAAAGGAACGCACGAAATAACAGGAACATGCCCTGAAACCGTGGGAATGCTCCCTGAAACTGCAGGAACCCAACATAAACCAGTGGGTTCACATTTTAGCTATTTTTATAAAATTTATAGTTCTGTCTAATCAAAATTTGCAAGTTAAGTTGTAGTTTGAAATAGCGGGTTTGCATTGTGAAACGACAGGTTCGCCCATTATCATTTACATAATTTTCCAGAATGTTGTTTTCCTACTAATCTGCTAACTTGTATGTTGGATGAGTTAATTTTTTGCAAGTTTACACTCTGAAACAGCGGGAACCTGAAACAGTGGGAATGCACAAAACAACGAAAACGCATCCTAAACCAGGGGGAGCGCGACTTAAAACAGCAGGTTTGCACTGTGAAACAATGGGTTCACTCATTATCATTTACATAATTTTCAAGAATGTTATTTTAGTACTAATCAACTAACTTGTGTGTTTTTTATGGTATTTTACTAATGTTTGTGTAGAAAATCAAGCGATAAGAAGACCCCACACTTTTTAAACATTAACAATTGGTTGTTGGATCGCTAAAGAGGGGTTTTGTGAAGACCATATTTCCTTTATTGCTTTCATTTTCGCATTTGTATCTTTTATTTAATCTAGGAATACTTAAATTCAACTAAGAAAATGGACATGTTATGTCTTATGAGTAATTAGGCACACTTCAATTCAAGTAAAGGAATGAACCCCATGTCTTTTGTGTCTTGCATGCTTGTGCATATGTAGCGTGGTCCTACTACTAACACACACTATCCTCTCCCTCTGGCTCTCATGGTTGTACATGCAAGAGAAAAGTGTTAGAGATGCTCAATTTTTATTTTCTAAGTAGGAGGGTTTGTCCCCCCAAGTATCCTATAAGGTTGAGTGAGGGGAGAATGACCCACGTGGTTCTTTCTTTTAGTCCATTGTATAAATATTTGTGATTTTAACGAAAGCTATAAATCAACTGGTAACATTATGTCATACCGATGGTTTCCCTTAGTATCATTATGCAAATACCTTTGTGGTCTTGATGCAAGTCAAAATCCCCTAGTGCTTGTGTGGTAGATGCGTAAAATTTGTGTTCTATGGGCTGGGATATCTCTTAAATGAGCTAGCCACTGCATGTATGACTACCCGATTCACCCTGAAAGTTCCCCCATTATGAGCCAACTATTTTTAGTAGCCAAATATCCTTCTATGTGTTGGCTCAGGTGTTTTGATACATGCATACCGAAGAAACTCCTCATGTGCCCCTCAATTCGAGATAGAAAATTCACTAGGAATTTGAAGCTTGGCAATGCTCGAGAAGTGTGTGTTGAGGGTGCTGCCAGGCTTCTATCTATCTAGTTGAATGTGGTATTATGGGCAAGGAGATTTAACACATACTATCATTTGACTATCCATAAGTTTGTACTTGACTAGTTCGATCTGCTTTATGGTCAGATCTTCATTCCTGTTGTGTTCGGTGTCAATTCTTTTGTCAAAATATCAGTCTAGCGGGTTTGAAATCTGTTCTAGTGGGTTTGTGGTCTAAGGTAGTGGGTTTGTAGTCGTATTCTAGCGAGAATGCTATTAATTTTGAGCTAGAAGTGATACACTTAACGCAGCCACTATCACCCTTTCAACCAGTGGGTTTGCATTTCAAACCCGCGGGTTCGCTCTTTAGTGTTTGTTACCTTGTTCCAATAGGTTTGCATCCTGAAACAGCGGGTTTGTACATTGAACTAGTGGGTTTGTTCAGTCAGTTTCAAAGCTTGCTAGTCTTATCCTAGCATCTTTGCACCTTGTTCTAGCAGATTCACACCTTGTTTTCGCGAGTTTGTGGCCTATTATAGTGAGTTTACCTTATCTTGTCATGATTTGTCAACTTAGTCTCGTTATGTTGTCGCATTTTTGTTTCATTGATTTGCAATCTTACGTTTCCCCAGCAATTAGGGTCTACCTTTGGTGATCTGAGTCTTAGATGTCAGGGTGTTGTCGTTATGTTGTCCGCATTACTTTATATATTTCTCGATCTCTTGGTAATTTACACCTATCTTTCATGATCTCATCCTGTCTGCATTGCCTTAGAAACTACTTGATTCCTCAGCTGTTAGTTATCTTTATGATCTTGCTCTTAGACATCGTCACGCTACCGGAATTCTATCTGTTTGGCATTATAGTTTTCTTGACTCTTCATCTGTTAGGATTTATCTCGGTGATCTTGATCTTAGAAGTTGTCACGTTGTCAAAGTGTTTTCTGCATTATGTTGGAAATCTCTTGATTTTTCAACAGTTGACATCTATCCTTGCCTATTTTGAGTCTTAGATGTTGTTGCGCTAGCAGAGTGCTACCCTTGTCTCATTAGTTCACTTTCGATCGATATATTTGGCTTTTCACTTGTGTGTTCCAGTTTCAGTTGTAGTAGCCCGATTTGTGTCCAAATGCTGCTGATTTTTTGTTAGATCACCTTTTGGTCTCATATCTCTTAGCATCTGAGTTATCGTCCTCATCATCGCTAGTGTCATAGGTCTTTGGTCATCTCTTTGCAATTTTGATTGGTCTGATCATCAAAGTAGTGCTTTTTACCAAGATCGATCTTTCGTCATCTTGCATCATCACTATCATCCATCATCATCTCTCATCCCCTAATTTACATCATCATTTCCTTCTTCCTAATTCATCAATCCAAACATCAGCCATCCAAAATCAAACATCAAACCTTCATCCTCTTCCCAAATTCCTCCAATTCAGTCCTCGTCTCATTCTGAGCTTTGATCTATCATCCATTCTCATATTTCATCTCTCTCCAACTATCTAACTCATCAACTAATTGTCATGACGCATTTTTATTATGATGAGTTTGATCGTCCCTCATTTTCTTCCACTTCACCCTATGTCGATGGTGATGAGGGTATGGTTGATCAACCTGATGAGATGGATGTCCAACTCATGTCTCAATTTTATTATGATGAGTTTGTTCATCCTTCATTTTCTTCCACTTCACCCTATGTCAATGATGACAAAGGTATGCTTGATAAACCTGATGAGATAGATGTCCAAGTCATGTCACAATCTTATTATAATGGGTTGGGTCATCCTTCATTTTCTTCTGCTTGCATACCTAATCCAAATCCATCAATTCATTACACAATCCCTAATCATAGTCCTCTATCTTATCTAAATTCTCCATCTAGTTCTAATCTCCCATCTTAACTAAATTCTCCATCCAGTTCTAATCTTCCATCTTATCTAAATTCTCCATCCAGTTCTAATCTGCCATCTTATCTCACTTCTGCCTCCAGTTATAATCTTCCATCTTATCTAAATTCTCCATCTGATTCTAACCATTCATCCTATCTCAATCCTTCATCTAATCCTAATACACCATCATTTTTCACGCAAGCTATGACTGGGGGCATAAATTTCACAATGCCATTATCATATGTGCCCCCACCCATCCAATCAATACCACAAGTGGTCATTGCCCCACAACATCAACCTCAAGTAGCATCACAACCTACTTATTCACAACCATGATTCAATTATCTATAGGAACCGCCTTCATCCATTGTTGTGATGAACATTCATGAACAAGCACGAGGCACCAATCACAATCCTTCATCTCACATCAATCCTCCACCACCCACTTCCTCCTATCTTAGTCCACCATCCACCGCATCTTATCTCAATCCACCAACTTCCCTTCCAACACCCACATCTATCATTCCTCTCCCACTTTCTACCACCATCGAAGACCTTTCAACCATTGAGATTCTTCCCTCGCATTCCCCATCACCTACTCCTACAATCATTCAAACTCAATCCAAGGAACCTCTCATCCTTCCATCCACTCCATCTCCCCCAGTTGAAGAACCTCACGTCCTTCCATCCACTCCATCTCTCCCAGTTGATGAATCTCCCATCCTTCCATCCACTCCATCTCTCCCAATTGATGAATCTCTCATCCTTCCATCCACTCCATTTCCCCCAGCTAATGAATCTCCCATCCTTCCATCCACTCCATCTCCCCTAGATGAAGAACCTCTCATCATTCCATATACTCCATCTCTCCTAGCTAAAGAACCTCTCATCCTTCCATCCACTCCATCTCCCCCAGCTGAAGAACCTCTCTCCCTTCCATCCACTCCATCCCTCCCAGTTGATGAATCTCCCATCCTTCCATCCACTCCATCTCTCCTAGTTGATGAATCTCTCATCCTTCCATCCACTCCATTTCCCCTAATTGAAGAACCTCTCCTTCTTCCATCCACTCCATCTACCCAAGTCACTAAATCCCCCATCCTTCCATCCATTCCATCTAAAGATTCTACCCACTCACCTCTTGTCACACCATCCACACTAATCTCATCATTCCAAGATCTTGTTCTAGAGCATGTTCAAAAAATTATTGATCCAAGTCAAGATCCTACCATTTTATCCTCTTCATCTCAATATCCCCTATCATCCCCTATTCCAAGTCAAGATCCTCCCATCCCATATACTCCAACTCTTGATCCTCAATTTCCTCCTATCCAGACCATCCCACCAGCATCACCTTATCCCCTTGGTTTGCTTACATTCATCCATGATAGTTCACTCATAGTACAAGAACATCTCATATATACCACCCATTCTCCTCAATTGGATAAAGGACTTGCATAATGTTACCCAAAGAACAAGTATCCTACTTTAGATAAATCCTCAAAAAAATGAACTATCAAAGAAAAGGCTTAGGCCTACATGAGCAAGGTATTTTGGAGCCCGTCCATGTCAAAGCACATCTAGTATCTCATGGTCTCGATTACATATCCCAAGGCACTTCATCCAAAAATGTTGGTACAAATAATGAAAAATCCAAGTATGCTTCCAAACACCCCATTACATCTCCCCATCATTCCTCCAAATCATTTATCGACATCCCCCCTCATCCATCATATAAAGCTAAAACAACCATCCATCTTCCCACTTCATCCTCTAAATCCATTTTTGGTCCCTATATCCCAAAATCCACCTTCATATATTCCCCACATGAAAAATCCATTTTGAGCCATTATATCCCAAAATCTCATCCTCTATCTTTTCCTACTCATCCCTCCATACACAAATCCACTATCTCCATCACCCATCATAAACATCCTATTCCTTTCATTCCTAGTTAGGATCAACAAAGGAACATGTCCTAACATTCCATCCAACATCCTACCTCCATCACTTCACCCATATTCCCTCCATCTCCTACACCTTCGCACACTCCTTCAAAAGGCTACTAGCAGAAATTTGGATGTCGAATCAAAAATGCATAAAGCTAAACATCCACAACAATATAAAGATGACCATGTCCACTGAAAAAGACATGTTCCAATAGTGCAAAAGTTGATACAAAAATGCAATGAATCCCACAGGCCACAAATTCCCACTAAAGAAAATCCAAAAACAATGTGGATCCCAAAGCAAAAACAATTAGTGCATCCAAAAGAAAAATCTCTAATGGGATCCAAAGTTGCTAGTCCACCAGCTAAACATTCTCCCCCTCCATATCCTAAATCTATTTTGGGTCCCTATGTCCCAAAGCTACCTATCATAATGCCTCCATCATATTCACATGCTTACATCCATATTTCCTCTGCTCATCCCACATCCTTCACAACATGTGCTAATGTTGGTCCTGACAACTGTTACTTCTTATCAAGTTGCCATGAGTTTTATATCCAAAGTCATTCTATATAGTCTAGTCGGTTACTACTACCAAAATATTCAATTGGTATGCACAGTCTAGTCGGTTATACAAGAAAGTAGTCACAGAGCCCAGTATACATCGAGCTGTCTACCGAGTATCATTCTATGTCTACCGAGCAGCAAAGATGATTCACCGAGTTGATATACACCAAGTGAAACATGTTACCAGATTCATTGAACCTGGACATACATATGGAAACATGTTACAAGATCAAGGAACATAGAACCATTATCACATTGGAAATTGCACTTAAAGATTGTGTATGATTTCGAGGTCATCTAACCAATGAAATGTTTTGCATGATTATTCATTCAAGAAATCATGTTTGTAAGATCGAAGCAATGAATGGATCACCGACATAAGAGATCTATTTATACAACATGGATTGAGATCAGATATATACATGTAGTATGACAGAAAGGAAGATATAGAAATATATGAAGCAAGACATGTGAAAGCACTAAGTGTTATGACTGTTACAGAGACACAGAGGTCACCAAGAAGGATTTCAAAGAACAGTCAAAGAACAAAGTAAACAGAAGGGTTTACCGAGTTACTATATGGGTTATCGAGGTATGCTATAAGCAAGGTAATCTTATTTTGAGCACATAGAATCTGCTATAACATTCCAGATGTAAAGTTGCAGATAGTTGTAAAGATTTTATTGAAAATATTAAAGTTGTAAGAGAAACCTTTAACAGGGTAAAAGACTCTAAACAAGTCTATAAATTGTAAAGCCTCTAACCAGGTGTAGCATTTAGATTAAGTGTTGTAAAATCCTTTAGCAAGGTAGATCTAACATATCTTGATGCTCCTAATAGGGTAAGCTATCAGAAATAGCTAAACATGTAGCTCTAACTGAGCAACCTTTATTATTGCAGTAGTGAAGTTGTGGGTGCCATCCCCACTGCAATTTTTCTCTCTAACCAAGAGTTTCTACGTAACCAAAATATATGTGTTATGGAGTGAATCATGTATGATTGTTATTTATTTGTTTTAACTTTATGTTATGTTACAGTAGTTTTTGGTTTATGCATAATAGTAAAGATATTGTTGAAGAAAAGTTTTGAAGTACTGATTCACCCCTCCCCTCTCAGTACATTAGCTTTCCATATTGGGCCTAACAATTGGTATCAGAGCTTCAATCTTGGAAAAGGTTTTAATTTCCTAAAGAGAAAGATCTTATCAATGGAAGACTATAAACAATCTCAAAGGATTGTGTATCTACAAGAAGAGCTGGATCATGCTAATCAAGTGATTGCAGACATGCAAAGGCAAATGCAAAAATCTTTGAAAGTAAGAAGAAGATTATCTGATGATTTGTAGGACTCTCAAGAGTTAGTGGAACAAATTGAGACATCATCTGAGAACAGTATATTTGAAGAGACTGAAGAAATGATTGGAGTATTGAAAGAAAAGAACAAAGCACTGGCTGATCAACTAAAAGCAATGAAAAGAGAACATGAACATTTCAGCACATAAATGACTAAAAATCTTGATGCATTGAGGACAGCCAAGGATAAAGTAAGAGATCTAGAAAGAGAGAAACAACAACTTGAAGCCTTAGTATTTGATAAGAATGATGAAATCACAAGGTTGACTGGAATTCAACAAAACCTGTCAGATCAACTAGGTTATGCACATCATGAAGCAAATCTGAAAGATGATGAGAATCAAGAATTGAAACTTGAAGTATCAAGGTTGATCGAAGAACTTGAAATAGAAAAGAAATCCAAAGAAACACTGAAGAAGAGTTATGAAGCATCAAAGATGTTGGATGAGAAACTGAATACAAGAAGACCCAACAAAGATGCAGGACTCGGTTACAAAGGAAAAGACTCTACCGAGAAGGGGATCCATACTACCGAGAGAGGAGAATCATCAAAGCAAGTTGGAATCAAGAAGAACATCAAAAGAAAGAAGCCTATTTGCAACTACTGTGGAAATCAAGGTCATACTGCCAACATGTGCCAAATCAGAAAAGGTAAGCAACTGAATGTCACTAAGTCCATGGTTATTGTTACAATTGCAATAAATTTGGTCACACATCTAATCAATGTAGGACAAAGTCTATTAACAATTATTAGAAGCCAAAATTCAAAGGGTTTTGTAAAAACTACAATAGATATGGACATAGTACCGAGAAGTGTTGGTATAAGCAAAATAACTATATGTGGTATGCACACCGAGCAAATACTGGAAGCTACCGAACTCACAGAGATCTTAACCGACAATATGCTGCAGTACCATGGGATTACAAGACAAGGATATGGTGTGAATGTTGTGGAAGATATGGACATATAAGTGCCAACTGCTTTATAAGGTTTGGAATGAACAACCGAAGATCATGGAGAAATCCTAGTATGGCATGTTTTCATTGTCACAAAGTGGGACACTTGGCTGGAGATTGCAGAGATCAAGCTAGAAAAGACACTGAGGAAATAAAAGAAAAATTAAAAATGATTTGGAAAAAGAAGGAAATTGTGTCAAATGAAGAAAGCACCTTGCCTACCGAGTTAGGTGCTCCTATTCCAAACTAATCGATAAAGGTATGAAGGGACTGCATTCTCTCAAGGTTAAATCTTAACAGTTCCTACTTTATTATGTACTTAATTCAAACTCTGCATAGTTAAGATGTAATAGTAAGTTTGAAATTCTGTCAAAGTCTTTTGGAGCACTATACAAGAAACCTATCAAGTCGGTGAACACAAGAAGCCTGTCAAGTCGGTAAATGAAGGAAGTTTGGTTACTTGGTTAAAGCGCAAAAAAAAGGAAAGAAAGTTTAGGGGAACCGAGTGCATTTAATGTTTTTGACCTAACCTACACGGAGCCCGATAAGGTATATTGTGTACTTAAAGCATTTACGCGGTCATTTTTCACTCACCAAGTTTTCGAGAGAGCAGAGAAAAGCAAATCAAAAGCGATCAAACCTCCTACAAAGTAAAATTCAAGGTATTTACATTAATCTCAATGCATTGTTAAGCTGGTTTACCAATCTTATCAAGTTGTTATTATCTGCTAAGTGTGAAGCATATGCCATTTGAAAATCCTCAAACCCTAAGGATCTTTTGTTAGTTTTTATCTGAAATCTACAAATGGCACCTAAGATCCAAGATCCCATTGTTGTTAAGAATGTTGAAAAGCCCTCACTAAAATACTCGTTAACTCCCAAAGTTGCATCTGAACTGGATGACAAAACCGCATTTTCACTCATCCCAAATAGAGTGTTATTAGTCGAGGATGTGAGATTCTTCACCAAATGTCATGTTGAAGAACTCGGTCATGTTGAAATCAAAGACACATATGATGAATTGTGCACCGATGGTAAAATGGATAGAAAGTATGAGCACATTAAGATCAAGGGATTAACTGAAGCCCTAACCTATCCCCATGTGTTCAAACCCCAGTGGGTCAAGTTTGTTCTGAGTAGAGTTCATGATGACTTCATGTGGCTAGAAGAGCAACCGTTTAAGATTACCAAGGAAATCATTCATTTGATTACCGGTTACCCTATTTATGATCATGCTCGAGCTCAGAAAATGATATCATAGAAGGAATTGATCAGTTTAACCAGAGTAGAATTAGATTACAGAGGACTAAAATTGAACAATGTCACTAATGTAGAACTAAAATTTTCCATTAGAGTAATAGGTTACTGTTTCTTCCAATCGGCAAGGGAAAACAGTGTACCCTGTGCAGCAGTAGACTTAGCATACAAAATTGTGAAGAAAGGCATGAAAATTGATCTATGTGACGTGTTGCTGAAAAACCTATTTGAGAATCTGAACACCATCAGGAAGCCGAAGAAGAACAACTCAGCTAATACACTAAAGTTTGGATCACTACTTGTATGCATGTTTTTCTATTTTGAAAAATTCTTTCCATCAGTCGGTAAAGTTGTTTGGGAACTACATCGACCAATCACCCATTAGATCAATAACTTCATCAAGAAGCTAGGTGATAATTTTAATGATATTATGGATGATTACTTCAGTAAGTTTCAAGAGAAAATGCATAACAGGTTCCGGATTCCACCCAAGCTAGTAGAGAAATACAAAGATGACATATGTTTTGAAGTAGACACTGATTACTGTTATGTGAATGTTGTGGAACCAAGAACTCAATTTTTGCCACCTATGGGTTATGAGATTGATTTTGACATCACACAACAGCAAATTGATGCATTTCTCACATTACCAAGGCATGCTACCAAGCTGAGGTATGGAACCTATGAAGAAGTGAAAGAAAAAGTAAAAATGAGCATTGTAGTACCCAAAGCTACAAGAAAGGCAACAAAGATGATAAAGGCATTATCGGAGAAATTCGGAGAAGATTCTTCCTCCACATCTGTCAAAGGCACTATAGCCATTACCGAAGAGGAATCTGAAGCCCAAGAGGCAGCTATAACACTGAGCACCAAATTGCCTAAGGGAAAAGTGTTGAAAAGAAACAAACAGGATACATCAAAGGCCTCACCGACTCCTCCAGCAAAGCGACCTAACACAAGAGCATCTGCAGCTTCACCGAGTAAGAAAACAAAGAGTGTTATTGTTCCCAAGGTAACAAAAACTTACAAGTAATCTACTCGGAGATAGAAAAACAGTCTAGTGACACCGAATCTGAGGATGCAAGCAAATTTCAGATTGTCAAGAGCAAGAAGGTAAATGTACATAGTGTTGAAAATTTTTGTACTAATCTAAAGGAATATGGTGGATTTGGAGGATTCAGATATGTTAAGTATGAATCCAGAAATGATGATGGAAAGAGACAAATAGAAGAAGTTGTCATCTACACACTTTTGAAATTCTGATTGGTCCCATTAGAAGTCTCTAATTCTCTTCCAAAAGAATTATATGCACATATTGATAACAGGTGGCAATATGCCCTGGACTCAGAGAAACAGATCAGAGAAAGAAGTCTAGTACATCTCTTTCCTGACATGTCGGCAGTTGAAATAAAAGAACATCTGACAACCTACCACACAAAGTTCCTCATCAAACGAAAAGCCTTGAAACTGATGAATGGTCTGTATATTGAAGTGGAAAATGAGACAAAAGAAAAGTGGCAGGAAATCTTTAGAAACAAGGATGTCGGTGAGCAAGCTGAAGTTGAAATAGTTGATGTCACCGAGCAAGATCCTGATGTTACTGAGCAAGACCCTGTTGACACCATTCAAATAGACGAAGATATCATGGATAGCGAGGCACCTGAATAGGAAATGATAGAAGGCAATGCATATGCAAAACTTGTATCCAGTGAATCAGTCTTGGAACAAGTTTAGCCTTATCCACCGGTCAATCAACCTGTCTCAATCGAAGCCCCTCAAGATACAGATCAAGGCACCGAAGGTCACAAGTCTATAGCAGGAGAAGGTAGTACTCAAGAACAGACCTCTCAAGCACCTTCTAGCACTGAAAATGTTGCAACTAAGACACCAAGTACCGAGACACCAAAGGACACTACAGAGGCTAAAGAAACTGACCAAAATGTTGCCTCTACCAAGCAACCTACCGAGGGTCATCAAGCCTCACAAGCCATTGTCTTAGTTCAATCAGTGAAAGGAAAAGAAAAGAATATGAAAAAACATAGTTTCAAAGCAAATATATCGAAACCAATAGTGTTGCCCAATGTAGACATATCAAAATTAAAAGGGCAGGCACTCATTGAATTCGGTGAACTATGCAAAGCAAAGGCCGAACATGAAAAACAAATGGCCATACAAAAGAAAAATAAAGTACTTCAGAAGGTGGAAGAACTCTTAACATATATGCTACCTGAAGCTACAATAACCAAAGATGCAGCCATCCACATTCAACTGGATGAACTCCTAACCAAGATAGAGACATCTGGAGTAGATGCATCTGAATATTTGAGCAAGCTAAAAGACAAAGAGCTCACTGCAAAAATGATAGAAGAGGTACAGAAAGCTATAGCTATTGGCAAAGTTAAACTTGTCAAATTTATTGCTGAGTTGTCCCCTCAACTCAAGCACATTCTTTATTTATTTTAGAAACTCTGTACATTTTCTTTATTCATTAAAGACATCAAAATTAAAACAGAAGCAATTGAGAAAGAGATCACCGATCTCTCAAATAAGTTGACCACAGAGCCTAATTCAGTTCAAAATTTCTATACAAAGTTACAATAGCTCATGGCTCAAAAATTGGACCTAAGAAATGAAGAACACAAGATCAAGATGGACATAATGACACTTTAGACATTATTCCTTCCTCATCTTTCATCCATCCAAGAACAGATCAACCGAGCCACATACTTATCTACTACACAAGAGGGAAGCACATTAGATGGCTTAATTTCTTTATTGGCTGATATTCAAGCGTAGAATTCTTTAATGGACAGTGTAAAGGATGCCCTCTTTGTTGCTCTCACCAAAGCACAGACAAAGTTCAAATCCATTTTTGACCAGTTGCCACCACCGAATGGTAACTAAATTTTGATGTTTGTCAAAAAGGGGGAGTGATATAGTATTCAAAGCATCAAAGTATAGTATCAAACAAAAGGAGTGTAGTATACAGGGGGAGTATACCGAGCAGAGTGAGCAGAGTATCCAAGAGCACTAAACCGAGCAGTGAACAGAACAGTAAGCAAAGAACAAGAGCATCACACTGATCATTGATCATCAAGCATACAAAATCAAATTTTTGTACAGTATATTGATAAGGGGAGTATATCTGGATATACTATTTCATTGACTAATGTATATATTGTCAGTTTAGTCAAATTTTGCAAGTATATAGATTTTTGAGTTATAACTTTGAAAGTAGTTTTTGTCAAACATCTCAACTAATGTCAAAAGAGGAGATTGTTACTACTTATCAAGTTGCCATTAGTTTTATATCCAAAGTCATTCTATATACTCTAGTCAGTTACTACTACTGAAATATTCAGTCGGTATGCATAGTCCAGTCGGTTATAGAAGAAAGTAGTGACAGAGCCCAGTATGCACCGAGCTGTCTATCAAGTATCATTCCATGTCTATCGAGTTGCAAAGATGATACACCGAGTTGATATACACTGAGTGAAACGTGTTACCAAATTCATTGAACCTGGACATACATATGGAAACGTGTTACAAGATCAAGGAACATAGAACCATTATCACATTGGAAATTGCACTTAAAGATTGTGTATGATTTCGAGGTCATCTAACCAATGAAATATTTTGCATGGTTATTCATTCAAGAAATCATGTTTGTAAGATCGAAGCAATGAATGGATCACCGACATAAGAGATCTATTTATACAACATGGATTGAGATCAGATATATACATGTAGTATGACAGAAAGGAAGATATAGAAATATATGAAGCAAGACATGTGAAAGCACTAAGTGTTATGACTATTACAGAGACACAAAGGTCACCGAGAAGGATTTCAGAGAACAGTCAAAGAATAGAGTAAACAGAAGGGTTTACCGAGTTACTATATGGGTTATCGAGGTATGCTATAAGCAAGGTAATCTTATTTTGAGCACATAGAATTTGCTATAACATTCCAGATGTAAAGTTGTAGATAGTTGTAAAGATTTTATTGAAAGTTTTAAAGTTGTAAGAGAAACCTTTAACAGGGTAAAAGACTCTAAACAAGTCTATAAATTGTAAAGCCTCTAACCAGGTGCAGCATTTAGATTAAGTGTTGTAAAATCCTTTAGCAAGGTAGATCTAACAGATCTTGATACTCCTAATAGGGTAAGCTATCAGAAATAGCTAAACATGTAGCTCTAACTAAGTAACCTTTATTAATGCAGTAGTGAAGTTGTGGGTGCCATCCCCGCTGCAATTTTTCTCTCTAACCAAGAGTTTTTGCGTAACCAAAATATATGTGTTATGGAGTGAATCATGTATGATTGTTATTTATTTGTTTTAACTTTATGTTATGTTATAGTAGTTTTTGGTTTATGCATAACAGTAAAGATATTGTTGAAGAAAAGTTTTGAAGTACTGATTCACCCCTCCCCTCTCAGTACATTAGCTTTCCATATGGGCCTATCCCCCCGTCACACTCACTTTCCCTCCTTCCATCCAAACACTTACCACTACCATATCCCTTACATTCCCCATCAAAACCATCTAATCCAAGCCTTTACATAATCCACTCCTTCCTAATAAAGTTGTACCAACATCTAGTGATCACTCCAAATGGGCTCCTAATACCTTGATATGGAACTTTATTCTTGAGTCCTCCATCCATCTATCCTCCAAATTCACTTATCCTCATCTATCTCCATCCATGAATTTCCTCCCAAAAATTAGAAAAGTCCAAAAGAAAAATGAGAAAAAGAGGAGAGAAAAAATTTGTCCAGTGGTGAAAACTTGGCAAACGGGTGCCTTGGAAAAGTACCATGATGAAAACCTAGCAAACAGGCATCATGTGTAGTTTCCCCTCATCCTTTTTCTCTCTACACTTGGGGGCAAGCTCTTCTGCCCATCTGGTCATTTTCTTCTCCATTCCATCTGCCTACCATATCTATCATATCACATGCATTTCATTTCATCCATCCTCCTTGGATCTTGATGAAAATAAAAGGTCATCGTGTATACATGCTTTCAACACCTCTTGGCTTTGATTTCTCTATCACACTTTTCCTTCATAGTTAGTATCCACCCATCACCCTATCTTCCATCTGCTTCCCTCAAGATTCTTATCCTCTAGTCAGTTATCTTATGATATCCATCCATCCACCAATCCTTGAACCTCTCAATTCCTCCATCGCTTCATCTGTAACCCGATCCATCCACCAATCCTTTTCCTCCATCCACGCATCCTTATCTTCCAGTTCCTCTATCCCTCAATCTTATCATATCCATCCATCCACCAATCCTTGGACCCCCCAGTTCCTCCATCGTTTCATCCATAACCTGATCCATCCACCAATCCTTTTCCTCCATCCACCCATCCTTATCTTCCAGTTCCTACATCCCTCCATCTTATCATATCCATCCATCCACCAATCCTTGGACCTCCTAGTTCCTTCACCATTTTATCGATAACCTGATCCATCCAACAATCATTTTTCTCCATTCACTCATCTATCCACTCATCCTTCATCTATCCCATATAATCCTTCATCCATATCCATTCATCCACCAATCCTTTTCATCCTATTATCCATCCTTTCATCCCTCTTCTCATATCATTCTATCGCCTCTTGCATCCTTTGTCATTGGTATTTACCTCTAGGCTACCTCCACACAATCCAATGCCATCCATCCAATTAAATTCCCTGCATTTTCATTGCATCCACCTTTTCTTTGTGCGGTATCCCATGGTACCCACCTTCCAATCATTTTGTCTACTCCTCGCAATCCACCATCACGTACAAATCTTGTCCATCTTCCTCAGATATACAAGGTCAATCATCCATTTGCATCCATGGTCTTCTTCCCAGCCTTGATCACAATCCAATCATCATCAGGATGCATCCTTCCCAATCCTTGTGTTGTTTTAGGATATATCATTCCCACATCAACAACACCCCATCTATCATCAATCTCTCATGGATTTTCATCTTGACTGGGGCAACATCATGTCTATCCTTGGGTCTTCTTCTATCATCCATAGTCTCTTTTACATCTTGTAAATAGTGTCTTGTGCATAATCTCGGTCTTGCATCTCCATCTAGGTTCGCTTGTACATGTGTCCTTAGGTATCATCCTTTGCGTCGATCGTGTCCTTTGAGATCATATCCCATTAGCTGGTCCTTCAACAATCATCCTTGAGCATCTTTGCCATCATGATCCTATCAGATCCTTTTGTCGATCATCATGTATCTATTATCCTGGTGTTGTTTTGAGATGTATCCTTCCTCAAGTCAGACATTATCCAATCCTCATCCCATCAGTTATCCTTTTGGAAAAAGACATTTGAGATACTCATGTTGGCTTTGATTCTTTTTTATCTTTTTAAGCTCTTGTGGGCTCTTTTTCCTCTTGGTCACCATGGTCTTTAATATCATGGTGCGCTAGGAATAACATTGCTCAGGATGTGATCTTGTTGCTTTTGGTTTTGCTTGGAATGTCTTTTGTATGTGTCCCTTGTTGTACCCTCATGAGGTCTTTATCATCTCATGGTACATTGGGGCATATATTTTTTGTGTGGTCATTCTAGCATCATTTCCTATAGGGTCTCTGTAACTCTATGTGATGTTGTATTGGCCTGTGTGTTTGTGCATGTGTCAGTCCATGCATTGGCTGTCAAATTCCACCCTAGTTCTCTATACCTTGGTTAACTCATAGACAATGCTATATCAAAATAAATGTTCACTACATGGCATCCTTTTTTACGTGGATGTTCGCGCTCCATGATCTTCCTCATCATCATTGCATTTCCATTTGCATTTGCTCCCTCCCTTCCTCCTTGGAATGTGCGCACATTCTCTTGTCCATTTCATCCCTTGCCTCGTCCTCTTTCTTTTTCTCTATTTTTCTTTCTTTTCTTTTGCATTCCAGTGGGTTCACAATCTCGCACTTTCGTGTTCCAATGCGTTTGTCATTCCTGCCATTTCACATTCCAACAGGTTCACATTCCTGCACTTTCACGTTCCAGTGGACTCACATTCCCACACTTTCGCATTCTAATGGGTTTGCATTCCCGCACTTTCGCATTCCAGTGGGTTTGTCATTCTCGCCATTTCGTGTTCCAACGGGTTCACATTCTTGCACTTTCGCGTTAACCTTTTCCCTTTTATCATGTCTCCCTCCCTGGGTATCCTTTTTGGATGTCGTTTTTGCCTTCCGCTTTCATTTCTTGTCCCCTTTCTCTTTATCTATTGGGACACTGTTTCTTTCAAGATGTCACCCGAGCTCCCATTTTCCCGTGCACCCTCTCAAAGGGGCACCCCTTCCCTCATTCTCCATTCCTTTGTCCACTTGGGGCATTTTCTTGCTCCCCTTTTTTCTGCCCTCCCAAGTGTCTTTATGTCTTTGCACCGACGCTATTCTAGTGCCACCATGAAGAGGGGCAAAATGTAGACACCTAAATTTGGCTAATCAAATTTAAATCCTATTCTTCCAATTAATTAATTTCTCTATCCCTTTCTTCTAATTAATTAATTCCTAATTAATTAATCTCCCAATCCTATTCTTCCAATTAATTAATCTAATTAATTAATTTTCCTATCCCTTTCTTCTAATTAATTAATTCCTAATTAATTAATCCCCCAATCCTATTCTTCTAATTAATTAATTCCCCAATTGATTTCCTCCTAATTAATTAATCTAATTAATTAATTATCCTTGTTGTCCATCCCTTTTGATTAATTATGTTAATTAAATAAATATTCCCTTTCCAAGCCCATTGATTGATTAATTTAATTAATTAATTTGGCTCAAATTCCTATTTGAGCACATGGCTCCTAACTTTTCTCCCTATCCTCCTTCCAATCCTATCCTAACCAACCCTATTCTTCCAACCCTTTTCCCTAGCCTAGTCATCCCTCCAACTAACCTTATCATATCCCTTCTAACCTCGCACACATGTGTGCACATCCCAACCAATTCCTAATTTTGGAGAAAATATCCTATTTTGGGTGGCCTTTTCCAAAATTGACATGTGTCCTCATGGAAACATGTCATTCCTTTTCCATCTAGTTGAGCCACTTGTCCTTTTATGGAGGACAAGTGTCTCCTCTTCACCTCCCCTTCCCTTCCTCATATTGCCTATTTAATCCCTCATTTTTAGACCAAATCTTCTCTGATCCACTTTCACTCAACTATATCATCACTCTGTTGAATTATCACTTAACTCACACTTCAACTTTTATCATTCATCATTCATCATTTTACATCAAAATCATGGAGCAATATCGAGCATCTGAAGCTACGTCATGAGCACACGTCCAATCATGAAATAATCAAATTAAAGGAGGAATAATGGTTCACATTATTTATCATTTTGTTCTTCATTTTAGTTTTACCATTCTAATATTGAGGTTTATGATGTATTGTGTTTGCTTGATTAATTAGATTTATTTTTAGTCCTTAGTATTCGCACACACATTTTTCATCACACACTTAGTATACCAGAATCCAGTGCAGGCACCTCTTCGTCCGGTATCTGAGCATATTGCTTCAGCTCAGGGGGAGTTTTCTAAAGAAAAATCATTTGTTCCTCCCTATCTGAGTGGATCATGTCATCATTCCAGCATGACTATGATAAAGAGAGTATCTGATAATCAGAGGTTTGTGCTGACATCATCGACAAAACACTCTTTGGTGGCAAAACCCTAAGGTGATTTTTAGCAAGATAAGTATTGATGTTTGAAGTCAATTTTTCTTTATAATGCTTGAAAGTATTGTGAACAATAGAAGAGCAAGAGATAAAAGCAAGTAATCATGGAAGGCAAGATGATTGTCAGAGAATCAAGCAGCGAAGAATTTCAAGTTGTGGAAAAGGTATTTTTAGATGAATTTGACCCAGAGAAGATAATAAATGTGGAAAAGAATCTGAGTGACGTAGAGTTGCAGAAAATCAAGGAGTTAGAGCATAAAGGACTCGATCTATGGACATAATTTCTCTAGTTTGATGATGAGGAAGTGATTAGAGTGATCCTTAGTCATGTGCAAAACAATTTCATCGTGTTAGATAAGCCTTATCCAATCATGAAGGAGGTTATCTTGGTTATTACTAGCTTGTGTGACAATGGAGTCATTCTAGTTAAGAATTCAATAAATAATAAAGAGGTTGAAAACCTAAACGATGTAACAGATGATCAATAAGCATTAATCATTAAAAAAATTATCAACACATGTTGTGAGGTATGTTGCATATGGTATTTCCTACAAGATATATTTTAGGATTAGGGAATGTTCCACTTCAACTATTGCAGTTTATTTGGCACATATGCATGTGATGGAAGATAGAATGTTTGAATTGTGTGAATTGTGGTTAGAAAACATTAAGATGTGAGAAGAGAAGAATTGCCCTTTCCAGTTTTGATCATTTCTTGTTTGCTTATCTATGTATTGTTTGCGATCCCTTCTGGCAAAACAAAACATTTTATGGGAATCTAGTGTTCCAGTTGCGAGGTAGATCTTTGGATATCTGAATGGGTTGGACAAGAGAGAGGAGGAATGCAATGCTTATTTTAAATCTTTCTTGAGTATGTGGAGTGTTGGTCTAGTATCCCCTGCTACCAGTTCTACTAAAGGAGGTTCTTCTTCTGATAAGAGGAAAAGAAGATATTTTGTGTCTATGAGTGTCTTGGAATCTAAAAAATAGAAAGAAGGATCAGAAAGAAAAAGATGTTGTAATAATTGAGGATCCAAAATCTCCTGTAGTTGAGGGAGAATTAGTTGTTGCAGAGTAGGAGGCAAAGGAATCTGGGGATGAATCCAATCTGCTAGAGATTGTTGGCAGTGTTGATGGAATCAAGAAAATTGGTAAGATGTGGTTGACTTCAGTTCAGTCAGATAGAATTGAAAATATTCTGATGAATCATTTGGTCCTAAACAATGTCAAAATTGAGGATGTTGGTAATATGCTTTCGGAGTCCCTGTGTAAAATTATTAAGGAAAAATTACCTAAGAAATATGTTGATACTGATATTTTAGTAGAGAAAGGTATTGATATGCAAAATTATTGAAGGACTATGATGATGCAAAGAGAGCACTATCTATATGCATTAATGAAATGAAAGACTTTATCCGCAGTGCTAGCAAAATATACATGTATTGTCTTTCATGTTCGGCAGTTGTAGTGAAGCACAAAGCTAAGATTGATGTTGTTGAGAATGAATTAAGTTCATTAGGCAAATCTTTTTATTTTCTAAGTGGAAGAGATGGGGAGTAGAGGAAAAAAATAAATTCTCTTCAAACTGAACTATTACTTCTGCAAAGGCAAAGAGAAGATTTTGTGAGAGTTTTCTAGAAGGTAAAGGAAATTGTTCAAGCAAAATTGGAGCATTTTTTAGCATTGCTTAACAGTGCAGTTGAATATAAGCAAAATCCATCTGCTCCAGACATATTTTCCCATGCTATTGATTTGTTGGTAGAGTGCAAGAGTTTGTCAGTTAGTATTAAATTGGCTATTCATTCTTGGGAAGTTCTTCTTCTAAAACTGAAGGAGAAATACAAGCTAATCTCTTAGAAGAAGAGTCGTTGAGAGTTCTTTTACATTGGCACACATTTTTTAACATTTCTCATTGCAATTGAAAGAATTCATTTTTATTTTCTTTCTTTTTCTTTTTCATCAAAGGCATCATTTGTCCTTGATGTCAAAGGGGGAAAAAAATAATTGGAGAAAAGTTTTGGAGTGAGGAGATACATGAGTTAGGAGGATTTGAATGCATATATGTTTTTGAGTTGTTTTACCATCAATGACAAAGGGGGAGATTGTTAGACTTGTGTGAATATTGTCATTGATGTCATTGGTGTCAAACCTATTATCCAGTTTGGTCTGGATGATAGACATGTGTAGATGATGTATACAGTTTCGGTATTGCTAGAAGATAGGTATATATGAGATATGATACAATAAGGCATAGATGATCTACTAGAGTGACTTACAAAGATAGGAATCTTGAAGTATGTTTATTTTGTTTATACTTTGTCCCGGTATTAGTTGTATGTTCAGGTATCAGTCATGATATTTGTATCCTTCATATTTTGCGGTTAGGTATCTCTAGTGTGTATGGAATTTGTATTTTGGAGTTTGGAGTTGCTATGCTTGGATTTTTGTGTTTATGGGTTCATATCTATGGGTCCAGTTGACCCTAATTCTATTCTGGTAATTAAGGTATGTGCATCAATGAATAATTGTATAAAGGAAGCATGTAGAGATCTCATGGAGGTCGACTTGGTTATCATGTTTGTGTTTAAGGGTTTATTGGATTGTGTGTTGTTCCAAGCATCATGCTTGGCCGATATATTATCTTGGCGTGTAAGCTTTCTGGTATATATAAGTGTATGGATATGTATGTGTGAGTGTGTGGTGAATACAAGTAAGTGTGTAGTGTGTGGAGTGCCAGTTGTGGACAACAAACCAATTGAAGTAGAGTCAAAGTGTGAACAATATTGTAGCAATCCCTAACTGGATTTGCTACAGGTGTTTGGTTTGACATAGCAGTGTTCCAATAATCCTTCATCGCATATGCTACAATGGATAGTGGTAAAGAGATCTTTTAATAGATCTATTGTAAGTGTTTGTGAGCTTAACCTAGAACTAATTTCATGCATTTGGAGATGCAACTTTCCTCAGTTCGTTTGTATCTGTTGTAGTGAGCATTTTGACAGTGGGTTGCTTTTGTATTTTGGTAGTGAGCATTTTTCTGGGTAGTGAGCCCACCTGCAGTGAGCATTCTAGCAGTAAGCCACCCTTTATAAAAATCACCTTGATCGGTGTTTTATATTGATAACTAACACTCTCTATGGTTTTTCTCATTTGGGTTTTCCATGTTTAAAATTGGGTTTTTCTTTTGTGGCTATATTTTCATGTTCATTTTGCATTTGCTATTTCATGTTGATAAGCTTCATTGATAATATTGTTATATTAGTAAAGAGTTTAGAAGTTGTGAGAAATTTTTAGAATCTGTGGGAATAGTGATTCACCCCCCCTCTCAGCATTCTAGTCCATTCAACCAATTCAACGACACATTATTTTACCCTCTCAAGGTGTAAATCAGGTCCGTAGACCCGATTTGCATCTCACATTCAAATAGCATTATCCTAGATGCAAATTGGACCTACAAACCTAATTGACACCTACAATTAGAATTTTTTCTATGTAGAAAATGTAAGTGATACAATTTATTACTTAAAAATTTTCTAAGTATGAAAAAGAAAAATTTTACTCTTGGAGAACCTTTGAACACAAACAGTATAAGGCCTTTTCAGTCTTCTTGCTCCAATGAAGATTTTTTGTCTAACTCTGGAGGTTTTTCTCAAATATGTTGCAGTCACAGTTTTCTACCAATTGACTTCACCTGCTTCGAGTTAAAAAATGAAGTTCAAAAAGCAAAATCACTATCCTACCTTTTCACAATCCTCGGTGGCATCCAACATTGAGCATATCAAGGATACAAAGATTGGTCATGTAGACCTGGATGAGTGTGTCAAAAGGGTTGAGAATCCTCCTAATTACTATTTTATGGAGCCCACTATCAATAGTAGTATACATTTGGTCACATCTTTACCCATGTCAGTTTAGAATCATGACTTTGTGCTTGCCTTGGCCAATCATTTTAATCCAATGAGTAGAAGTGTCAAAGATGTTGATGGGAATAAGGTGCTGGTTTTGGATGAAGATTTCTTTGATACATTGTTCAAGTGTCTAGATATAGATCCTTTTGCCAACATAAATATAGAGTAAGCTGAGGATTATTATTAGAAGAATTCTGACAAGCATAGGAGGATCATTAATGATAATTGGTTAAATACTCCTAGGCCAACCATTGCCAGGTGGCCCAAGGCTTTTCCTCATAGTGATTTTAAAGAAGAAGTAAATGACCTAATCACTCTTCTTAGTAGGATAACAGGTTTGCCAACTTTAGATACATACTATGAATGGATATATCAGTACATTCATGTCATAAAGCAAAATAACAAGAGGATATTTTGGGGAAAACAAATAAGTGATGCACTTTAAGATCAGCTTACCAAGGTTCCTACCACTCTGAAGTTCTACATGACTTCATACTTAGTATATGTTGCAATAGGTATGTGAAATTTTCCAGGCCTATCCATAGAAGGTGACAAAAGGTTTGTTCTTGTTTGGAAGAACTATCCTAAGTTGACTTTTAAGTAGAGTCAATATCATTTCAGAAGAGTCAATGATGCTTTCTTAGGTCACTTTTTTCTATTTGTTTGAAAAGAGTCAGGAAAACAATAGCATTTGAAATAAAGCTTGAGAAATGGTTAATTAGTATCGATGCATGTTCCTCCAATTTCTCACCTTCACTTACCTCAGAGTTGGTTGTTTTGATGACCAACCTTTCATGCTTCCTAGGTACCCATCCGACAAGATTGTCTTGATGGAATTGGCATGGAAAATGCTATATGTTCATGAGAAACAATCAGGTTCACATAGGTCAGGGTTCAAGTTTTATTTGTCCATTGGGAGATGTTCAATTGATTCAATTTTCAAAGCTAGAGCAATGGATTAAGAAATGAGAAGAGTTACAATGAAATTCTTTAGAGCTCATAAGGACTTTGATGATAGAGGTATGAAGAACAAGTTGAAAAGATCCTATACCCATGTTCACAAGATTGAAGATATTTGGATAGACTATAAAACAGAGAAGGATATAAGAAAACTTGACTACTATCGTCTCACCAAAGAGCAGATAATTGATTTCAACTTGGTAGATGTACCTAAAGACCTTCATGAATATATTAATATTCTTGAGCCCGTGTTTGAGACTAAGAAAATTTACAATACTCTGTGTCCTTTGATTAAATGGTCACAAAAGGAAGTTGTTTCTATAAAAACCCGGTTTCAAAATATTCTTGCAAACACTAATGTGTGGCTCGCTTCAAAAGGCATCCAGCTTAAAGAATTCACCATGGGTTTAGAAGAAGATATTGTAGGACCTATTGGGAAGAAATAAAAAAAAATGAAGAACATACAAGATCTTGTTGCTTCAATTTTTTCTCCTAGATTCAAATTTATAGTGGGAAAAGGTAAAGGAAAGGAGAAAGCTAAATCATCTACTCCAAGTTCTCAGGAGGAGAATGAACTAGAAATAATAGGGGAACACTTGGATTATGAACCACTTGATTTGGACAATGAACCATTAGATGATGAAGGTCACTATGAGGATCAACTTGGAGAGGAAGAGCATGAAGAGAAAGAGGAAGAATTTGATGAGGAAATCTTACCAAAAACCTCAAATGATGGAGAACTAGAGAAGGTTCAAGAGAAATTTTCTTAAGCACCTAATCTGGTAATAGTCATTTCATCTTCACAGGTTTCTATTCCTACTTTTGTGTCATTTGGATCTACAATTTCATATGTACCAACAACTTCTACTATTGCATCATTACCAGCTAGAACTGTTATTCCTAATGTTACTCATGTGCCTATTAATGAATCTGCATTAGAAACCCCTCAAGACAACAGTGTTGAAGTGTTCTCCTCACTACTAGAAGTAACTTCCATCATGTTAGATGATTTTTTGAAAAATTCTTGGTAGAAATTGGTTCTAAGCCTAATGAGTCATCCGTTGAAAATCCTCCAACCGTTGCTATTACAGCTTCTACTTCCCATATAATGGCCACTATTGCTCAGAATCAAGGGATTTCTTCTCAAACATTGGTTTCTATTTTTGAAAATGGTTCTGCACTTACACCATGGTTAGTTTCAAATACTCTCAAAAGAAAGAAACAGGTAATTTTTCTTGATGACTTTAATTTTGGTCAATTAGTTCTTGACAAGCCAAAGTATTACCAAGAAAGCCAAAACTATATCAAGGATAAAAATTGATCAAGCTAGAAATAAGTATGTTGAAGTTGAAGAACTTCCTTTGGATAAAAATGCAGTTGAAGTTCAAGCAGAGGATTTCACTATGAGAAGAATAGATCTTGGTAAATAGACCCGTGATGTTACCAAGAAACATGCTCAAGAGGCCTTCCAATCTCTCATTGTTAGATTTGATGAGGAGAAAGTTAAGAAAGATAAGCTCAAGGCTCAAGTATAATTACTCACATATGTTTTAATTAAAATCACTAAGTCTATTGAGATAGTTGATCTAGTAACTTCATCTATTGATGTAGGAGCCATCAAACAAGCTAAGAGGCTCACCTCAAGGGGCACGGTAGTAGGTGAGTAGATGGATAGAATGCAAACTCAAGGAACGCACCTTTTGACTTAAACTATCAATTTTATTGATAGTATTCAAGGTGTTGAATCTGAATTTGGTACAATACTTGAAGCATTAAGATAGGGTATTGAAACACATGATAAGAACTTTGAAGCCTGACTCAAGTTGAGAGATTTCCCTTTGGATGTTTTGGTTGACAATGGTCTTGTTCCTTCAAGAAAAAATCTATGTACATCATAAGGAACTTCTAAAACATAGAGTGGAAGTTTTGGAGGAATTAGTTGAAGACATTAAAAAGGCCAGGAAAAAAAATGAAAATACTATAAAATAAATCTTGGCCAAGATCACAAAATTTTCTTCCAAATGTCCAATGAAGAAAATAATATATTGCCCATGGATTCAAGTATTCAGCTATTCAACTTTTTCATCTAGAATGAAGTAGAGCGAGAAGATTACTCACTTTCCTCACTTGATAAGTTGATAGGAATTATTCAATCCATTTTTGATAATCTGGAATATCTCTTGAATAAATCCAAGAAAGAGCGTACTCTATTGGAAAATTTGGTTACCAAAATATAAGTTATCTTTGATTATGAAGATGAACCTGATAATGCAGAGATCCAAGCTTCTCTCCAAAAGTATCCTAAATTTCTAAAGAAAGATGGAGATGACGAGGCCCAAAATGGGGCTCCAACAACTTAGTTATTTTTATGCATTTTTCAACTAGTGTTATTTTGTACTCTCAATCGACACTTCAAGTGTCATTTTGCATATATAGTTTTGCATTTAGGAGTGCATAAGTTCTAAGTCAAATTGAACTATTTCTTTGACAATCTTGAATTAGTTGAAAATTTTCTATTTTTTGTTGTTACACCTCACCTATATATATATATATATATATATATGAGGGTTCTCTTTGTAATTAGAATCTTTAATTTTATGCAATAAAACTCTGCCAAAGTGAAAAACAAAGTGATACTTTGTGTTCAAATTGTGATTTTGGAAATTCAATCAAAATAAGAAGACAAATATTGGCTTTCAAAATTTGTGTTGGAATCATCTTTGTTTATGATATAGATGTTCTTATGTCATTTATGTCATATATTCTTGAGAGTTTGAGTTGAGCAGTGTGATTTGTGTGACATAATGAAGAGTAATTCGAATTTGCTAACTAGACTTTGTATTGCTTTGGGAATTTGGAAGTAAAATTGTGTGTGGATGATAAGTTAAATACTTTGAGCATTACTTTATTATCTTTTCAAAAATTTCATTAATTGTATTCAAGTAGCAACATAAAGAATTTGTGCTTCATTTGTTATTTGGAAAAAATATTGGTTAAAAGAGTTAATTTTAAAGACGTCGATAGGATAGTAGTAAGATGAAGACTTTGAGCTTCATTACTATTTTTTTGTCCCATAAATAATTTTCAGAAAAGCAAGCAACGGGAGGCTTTGTACTATAATGGACGCTTTGCTTCTAACTAGTATAGATTTTTCAATTACTACAAATAAGAGTTGTTATAGGTATTAAGAAAGGAAATATATTCTAGATAAAGAATTGGGAAAATACTTACTCTGAAAAAAGAGAGTTTAAGTAATTGTCTCATCATGGATTAGTGTAAATTTAGTAGATAAAATAATATCAAATATAGATTGCAGTAGAAAGGGGGAGCCTTCCCTTAAAAATAGGAGAGATTGTATATTACCTTTTGAAAGATATTGTCTTGCATACTGTGGTGAAAACCCATATTTTGTAAACCTCCCTGAGTTTACAAAATTTTCACCCAACAAAGCTAAAATTAGGGTAAATAGGTAAATATTGAAGATATTGAGCATAAATAGTGATCTTTAGTCATTGACCTATAGTCATTGTATAGAACCACCGACCTGAATCTGACTAGAAGAGCATGATTAAAATTTGTTCCCAGAAGTTTAGCCTGATTTTTTAATATCGTGCTGCTAGTTGCCTTGGTTCTCCAATTTTTTCTCCGTAAAAATGTGAACCTGTTTGTCTCTACGAATCCTATCAATCCTCGTGAATGCGGCTTTGTACATGTTTCCTATAGATAGAAAAGGAAAGAGAAATTGTTGGGAATAGGGGTTTGCCTAAGTCAAACCCTGGTTTATGAATTAACCTTGAATGAAATAATGCAAATATTGAAATAAATATTGGAAATATATACCATAGATTTGCAATTATTGATGATGATGCTTAGTTCTTTGAATTTAATCACATATGTTGTATGAAATGGCATTAACATGACAAAACCCTAATCACACGCACATGCTTGAATAAGAATGATGTAAATCATGCTCCATAATGATTGAATGATGAATATGCAACCTTGAAGATCTCTAAAAATACTTGATAATGAATGCTTTATGGATGCGAGAATGATAGATTTCTTGTAGCAGAGACTTAGAATTGATAGATGAAATTAGGTTGATAAAATGTCTTTATATAGGGGTATCTTGGTAAATTAATGATTAGGATGACCTCCAATTATCATGTGGAGCCATGTGGATGAATTCATGTTGGGGAAATACAACACCTACCCTAATTCAAATTTGGGCCCCATTAAGAGGGACCATGGTCCTTCTGCATACAAGACCAAGATAAGGTTTATGGTGAAGAGGTACCTCACCATGGGACCCACCAATGGGTGTTCATGGCCTCAAAGTTATATAATAGGCAAGAAACAAACCTAGACAGGTGATGAGGAGAGGACACACTAAAGTAGGGGCACAAACATGAGGCTTAAATTAGCTTGGTGATAATTTATGATGTTACATTTAGCCCCCACTTTAACGGGAGTACTAGCCTATGCAAATACTCATGGTAAAGTAGATGAAAGATAAAAGAAAAGAGAAATTAGGAGAACAATCACAAGGAGATAAGACATCACTAATTTTGAGGAACTAAGGCCCCAATATTATGATCCTAACTCACTCAATTACATGCAAGGGCACATAAAACAAGATAAAAACAAAAGGAAAACAAAGACAAACAAAGACAAAAAGTCAAAAGAAACACAACGCAAAAGCTAAAAACCAAAAAAAAAATCCCAAGTCAACTAGCTGAAGAGACCTCAATATTAAAATGTCTCAACCACTAATATCACTCTTGAAAATGCCATCTCAAGAACACAAGTGATCACATAAAAAGAATAAGAGCATGCATCACCCATGAACTACAAATAGCAAAGCTATGATCTCATGACAACAAAGGGGAGACATGGATACACATTCTAGATGTGTTTTTCTAGGTAATCTATGAGAATAAGAGTGGGAGAAGACATGGATACACATTCTAGCTATGTTTTTCTAGGTGATCCATGTTGGGGAGGAGAGTAGGAATAGTTTAGTTGTATTTTTCTAGTTCCACTCATCTTATTGTGTGTAAGGGGTGTCTAGTATCAGGTGTTAAGCATCTCGTATAAGAGTTTTCTTTCTCAGGTTTTGAGCATGCAACAACCTGTGTAAGACATGAAATGAAAGTACAAATGTGTTTGGTATTAGGAACATCTCGTGTAAGAGTTTGTTTGCTTTGGTTACAAGAATGTATAACCCCATGTAAGACAAAGATATGTGTGGTTTCGAGGACATATCGCATAAGATTTTGTTTGTTATGCTTTCAATAATGTGTACCTTGTATGATACATATATGAATGTTGCATATGGGGCATGAAGCATCTCGTGTAAGAGTGTCTTTTCTCTAGTTTCAAGAATGAACATCTCAATTAAGATATGCAAAAATAAAAGGGCGATATGTATTCCCCCCCCCCCCCCCAAGATGTCAACCTAGGATTATGTTGATATCTTAAGGAAGATAGAAACAATGATACCCACCTTCAACACCAAGGAGATATCCTTTTAAACAAAAATGTTCATAAATCCAGGTCAAAGAGGCAATACTCTTACAAGCAAGGATAAGATAGTTGAAAAACAAATATCTTGCAACAAGTGTGAAGGGAATTATTGGAGGAGAAGAGATCTTTGCTCAAAAGACATTTACCTACAAGAGGAGTTTCTTGAACAAAAATAACATCTTCTACCAAAAGAAGGGAAGAAGAAAAAGAATGCCTACCTTCCTCCTATTGCTAGGTGAAAGAGATTCTTGATGAAGGATGACACACTTTAGACCCAAAGTGAAGGGCTTGTTTATAATAGATAGACATTTCCAAGTGTAAAATAGGTTGTAGTAAAGGATACACACCTCTTGCATAAGAGATAATCCTTGAGAAAACAACAACTTCACACAAGGAATGACATCAAATCATAAGCAAACACCACTCAACAAAGGAAAAGTGGATCCTTAGACAGAATAGGAAATATCATTACCCCCCAAGCATAAGGACAATGAGAAGAATTATACAACCTCTAAGGAGAGATTATACATTAGAAAATGCACTATATACTCACATGAATGAATTTTTAGTGCAATAAAGACATCAAGATATGCAAAATGCCACTCTTAATAAGAGGTAATATTCAAAGAGAAAGAGAGATTAAGATGAAGGAACACAAACTCCCCTAAGGAGAGATTAATCATAAGAGACATACCATTTCATGCAAGAAAGGACATCAAAGTATGAAAAATGCAACCCCTAAAGGGAATAATGAAACCTTAGATAGAGAGAAAAGGTACTATAATATTCTTGCCCCCCAAGCATAGAGGAAAGAATGAATTATTTTGCTGCCCCAAGATGATTGATATTGAAAAAGCATCACCTCTTATGATAAAGATCCCCCAATGAAGTTAAATACTAATGTCATTGGGTGAGGAGAAACATGAAGGGTGAATGGAGTGTTAAGGCACTACCTCTTCACCAAGGAAGAGTGCAAGATCATCTGTAAAAGATATGCGAGCTCTATCATATTAATCTTGAACAAATGTTTTAAATTCTTTATAATTTACAAGAGAATGAGAATAACTATGATGAAAAAGACAATGTGCATCACCTTCCTTATGCTTATAATTGTAATCAAGTTTAATGAAAGGAAAAACAACATTCTTTTCATACTTCAATCTTGAAAAGATTCTAGTAGCTAATTTCTCTTGGTCATCGATAGGAGTAAGTCTTATCTCTTGTGATGTAGGACAAGGGTTATTAGAAGGAGATGAATTGTCATCAATGATTTTAATAGTTCCATTATCAACTAGTTCGTGCATACTTTTTTGAAAATTTGGACAATCATTATCATTATGGTCATGAGTATGATGATATGAACAAAAAGGAGTGTTTGAGGAAGAAGTACCTTTAGATGGATGATAGGTTCTATGTATTGCAAGATACTCCTTAATGTTTTCAATTCTAAAGAGATCATCCATAGGTGAATGGTGAGGATGTCCTAAACCTTTGGTACTAGTTTGTGTAGGAGGGTTTATAGGGACTCTAATTCTTTGTTCAAATTTACCAAGTCCATGTCCTCTAAATCCTTGTTTTGATATTATGTTATAGCCACTCCTATAAGAATGTTTTAATTGAAAAGAAGGAGCAGTATTATAATGAATTTCTTTTGTAGTGTAAGTATATCTAGAAGGAACAAAGGGAGAAGTAGATGAAGAAGGTGTAGACTCTAAGTCTCATGTACCCTTTCGAGGAGTTAGTTTCTTTTTGTTTTCTCGGGCCTTAGTCCTTGATGCAGAGCATCATGAAAAACCAACCAAGAACCCCAAATCAACCATGGAGTTCAAAATTCAACACAATATCTTCAATATCATAGGCATAAACATATTAAAATTCCTCATATTATCATATTACTTTCATCCAAATCCATTTCAAGTTCATCCAACACTCTTTATCAAGGTACTAAAACATCAAACTCATGTACCATACTGATTTCAAGGTAATATATCGCATCTCAATAGTCATACTTCCATGCATGCTACAGGGGTTCATTAATGTTGTCTCAAACATATCCAATCATTTATACCTTTTCAAACCATTAAACTTCATTGTTCATTGAAAGAATCCAATTCACTATCACCAAAGTGATTGTCATTCACATGACAGTTTTCTATACCTGCACTCAGACATTAATAACTTTCAAACCCGAGCACATTTGAGAACAATCCAACGGTTCATGCTTGAGTTATTCCCCCCGTACTGAGACCTATTTTTATTGTCATAAACAACTCAAAAAAATTCACCATTTAGCTTGCTGGGGCATCAAATATCTCAAAAAATACTTAACAAAATGAAAACAAGACCATACTCAAATGAAAACCCTCTGAGTATACTTTCATAATTTGCAAGCCATTAATTTTTTAATGGTGAAATCACAAGATAACTACAAACCCTTTCCAACAACTCCATTTAAGACAGCTTAAAACCGGTTTCCACCAAAACCTTCATAACTTTCACAAATCTACATAAAAATGACTCAAACCAAAATAAAATGAAAGGTTATTAATATATCTTTCCAATGAATCCACTTATATGTCTTAACTCTTCCATATGCATTTGTACCAAATGACCCAAACAAAAAGCATGAGAAAGAGGATTCAACCTTCTATCTAACCATTGCTATATTATAGATTCTCCATGCCGTATATGACCGTACAAGGCCTGGAAATAGAGACTTAACACAACAAACCTAACAAAATGCAAGATTCAAACACACTCGATTGTTCCAAAACTTTCTCCTCCTTCTCTATATGCTTTTGAACGACCAAATACATTCCTTTTATGCATTTTTTGATAGTTATAAGCCATCCAACTACCCTTATGACCTTTCATCTTCCTTTTTACAACTTGTAGTGCATTTTTGCATTGTTTCATTTTATCTAACAACTTTTCATCTTCTTGACAACTTTTGTGACACTTTATAAAAATGACTCCACACTTTGTAAAATCCCCCTAAACATGTCCAAATAACCTATTTAATACCTTTTACATAATTGATAGCCTTCTCATGGCCTTTTATACAATTTTTACCTTTTGAGCAATCTAGGCTCATCATTCTTCAATAATCAATCAATCAAGAAAACATAAACTTAATTTAGGTATCAAACTTGCCAACTTATTGTCCCTTTGGATAGACCTGTACACAGTGGTCTATAACTTTCTAACCAGATTTAAAAACCTCAATCCCTTTGGTTTGACCCTAAATAACTAGATTACAAACAACATATCCAAAAATTAGCCACATCCAACAGTTACATTAAAAGTTATGGCCACTGCATTGAGACCCATTTCTGTTGTCCCAAACAAATCATGTGCATGCCCAGTCCGCCTAGGGCATCAAATATCTTTCAAACAACAAACCAAAACGAACCCAAACCAATTTCACATGAAACCTTTATGGATTTAATTTCATAATACGCAATCCATTAAATTTTCCAATGGTTTGATCATTATATAAAGATAAACCATTGCCTGCAACTCCATTAAAGATGGTTTAAAACCAGATTTCACCAAAATCTGCATAACTTCCACAAATATTAACAAAAAAAACTTAGACCAAAGGTAAAATAAATAGGATTCACATATATTTCCAATAAGTCTATTTAGAGGTCATAATCATCCCATGTGAGTTCATACCATATGCTACAACGTGATTGTTCTGAGGAAATATCAAATCTGCAATAACAACTTTCACCAAAAATTCCACATCTTCTTCATTTCTAAACATAATAACTCCAAACCAAAAGGAAAAGAAAATTAATTCACATATCTAACTATCAATTATACATATACAAAGTTTTCCAGGCCATACATGGTCATACAAGGCCTGGAACCAACACAAAAACTGGAAAGCCAATCAAAATAACAATAATAGAATGCACCAAAATGTATCCAAAATGTTCTCCTTTATTCCCTTTCTTCCCTTTCTCTTTTGGAACGACCATACAATGCCTTTTTATAGAATCTTGGTCAGTTTTGACCTTACAAATACCTCTCATAACCAACTTTTAACCCCTTTTTCAACTTTTGTTGCATTTTTGCAACTTTGTTTGACAACATTTTGTTGTCAAGTTGACAACTTTTACACTTTTGCACAAATGACTTCATGGCTTTATAAAAACATTCAATACATGTCCAAATGACCTATTTAATACCTTTTACATACTTTATAGCCTTCTCATGGCCTTTTATACAATTTTGACCTTTTGAGCAATCTAGGCCTCTAGTGGACAACTTTTGCAAATTGGCTTTATAGCCTTACATATGTTGGTTCAATGACCTTAGTAACATTATAACAATATCAAAAATGACTTGATTGTCTTCCAATATTCCTTTATTTCAAATGGACCTCTTGGTAATGCTCTTGTGCCTAGGTGCTCCTGCACCGGTCCTTTTCTGTGCGAGAAGTTTTGTCTCCCTGTGTCCATGTGGCAGCACGGCTCGTAGTGTCCGGGCTCCTCTTTTCCCTTTGTCGGGAAGGCGAGCAGTGTTGATATATGGCAGTATGCATTTCTCACTATCTTGGTGGGCCCACATCTTCGAGCCTGTGTATTTGCAAGCTTTCGCCCATGCCACGTGGCAGTTCCTCGTGAGGTTTTCCATGCCTTTTTGTTGCATCCTCAGGATTCTCCCTCCTACTGCCACGTTGGATTCGATGTAACCACCAAGCGTTGTTGTTTACTAATCTGAGAAGATGGATTTTTGGTCGCTAGTGGCTTTTGGTTGTGGTAGCAATTGCGGATTTCCTTTAATCTGATCTGTCGTTAGAAGATTTGATTAGCGGTTGTGTGAAAGATCGAATCTTTTCTATTTTACCTTGTGGGAGATCATTTCACAGTTGCTGATGGCACTGCCAGTGATGCTTGTGGTTTTAAACCTACTCTTTGTTTTCTTCATCGGGCTATTGGTCGAGACTTATTTAAGGGATATCTTTTGCTTTTGTAGGGGTTTAGAAAGTTAGAAGGGAGAATATAGACAATTGACTATTAGAATTACGCCTTTAATTTATAATTGTGCATTGGAGACTATAATCAAATTGTGCCTTTGGTCTTTTATGATAATTGTGCTTCTGTATAAACACTTGTTTCTTTGCAATTTTGTAATTTCGTATGACTTCATAAATATATGTCATAAGACTGCACAGATTAAACTATGTTTGTATGAACTTGTTATCTAGTGGATGAATGTTATGTATTACTTTATGTCAAATAAGTTATTGTCTATGTTTCATTTTCTAATTTCTGGGCATGTAGATTGTTGAATGGGCCTTAGAGTTGCATGTTTATGAAGTTATCTTTGTGCCTTAGTTCTGAAATTATCTCAGCACATCTCTATAGTGTATTTTTTCTTTCAGTCATTCTTTCTGTCCCTTTTCACCCCCCCCATAAATGAAGAGTCGGCTTCTAAAACCATGGAGGTCTCTTAGTGAATACGTGCAGGTTTCCCATCATTGAGTTTCCCATAAGGTTGTATTCATAAAGAGGGTGCATGAGCCATAGGCCAGACATTGGGAATCAATCTGCGGCCAATCCAAGCTTGTTATTACCACCCTTAATTGTTGTTCATGCAGTATCAGGTGTCAGAGCACAAATCCCTATGCAAGCATCTCACGTTCCAATGGCAATCCAACCCCCAAGAAAATTTGTCACTTGGGATAGCAAAAGTCCTCTTATTACACCAACTCCTCCTACTCAATGGGGTGCTATCCCCATGTCTGTCATAAAAGCATTGCCAAAATTCATAGGGGATGATTCCAAGACCCCTGAGGATAATTTGCAAGACATGGCTAACCTATGTATTGTACACAATATCACGGAACAAAATGTAGCCCTATGATTGCTTGTATCTTCTTTCAAGGGAAAATCACATGAATGGTACAGATCCCTCACGGCCAAATCAATAGAAACTTGGGACCAACTGGGAGACTGTTTCTTTGAGCAGTTCACCGAGAAGGTAGATCAGTCCTCCCTGATGCAACAATTGATTACTATAAGGAGAGCTCCACAATAGGTTGTTATCGACTTCAACACTAGATTCCAGAAGATGTGGCAGAGGATTCCCTTATCTGCTCGGCCTCTTGCAGACATGGCCTTTGTCTTCTACTTAAAAGCCTTCAATTCAAATATATTTGTGATGATTCAATCTTTAGGAGGTAATACTCTTCATGATGCCTCCGAGCTAGCAGTCCAGGTGGAAAACAACTTGATCGATGCGAGGAAGCTTCCTCTGAGACCACCCATGCCAGTTTTCCCAGAGTTGACAAGCCAAGCACCCAAGTTGTCATCCCCAAGCACCTCCACCCCTAAATCTATGTATATTTACCCTAATGCTCAACAAGCGAGCACTTCTGCCCCCTCTTCTCTAGCCGCAAAGGTAAATGATATGAAAAACTTGCTTAGAACTTTCTCCAATGAAATCATTAACCTCAAGAGGCAACAGGCTCCTGCTAGACCCCCTTTCCAAAATTACCAAGGTGAGAGACCTCCTTACCAGCCAAATCAGTATCAGGGTGGCACAAGAGTGAACCAAGGGCAACCTAATAACCAATTTGTCCCCTTGTTAACCCCTTTGGAAGCCATTCCCCCTAATCAAAACAAAGTTGATTGGTGGCCAGAATAATCTAGCAGATGATACCAACTCCTGGTGCTTTCCTTCCAATGATGCCCACATGCCATGGAATTGCCTAAGAGGGAATTTACAATAGAAGGTTGCGGAGCAGAGAATTCAAGGAATGGCCCTAGATTTTGGGGTCTATGCCTCTCCCAGAATGGATAACGTCTCACCAACTGCTCAAATGCAAGGTATGTCAATATAACAAGAAGCTAGATTGTCCCAGATCATGCCCTCTTTTCATGGATGCAAGACGAGGATGTAATCCTTACAAACAATGCTTCCACATCATCTACCCAGATGTTGCAAGTACAATCTGATTGCAACCTTCACTCCAAAAGTTGGTTTACAGGGGAACTCATGGTCCAACAGTCAAAAGCAAATGCGAAGAGGCCAGCAGAACAGCCCGTCATGGTCACTTGCTCTCAAAACACAAAAGGTTTCCCACCTTATAGGGCTAAGGATCCAAAGGCTTCCATCCCTACAATTTTTGATATAGTGGAGCAGTTGAAGAGAGCTCCCGTGAATGTATCCCTATGGGAAATCCTCACGATCCCCGAGCAGAAAGATCATCTGTGAGAAGCATTTGATGGGGATAAAAGGATACCCATAGAGAAAGCAACAGTCGAAGCACCCACGAAGAGCAGTGGTCCTATTTTAGGAGGCCACCCGTGAATCTCTATTGTGCTTACCAATGAGGGGCTCGAAAGCACTGGCAACATGAGAGGAGGTAAGCCAAAACCCCACCCTTTCTTTCTAACTCTCATTGTTAGAAATAAGTTTCTCCATAATTCTATGATAGATTCTGGTGCTAGCACCACTGTATTGCCTAAATAGATAGCAGAGGTTTTTAATTTAAAATATGAACCCATAAACAAAGGAGTCATGCAATTAGATGGGAATAGAGTCTAGATTTTAGGTATTATAAAAAGCCTTTCGCTCACCTTGTTATCTTGCCCTGGCATTATGGTGACTCAAGAGGTAGTATTCATTGATATTCTCCCTGTTTTTGGCCTCTGTCTATCCCGTGATTTCATCGCCAGGGTCGGTGGCTATCTATCCCTAGACTGGTCTCACCTTATAATCGGAACCAGGCATGGAGCCAATTTAAAGATATTGTCAGAGCCCCTCCATTCAGAACATATCATTGACTTGGCCATGATAAACTTTGAAGCCGCCCACATGTCCATCTCAGGACAAGAAATAAAATGTGTGGAGATGTTAGAAGATGAGGAAGTAACAGGAGACCGATCTGCAGATCGGGAAGTCTTCCTAAATGAATTTATAGATGTGGATCCTTATGGTAATTATCATGCTACCAGACTTGGGACCTATGTAATTTTCGATGAAGAGCAATCAATTCCTAAGGTGTCAAAGGACCCGCAGGATATAAAGTGAGAAAAAGAAGACCAAGTCTCTAAACTATGGACCCTCCATTTTGATGGAGCTCGATGCAAAACAGGATTCGGAGTGAGTATTTGCTTTACTTCAGCTTCTGGTGAACAAACCTTGAGGTCTTTCCACCTCCAGTTTGCTTATTCTAAGAATGAGGTGGAGTATGAAAGCTTGGTCCACAGTCTAAGCCTTGTAGAGTGCCTCGGAGTCAAGCAGTTATTAGTGCTGGGGGATTTAGAGTTGGTAATCCATCAAGCTAGATGAATTTCAGCTACTAAGCATGTTTGCATGAGGTCGTATCGTCACAAAGTCTGGGACCTAATCGAGAGCTTTGAAGCTTTCAATATTCAGAGAATTTCCCATAGAGAGAAAAAAGTGGCCAATCGCATGGCACTCATAGGATCCCATTTTGATCCTGCAACCCAATTACGAAGAAATGAGCATTCGGTCCGGGTAGTTGTTAGACCCATCATGCCTGATAATAATATCCATTGGCAAGTTTTTGAAAGCGATGAACATATAGCTATGTTCATTCAGCAATTTGGGGAGTTTGCGGACCAATTGTAGCCCAAAGTGTCCGAGGCATATGGTGATCAGGTAATTTAGATGAAAACAAACAAACTCCCTCAAGGTTTGATCACTCTCAAGAACCTTTCGACTGTGAAGATGCCAAAAATAACAAAAGGAAGTTCATAGCAGACAAGAGAGATTATACCGAGCTCCAAGTCGTAGACGGACAGAAACTCAAAGTGGGAAAGATGTTCTCCAACGCGACAGAGAGAGGCTTATCCACTTTTGTGATGAATATGTAGGGGTGATCGCATGGTCATATGATGAGCTGAAAGGTTACAATCCTGAGGTTATCTAGAATACAATTGAACTGGAGGGAAGAGCAAAGCCTGTCTGGTAGAAACAACGTCCAGTTAATCGTAGAATTGAGTCCCTCATGTCACAAGAGTTGCGAAAACTGATCGATTCTAAGATCATGTGTCCCATTAAACACAGCACCCAGGTTTCCAACTTGGTGTCAGTCTGAAAGAAGAACAGAGATATATGCCTTTGTCTGGACTTCCAATATTTGAACAGAGCCTACTTGAAGGATCACTATCCTTTTCCTCCGATGGAGAAAATCTTACATATGGTGGTCGGGTCTGAAATGTTTTCTATGCTTGACGGGTTTTCAGGTTATAATTTGGTCCTTGTCAAGCCAAAAGACTAGCATAAAACCACATTCACTACCAAGTGGAGAATATTAGCATACTAGAAAATACCTATCGGGTTATCTAATGTCATTGCTACCTTTCAAAGAACCATGGACATAGCTTTCTATGAGCTTATCAACAAAATTGTCTTGATTTATTTAGATGATCTAACTATGTTTTCGAAACACAAGGAAGATCACTTTGACCATCTGGAACTAGTTTTCTAGAAATTCTTAGAATTTGATGTATCCTTGAATCCAAAGAAGTGCATCTTTGGGGTACCACAAGGAAAGTTGTTGGGGCATGTGGTCTCCAAAGAAGGAGTGTCTATCAACCCAGATCACGTAAAAGCCATCAAGGAGCTTCCCCTGCCAATGAATAAAAAGGGCTTCCAATCCTTTCTAGGAAAAATCAACTTTGTTAGTAGATTCATTCCAGATTTCGTTGGTATGATAAGGCCTATCAGGCTTATGTTGAAAAAGGATATGCATTTCAAGTGGACCGATGAAGCCAAAGAATCGTTTGAAAAAATCAAAGAAGCTATTTCATCTACCCCTGTTCTGGCTAACCCGGACATGTCTCAAGATTTTATAACATATGTCTTTGCCAATGATTTTAGTATTATTGTTGTTCTAACATAGAAGGACACAAAGTCTAAAAGTGAACACCCAATCACTTTCCACTCCAAAATACTCAAAGCATATGAGATCAAGTACAATTTTGTGGAAAAGCAAGCCTTCACCATTGTAAAAGGTCTGAACAAATTTAGATATTTCATCGCTTGCAACAAAATGACAGCCTATGTAGCTCACCCTACAGTCCACGAATATATCGTGGAAGGGGAGATCACAGAGAAAAGAGCAAATTGGATCACTAAGATCCTCAAGTAAGACATAGATGTCAGGCCTACCAAAGTGATTTGAGGCAAAGGTCTTTGTAAGTATTTAGCTTAAGAGCCCAATGAGTTGGAAGAAGCTCAGGATGAAACAATGTTCATGCATACAGGAGCAGAGGAAGAGGGTTGGATGGCCAATCACCAGGGTTTCATGCAAACCAAGGTGTTTCCACAAAACCTCCCTGTGGAGAAGAAAAGGTTTTATAGGCTCCAAAATAGTGGCTACCGATTGTTGGATGGCGTTTTGTTCAAGCAAAAGTTTGATGTAGTCTTACTCTGTTGTGTTGATAGGCACCAAACTGAGCAAATTTTGCATGAATTCCAAAAAGTGGCCCCTCGGGAGGTCACTTCTCAACTCAATCCACTATCATGAAGATCATCCACATGGGCTATTATTGGCCTTCATTATTCAAAGATGCGCACACTCTGATTCGGGGTTGTAAAGAATGCCAATTCTATGATGGAAAGCACAAGAATGCAACAATACCACTCAGGCCTATAGTGGTAGGTGAACCTTTTGCTCAATGGGGGCTAGATTTTATAGGGATGATTAATCCCATCTTCTCCGTTGGTCATAAATAGATCATGATGGCCACAAATTACTTCACCCGCTGGATAGAGGTGATGCCCTCAAAAAATTCCACAGAAATAGAATTTTTAATTTTCTCAAAGGGCTAGTTACACGTTTTGGTTTGCCTAAGACTATTATATCAAACAACGCTAGAGAATTCACCAGGTCCAAAGTTACCCAGTTTGCCTTTGATCACAACATGTATTTAAAGACCTCGTCGAATTATTACCCGCAAGGAAATGGTCTGGATAAATCTACAAACAAAAATCTGATTCGATTTATCAAGAGGATTGGAGTAGAATATAAAAGAGAATGGCATTGTCATCTCAAAAGTGCGCTTTGGGAAGATAGAGTCTCCCCTAAGAAGGTGCTAAAAAATTCCCCTTACAAGCTTGTATACGGGAAAGAGGCGCACTTCCAATCTCATCAGAGATTCCAGCACTACAACTCCTGAAGTCTTTTGAACTGGAAGAGAGTGATACTATGGAAGTAAGACAGGCAGAACTCATAGAGCTTCAAGAAGAAAGGGAGGCAGACTTTGAGTCACTCCAAAACTACCAGCAAACCATCAAAATATGGTTTGATAGAAAGAGTTAGAACCCTGGTTTTAATCCAGGGGTTCTCATCCTAAAATGCAATGAGTGTGGCGCTCAGCCGAGACATCATGCCAAATTTGACAGTCTATGGTAAGGCCCATTCCGCATTGTTGAATGCAGGGGTTTTAACGCTTTTATATTAGAGGACTCACAAGGCGATCTGTTAGAGATTCCAGTGAATGGAATCCACCTCAAGGCATTTTATTAAAGCTTATCCTTGTGTTGTATGTAAATATTTTAAATATTGTGCTTTCTATTTTTTGATGGTCTTTTGTCCTAATTCTTTGCCCCTTTTAAATTATATTTGAACCAAGCAAAAGCAAAGAAAAGGAAGGAAATAACAAGCATTTTAGTCCAAAGAAACCATGATTAAGTCAAAAGTAAATTCGTCCTTGTATTATATAGGGATTTTTGTACATATTTACAATGCAAAATAGGCTCTTAAGCCTTCGTATTTTTGTGACAAAATGCAAAGAGATGGAAAGAAAAGAAGAGTGGTTGCAGGTAGAGGGCCGGTCTAATCTTCTTCCTTGGAGTTGAGATCATGCTCGTCATAATCTGCATCGTCATCTCCGTCATTGTCTTCCTCCCCAAAGTCGACATCCCAGTCTGAATCCGAGACCGAGAAGCCCATAACCACCTGAAGGATGGGAGGCTTTTCGGGAGTGAGAATCCTTAGGAAAATATAATCCTAAAAAATCAAAGTACCAAGCCACTCCGGTCATTGCAACCAACATATGTACCCTCAACAAGAATTCAGTTGCACGTCAGGCTCGACAATGGTGTGTCAACATGGACATTGTTTTAAAACCAAAAAGTAAGGGAAACCATGGGACCACCTCATCCCTATCAGTGAATCGCCTCAAATCTGGAGCAGCGGGGATTGCCCAAATAGGGTCTGCATAGTGAACCACTTCCTCCAAACCACCTAAATATTTTTCATGAAAAATATCTTTAGTGAGTTGCAAGACAAGGTGCTTAGGCACAATGATGTCAAGCAAGGAAGCTACAAATCTGGAGGTAATATCTGTGTTCACACGGTAATGTTCCTCTCATCCTATGAAGTCCTCTCCCAGAACCCACTTAATAGAAGCTACAATGACAGAATTAGTGTGGTTTGTCATCCTCTACAAGTGATAGTCTGAGATAGTCCCTATGAAAGCAACTTGGTTGCTAGTGCTTACTAGCCTAACAGGGGGTATCAATCATTCTTATTCTAATAAGCTGCTCAAGCTTGTCCTAAAGTGCTAAGGATTGTTTCACAGTATGATCAAAACTACCTTTTTGAAGCGGTATTTATAGAGAAGATTAGGCCAAATGCAGCTTCAAATGGTACTTACATTTTCACAAGTTGGCGATTAATGAAGGGTATTTCCGCACAGATTAGCCTTAATCATCCCTCCTATGCAGTCTTTTCGGAGAGTGTGTGAATAACGAGCTACCGCCATGTGTCTGACCGAAATATTTCCTTTTGAAGCAAATCTTAGGTAATCTCTCACGTTGGTATGTGTAGCAGGCTTTTGTAAATGTATCGTAAAGTAGGAGGTCCTTAATCCAAGGAAATCGTATGGGCCAGTGCAAAAGGATTTTAGACGGCGGTGTTAAAAGGCATGATTGTCTTGCTCTTCAGTGAATTGGAAGTTGTATTACCTCATCTAAACCATGGGCCCCTAATCTCGACAACATCACCAAGGTCCTAACCAAAGGCAATTAAATCAATCTTGAGCACATTATTAATTATTTAATCATCAAATGTCACATGGCAAGTGAATTATTCTATATTAATTAAATATTTATTTAATTAATTGAATCATCCCAAGAATATCATTTTGATCAATTATCCTATTTAATTTATTAAATATCCTAACATATTTAATTAATTAATAAATTTGCCATTTAATCATAAAAAGGAATTAATTTATTACAAAAGAGGAATTAATCACAAAGCAAGAGTTAAATTGAAAATAAAATAAAATAATTGAATTGAAAGAGAAATCAAACTTGAGATATTATTTCTTCTTCTAAATTGAGAACTTGAAATTAGAAAAGCAATTAAAAGGAATTTAATCATTCTCTAAAATTGGAACTCAAAGCTTTTGAGAAAAAGAAGTTCAGTTGCATTAAAAAGACTCTTTTCTTGAATAAATCAAAGAATTACCTATTTTTATCATAAATGCATGGAATTAATTAAATCTTATTTCTAATGCAACTTGAACTTCTTATCTGAATGCATTTCAGTTAAACTATAATTGGAATCTATCTAAAGGTTAATTGAATCTGATTTCTCAATTATTTCAATTATCCTAAATTGTGCTTTTTCTTGATCTCTCTTGTAATTCTCTATAAATTCAGCCTTCATCTCTCATTCAAATCACCCTGGAGATTTGTTATTATACACTTTTTCGCTCTGGAGTCATTGAATATATTGTGCTTGCTTTTTGAGATTATTGCATCTTAGTTTAGCTTTTTGCATATTTAGTTTACTCTATATTGCTTGAATCCATATTGCTTGAATCTTTTTTTTCGCTTGAATCTTTCATCCATCTTACATCCATTTAGCTTAATCTCATGCTCATGTAGATTAAATCCTTCATCTTGGTGTAGTCTAGTCACTGGTATTGCTTATTAAAATCTGAGAGCAATCTTATACTCGCATCTTTTAGAAGGCAATTGGTCGATTTGTTATGGTTTTATTATTCATGCTTATATCTGTCTAACCATACATGTAATGACTTAATTGAAGTGTTGTGCCTGCATCTTACAAACTTATTTCACTTTTTCACACACACACACATTTCTGGATGCTTTTGAAGTTAGAATAATCCACGTAGCTAGTCATATAGGATGCTAAGGATCTTTAGTGAACACAAGAGCATAAATTAACTCATTTGCACTCACATGGGCAAAAGAAGATCAAAGTTTCAAGAATCTATGGGGAAGTTTTGCATGTCTCCATTTGTAAATCCTAGTCACTAAGTGTGTTAATTTGGATGTTCCAAGGGACCTTAAGGATTGATTGACCGCTTATCTATGAAATGTTTTGTACCTCCAATTCAATTGGTGTATTACAAAGTTCTAAACAAACACGGTTATCCTTGTTTGAATAGGTAATGCATCTTCATCATGCATATTGCATTAACATAGGTCATATCAAAAATCATTGTCTCCACATGCATTCTGCAGATCATCATGTCATATAGGTCTACATACTAAGGGCATAGCTGAGAAAATTCTAAAAAATATATTAAAAAAATCATAAAATGTCCTGAACAAACTCCTAAAAATCATAAAATGTCTTGGACAAAATCTTAAAAATCACAAACTCACAAAATCAAAAAAAAAAAAACTGAACAAAAACCGAAGCAAGAAAGCATAGACTATCCTTCAAACCAAATCAACCACAAACAAACTCCCAAAGTCTGCAATCACACTTATCGCATGTCTTGTTAATCTATCTATCAAACTAGAAGTAAGGCACATTGTATGCTAATTAATCTCACATGTATGTGTGAATTGGCCTTTCCATGAAGTTGACTCTTAGCTAACTTATCGTGCAACACGATTTTCAAGGGCTCCTTATTCTTGAAAGTGGTTATTAAAGATAGAATGCATGCAACTGCGAAGTAAAATAAAACAAGTTTTTAGCCTCTAAGCACAAACCCTAAGAAAATACAAAATGGCATTAGCTGCAAGAGTTTCTGGAACTGTCTTCAACAGTCAATGTGGACATTTTCAAAGAAGTGTCTTTCGCTTCTCATGTTATGCCTCCCAAGCCTGACCGTCCTTTCACAAAACCAAAAGAAAAGAGAGATGTCAAAGACACGACCGTGGTCTCAGATGCATTCGAAGAAATTTTCAACCCAAATCTCTGTATTAAGCCCAAAAAGCTCCGAGAAGCTACTTATCAAAGAATGAAAGCTGGTTTGGGTAGGCCTGCTTTTCAGATTTGGCACTCTGGTCTTCCACAATATATGGTTCCTTTGATTCCTCATTGCCCTAATTTCATTAGTGAGTGTGCTGAAAGGTTTACCCTAGAACCTCCAACAATTAAAGGAGAAAAACTAAAGGTGGTTATAAGTGTTGAAGCTATTAAAGATATGTTGTGTATTCCTCATATTGACAGCCATACAGTGATTTTTAAGAAAAAGAGATCAGAGGGTTATTGGAGGGACAGAGATACCACTATTAGCTTCTATAATGATATGATGAATAGGAGCAAAGAGAACATCGAGCTTTCGCGGTTCCCGATAGCTTATGGTGCATTTCATCAGCAAGATGTCAAAGATGCTACATCCATGCTAGCATACATTTTCTATCTAGATAGTGACCAAAAAAATTACCCATTTCAAATGGGTTTCCTGTTCAAATTCCGCAAGCAGAGAGAGGTTTTCCATTTTGACTTTGCAGATGTTCTAGTGTGGGAGATGGTACAACAACTGGCAAATTTTAAAAGCCATTATAGGTTCAAGTACACCTCTTTTATTGTCCATATGTTTTTGCACCAAAATCCTAAATTCTTTAAAGAAAATATGGAGCTCGCAATGTATGATAATAGAAATAAGAAGAATCTGGTAACCGTGTGGACTCACTTGTTGAATGCCACATATGACGCTTATGCATTTTCGAATGCCTTTTTGGCTCCAACAATGCAAGATTTGAGTAGGAAGGATATATATTCGATCACATGCTTTTTAGATTTGGAGATTGTCTGAATGACATCCAACTTTCTCCCATGTGATTAGTATCTGGGATCAGATTTTTCTTTTGTAAGGACTCATGGGTTCATAGTGGAACCTTTTCTCCTCCCGCAATCTATCCTCGATCACACTTTGGCTCTAGAAATGTTTAGGTAGCTGGTCATTATTGACCAACGTATAGGGTCAGGAAAGAATGGGGTTGGCATTTTTAAGGATGACTCAATTATTGGACCTATTGTTGTTGTCAAAAGATGTGAAGCCAAAGGCTTACTCACCTCAAAGATGGTCCAACTAGGCCTAGTGGTTATTGATGATAAATTAAGTTATGACCCAGATGGATGTCTAGCCTAAAGGAAGAACCCAGTAGTACATGTCTTTTGTGGCCCTACTTGGGATTCTTGGAGAAACCCGCAGAAAGATGAGCAAGCTATATATGTGAACCTGCACACCATCCCAAAGGAAGAGAGACTGCTCTGGTTGGCCTTCTACACTGTGAAGGAGAGGTATGATCCTACTAAGAAATTCCCACTCCACTTATCTAGAAAGATGGTGGAAGAACACTGGCCCAAAGACAAGAAACAGGCCTTTTGGATATATAGACAAGAAATCAAAGAGGTCAAAATAGGATTGGGGAACCTTCACAGCGATGAAGAATTTGAGCTAGAATGGTGGAAGTATAATGAAGATGAAGATGATGATTATAATCCTCCTCCTAGCGCCACCAATGAGGGGACTTTTGCAGTAGCAGTTGAGCAACCTGGGGAGAAAGGAAAGAAAATCAAGATCGTTTCCCTGAACGCCACAATTGACTCTACCTTTCACTCTATAAAGAACCATGTCAGCATGCCTAGGTCTCAGACCTCAAGGAAACGGTCAAGTCCATCCTAGATAGAGTGGAAATACTGGAAGAAGTCTCGACCTCTTAGAAGAAGCAGAAAATCATCCCTAGCAATCCAAAGGCTTTGCAAACCCAGATGCCTGTATCGACACAAACCTCAATTGCTCCAACAACCTCTCCAGCATAGGTACTATTTTTTGCCCCTCTTCTCCCTTCTCAATCTCTAGTTTATGTGTCAACATTACCCTTTGTCAACCCTTTTTCCATGCCAAGTAATCCAGTAATAGTCGCATCTTTCATGCTATCTATGCAAACCTAATCAATTGCAGCCCCCGCGAGCACATCCACATCTCCCTCAACTAGCGTTAGCGCTTTTGATAGCTCAGGTAGCATGACCCATTCTTTTCAACCTCAAGCTAGCTAGCCGATACGTCTTCCGCCTCATGCGTCCTTGGGTTTGCAGGTTTTTCACCCACCACATCATCCAGTATTAGGCCATTGTTCTCCTCACCTGTCAATGTTTTCCCTCGACTTTCCCCCTTTTCCCAACTCCTCTCTCCTTGATAGCTCCTTCCTAATTGCAAGATAGCATGGCTCCTGTTCCTTTTGCCCCACCTCCAGGAGCTCCTTTTGCAAGACAAATGATCTTTGTACCTTCAAAATTCCATCAGTATGCAAATCAAGGCAAGCTCGCCCATGCTCAGAGATCAAAGAAAAGGAAGGCTAAATATTTTCAGAAGCCTATTGAGCCTTGCATTCAAACTATTTTTAGGGAAGATCATCAGAATCTAGTGTTCGCGGCTATTATGCCAAACATTGTCAAGCCAACAAATCAAATGCAACCTGAAGACTACTCTATGCATGCCATTGGCATTGATTTGAGCAGAGTTCGACCACAAGACAGAGTGGAAATAATGGAGGAATCCAACAAGGTGGTCTCTTCAGACTATCTGAAACATGTCTCCTAGAGAAAGTCATGATTGAGCTGGGAAGAGTAAAAGCTACAAATGAGCAATTGATGAAAGAAGGAAAAGCTAAAGAATCAGGGATAACGTGCCTACAATCTGTAATACTTCAAGAAAAGACTGAGAGAGATAAACTTCAAAAGGAATTGAAGGAGTTCGAGGGCCTGCTGTGCTCAGAGCAAAAGGCCAAGAAAGTAACTTTTGATCAACTACTTGATAAAACACGTGAATTGTCGTGCATCCAATCTGCCTCCTCCGATATGGCCCAAATTCAAACTCAGTTGCAAGAAGTCATTGCAAAAAAGGAGAAGGATCGTCAGGAATTGGTCAACACTCAAAGCCTTTTGGCGGAGGAGAAAGCAGCAAAAGATAAGGTGTTGCAAGATTTCTAGGCCTTGCAAACTCAGTCCGCCGAAGAGCTTCATGAATCTCAAGCAGCCATTGCAAATCAACAGGCAGAGGGTAAGCGACTGCAAGATGAAGTTCAAGATAAGAAAACTAGGATAATAGCATTATAGCATCAGGTAGGAAAGAAAGCACAAGACTTGAAATAAATGCACGAGCGGTAGAGTCCAAGGAAACAGAAGTAGAGCTCCTCTCAAAGCCAACAACCCCTCAACCCACTCCTCCTGCAGACTTCGATTGTCTGATGCAGGAGTTTTATAATGCATATTGGGAAAAGATAAAGCAATCTTCTCTTCTCCTGGAACCAGTTCTCTATTTCTTGACAATCTCTCAAAGTTTGCATGCCAAGGTTGACCCTTTAATTGAACATGCCATACAGTTTTTGGCTCCTAAAGTCCCCGAGGCTCAGAGTTTGATTGATTGGCTTTATGTCGTTGCTCCTTTGAAGTTAACTGCCACGAGAATCATAGATATTGAGGGGACAATTCAAAAATCTAATCACTTTATCAATTGCGACATAAATGCCAAACAGGCTGCTTCAAGTCTGTAGACTCTAAAAGATTCCATCAGCCTTGTCACATAGTGCCTCGAAGACTTTGTCAAGCTTGGCCTACCTTCCCCTTTTCTTCTGGATGGTGCAATCTTGGGAACCAAAAAGCTATCAGTTTTAATAGTACAAAAGCAGCAAGATCAATCATCCCTTCGAGCATTAAGTGATCCCCTTGAAGCCAATGAATCTATGGCCTTGTTTCTTCCTTTGGCTAAACTCCTTGCTGCTCTCGAATCAGATTATAATGAACTAGAAAAAGTTCCTTTCAAGAAAATCAGTAAGTTGGATCAAAGTTTTCAAGCTCTCAAGGCTCAATTTGTCCCTTCTGAGGAAGACTAGTCTCCCCTTCAATGACTTTTTGACAGGCTCTTCAAGTCAGAGGCATAAGTCTGGTCGGCGAACCAGAGATTTTTGGGGTGTCAGCATCTCGCAGGCAAGATTTCCCCAGAAGTCGCCAAGAAATGTAGACTCTAAGTCTCATGTACCCTTTTGGGGGGTTAGTTTCTTTTTTTTTCCCGGCCCTAAGTCCTTTTCTTCCTGAGAAGTTTTGCCTCCCCGTGTCCATGTGGCAGCACGACTCGTAGTGTTTGGGCTCCTCTTTTCCCTTTGCCAGGAAGTCAAGCATGTTGGCATTGTGTTGTCATTAATGTCAACTGGTATAGGAGGGCAACCGATATAAGAGATGTATGTACAACACTGTCATTGATACATACCAGATGTGATGTCTTTGATGTCACCTAGCTTAGCAAGTCACCAGTAAGGGAGAGAATTTCATTCAGCACAATGGTCATTGGAGTCACCAGTACACAAGTTAGTGTTGACTTGTGTTGAAGACATAGGGACTGCAGACCGGTAAGTGACATATTGGCAAATGCTTTGTGGCCAACCAACAAGAGAGAAATATGTTGGTCGGTTGATTGTGATGAAGAGGGGGAATGTTACCAAAATCACATCAACACCGGAGGTGAAGTATGTGCAGGACACTGGTATGTTGTATGGATCTAAAACAACAAGATTCCCACTAGATAAAGATGCAGTTGCCATTTGTAGAGATGAATAACAATGAATGTGCCTCAACCGGATCATATGTGCCTGTTTGAAGATATGCATGCTCCAATAGGGAAGCCACATTGGTGCATTCCAAGATGCAGATGACAAGGATCCACTCCCACCAGTAAGTAGAGCTTATCTCCTATTATGCATAAAATACATCATAGTTCTCAGAGATAAGATAAAAGAATTAAAGGATAATGTTTGAAGGCTCACACCAGATCAACTTGTGAAACTCTAAGTTGCCCTAGGTGCATGAGATCAGAGATATACACCAGACCAGCCGCGTAGACAATGATGAGTTGTCGGTACAGAGATTGAAGGATATGTTTGTCACTTTTACAAACCAATTAATAGGAGAACTGGTCTAATGAATGAAGAAGGCAAGGTTGAGAAATTGCAGACAGATGGAGCATGTTGAAGATTGATGACATGATGTCATCAAGGTGTTTACCGATAAGTATGTCCACTGGTAATGCTATCAAAGTATAGGTGCATAAGGCTCCCATTTGATGATGATGTGCATGAGGTAGGTTGGCATGTGTGCTGACTGATTTAGGTGCTCCACCGGAAGAGAAGAAGAATGCAAGGTTGAAGGTAGACTGGTTAGGGTATAACCGACAGAGTCTGTGAACCAGTAGATGAACCCGGTTGTGTGGTTGGTCGGTGATCCTGTCTGAATCGACATAACCGACCTAGAAAAGGTGGATGCTGACAAAGGGGCCACATGGAGGTGAAGTGGTATGCATGCATAGGTCGGTGTGATTTGTTGGTGAGGTCATTGGTGACTGGTCCAACATTTATGATGACTGTGAAGCTCGAGGAATGAAAACAAAGGATTGTGGCTCAAGATGAAGGAAACATCAGAGATATAGTATAGACTGATCTTGCAGATCAAAGAGGAAGAAGGAAACCACATCATGCATGTGATCGATCAGACAACAGGCCAAAAATCATGTTATAGACAGCAAAAAGAGAGAAGACATGGTTCGCAAGGTAAATAGATGGGCGATGCTTATTGACTGAGTGTTGAACATCGATCAAGGACATGATATCAGATTGGATATGATATGCCATGATGATCAGAGGTTAGATCATATGCAGATTCAGTGCATGGCAAAAACCCTAGCATGCAAATGTTCAAACTCACGTTCAGGCAGGAAAATCTGGCTATAAGTATACGAGCCAAAGATATTGTTTGTGCTGCTATAAGAGAAGGGAAATCGGTCAATTTCTCAATGAGAATCAACAAAGAGACTGTGTGAGAGAGAGAAATGGGTTGAAGAGTTCAACTGGAAATAGTGAGGCAACCGGTAGTCTGTCATTAAGTCTAATAGAGGAGTAAACCGGTAGTGACTGAACCAACAAAGAAGAGGCAAAGAAGATTGCAGAGAAGGCAAGCTGAGAATCAACAATAATCAATGAGCATACAACTGATTCAGTGAAGAAGACTGTTGGTAACCAACAACTGTGTGACTGAAAGGTTGGAGAACCGGTAGAGAGAAGAATCAACAGAGAAGAAGAAGAGACTGAACCGGTCAGGTTGCAGCAGAGAGTGAGTTGCAGCAGGAGATAAGGTTGCTGCTGTAAGAAGGTGAGCAGAGAACTGGTAGAGGATTGAAGAGAGGAGAATCAGAAAAGAGACATACACGAGAGTTACAAATTTCTTTTGTAACAAAGATAATACTTCTATATCTAATATATATTTATTGTAGATCACTGAGTTAGAGCTCGGTGCAGGGGTTGGTGCTCCTTGGGTTGGTGCCCTAAAATCAAGGGTTTGTTATCCTTGGGTTGGTGCCCTAAAGTAGGAATGGTACTCCTTGGGTTGGTTCCCTAAATGTTGTAACCGAATGTTTCATTATAAGGCTAAATTGGAGTAGTAGTCTCCAACAACACTTCTCACCGAGGTTTTTCCCATCTTGGGTTTTCCTCGTACATATGGTGTTATGTGATGTCTCTTTTATGTGTGGTTGCATTTGTGTTAGTCTTCCATCTAACCGGTATGTCTTCTTTATGTTAGATCTATTAACCGGCTTACACACATAGGTTAGAAAAGGCCAAAGTTTTGAAATCACTGATGCACCCCCCCCCTCTCACTAACATCTAGTGTTCAATAGAGCGGTGTTGAAATGTGGCAGTATGATTTTCTCATTGTCTTGGTGGGTTGGCATCTTTGAGCCTATGTATTTGCAAGCTTTCACCCATGCCACATGCCATTTCCTAGCAAGGTTTTTCATGCCTTTTTGTTGCATCCTCAGAACGCTCCCTCCTACTGCCACATCAGATTCGATGTAACCACAAGGCATTGTTGTTTATTGATCTAAGAAGATGGATTTTTGGTCGCTAGTGGCTTGCGGTTGTGGTAGCGGTTGCGGATTTCCTTTAATCTGATTCGTCGTTAGAAGATTTCATTATTGATTGTGTGAAAGGTCAAATCTTTTTTGTTTTAGCTTGTGGGAGGTCATTTCACACTCGCTAATGGCACTACCAGCGATGCTTGCAGTTTTAAACCCGATCTCTCTATTTTCTCTGTTGGGCTATTGGTCGAGACTTATTTAAGGGATATCTTTTGCTTTTGTAGGGGTTCAGAAAATTAGAAGGGAGAAGATAGACAATTGATTGTTAGAATTATGGCTTTAATTTGTAGTTGTGCATTGGAGACTATAATAAAATTGTGCCTTTATCCTTTTATGATAATTGTGCTTCTGTACAAAGACTTGTTTCTGTACAATTTTGTAATTTTGTATGACTTCAAAAATATATGTCATAAGACTTCGCAGATTGAACTATGTTTTTATGAGCCTGTTATCTAGTGGATGAATGTTATGTATTGCTTTATGTCAAATAAGTTATTGTCTATGTTTTATTTTCAAAAAATTTGGGCATTTAGACTGTTGAATGGCCCTCATAGCTGCATGTTTATGAAGTTATCTTTGTGCCTTAGTTCTAAAATTATCTCAACGCATCGCTATAGTGTAGTTTTGCTTTAAGTTATTCTCTTTATCCCTTTTCACCCCCCCATATATGAAGAGCCATTTTCTAAAACCTCGGAGCTCTCTTAGTGAATAAGCGTAGGTTTCCCATCACTGAGTTTCTATAAGGTTGTATTAATAAAATCAATTTTTATCGATCAATAGAAGGAATATCCTTTGTCGAAAATTTCTCATTTCTATCATCATGCATATCCTCTTTGATAGGTTGGGAAGGAAGATCCTTATCATATAAGGCATCATCTTTACTCAATGTGACGTGGAGAGATAGATAATGAATTAAATGCATAACATCATCTTCTCTAAAAATATTTTGATGGTTATGATAAGCTCTAGGAGAATAAGGGGGATCTAGAGAGATTGAAACACTGACATTTTGACTTCCCCCCCTTGTGCTAGGGTATGTGTATGAGAAGGAGATAGTGCCATGTTTCTCTTTAATTATTGTTCTCCATTAGAGAGATCATTGATACGATTATTATCTATTTCTTCATTCACATTAGATACCCTAGGAGAGGTACTTGTATCAAGTTTCTCATTAGCATCTCTAGGATTATGATCTAAAAAAATATTTTATGTAATCAACATATATAATGCATTTTCCTAAAATATCACCATAAAACAACATGCATCATGGGTAAAATATTTGAGATTTAATTGATTAATTAGAAGCATTTTGCAAAATCTAAAAATGCAATATGCTAAAGTGTTATGAATGAAATGAAGCAAAGTGAAAGAAACCATTATCCAACACATGATTATGATAAATATAAGTGAAAAGCAATGTAATCATATGTGGTATGGAAAATAAATCAGATCTATTAAGTGCCATTATAAATGACTAAGATCGTAATAAAAAATAAAAGCTACAAATTATTCAACCGACAAATCAAATTAACCAAAATAAATTAGGGTTTTTATGAATTTAATCGCTAAATTTATGTAACTTAATTAAAAATATAATTAAAAATTAAAATTCTCAAAAATCATATTTGAGAACACAAATTAGAAATAGTGGTGTAAGGAGTCAAGTTCACCAAAATGTAATGGTGAAAATTAGGGTTTCACCAATTAAGGTAGCAAAACCGTTAATTTTGCTTAAAAGACCATCATATTGAAAGAGGGTTGGACTTAATAGATCTAGGCTTAATCCCCCTAGGGAAAAAGATCTGAAATACTAATTAGGTTCCACTCAAGTTAGGGTTTTATTCCCTTTCTAAGTTGAATTGTTAAAACGCTAAATTAGGGTAAATGGGTGAATATTAAAGAGATCGGGCATAAATAGTGAGCTACAGTTGTCATACAAAGCCGCCAACCTGGATCTAAGTAAATGAGGATGATTCAAATTTATTCCCAAAAGTTTAGCCTAATTTTTTAGGACCGTGCTTCTAGTCACCCTAGTCCTCCAAATTTCTCGTTGTCAAAAGGTGAACCTGTTCGTCTCTATGAATCTTGTCAATCCTCCCAAACGAATCTCTACACCTATTTATTGCACATAGATTGGAGGGGGAAATTGTTGGGAATAGGGGTTTGCCTAAGTCAAACCTCAATTTAGGAATTAACCTTAAATGAAATTATGCAAATACGAAAAAAAATAATAGAAAGATATGTACCAGAAATCTGCAATTGTTGATGATGATGCTTTGTTCTTTGAATTTAATTACATATGTTGTATGAAATGGCATGAACATGACAAAACCCCAATCACACACACATTATTGCATAGGAATGATGTAATTTTGCTTTACAATGGTTGAATAATGAATGTGCAGCCTTGAAGATCACTGAAAACGCTTGATAATGAATGCTTCACGAATGCAAGAATGATAGGTTGCTTGTAGACAAAGAATTAGAATTGATAGTTGAAATTAGGTTGATCAAATGTCTATATATAGGGGTATCTAGGTCAATTACCCATAAGGACGACCTCCAACAATCATGTAGAACCACAAGGATCTATTCCCACCAGGGAAATATAACACCTGCCCCGATTCAAATTTCAGTCCCATTGAGAGGGACCATGGCACTTCTACATACATGACCAAGATAAGGACTAGGGGAGTACCTCACCATGGGACCCACCAATGGGTGTTCATGGCCACAAAGTTGGTGAATAGGCACAAAATGAACCTAGGCAGGCATTGAGGAGAGGACATGCTAAAGTAGTGGCACAAACATGAGGTGTAAATTGGCATAGTGACAATTTACGACACTATAGTGACCAACTCACCAAGATACCTACCACTCTGAAGATTTTTTTTGGTCGATAATAGATAATTTTATTGATATAAGAATTATGTGATCATATAATTGGAGCAAAAAAAAGTTTTTGTAAACCACCTGAGCCATATAGGTGAACACAACCATATCTCCAAACACCCAACACCCAGACCCAGACACTAAACTAGACATGAAACTGAATACCAGACGGCATAAACAAAAACAAGAGCCAACCTTTCACAAGTGGGAGGAAAAACAACATCATTACAAAGAGTCATCAACCTAGACCTATGGACCACCTACAAATAACAACCAAATTCTGAGATTAGATTGAGAAGTACATTGTAATATTCTATACCAAATTAACATGTATTCATTAATTACATTGTGACCTCATTTTAAATATTGGGCCACACATTGCATATCAAAATTTGAAATAAAGAAAATAAAAACCCACCAAACCCAGGGTTAGGGCACACTTTGCATGAAGTTGCTCAAACCCTCACCTGTGTTGCACACCTCAACTCCTTCCAAAACATCTCCAATGAGTTCCATAATTCTTTTCTATTGTCGTAGCCTCCTCGAACCTGGTCCATTCCTCTTGCCCTTCACCTTCATTTTTTGCACTACAAGTCCACAAGCACCATTTCCATGGTATTCCAGTACCCTCTCCTTCAAGTAAATCTTTATCAAGTCCCAACCAATAGCAGCCTCTATGCGGTGCTAATCACAATCAAACCCAAAAGACCAATGGATAAATGGCACTAGCTCCTTCAATTCATGTATATCATCGATGTCAAGACCTTCCCCAGCATCAAAGCCTGCTTCGGGCATGGTCATTTCAAGAAATTCCATCAACCCGCACAACCACTCATCCTCAATGCATCCCCTTAGAACCTACATGAGAACATCCTTCTTTTCACTCAAATCTAACCCCCACACCATCACCATGGTCACAACATCGACATTCATGCGATATTTGTGCATGGTCTTCAAAAACACACTCACCTAGAATGGTTTCAACAATTTTTACAAAAGCCTCATCTCCATACTTCAAAATGCATTTGATTATTTTAGTAGTGACAATGCCTGCAGACACCAATTGTTGCTTGGACGTGTAGAGCATAAAGGTTGCTTCCATTCTTGTTGACACCTTGACAACTACAACACCAGGACAAACCACAAATGGGCCCAATCTCCTTTAAATAATGGTCCCATCACCATCCCTACATTCTCAGCTTGTTGAGTAATTATGGCTTATAAATACCAAATTGTAGACCCCGCCCACATCATCCTCTGTGAGATCTCTAAAATCCTCCACATGAATTTCATCCAGTTCATCAAATGATGTCACCCACTTGGAAAGTACATCTACCACTTCATTACCCTCCCTTCTCACATGTGAAATGTGATAATTACTGAAAAATTTTAAATCATTTGTAATAGTGAAAATATATTTATTGATATGCCAATCTTGGGCTTCGCCTTTAATTATTACATTAATAATTATTTGGAAATCACCTTTGAGGTGTAAGTTTCATATCCCCAATTTTGTACCCCACTGAATGGCCAACATAGCCACTTTAGCCTTAGCCATATTGTTTGTTCCCTCTGATAATTTTTGTACTCCCATCACCAAGACATTCCCCAACCAGTCTCTAATTACAAAACATGCCCTTGAGACACCTGGATTTCCTTTTGATGCTCCATCAAATTTTACTCTGTACCATCCTTGTTAAGGAGCCACCCATTTCACTGTACATCTATGAATCCCAACCTGATTGACCTGGCAAGGCCCATGAATGGGCCTAAACTTTATTTTTGGCCAACATTGTTGAATTCGACTATCTTGTTTTGTGAATTTAACCTTTTCAATATGAAGTTGTGAAGCAACTGCTCCAACTACCTCCTCAATGATTGTGTTAATTTTGCTACACACTCTGTCTATAGATTCTGTAATACCCTAAAATTGGTCACCTAAACCATGGGCCCCTAATTTCGACAACATCACCAAGGTCCTAACCAAAGGCAATTAAATCAATCTTAAGCACACAATTAATTAATTCTTCAATCATCAAATGTCACATGGCAAGTGAATTATTCTATATTAATTAAATATTTATTTAATTAATTAAATCATTCCAAGAAAATCATTTTGATCAATCATCCTATTTAATTTATTAAATATCTTAGCATATTTAATTAATTAATAAATTTGCCATTAATCATTAAAAAGGAATTAATTTATTACAAAAGAGGAATCAATATCACAAAGCAAGAGTTAAATTGAAAATAGAATAAAAGAATTGAATTTAGAGAGAAATCAAACTTGAGATATTATTTCTTTCTTCTAAATTTATAACTTGAAATCAAAAAAGCAATTAAAGGAATTTTATCATTCTCTAAAATTGGAACTCAAAGCTTTTGAGAAAAGAAGTTTAGTTGCATTGAAAAGACTCTTTTCTTGAATAAATCAAAGATTTACCTATTTTTATCTCAAGTGCATGGAATTAATTGAATTATATCTCTAATGCAAACTCAAACTTCTTTTCTGAATGCATTTCAATTAAACTATAATTGGAATCTATCTCAAGGTTAACTAAATCTAATTTCTCAATTATTTCAATTATCCTAAATTGTGCTTTTTCTTGATCTCTCTTGTGATTCTCTATAAATTCAGCCTTCATCTCTCATTCAAAACACCCTGGAGATTTATTGTTATTATACAGTTTTTGCTCTGGAGTTATTGAAGATATTGTGCTTGCTTTTTGGGATTATTGCATCTTAGTTTAATTTCTTTTTGCATATTTCATGATTGCTTGAATTCATATAGCTTACTATTCATCCATCTAGCATAATCTTGCATCCATTTAGCTTAATATCATACTCGTATAGATTAAATCCTTCGTCTTGGTGTAGTCTAGTCACTGGTATTGCTTATACAAATCTGAGAGCAATCTTATACTCGCATCTGTTATAAGGCAATTAGTCGATTTGTTATGGTTTTATTATTCATGATTATATATGTCTGACCATACATGTAATGGCTTAATTGAAGTGTTGTGTCTTGCAGCTTATAGACTTATTCCACTTTTTCACACACACATTTGTGACACCCACCATGGCGCAGAAGACTACATCTTTCGGCCTCGGAGACTAACTTTTTTTTTTCTTATTTTTTCAATTTTTTATTTTTTTTTTGAATTTTCGTCCGTACAATTTCTGTGAATTATCGTACGAGTTTTCCCACAATGCCAGATGACAAACTGCAATTATCGTGCGATATCGTACGAATTATCGTGCGATATCGTACGAATTATCGTGCGATATCGTACGAATTATCATATGACTCAGTGAGAATTGTCGTACGATACTCTGTGTTTCTGGTTTAAAAAGCAGATTTTATTCATCGAGTTTTCTTATTCAATTTTCATCATACTAACGCTGACCCTGGCTTGTTGTTCGTCTGTCTAAGAAATTTTCATAGCCTAATCAGTTTTTTGCATAACGCTTGTCAAAGAATATGCTTGTCAAACAAAGACAATATGACTACTGATTCGTTGTCTTTGCAGGTTGCCTAAGGAGATTTGAGCAAACATTTTGTATTCATTAAATTCATTTTTTAGGCACCTAACTTGCTATCTGGTTAATGAACAAATCTGTCTTTCATGTTTTAAGAAAATTTTGAGAGGTAGGAGAGTATGCTCTTGTCTGCATAGACAATCAGAAATCCAAACCCTTGAGGCATTTTTTTTAAGTTTGAGATTTGTATATCTTTAGGAGGTGTGCCCTCCCGAGGAGCTAATAACTCGAAGCCATTACGACCGGCGAGAGGGGAATGACCTAAGTGGGAAAGGCTAAACGCTAGGTACTCCAACCAACTATAAAATAAACGTGATTTGATGAAAATCAAGTCAACGACAGTGCTCGGGAATAGCTCTCCTTTGTACCTTCGGGTATATTAAACCTTGGCTTTCAAGGCTGGGAGACCTCATAATTGAGTTTATACCCCGACGTGCTGAACAGATCCCTTAATAGTTTGAATTAAGATTAGAAGCTACCTAGTTCACCTCCAAAAGGGGGGATAATCTTTATGCAAGAGAGATAGTATCTCTCCCAGGATACTTGCCATTTTGTACCCCCATTAGCGTTTGGAGTCGGCTAATACAGCATTGAGAATCCATTGTGTGAGACTCAACGGTTGTATTTTGATTAGCTATTGGGTGTGTACCTGAGTCTACAAGCAAAGGTTTTCTTCTCTCACCAATTTCCATAGGGTTAGTGTGTTGTGATTGAATTCATTATACATATTGCGTGTTTACTGTGTTTTCATCCCTGAACCTGAAACTGAAATACCAAAATTGGAGAAAACAATAAACAACTCAATAGTCAAAACTCTGTCTGTGTCAAAACTAGTCTATCCTAGTCAAAACTTTGTCTGTGTCAAAAACTATTCTATTCTAGTCAAAACTTTGTCCGTGTCAAAAACTAGTCTATCCTAGTCAAAACTCTGTCCATGTCAAAACTAGTCTATCCTAGTCAAAACTTTGTCTATATCAAAACTAGTCTATCCTAGTCGACACTTTATTTGTGTCAAAACTAGTCTATCCTAGTCGAAACTTTGTCCGTGTCAAAACTAGTCTATCCTAGTCGAAACTCTGTCTGTGTCAAAAACTAGTCTATCTTAGTCAAAACTTTGTCCGTGTCGCAAACTAGTCTATCTCAGTTGTCCAAAAAAATAGTCCATCTCAAAACTGGTCGTCCTCAGTCATTAAAAACTCGATCTCTCAGAAATTTTGTCTTTGTCCAGTAAACTATCGTACGAGTTTTCTGATTTATCGTCCTGTTACATTTCTTCTGTCGTACAAAATTTCATTAGGTCTAACAGTTTGTCGTCTAAGCCTCTGTTATGCGTCATACGAAACCTGATAATCTATTGTCCTACTTAGGGAAGTGTCGTCTAATCCTTAATTTTGTGTCGTATGAAATATCATCACATTCATCATTTTATCATGTGAGGTATACCCATTTGTCGTACAAACCTAGGCATCAACTCGTATGAAATACTGTTTATGTCATCCTGAAGCTATTAAATTATTGTTTGGTCCTGAAAAACCTATCGTACGAATCTCTGATTTTGTCAGTACAGAACAGTCAAACTTTCCTAAAACAGTCTACAACGACCATAAAACTAGTTATCACCATTCTAAGCATAAATAGATCAAAACAGTGCACTCCTATTGTAGTGTTGCACGATTTTGTCAATCATCTTTCAGCTAGTTCAATCAAACATTTATTAAACTTAAGTCACTTAGATAAAATGTCTTACACAAAATAGATTGTTACTGAAACCAGACTGAATCTTAGTCACTTCTCTTAAATCAAACTAGGTAACTTAGATAAATGTCTTACACATGATAGATCTTTCCTAAAACCAGACTAAATCTTAGTTACTTCTCTCAATCGATACGTTAAATGAACAACTAGCTCCAAATTTGATCTTGGCTTCTACATCACAAAAAGCTTTAGGTCACATCAATCAATAAAATGCCTATTCAAACCAGAAGTTCTCATAAGAAAGCTGCCAAGGACAAAGGACAATCCTTTTCATATCAAGATAATCCATTTTACGTAAAGGATCTACTCACTGATAAACCTTCATCATCAGATATGCCAGTTTATGATCAGTCCTTGTCTCCCACCATATCTGGAACAAAACAAAAAAAAACAAGCTGCTAAGCACAAAACACATGACGATATCAATATCTATGATACCGAAAGTGATTCCTCTTCAAGTGAATCTGAAGCCTCTGAACCTCCAGAAACTGATATTCATAAATGTCAAAAGGATAAAGATTTCCGAAAAATGATGAAGGTTATCATGGCTAGAGAAAAAGAAGACTATTTTCTAGAAGTAGCAAAATAAGGTGCTAAACTTCCTACTGGTTATAACGTTGAGACCCCTCATCACTTAAGAGGGAGAGACACCCTTAGCAATGGTAAACAAACAATTACAAGCATTACGAACAAACAAGGATAAATCATCAAAACAATATTCTCTGGACACAATATGCCCATTTCTATTTGACAAAAACATTTACATGCCTCCATTTCCTTCATGAGTGCAAATCCCAAAATTTGACAAATATGACGGTAACTCAGATCCCCAAGACCATATCAGAGAATTTTGTGCTTTGTGTATGGATTTCATGCACAACCAAATGTATCTCATGTGCCTTTTCTCGAGAAGTTTAGGAGGGCAAGCTATGGAATGGTTCTCTAGCCTACCTATGGGAATAAAAACTATTGAAGAATTAATCCAACTGTTTCTATAACAATACTCCTATAACATTCATCACCCAGTCACTATGATAGAGCTTTGCAATACCAAACAGAAAACAAGAGAGCCCTTTCTCACTTTTCTCCAATGATGGAGAAAGATGTTCTCTAGATATTCACGGCCTATTCCAGATTCTGAGAAGATGGATATCTTCATCAACAACTTAATCCCTGAATTGAAATACAGTATCCAAATGCAAGTACATTCTTCATTCAACCAAATGGTAGATAATGCCCCTAGGATGGAAGATGTGCTTATAAAGAAAGGAGATATCTCACTTTGGAAAGAAAAACAACCAGGATCTAGTTCCAAAGAAAAGAACAAATATTGGAAATATGACAAAGACAGCAACAAAAACGTTGTTAATTATGGAGTGGTAGACACTGTTAAAGCAAAATCAAAATCCACAATATTTAACTTGGCTAGTGGCACGCAAGGACTCAAAGCAGCTGAAACCGCAACAGAAAATCCTCTGAAGAAAGTAAGAGAATGGTTTAAAGAGAAACCTTGGCTTTCAAAACCTAAACGCGAATTCACTCCTCTGGAAGATGAATCCGCTTTCAAAACTTTATTGGCAAACGATCTAATAACCTTACCAGACAATTCTAGGCCATATGATCCAGAATTTAAACCAAAATGGTGGAGAGAGAATGAATACTACGAATACCATCGAAACAAAGGTCATAATACAAACAATTGCATGAAGCTTAAGCATGAGATTCAAGATCTCATTGACACTGGCAAAATTGTTGTTGGAAATCACACAACTAATGCTAATCACAAAGCTTTCAAAGATCACTTACCTGTTTATGAACAAGGTGATTCCTCAAAGTCAAAATCAGGTGCCAAAGTTAATTACACCTATACCAACAATGACAATGTGATCAACATGATTGAGTCTTCCCAACCTAAATATTGTAATGTGATTATAATCAAAGATAAACAAAATGAATCACAAAATGCAAATGTTGTGACCCGCGCTCAAAAGAAAGTCACTCTCCAAGGAGCTAGTTCTTCAACTCCTGCTCAAACAATGTCAAACCCACCAACCTCATCAAACAAACAAAAATATACAACATTTGATAAATTTAAACAACTAACTTCATCATCATCCTCTGGATGTAGCATTGTTGAACAACTGAAAAGAACGAATGCACAAATATCCATTTTTTAATTGCTCAAAATCTCTTTTGCTCATAAAGAGATCTTGGACAAAGCGTTGCTCACAACTAATGTCCCAAAAGATCTGGATATCGATCGGTTTCAATATATGGTGGGTCACCTGATTTCGCCTCATTATCTTACTTTCTTTGAAGAAGATGACAACTTGTTGAATCACCCACATAACCAAACATTTCCCATTGAAGCTATGATCCATAAACATCGAGTTAAACGTGTTTTGCTAGATTGAGGCATTGGGTTGAATATTTGTACCTATAATATGCTTACACAGCTGGGCTTTTCTGAAAATGTCATTGATCCGGCCAAGAAAATAACAATTAAAACTTATGATGAAGAAGAAATAACCTCTAAGGGTCTGGTACTATTACCAATTAGAGTAGGGCCTATAGAAAGGGATGTTATATTCCAGGTGCTTGATCTTCCTCTGGCATACAACATCTTATTGGGTAGGCCATGCATTCATGAAATGAAGGCAGTTCCATCTACATATCATCAATGCTTAAATTTCCTTATAACGGGGTTGAAGTCAATATTCCTGCTGATACAAACTCTCCCTGTAATGCATTGACAAAGAGTACTGATACCTTTGTGCCTCATAATAGAGCAGCCTCTACAACTAAAAGTTCATAAACCTTGATGAAGAACTTAGAAAAGAAATTAGAAATCACAGATATTGGCATGGATGGATACAAGATAGAACCAGTACTTTCACTCATTTCTCTTCCTCCATCACCCAGACAGTCAGGAAAACCATCAGAGGTTATGAAGCCACAGACTTCCGCTCCAAATGTCATATATGACGGTCTCTTTATACAATCCTCTACTCTCCTTGCAGATGAAATAGAAGAGGATGTTGTCCTCAAATGGCTTTTCAAAGAAGATAGTGAAAACAAAGAAGCAATACATTATGAGATTTCTCCAACACAGTATGGTCCAAGATATAAAATGATTCAACATATGGGATATTTAGGTATTGGTCCTTTGGAGAAAAATCAAGAAGGTATTATTGAACCCATTTATCTACAAACAAAGTCTGCAAATGACAAAGCGAGACTGGAATACAATCCAGGAAAGACATTAGACCAAAAACATGCTTCTAAGTCCAAGTGGAAGAAAAAGACACTACCTTCACTATCACAGGAAGTAAACACTCAACAGACTCAAGAAGAGTATAAAAAAGAACAAAAAGAATTATCAATCAAGAGAGAAGAAACAATGAGTACTCAAGTCCCAATGGTATCAACTACAACATTACAAGGAGTAGAAGTCCCATAGGATATGACAGAAGAGGTATAAAGAATCAGGGAATTGTTTGCATCACTGAAAATTCCAGTCACATACACTAGTAGACAACAAGGAGGTGATTCAGAAACTCACTCGAACGAATATGAATGGCATCTAGATCATCTCTCAAATACATCTAGTATAGAAACTCCAGAAGAGTCCAATGGTATCACAGATGAAACTCAAGAGCTGATACGCTTAAAACTACAAACGGAGATAGAAGAAATCAGATTAAAAAGATAGGCAGACTATGAATGAAAGCTGAAAGAAGGACACAAGAAAATTATTTACCTAGTATGTCTCTCTCTAATAGGACAGAACAAATCAAGTATGGCACTACACAATAAGAATTGGAAGCTACAGAAATAGAACCAGTCATTAGTCCAGAAGAAGCTGAATGGAGTAGAAGGCAAAAATTCATAGAAAAATTGCTAAAAGTTGGATTTATCAGAGCAATAGACTACGCAGAATGGATTTCAAACATAGTACTTGTATCAAAGGCAGACAAATCTATTAGGGTTTGCTCAAACTTCAAGGATCTCAATGAAGCATGTCCAAAAGATGATTTTTCATTGCCTAACATTGATATGATAATGGATATGACTATTGGATATGAGATGTACTCACTAATGGATGGATTCTTTGGTTATAATCAGATCAAAATAGCTCCTGGAGATCAAGAAAATACAGCTTTCACCCGTGCATGGGGAACCTTTTGTTGGAACGTCATGCCATTTGGGCTTAAGAATGCAGGAGCAACTTACCAAAGAGTAATTAATACTATCTTTCATGATATGATGCATAAGAATATGGAATATTATGTTGATGATACTTTAGTGAAGACTATGAAGAGATCCACACATATTCAAGAGCTAGGCCTTATATTAGATAGAATGGAAAAATTCAAGCTCCGGCTAAATCCTAAAAAGTGTGCATTCGGAGTGACATCAGGGAAATTACTTGGTTATATCATTTTAATGAAAGGAATTAAGGTTGATCTTAAGAAGGTACAAGCTATAATAGAAATGCCACCTCCAAAGAATATCAGTCAATCAGATGCTTTATTTCTCAGCTAGCAGATAAGGCTCAACCTTTCACAAAAGTATTAAGGAAAGGAGTAACATACAACTAGGATCAAGAATGTGAACAACACCTTCAGCAAATCAAATAATACATGTCTAATCCACCAATACTGATACCACTAATTCAAGGTAAACCATTGATCTTATACATATCAGCTACTGATTCATCATTGGGGGCAATTCTGGCGCAACAAGATGAAAATAAAAGAGAGAGAGCTATATATTACATCAGCAGAACATTGTTGTCTTATGAAATGAACTATAATATAATAGAAAAAGCATGCTTGGCATTAATCTTTGCATCACAAAAATTGAGACACTACATATTAGCACATTCCATCAAGCTAGTAGATAAGATTGATCCGCTCAAATATCTTCTCAACAAAGCAACACTTACAGGAAGATTGGCTAAATGGGTCATGGTTCTTACAGAGTTTGATATTGAATATGTGGAACGCAAAGCCATCAAAGGATAGGTAATTGCATATCAACTTGTTGATGCTCCACTTGAAGACATTCAACCGCTGCATATAGAATTTCCAGATGAATCAATAATGCACCTTACTCAACAATCATGGAACATGTTCTTTGATGGGTCTTTTACTCAACATGGTTCTGGTGATGGAATATTTATTATTACTCCTCAAAAGTATTCAATCCTGAAGGCTTATAAGATTACTTTCCCTTGTACAAACAACATTGCAGTGTATGAAGCTTTGGTAAATGGGATCAAGCTGGCTATCGAATGGAAGGTTCTGGAATTATAAATCTATCAAGATTCTCAGCTAATCATCAATCAAATAAATGATACATATCAGACTCGAGATGAGAAATTGATGCCTTATAAGAGAATGTTGGATGATCTCAAGATATATTTTACTTTTGTATCATTCTAGCAGATTCCTAGATCCACAAACAGAGCAGCAGATACTATGGCCACCTTGGCATCCATACCAAAGTTACAAGAATCTAATTTTCGCTTTGAATTCCTGGTGGAAGAGTTACATTACCCTGCCTATGATTCTCCTGAATCCAAGATGGTCTGTTCTATTATTGGACACGACTCATATCGCTACAGCCATATTTACTCTTATCTACGAGACCAAATTGTCCCATAAAATCTTACCCGTAATGAGAAAAGGAACCTAATCCGAAATGCTTAACGGTACATCATCATCACTAACGACCTATTTAGGCGAGGTTAGGATAGTACTTTTATTAGGTGTCTAGAAACTAAAGAATCCCAACGTGCATTATCGGAAGTCCATGAAGGTTTTTGTGGATCTCATTCGAATGGTCTTACTTTAGCTCGGAAACTACTAAGGGCTGGCTACTACTGGCCAGACATGGAGAAAGACACTATAAAGTTTTCTAAAACTTGTGAGAAGTGTCAGCTACATGGGAATCTTATACATGCTCCAGCAAGGGATCTCATACCCTTCATTACACATTGGCCTTTTCAGCAATGGGCCTTTGATCTCATTGGTCAAATATATCTTGCATCATCCAATGGATACAAGTTTATCATAACTGCCACTGAGTACTTCACCAAGTGGGTAGAAGCGGTTCCGCTCATCAAAGCAACTGGTAAACAAGTAGCTCTATTCATCCTTAACTATATCATCTGCATGTATGGGATACCTTCATCCATCATGACTAACAATAGAGGACAATTCAAGAATAAAGATCTAGACGAGCTCTGTAAGAAATTCAAAATCAAACAACATTGGTCATCCATATATTACTCTCAAGGAAATGGACAAGCTGGAGCATCTAACAAAAACCTGTTGACTATCTTACACAGAATAGTGAACAAATCTAGGAGGGATTGGCATCTGCAGCTCAATCCTACACTATGGGCTTATAGAACAAGTATTAGAACACCTACTGGGGCTACACCTTTTTCTTTGGTGTATGGGTCTGAAGCAGTATTACCTATTGAAGTGGAAATACCATCTTTGAGAGTTTCTTTGCAAGGTCTTGTTATTGATGAAGACTACAGAATATCTAGATTGCAAGAACTCGAGTTGCTGGATGAACATTGACAAGTGGCATTTGATCATCTGAGATTGTATCAAAAGAGAATGTCTAAAGGATATAACAAGAAGGTTCGACAATGAGAATTTCAGGTTGGTGACCTTGTTCTGAGATAAAATCCTAAAAATCAACAGTTTCGAGACAACAAAGGGAAGTTTGAACTCAATCGGTTGGGTCCCTACATCATTACTATAGTCTTTGACTCTGGTGCCTATCAGCTATCAACTTCAGAAGGAGAACAACTTCGTGAACCAATCAACACCATCCACTTGAAAAAGTTCTTCACTTAGTATTATCTGCTCTAGCAACCTATACAACTAAAGAATGTCTTGAAAAACAATCTAAAAAAAAAAAGAAAAAAGAAATCTTTGCCAAGCAGGTGAAAACCTGGCAAACATGCGTCTCTTGTACTCAAGCGCTCCATCTATCAATGCAATGTTGGCATTTCTTGCTTTCCCGCATCTTTGCTTTTGCTTGTCCATATCTTTTAGTCACTTTTGTGACATTCTAGTTCTTTTAGAACCCTCATGGCTTGAAACTGATCAATGTCCTAGTCTTAGGGTAATCAACTAAGCAATTTACATGTCCTAAGCAGTATCAACCAAGTCATCATTCTGCCAGTGATACCCGGTCCTCAAATTTGAGTCAGTCACCTGTCTCCTAACTATGGAAGAGTTTATTAACTAAGTACACAAGAAAAACAACATTACTGAAAATAATCACTCAATAGTTTGAGATATGCATGAAATCTTTCTTTGTGTGATGTCTTTAATATTGGTTTTCGATTATCATTCCCTCTAAGTAACTCGAGGAAGTCTATGTTGACTAAGAGGAGCAAGGATTGGGGGCATAATATTTTCTTTGTTTTCTGCTTGTAGGAATGATTCCGATGATCTGGAAACATCTAATCAACTAGGTGTCTATGATAAGAGCCTTCACATCAAGGTGAAATTTCCACACATACCTCAACTCCGCTTATTTGTATGCTACAGGGAGGTTGGCATCATTTCTTTGTCTGTTTTGAGTGAATTTCTTTAATGTGAAATCCGGGTCCATGCGTAATCTGTCCAAGGATATGAACGAAAAAAGGGTCATTACAAACAAGATAATTAATATTGCACATGAAAAGGAAGGAACTCTAATCTGCCTACTATGTTTGTAAACGCTCAGTGATGAACATTAAGCATTTCAAATCCACTGACTAGTTTTAGTTTGCATTCATTTTGCATTTTGTGCATTTCGAGTGATTTTTGTATGATAACAATGATCTCTTTATCTTCTGAATGAGAGTTAGAAGTATCATCATTTCTAAGCTAAGTGGTCTCTCTTTTTCATCATTTCTCTGATCGAGTACTTGTGTATTGAGATGTTAGCTGCATACATACACATCTTATATAGATTCATACATTCATTTGCATTCACATTATTGCATAGAAAAATAAACAATTTGCATTACTAGTTACTCATTTTCATCATTCATTTGCATATGAAAAGAAACAAAAACAAACATCCATATTCATTTGCATTACATACATCCATATTGAACAAATATGCATACATATAGAACAAAGAATAAAGAAGAAAGCATCTCATAAATCAATCAACACAAGTACAATGAAATCAAATCAAGATCTCATATATATAATCATCAATATCTCAAAGTACAAGTGATAACTGACATATACAATCTCCCATCGGAGTAAGAATCATGTGGGCTATAAAAAAATGGGGTATCTAACAAAATCTAAGAGCTATAAAAAAAATCTACCTCTCTGCCTCTCCCTCATCGCCAAGTGGAGGAGGAGGTGGAGCCTGCTGACCAGCATCCTATCTCGGTACTCGAGCTCCCTCAAATCGTGCCATGTACTGAGAGTAGAGGACAACCTGTTGTGCTACAGGAACCGCTACGCTATAAGTCGCAATGTAATGAGCCACCTGACTGGTCTGGTGCAAAACCTCTTGCTGAAGAGTCTCTCACTCTGCCCTCATCTCTGTAACCTAACGATCGCGCTCTGTCCTGAGCTCCACTAACTGACGATCTCTCTCTACTCTAAGGTCCGCCAGTTGTCGGTCTCACTCTGCAAGCTCTGTTTGAGCCACTGTCAATTGTGACTGCAGACCTGCTAATCATGCTCTCATCGATCATGCTACATCAGCTGCCCCCTGCTCCCTCACAAGCTCTCTGCCTCCATCTCCACCTCCAGCTCCACTCTGCAACATCCTAGCCCAGCCGCATAAGAAACCCTGTTGTCCCCTGTCTGGCATAATGAAGCAACCAATGTATCCTGCCAAGACACAAGCCAGTGGAAACTACTCACTGTACCTGGTCATCATCTCATCCCAGCTGATAGCCCGCGTAAGGATGTCCTCATCATGAAATACTTGTCTCAAAGCTAGTAAGCCAGGAAGCTATGCAGAATCATAATCACCCTTATCCCTAGAGAATGGAATCTTGAGAATCTTGTAAACATCCTCAGGGGTGATGGTCATCTCCCCAACTGGTAAATAAAATGTGTTATGCTCAGAGTGGAATCTCTCCACAAGTGCTATGAGCATCCCGTGATTCACATGGATATTTGGCATTTGTAGAAGGTGGGTAAACCCGCACAAATCAATATGTGCCAAATCTATATCGGATAACTCACACATTGGCCTCATAGTCAGAGGATAGATGCATCGAAAAAGAACATGTGGTAATCGAACCTGCAAGAATCAAACAACAAAGCATCACATAATCATCCAAATTATGTTATAAGACAACTTAAACATCACGCAAATCCAAATACATCAATTGCAAAAATCAAATTTTCATGTTTGCACCCTTTAAAATGCTCACCATTTTTCATACGACATTTCACAGTGCAGGCAGAAACTCATACGAGTCAAGAATAGGTATAGGATGACAAAAGACTCTGATACGATACAAAACAAGCATTTGCACAACAAAATGGTCTCTTAATCAAACACTCATACGATACAAGGGGAGGTATAAAATGACAAATCTAATGGACTTAAATGACAAAACAATACAAAGGAGTTTGTCGTATGACACAAGATGTTGTCTTGCACGACAAAATGACAAGGATCGACTTGAACAAGACTAAAAATTCAAAAAATCAACAAAAAAACTCATAATTGATGAAATGAAAGGGCTAAAAATAAGACTCTTACCGTTGGCTCGTAATTCTGTGGTTGATTATGACATCTCTGGCACTCAAATCGATGCTCCTGGATCGGGATGACCATTTTCCTTCGCAGAAGGCTTTTTGAAATTTCAAACTTGGAGAGGTTAAAATGAATTGAAAATGACCCTTTGACCCCTTATATAGCCCAAAACCCTAATTTTTCAACTTGCTCCGATGGACATGAAAATTGTACCCTTAGCTAATTTGCCCATCCTGATTCCATTTTCGGGATCGAAATCAAAATCCAAGATCATTCTCCTAGTCAATTTCAATACAATTTGGACCACTTAGCACTTTTCATCAAATGCTCATTATTTCTCCAATTTGCGCCCATTTTCTAATGAATAAACGTTGAATCTCAATTTATTCTACAAATCATTCTTTGCACTCAATTTCACATTAATCAACGCTAAATCCTCACAAATTTTCCTCCGACTCAATTTTTGTCCTCAAATCATTATCATCGCCAACAATTGCCTAAAATCATATACCCTCGCTATCTTTATCGTCTTAGCTAAGTTGAGAAAATTAGTTAAGCCGAGAAAATTTATTCAGGATGGGCAAATTAGCTAAGTCAAGAAAATTTTCAAATCTTCATCAAAAGTTGAGCAAAAATATTTTCAACTAAAGAAAATCAAACAAATTCTTATTGCTAAGGGGCATCTCAGCTTCATCGCTTCATATCAAGTTGAGATCTCTCGATCATCTGAATTGAATCAATCGCTAGGGGCATATCAGTTTCATCGCTTCAAATAAAGTTGATATTTGCTTTCATCTAAATCGGTCTCTTAACGTTAATTAGTTTCGTCACTTTTCATCAAGTTGATTATTCATTTAAACTCAATCAAAAGTTTAAAGAGTATCTTTGATCACATGCTCAATCTAAGAAGGTGTTCAGTTTCATCGCATCAAATCAAGCTAGACAGTTTATCTTCACTCATCATGTCTTGATCCATCAAGTTCAAGATCGATTTTATCTTTCCTCACTGTGTCTAGTTCAATCAAGTCCTAGATCAGTCAGATCCACTTCTTGATCAATCAAGTTCAAGTTCAGTAGCTTTGCTGTTAATCGGTCCTAGTTCAATCAAGTTCGGATCAGTTTCGCTTTAATCAAATCTGTTCAGCTTCATTGCTTCAAATTAAGCTAAACACCTCAATTTTCATTTGGTTCATGATCAATCAAGTTCAGAACTAATATCTCCTAGACATCAACATATTTTTTGAACCAACACATTGCTCGCACATTAATTCAAAGAGGGGAAAATGTAATACCCTAAAATTGGTCACCTAAACCATGGGCCCCTAATTTCGATAACATCACCAAGGTCCTAACCAAGGGCAATTAAATCAATCTTGAGCACACAATTAATTAATTCTTCAATCATCAAATGTCACATGGCAAGTGAATTATTCTATATTAATAAAATATTTATTTAATTAATTAAATCATTCCAAGAAAATCATTTTGATCAATTATCTTATTTAATTTATTAAATATCTTAGCATATTTAATTAATTAATAATTTGCCATTAATCATAAAAAAGGAATTAATTTATTACAAAAGAGGAATCAATATCACAAAGCAAGAGTTAAATTGAAAATAAAATAAAAGAATTGAATTGAGAGAGAAATCAAACTTGAGATATTATTTCTTTCTTCTAAATTGATAACTTGAAATCAAAAAAGCAATTAAAGGAATTTTATCATTCTCTAAAATTGGAACTCAAAGCTTTTGAGAAAAGAAGTTCAATTGCATTGAAAAGACTCTTTTCTTGAATAAATCAAAGAATTACCTATATTTATCTCAAGTGCATGGAATTAATTGAATTATATCTCTAATGCAAACTCAAACTTCTTTTCTGAATGCATTTCAATTAAACTATAATTGAAATCTATCTCAAGGTTAACTGAATCTGATTTCTCGATTATTTCAGTTATCCTAAATTGTGCTTTTTCTTGATCTCTCTTGTGATTCTCTATAAATTCAGCCTTCATCTCTCATTCAAAACACCCTGGAGATTTATTGTTATTATACAATTTTTGCTCTGGAGTCATTGAAGATATTGTGCTTGCTTTTTGAGATTATTGCATCTTAGTTTAATTTCTTTTTGCATATTTCATGATTGCTTTAATTCATATAGCTTACTATTCATCCATCTAGCATAATCTTGCATCCATTTATCTTAATATCATGCTTGTATAGATTAAATCCTTCATCTTGGTATAGTCTACTCATTGGTATTGCTTATACAAATCTGAGAGAAACCTTATACTCACATCTTTTAGAAGGCAATTAGTTGATTTGTTATGGTTTTATTATTCATGATTTTATCTGTCTAACCATACATGTAATGACTTAATTGAAGTGTTGTGTCTTGCAGCTTACAGACTTATTCCACTTTTTCACACACACAGATTCTGATTTATCTTGAAAAATCCTCCTATTTCTTTGTTTCCAAATCTCTCAAACTATCACTGAAGGGCATATCTTCCAAACATATGAAAAGGTCAATTTTCTCCTAAAAACTAGCCACCCCAAAAAAAACATCCTTCAATAATGTAGGCAAAGGTCCATACCACTCCAATTTCTACAATAGTACCATGTAACAATGTATAGAAAAGTCACAATTCAACAATAAGTGATCATTATTCTCTTTAGCTTTACCATACAAAACACATTTTGTAGGACCAATAAAGCCTATTTTTTTCCTCCTCTGTCCCATGATAATTCTACTTCTAATGGCCAATTATGCAAAGTCTCTTGCCTTGGGAAGATACTTTTTCCCCCAACGCAAACTCATCGGCCACCCATCCTCTCTCTCAACCCTATCAAGGAATTGATAGCCAAATTTAATTGAGTAATTACCATCTTTTTCTCCACACCACACCACCTCATCATCCTTCTCTACTATAAATATTTTCCTTGCCCTAATGATATCCTCAACTAAATGCCTATGGTTAACATTTCCCAAACATTCTCCATTGATTTCCAACCCATTCTATTATACCATCAACCAATTTTGGTTCCATGTAATCTCTTACTTTTTACCCCCACTATAAACAAAGAATTCTCCTAACCTCATCCAAATTTCAATATCCTCCTAAAGCCTCCAATCCTTTCCATGAATCCTACCAAAAATATTATTTTCTCCCACCACCAATTTGCCATGTGATGTGCTCTATGACTACTCTTCTGCATGAAACTAGAAAGTTCCATACAGTTGAACCTCTTGGAGGATTCTTGATGGTTAAATTTTTTTGATCATCTTGGCTATCTAGGTATTTCCCTCAAAAAATTTAACCATAGTTGATTAAATTTATTGTAAATGAACCAAACTAATTTCGCACCCATTGCTTCATTCATTTTTTGTCAATTCCTAAAGCCTACTCCTCCATCATTCTTTTATCTACAAATTTTACCCCATGCCAAGAGTGGTATCTTATCTTCCACCCTTGCACCATTCTAGAAAAACTTCCTCATCTTCTACTCAATAACTTTTAAAACCTTGAGGGGGATCTTCATGCACATCATAGAGTATAAAGGGATTGTCAAAATCACAGATTTCAATATCAATATTTGAGCAGTTGATGTAAGCCACCCATCCATCCCTTCCAAACAACAATCAACCAAACCTTTCCATAAAGAAGAATGACTTGCCCTTCCAAAAAGAGGGATTCCAAGATATTTCCTTGGTAGACCAGAATTTTGGATATTTCCCTTTGTTTTTGAGCGAAGGTACTAAAAAAATAATTTCATACTTTCTTCGGTTAATCATCTGACCAGACAAACATCTATAACTATCTGAAGTGTACTTCATTACCCAAGATTATTTGAAAGATGTCTGCCTTGATAGAAGAGTATCATCAGCAAATTGTAACTGAGATTTATTGAACACCTTAAACCAATTTAATACCATTCTTGGCCCATTCACTCCTCTTCAAAATCAACCTCCATAAGGCTTCTACCATAATGATAAAAAGAAATGAGGAAATTGGGTCCCCTTGCTTGAGCCCTCTTGAAGAATAAAAAGAAACATTGAGGACTACCATTCACCATAACAAAATACCAAGGAGTACAGATACACCCCTTGATCCACTCAATCCATCTTTGACAATAACTAAACTTATGCAACACTTCAAACAAAAATTCTAATTTAACCTTGTCATATGCCTGTTTGATATCCAACTTGACAATCATCCTTTTGGTGCCTACAAATTTAATGGAATGAATAGCTTCATGAGCTATTATAGTACCTTCTACAATAGATCTATTTGGGGAAAAGCCACTTTTCTCTTTAGAGATGACTGAGTCCAAAGTTTTGTCCAATCTATTAACAATTACTTTAACAATTTTATAGACCATGTTACACAATGAGATGGGCCTGCAATCATCCAAGAATACAACCTCATTTTTATTGGGAATAAGAGCAATAAAGATTTTGTTTGGGTATTTCAACATGTATCCATCAACATAAGATTTCTCCACAAAATGCCTTAAATCTTCAGCAAAAAATCCCAAACTTTTGAAAGTAAGTTATAGGGAATCCATCTATGTCAAGGGCTTTATCACCACCCAAAGCAAAGAGGACCTCCTTCGCTTCCTCCAAAGAGAGAGATTGTAGTAGCATATCATTCTAAACTTGTGTAATGCACTTTGATATTACATTCCATATGAGAACATCATCATCAACCTAGGGATTCACATCTATCAAAAAACTTTGAAAATATCTAACAGCCTCCTCCTAGATACCTTTTTTATTCATCACGAACTCGTCACTTTGATTCTGAATTAATAAAATTTTAGTGTTAGACCATCTTGCCTTCACTGAGTTATGAAATAATTTAATGTTCTTGTCCCCATCTTTCAACCATGTTTCACAACACTTCTATCGCTAGAAAATTTCTTCCCTTGACAAAATTTCATTATATTCCTAATGCAAACACTTTTCCTAATCAAAATGAGCTATAGACATACCCACATGAATAACATGATTATGAAGATCCTCTAATTTCCTTTCAATTTGATATTACTCAGTAAAGATGTTTTTGAACTTCTCTCTGTTCCATTTTTTTTGACACTCTTTTAAAAAGTATAGTTTCTAGAAGAAATAAAGGCTCGATTCCTAGAACAAATTGGATAATTCTTCCACCAGGCTTCAATGAGATCTTTGAAACCATCCACCCTTAGCCACATCATCTAAAACTAGAAGGGGCATCTAGGAGATGCAAAATCATCTTGTATAATAAGACTGATTGGATGGTGATCAGAGTTGTAGAAAGGTAAAATATCTGCTTCAACAGCCTAAGGCTACTCAACCCAAACACTAGCTAAAAAGAAATGATCTAGCCTTTTAGCAATGCTTGAAAAGCAAGACTGTCAATTGGTCCATCTAAAAGCCCTCCTCTAAACTTGGCCTCCATTAGACCATTCTCAATGAAAAAATCGCTGAAGTCTTTTTGTACATGACTAAAACATTTAAAACCACCTCTTTTTTCTTTCGGACATAGAGAGGCATTAAAGTTACCACCTAAAACACACACCTCTTAACCCAGCTCAAATGACAACCTAGAAATCTGACACCATACATTTCGTTTACAAACTGTACCAATGAAACCATAGATGTTGATTAGTTCAAAGGATTTATGCAATGTTCTCGAAAGAACCCTCACCCATTGCTAGTGCTTCTCTTGATTAATCAGTATAACTATTCCAAATGATACCAAGTCCCCCAAAATCACCTTCATCCCCCATAGAAAGGCCCCCCCAACACAAAAAACTAGCTTGAAAAACTTGAACCTCATCATCTTTTAACTTGGTTTCCTGTTATTAAAAAAAAATTGATCGCGACTGATTAAGACATCTATTAATCAAACATCTCTTGTTAGGGGCATTGCAACCCCTAACATCCCATGAAAGGAACTTCATTTCTTCTAGAAAAAGGCATAGCCTTTTCCCGGTCTCAATTTTTTTTACCTTTAGCGCTTCTAGCAAGCTCTAGTCAAACCCTGTTCATTTTTTTTTACCTTTTGGTTTCTTTTCACCAACCTTTATTTTCTCTTGTGCAAAATTTGACCGATTTAGAAACCTCACCTATAGAATTCCAATTTCATCCTACAAACCTAGATCACCTAAATCTTTAGCCTCATCCCCTACATCTTGAGTATTTGGAACTTTTTTTTCCAGGAGAATCCAAATCCTTCAATTTCTCTTATGTAAAATTAAGGGCTCTTATTGAATAAATCTGAATGTCCTTAAATACCCCATCAGCTGAAAAATCTAAATCATCACCATCAAAGTCAAGATTCACATGAGGACTTCCAATGCCCATTGGTTTAGTGATAGTAGGTTTATGAAATCCTGCCCAAAGAGATATCTTCACCAATTGGCTTATTCGCATCTCCACTGCTCTTCAACCATTATTTCCCTTCCATGACAACCTTTGCTCATCTCCTTATAAGGTACTTTAGAGTTCCTCACAATCATCTCTTAACAATCATGCTTAGATTTATCCGTTACATTTACACAGGTAAAGGTTTCCTTCTCAACACATGAATCTGGGCCAAAGTGTTATGCATTAGCAATAATACCATTTATATCTTACATTGCACCATCCAAATCAGGAGAGTCGTCTGTCTCTAGGGTACCATTATCATTCAAATTACTGCCTTGTTTTGAAGAGATTTTATTCTCATTTTCATTCTTATCCAAAACACCTTCACTTAGTCTAATTAGTAATTTTTAAAGAGTGTTTTGCATCAAACCCTTTCCTTTCGAGTTCCTTCTTACATTCGTCATTGGTGTGCCCTTTTTATTTACATATCAGACAAATATCCATAAGCTCCTCAACTTCAATCACCTATCTCCATATTCCCTCTCCTGATTTCAGTTCAATAGTTTGTGGAAGGGGATGAATAGACTACCACAAAATCCAAATCCTTGCATACATACTAAACTCCTTTGACTCCAAGACTTCATCTGCTTTCAAAAATACACCCAGTTTGCTCCCAATCATTTTGAGAGTTTCAGCATCCCAATATTTGTGAGGAAAGTTATAAAGCCTAACCCATATATAAACCTCTTCAATCTCTACCTTTTTTGGATGAAAGTTTGGAATCCAATCCTTTATAAAAAAAACCTTTCCCCCATAAGAAATAGTCCACTATTCAAATCTATTATTTGTCCTATTCAAAAGGACAAATGACCAAGTAAAACCCATTTGGAAGGGTTTTGAGAACACAATCCCTACCCCAGTTTTCATCACACCAAGTACGGACCCTTGAAAATGCAGGCCAGTCCCCATTCCATTTCATGAAAAAAGCCCTTTTATTAAGCATTTGAACTGATTCTTTCCACTCAACATTTTCAATGAGAAGGGACACAACATGTGAATGATCAAAACCCATACACACCTTCTTCACCTATGACTCTACCTCCTATTGTTTTGGTTTCCAAAAATTCTTCTCAATGCTTTTGAAATCAACTCTTGGGCTAGAGTGAATGGATGCATATCCCCAACAATTACAACCTTGATCTCATCCATGAACAAACCCCTTATTCCATAATCTTAATTCATCTATGTTTCTACTTGCCTGATCATGCCATGCTCTAAAAAATGGTCACCATGCTCTATTTCGGTACCCCTCAATCTGCTAACCTTTGTAATGCCATAATGATCAAGCTCTACCATCTCTATGAAACCCTCATTCATGCTCCATTCAAGGTAAATGATGAGGCCAAAAAAAATGTACCGCTCTAAAGTTTTATACGACTTCATACTTGGTGTATGTTGCAACATCTATGAGATATTTTCTAGGTTTGTCCATAGAAGGAGACATAAGACAAGTTCTTGTCTATGAATACTATTCCTAGTTGGTTTTAAAGAACACACTGCATCATTTCAGAAGGGTCAATGATGCTTTCTTCTATCATTATAGTTGCATGCTCAACAAAGATCTTCGAAATAAGAGAGTGTCAGATGAAGCTTGTGATGTGGTCAATCAATATTTGTAATTTTTTACTTTTACCTATCCTAGAGTAAGTTTTTTTGATGATAAACCCTTTATTCTTCCTATATATCCATCAAATAAGATTGTTCTTATGGAGTTAGACAGATAGTTGTGGTTCATGAATAGCAATCGAGTTCCCATAAGCTTGGTTTCAAGTTTACTTTGACTATTGGAAGGTACTCAATTAATTTCACCTACAAACCTAAGGTGATGGATGAGGAAATAAGAAGACTTACCATGAGATTATTCAAAGCCAAGAAATACTTTGATTTTAGGGAAATGAAGAACAAGTTTAAGAAGAGCTATACCCATGTGCATTGTATAGATGATATCTAGATAGATTGCAAAATTGAGGAGGATATTAGAAGACTTGACTTATGTCATCTCACTCTATAGCAAATTGAAGATCTTCATTTTGTAGATATTCCTAAGGGAATGAAAGATGATGGAAACATTTTGGATACAACAGATGTGGATAAAAAGATTGCAAAGACACTATTGCCTCTCATTTAGTGGTCTCGATAGGAAGTAATTTCCATTAGGGCAAGATTCTAGAACATTCTTGCAAACACCAATGTTTAGATGTCAAAAAATGGTATACAGTTGCAGTCATTCAATACTATATCAAAGGGTGATACACCTGGACCTATTGGCAAAATATCGGAGCTTAGAACTAAGAACAAACAAGATCCTTCAACTCTGCAAAGGGCTCTGAAATACAAGTTCACCATGGGAAATATTAAAAGAAAAGATCAAGGTGAGTCTTCTACTCAAATTACTCAACAAAAAGAGACACAAAAGAAGGTGAATTAGAAGATGAACCTATTGATGAAGAACAATATAAAGAAGAATTACCAAATGAGGAAAAAGAAGAATAATATGATGACGATAGGTTACCAGGATCTCCTGGAGCTCCTCAACATGAGGATACACAAGGATCTACTCCTCAGGTAAAAAATCTTGTTCTAGTCATTGTACCCCCACAAGTTTCTACTTCCGAGTCTACACATTGTGGTTCTACTATTTCATATACTCCAATATCCACTAGTGTGGTTGTCCATACTATTCCATCTTCAACAACTAGTGAGTCGGCTTTAGATACTCCTCAAGATAATATTGAAAATGTATTTTACTCTTTCCCAAATTTATTTGAGGTACATACTACCATGCTCAATAACTTTGAAAAGTTCATCAAATATTATACACATTCCCAATGTATCCACTGTAGAGGTCCCATCTTCTATTGTGACTTCGGCTTCACCTATTGTGGTCACTATCATTCAAGGATAGGAACTCTATTCACAAACATTGGCTACAAAAAAGATGATGATTCTTATTTGACACCTTGGTTGCTCTCAAACATTCTTGAGAGGAAGAAACGAGCCATATCTTCGGATGAATTTGACTTTGGCCAGTTGGTTCCTGTTAAACTGAAGATCATAAAGAAGGTAAAGACTATCTCAAGAGTGAAGGTGGATAAGACAATACCTCCTTCCAACAAGAAGATTGCTGATATATAGCCCACAAAATATGTCATAAATAGAATATATTTGGGCAAGAAAACTCATCATGGAACCAAAGAAGATGCTCCAGTAGCTTTTGATACCCTCATGGGCATTTAATTCAATTTACCTTTTATTCATTATGCTTAAATTCCTAAATATTGTGCTAAAATTGATTTATCGGTTACATAATTTTTAAATTTCATGCTTTAGATATGATTTTTATTATATATGATTTTTAGATTCAAAAGCAACTAGTGTTCAAATTTATGATTAATATTGCTTGATTCATTGGTTCATCAAACATTTTACAAAAAAAATTGCATTTTTTAATCATACATATAGCTTACATTATCAAAAAAATTGTGATTTTGAATCTTTTTATTCAATATTTCCTTCTTTATGCATGATTTTTGTTCCCCTAAGTCCTACATCCAATATTCTAGTAAGAAGTAGTTATGGACTTAGAGCTTCCTAAAGTTTAATTACCAAGCATGTGGAGTCGGAGTTAAATAAGTCATTTCATGTGACTCTCGGCACTTCCTCTAATCCAACACATGATGTACCCTAATATCATATAACCCCATTCACCTCACCCTTCTCATCATGAAGATGATAACTCACTAACTAGGGTTACAAGTTTTCAATTGGGGAAGCTTGACATGGAATTTGACAATCTTCAACAATGAATGGGCCAAGAACACCCGAATAGTGAGGAAATATCCTTGATTGAAGGATTGAAGATAATGGCTCAAAGTGATAATAAGTTAGGTGTCAAATTGTTACATGGAATTGCTCATATTATTGAACCAATACTATGCGTATCAAAAGTTATGTTGATGCTCTTGGTTACTATCATCCTACAAGTTGAACATTCCATTCCTATGACTACATCCTTTCCTAGTGTGCTTACATATTCATCTTTTATTATTACTACCTCTACACAAAATGTTAATCTTACACATGTTAGTCATGGGGGTAATCTTATTAACTCGTATTCTTATATACCTTCTTCTATGAGTCTTCCATTTGTTTCCCAACCATATCCTATACCAACATATCACAATATTCCCCCTCCTTATTCTCAACCTCCACTCACCTATTTAAATATTACTCCTCTATAATAATTAAATATTTCCAATTCCAATCCATCCACTGAAGCCACTATCAATAATCTAGCTCAAATTCTTTCATCCTTGCAACAACAGTTGGCTTCTTTAACCCAATCCAAGTTTAATGTTCCCACTTATGGTGTAGCAAGCCCACTATTTGATGAGATTGTCTATGTAGTTGCTCCAAGAATATGGAGATCCCTCAATTAGAGTTATACAATAAAAAAGGTGACACCTTGACTTGTGTGAAGAAATTTCAAACCTTGTGTAGTGATTTCTCTCATAATCAAAGACTCATGGCAAAGCTATTTACTCAAACCTTTAGAGATAAAGCTTTGCAATGGTATTGTTCTTTTCCTCCTTATTCCATCTAATCTTTCCAACAATTGGCTAATGCTTTCATTCAATAGTACTACTTTGACTTATTTGATTCATTGTAAGCAAGAAGCTAAAATAAAAGTGACTAATTTTATTGGTAGATAAAACATTTGAATTCACAAATTACTTATCTTGTGCCTAGTCATGATGTTCAAAGAATCATCATTACTAATTTAGAAAAGGATATTAGACATAAGCTTATATTTTCTTAATTCACCTCTTTCATGCAATTGTGTGCAGTGCTTCATAACTATGAGCTTCAAGTGAGACAATTTGAATCATCTCCTTTAATGGATTTGGTTGATAAGAATGAGAATGCCCAACAATCATTTCCAAAATTCAACAAACACATCAAAGGTTTTGTCAAGATAAATGATAACTCTTCCAACAACATCAACACTCAAGTGGTAGCCACAACAAGAAATATGGCCCCTTTATTCAAATACTTTAGAAAATAATTAACTCCTCTTTTTTATTCTTTTCATAGTATAATGTTGACATTGGTTAATGCTAATGTGGTGCAACTCCCTTCCATCAAGCCTAGAGATACTTCTTAGCTTTTAACACCTTCCTTTGACCACACATACTTTTACCAATACCATCACCAAGAAAGTCACAATACTAAGAAGTGTTATAAGATGAGGTATAAGGTTCAAGACCTTATTGATAACAATATTATATCTGTAGTTGGTGTGAATGATAAAGGGATCGAATCTGCAACACCTCCAAATCTTCACTAATCCTTTGCCTTCACACTATACCAATGTTATTGAGTACATTATTTCCTAATGAATTAAGTGTTGAGTCCAATAATTTTGTGAACCTCGTTAAAAAACCTAAACCTAAACATGAATTATGCATCACCTTTGATCCTAGTGAGACTATTGTTGCACCTAATGGACCATTATACATTACTACAAATATTAAATGCAAATCTCATAAGGGGTGCTCATTGATCTAGTATGTATGGTAAATGTTATTACTGAGGAGCATGTTTTCACTCAACAATTGCATCAAATTACATGTGATAAATCTAAAGTTATGATCAAGGTGCATGATGGTTTCTTCCCCTACTATTGGTTCTATTGTTCTTCTTGTTGAGGATGGTACTAAGTGCTTAGATGGTACCTTTTCTATTATTCCTACATCGTATCAATTTCATATGAGGTTGAGACATCATTGGCTCTCTTCCATGAAAAATATTCCTTATACAATCCATAAGTGCTTGAAGTTACCTTGTAATGGGAATATTATCATGATTAAGCTTGGCCTTTACCAACCCATAATGAAGCATGGAAATTTCATTCTTGATTACTTTTGACCTAAAAAAACTAAACCTTTAAATTCTTGAGATGATACTATTTTTATATCTTATCGAAAATGAAAAATTGATATGATAATGGCCTTAAGTAAATTTAGAGACCCTTTACCTTTGGATGTTCCTCCTCCTCATCTTCTTCCTACACCTTATATTCATGCTATATATTTTGTGGTCCTACCTCCCATATCTTATACAAAAAAAAACCTAGCATTTGATATCTCTCAACCTAATGAGGCTCCTTCTACTCCCCCATCCTACAAGGGAAGAAAACAAGCCAATGTTGATTGATCTTCAACCTTCACAAGTCTTGAGTAAAACTAAAATAAATCATTGTGCGAGAGAACATCAATGAAGATGTCATGCCAAGGCTCATGAACTTGCTTCACAAGCCTTTTCCTCCTCGAAGACACTAAATATTGTCTTCATCCCATTTTTCCAACCTTCGCCTAACCCTAGGGAGGAAGTTCAACTCAATTCACCAAGGTTAAAGATGCTTAATAAAAATGATGGCTCAATTTCTTTTCATGTTAGAGATCCTAATATGATTAATTTAGATGATGATAATAATGTTGTTCATGATAATAATGATGATCCTAATGATTTTAATGATACGTATGAGCTTTTTGAGATTAATCATGAACTATCTTCACACTTTTCAAGAGCATTGAACATAGCTCCTAGTGACAAACAAAGTGACACATCATTAGAGCATGGTCCTTGTTTGGAACTTGCAGTAGATCTATTTGTCTTGCTCATTTTTGCTTCACTTGCATCTTGCCCACCATCCCTAAATGACATTAAAACAATATTGGGAAAAGGATGATTTGCTCAGCTAGCTTCATGTGTGTCATAGATTCTTGTGTGTATTTTCTTGTACGCAATGTGTTTCCCTAACGATGTGTTGCTTGATATATCTTCATATTATGTTAGGTTCTCTTTGGATGACTATTTTTACTCTATTAGTGCAAGATAATAAAGAGGTCGAATCTATTGTGACATTGTTTTACTTGTATCTCAATTCTTCTATATGTTTTATCAATGTTATGTTGTACACGTGCTATTGTTTATATATGTGCCTTTGAATTGTCTATGTGGGGATGATACAAAGCGTTGATATCTCTTTTTGGTCTCTTCCATGTTGACTCAAAAAGACATATTTTCATGCATCTTATGTACTCTTCTTCCATTGTGTTTGTAGTTCCGCTACCTTTGGGAGATGAAGTCAATTCAATGCAACTATTCTTGATATACATTACTTATCAAAAGTGCATACTGACCCTAGCTAGTGGATCCCTTGTGTGCTTTTTCATATATGTTTTGTGACCATTTCCCTTTGGTTTGTCCTTTCTCATTGCGGCAACATGCTTGACTTTTGGGTGCATGTATGCTAACTTAGAGCTATTGCTCAAGATAAGGCATACAATCGCTTTAATGTGGGGGCTTGGTGTGGCCTGTCTCTTTGCTATCTTGATGGAATTTTTCAATGCAACTTTGTACTTTACCGTGAGTATGGACATAGGTTCACACTTCCGCTAAAGTAGGGGCTAAATGTAGCATTGTAAATTGTATCACTATATAATTTTGTCCTCGCTTAGCCCTCACCTTTGCATTCTAGCCTCCAATTCTCAATGTCTACTTTGAAGTTGTTCATACCATCTTGAAATCTGCATTTTCAACTCATAATCCAACCTCTATCTCATTCTGAGTCCTTATTAATGAGACTAGGATGCCTTGGATGCAATGGGTGCCCTGGTCCTCCCAATAAGGACCCAAAATAGGACCTCACCATGGTCATCTCTTGTGGGTATGAAATTTGACTCCATGTCAACCTACTCCAAAAATTTAAACTTTTAATGCATGGTTAGGTATAAAAATAAGTCCACCCCCCTCATTTGGTAACTACAAATGAGAAAGGAAATCATAAGTGAACTCTTAATTGCACTCTAGCCAAATCAATTCAAGTCTATATGAGCAAGCATTCAAGTGTTCATTGAGCATTAAAGGAGAAGATCAAGTCAAGTTCAAGAATTCATGTTCAAGCATCTATGATCAACCTTCTATGAAGACATTATACAATGCATCACAAACCTTTGCATGAGTATTTAAGGAAACTTCATCAAGGTATCAAGTTCAAGCATTTTTAAATTAGTTCTAGCCTTTCCCTCAAATGGAAAGCATTCTATTTTAGTTCAATTTCATTTCAATTATCGATTAAATTCAAGGTTAATTCCTAAACCAAGGTTTCACCTAAGGCAATCCCCCATCAACCAAACCTATTTGTTTATTTTTGGGTGTAGGGAATTATCTCAAGAGCTGTGAGGGATCTGGTGGTGTAGACGACGACGATCAAATTTAGATTTTGAAGGCGTGAAAATTGGAGGACTGGGATAATTAGCTCCGCTTTATCTTGATAATTTTTTTGACCTTCTAATAGTGGATTTTGTGTGTCATCCTAATCTGGAAAACATCCATTATGTCACCATTATGTCTACCCTTGACATTTGGAGGACTAGGGCAACCTGCTCCCCTTAGTCCCGATAATTTAGTTTGAATCTTTTGTCATAGGTTTTGATCCATTTCCCCTCCTCAGATCTAGGTTTATAGCTCTACATGATATCTTGAACATTTTGTTACTGTTATTTTGTGTCAATTTCTCATTGTTTATCCTAGATCTAGCTTGCAATTTAACCCTAATTCAAATTTAGTTTCAACTCTAACAAGGGAAGAACTAACCTGATCTAAATTTAGTCCTTTTAGGATTGGATTAATCAAGTTTAATTCCCTTCCATTAATGTAAGGTGATCCGATTGAAATTAGTGGTTTTATCAAGTAAGGTGTTAAAGCCCTAATTTTTTACCATTTTACAATATGTATCTATTGAACCCCGTTGCTTCAATTGTGCCAACTCATTGAAATGAATCTCTATCAAAACTCTCAATCAACCCCTCTATAAAATCTACTTAATATATAATCCTATCATGTCCCATGGTGATCATCCCATGATGACAACATTCATGTGCAATGCCATCAAGATGTATCGTTGCATACTTAATGGCCTCTTCTTCTAGGATAGGGGTTGAGTTGGAAATAGGTGTCAACCTTATTAACCTAATCTCTACTTGAAGTCTTCCCTAAACCATCTAATAAGGAAGATCCAATTTTCTCACCTTCTTCCACAGATCATATATATGTGATCTATTGCTAGTGCGATGTCTATGCTTCATTTTGACATCAATAGAATCCCTTAATGATATAGTATCTTGGAACTCAAGACCTCCACTCTCCCATTCATGTCTAAAGTGATCTTGCAAATCAATTTTTGAGGCTCATTATTGATTGATGTTGGTACCCTAGGTTGAAAGGTAGGCATAAGAGGCTCGATGCTAGTACCCTAGGTGGAAAGGTAGGCATAAAAGGCCTCAAGTTGATGGTTCTAGTTTGTTGGTTTGAATTACCACCATGAATTGAGTTCTCCCCTTGGCCATTATTGCTTCCATTTTTACCTACATTATTGGCATTGTTTGCACCAATATTTATTCCTATTTATTTAGCCATCGTTTTTGTTAAATAGTTTTGAATGCTAATTTTGCTATTAGTCCCTTTGTTCAGTAGCTTGTTGCCCTATAACCAAGCATCCAATTAATTTAGAAATCTTTCATTTCCTAAATTTCTTGAATTCCTATCACCCATATTTTTTGTATTGTCTCTATAATACACTTTGTTCCTATACAATTAAAATTGTAGTAGACCTATTTTGCGACAATATAACAAAAATGGTGATTGCTTGAAACATGACATATCACCATTTTATCATATTCTACCCTCTAGGATGACAAGACACACTGCTCTAATACCATTGTAGTAATTTTCCTTGTTTTCCTTTAGTTTTTTTGGTTTTGATTTCTTTTGGAGAATGATTGATAAAGAAGATAGATGCAAAAATATATTGCAACAAATGTGTTTTTATAATGACAAATACAAATAGAATAACTTGCAATTTTCAATGCTTATAATCATTCAAATTCTGACAGTGCATTGCAAAAAAAAAATTGAAGATACTCGAATGGTAAAACTAATTACAATCATAAATGTATCATACCCATGTGCTAATACCTATCCTTGTTCAGTCATACTCACCCATAGGCATCCTCTAAATATCTGCTAAATTTTAAAATTTTGAAAAACATTTAAATTATTTGGCCTCAGTGAGTCCCTAATTTGCCTCTCAAGTTTATACTTATCGGCCACCATCTTTAAGTATTTTTATAATCTTGTAAAGGTTTGCCTAAAAGTTATTACAAAATAGCAATGAGGAGGTGGCTAGGGTTGCAACCAAGAGAGTTCAGAGGCTTCAAACAGAGAAATGATAATTGAAACCAGAGAAAAAAAAATTCCACAACCTGGAAACAACCTAACTGAGCTTGGGAGGATTATAACATAAATTTAAATTTTGAAGGGGTGTGGGGTAGAAGTGGCTTTAGAGGGCCGACGTAGGGTTGGGGTTGGAACAAACCTACCAGCATTTTCAAAGGGCAAATGAGAGAAAGTAAAATCAAACGAATGGCAACCCAAAAAGTTGCAAAAGTTAAATGAAAAATCCAAGGTATGCCCCACTATCATTGATGAACATGTGCTTTCCTTTTTTCTTGACAATCAAGCCTAGAATGAGTTTGTTTCACTCTTAAAAGAAAGATCTTTTTTCTTTAAATGGGGGGGATATTGGCCTGCCTTTAGTAGGGTTAGAAAATGGTGTGAGGAAAATTGGAATTTTAAAGTGGCTATAAAATTAATGCCAAATGGATTTTCCCTGGTAATAGCCAAAAATAGATCTAATAAGAACTGGGTCCTAAAAAATGACACTTTCTTCATGGGCGGTAAAGGGATATACTTTTGTGACTAGGAGTCAAACTTTAATCCTCTTAATGCTAATATGGAAGAGATTCCAATCTAGATCAAGCTGTATAATCTTCCAACAGAGTATTGGAATGAAGACACTTTTTAAATGATTGGCAATAAATTAGATTTATACATTATGGCAGATGAAGTTATAGAAAATAAATATTCCAATATGAATTGAGAAAGAAAAAAAGGAAAACAATGCCCAAGGGGTGGGACCAGGACAAGGTAATTGTTCTCAGCATGTTGTAAACCCTTAGGAAAATAGAGACACCATTTTGATAAAAAAAAAAACATAGAGGAAATCAGAAGCAAATATAGGAGAACAAGTGGTGAACTTGGAGCACGAGCTACATGACTTCGTAACTCAACTAATGATGGAACTACTCTAGATCAAAGATTGATGATTAATTATGGCAATTTTCAGAAGATGGTAAACCCAACAGATGAGGCTCCTAATCATCAAATAAGTGGTAATGAAGTGATGGTATCTTTGGTGGGAGAGGTTATATCAAAAGTTGAGAAAGTCATGGAAGCCATCAGGATGAGAGTTTCAGGTAACGCCAAAAATGATTATGCCCTAAAAGGGCAACTTTCTCTAGAAAATGCATGGCTAGAATCAAGCCACCACAAGGAATTTTTGATTGAATCCGATAAGGGAAATGAGGAGTGGGATTCTTTGGATGAAGAGGAAGAATGGGGTTTGGTGGATGAGGAAGAAATAGTGGAAAACGAAACCATTGAGCAGACAAAGGCAAATTTGGAAAAAATTAGGCTTGGGGAAAAATGTCTAATAGAGTGAGACTGGAATTAGCAGGCTGTGCAAAGGGATAGAGTAAATTGGTTGTAGGTAAGGGGAATCCCCTTCCCGAATAACAATGACAATTTTAAGTTGGAATGTTAGGGGATGTAATGCCCTTGATAAGAGGCATTTGATCAAGAGAGGTCTTAACGAAACATAACCTAATTTAGTGTTGATTCAAGAATCAAAGGGAGTTCTGAAATTGGAAATTTACTTAGATGTTAGAGATGTTGGAAAGGTTATTTTATTGAGGCGATTGGTGCTACAGGAGGACTAGGATTTTCGTGGAAACCTATCACTACAAATTTAGAAGATTGGTCTTAGCAGAACATTGGAAACTAATTAAGGTTCATTCTTTCAACCTCAATTGTGATTTTTTTGTGATAAATACTCATAGCCCAGCTTTGAATAGGAAGAAGCTTGAGGTTTCGAGATAGGTTTTGGAGGTATTAAAAGATCTAAATGATGATTTGGTTATTCTTGGGGGGATTTTAATGCCACCTTAGAACTAGCAGATAAATCAAGAGGGAGAATGGAGGTGGGTGACACTCAAAAATATTTTCAGAACTTTTTTACTAGTAAGGGTCTGTGGGAAATTAAAACAAATAGTGGTGCTTTCACATGGTCTAACAAGAGGTGGAGTGCAGGTCACATAGCGGAGAAGCTGGATAGGTTTTTTGTGAGAGGAAATTAGGTGGTAAAACCTCTAGTTTTTGAAGCACCCATCAAACCTTTGACTGCATCAGATCATTTCCCAATGGAGTTAATTGTTCAGCTGGACGATGTTTTGGTCAGATGCCCATTAAAGTTAGAGAAAATGTAGTTGAGAGATGGAAATGTTAGAGAGCTAATAGTACAGTGGCGAAATGAAGCCCCTGTAGTAATTGGTAAGAAGGCCATTATTTTCTTTAAAAAACTTCAATACATTAAAGGAAAACTTAAGGAATGGAACATAATCAGTTATGGAAATATTTTTGAGGAGAAGAAGTTCATTTAGAAAAATCTCTCCAATGTGCAAGATAGTATTATGGTGTTAGGGACGTTTGAGGAGATCTACTGGCAAGAAAAGGATCTAAAATCTAAATATTATAAAATTATGGCCTGTGAAGAAGTATACTAGGGACAAAAGTCTAGGGAATGTTTGCTAAAGGTGATTACAACACGAAATTATTTCATAATTCAGTAAAGGCAAAGAGATCATGGAATAAAATTATTGAAATCAAGGATAGGAGTGATAAATTGTTTGTATCTTCGATTGAAATCAATAAGGAAGCGGTGGATTATTTCAAAGAGTTATTGTCACCTGCCCTAGTGGTAATGATGTGAATCAAAGAGTGTAACTCCTGCAACACATCCCTATTTTAAATTCGGATAGATAGAATGAAAGTGGGTTACAAGCTTTTGGAAAGGGAGATGGTAGATGCCTCGTGGCCTTATAATTTATGGTGGAAAGATTGTTGCTTGTCAAAAGAAGACACCTTTTCATGCTTACATTGAAAGAGTGGATTCTTACAGGAGGTTGACTTAGTCAACTAGGTTTTCATGGCCCTTTTCGGGTTTGTTTGTGTTAAAAAGATGTAGAAAATATCAATCATTTTTACTCAATTGTGAATTCACCCCGTTTTGTTGGAAGTTATTAGTGCAAAAGCTAAATTGGGCTATACCTTTCCCTTCAAAATTAATTGAGCTCTTTCAAAGTTAGAATGGGGAGATTACCAAATCAATCTATTCAAATATTTGGTTTATTGCTCCCTCAATTATGATTTTGGAGATATGGAAGGAAAGAAATAGGCGTATCTTCCAAGCAAAAGAGGATTCTTTCGAGAGGGTCTATAGCATAATTGAGCATGCAATTTGTGAATATGACAAGAGTAAATCATAATTATTAGAAGTTTTTGATGCAATGAAAAAGGGATTAGTGACAATCACAATGAAATCATGTTACTAAACTTTGAAACACAAGCATAACATGAAGATAAATTCATTCAAAGCATATCAGGAAAGATTAGTAACAAAGCAAATAGGAAGATAAAGAATTAGATAACTCTAATACTTCTCCCTATGCTTGATGATGTTGGCTCTTCCTTGTCTTTCTCCTCTTCAAGATCTTGTGGCTACATGAAGTATGCCCTCGGCTTAAGCACTCACACCAAGATGAAAAATGAAGGTTTGAAGTGGTTGATGATTGTGGAGAGTGGAATGGGGATGAAAATAAAGTATTAGAGGTTAAATAACAATTCCAATAGCTAGAAGAGCTAGAACCTAATACAATGGCTTCCTACAAAACATACAAATTCTAAGTAACAATGATAATGCATGGATAGCTCCTATACGTGTGTGTGTATCCTCAATAATGATGGAATGAGCCCTATTTATAGAAGAAATGGGCAATTGGATGGTTAAGATGGATTTATTTTAACAAGGGCTAAGATTGAATGATCCTCAATCCATGTGACACTTTCAAACCAATACTATGTTCACAAGTGTCAACATAAGAAGGCTTGAGAGGAGAGAGAAGAGACATTAAATGCCTAAGGGGACATGATGGTTACCCTAGGGGGTTTGGTTAGGGTTGAGTTAATGGTTAATTATTTTATCCAAGGGATAAAAGAATGTGCAAGAGTAAAAGGATAACCATGCTCAAAGCATTGAATGCTTGAAGAGACTTGTGGGTTAAATGGATGGTTGAGTTAGAGAGAAAGTCTCTAACCAAGGGTCAAAGGTGGGTTTGTTAGATTTTATCCTTTAATGGTTTATGAAGACTTTGAGGGTTAACTTGTAGAAGGGATAAAGCTTTTAATGGTTTTATGAAGACTTTGCATGTTTTTGAGAAGTGACCTCTTCTTATGGAATATACAAATATTTAGGAGGGGATTAGGCTAATTAGAAGGGATTACAAGAATATAGAAGGTGGGTTAGTGACCAAGTGGATTTTGTAGGAAAATGCAAGTGGGAGGGATTTTAGGATTTTTTATTGGAAAAAAATTAATTTATTTCAATTTATTTAATTTAAAGCTAGAATTTGGCTAAATGAATTAAATCAAATAAATCGAATAATTTATTTAATTAATAGGAGAAGATGGTTAGGGTGAAATAATTAAATATTAATATTATTGATCAGAGGTTAAATAATCAAATAAATGCTAAGTATTCATTTAATTAAGTGGACATATTTGGGTGTCTATAGATTCCTTTCAGCATGGAGGACAAATTATTACAGTCTAGATGACAACTTTTGAAATTTAGGCCTGTTAATGGGCTTGGGAGAGTAAATCTTATTTGCATCCCACAACAAGGAATAAAATGGAATAAAACAAAGGTAGTATGGGTAAAGATAAACTTTGATGGGGTGTCAAGAGGCAACCTAGGGATTTCAAGAGCGGGATGCATTGCAAGAGATGAGTATGATATAATCCTAGCCAAAGGAGCACAACGATTACTAGATGGAACAAACAATGAAGCTGAGGTGAAAGTGACACTTTTAGAAATCACTTTGGCAGAAAAACTTTCGGTTACAAAATTACATTTAGAGGGAGATTAAAAAATTGTAATAGAACCAATTGCAAACGTGGCCTTACATTTTTGGAGAATTAATAAAATAATTGAAAGTGTAGACACCTAAAATTGTCTTGCATAATTAAATAAATATTTTATTTATTTAATTATTTTATCCTAAGTCTTCTATTAATTAATTATTTTTTTATATATTTAATTAATTTAGTTATCTCTTTTCTAGCCTTTTCTTATTTAAATAAATATTTTTTATTTAAATTATCTTTTTCACTAAATTAAATAAATATTTTATTTATTTAATTGATCCCACTTCGTCTATTAATTAAATAAATCTTTATTTATTTAATTACTTCATTAGCTTTTTCCTTAAATGACGCATGTCATTTATCTCTTAATTTTCCTCTACCTACCCCCTTTATTATTTATCATTTTCCCCAACTACCCTCTTATTATTTTATCATTTTCTATACCTACGCTTCAATCCTAGCTAACCATTTATTCTTTCACCCTTTAATCCTATCTCTCAATTTTCCAAGGTATTCTCTATATAAGAGGAATCTTTCATCTTTTATCAAGCCTAATGAGCAATTTAGCAATCTGACAATCTAGCATTGGAGTGTACTCTTTGCATTCTGGCATTTTATCTTGCATTCATCATATTTCAAATCTCCAATAAATCAAAGATTCTTGTGTGTGCTTCTGAGAGCCATATTATTTACATAAGATCTTGATTTAAGGAGTGCAATGGAGTAATTTCTAGTATGCATGTGTGTTTTAATTTAGATTTTAGTTTGCATCATGTGCATTTTGCAGGTACTTTATTGAGGATGTTGACATAAATCTAGATCTTGTCCCATAAGATCTCAGATATATATTTTTCTCATCTACACAAATCATTGGCGAAAAAATTAAAAATTTGCAAGATTTTATTATTATTATTGATAATAGTGAATAAAGTGGGGTACAAAATTGGGAGTTACTGATTTATCAATAAGTCAAGACTGTGCAAAATAAGATCTTCCTATACATGCTACGTCTAACCAAGTTCTTTGCACAAAATATATGTCTGACTAATTACAACGGTTGTTTAATTACAAAACTAGGGATGTCTAAATACAAAAATCTTGCCCATGGTGAATGCCTGGACTAAATCCAAGTGATCCATCCTGCAGATCCTTCCATCCAAACTAGTCTGTGATCATCTAGCATCCTGGTAGATTGGATCATGTGTTGTCGCATTTGGTGGCCATTGCCCCTGATTTCTTTCATGAGAGTATCAAGGGCATTCACAAATGGAGTTCTCTCAACATTGGCTCTTCCCCATGTGTAGCCATGAGATAGCTCAAAAATGAATATACTGTAGTGTGCCCATCTGATAGGAATCTTCAGAACTTCTCTTTGTTTAGTCTAAAAACCATGGTAACCTGCAAGCAATCAGAGTGGAGGGTGAGACTTTGAAAAGACTCAGTAAGGGCCCTTTCTTGCCCTTGAAATTTTTCTAAATTCCTAGCTTTCCATAAATACCAAAGGATATCACCAGAAAGTAAATTCTAGGACATATTAGTATCTTTCTTAAGGCCTTTAATGCACCCTGTAACAACATCAAGAATACAACTATGCAATGGAAGAGTAAATCCAAACATCAGCCAAATTTCCTTAGCAATAATGCAGTCAAAAAAAATGTCTACTGGACTCCTTGACTTTACAAATAGAGCACAGGTCCTCTTTTGTATAGTCAGATCTGACAGGGAGCTTATCAAGAAGTAAAAGCCATCTAAAGTTTTTTTTCCTCGGAGCGAGTGGAGAACCCCAGAAAGCCTTAAGAATATTGCTCCATTGAGCATGCGAGAGGTCAGAGTACCAAATAGAGTTGAGATGGTTAGGGATGTTGAAGTCATAGGAGAGGGTTTTATAAATAGAGAGAGATTTTAGGTTCCCAATCGGGCTTCCATCAGACCAAACAAAGGAGATAAAGCGGTTATCATCAACAGTACAAGTTTTGGGAGGCTAAAGGAGATTAAAAGCATTGCACAATATGTTATAAGTTCTCTTATTAGATAAAGACAGTTTAAATTTAGTGGAGAGCTCATCCCATGGGATCAAATTTCTATTAGCTATGATATCTTTAAGACAACAAATACCTTTCCTAGCCCATTTTTTGGTCGAGCACCCTTGAATAAGGGCGAGAGGCTTACCGTTATGGGTTAAGTTCCACCAGATTGACCTTTCCCCAAAGACTTGATTATCTCAGCTGATCCAACCATTTCCAACACTAGACCTAATTGCTTCCCATGCTTTCTAGATGGTTTTAAAAATAGCAGAGCCTGCAGTAGAGACTGGAGCACCCTTGAGTAAGGACGAGAGGCTTACTGTTATGGGTTAAGTTCCACCAGATTGACCTTTCCCCAGAGACTTGATTATCTTAGTTGATCCAACCATTTCCAACACTAGACCTAATGGCTTCCCATGCTTTCCAAATGGTTTTAAAAATAGCAGAGCCTGCCGTAGAGACTGGGAAGGATCCAGCTAGCAGATCACTAATGGGGAGGAACTTCCAAGATTTAGCTTTCTTAGGAACCCCCAACCTAATATTATTGTGTATGAGCACTTTCCATGGTTCATTACCTTCAAGTGTATGAAAGATCCATTTGGTAGCCAATGCAATCCTTTGGATTTTTAGATCCTTAAGACCCAGACCTCCAATAGATTTATCCATACAACACCATTCCCACTTGACGGAATGAGTTTTCCTGTGACCTCTTCCATCCGACCACAAAAAATCCTGAATGGTTTTCTGTATCTTATTAATCTGATAGTTATTGAACATCCATACAGACACATAGTAAATACTGTAGGAGGAAAGGATCTTTTGGCACACTTGCATTCTTCCTGCCAGCGATAGATAGTGCTTATTTCATTTGGAAAGTTTGGATTCAATCTTCCCCTTAATCCATGACCACATATCCTTAAGGCAAGAAGAGATAGCAAAAGGGATCCCCAGATATCTAACAATTGTGTCTAGACCTCCCCACCGATACCCATAGGTAGAGAGCAAGTCTGGAGGTCTCAGTCCATCCGACCAAGGTAGATTTGGATTGTGAGATCTTAGCCCCTAAGGTGTCACAGAACAGAGAGAGCTTGGATGATAGAGCATTCAAATTCTCCTTTGATAATTCAAAAAATAGAGCAGTATCATCTACAAATTGGATGTTGATCAGCTCTGAGTTAGATGGGAGGGAGATTCCCCTAAGCTTAGGGGAGAGAGAGTTATCCCTAAGCAGATAAAATAAATCATCAGAGGTTATCACAAAGAGAGCAGGGGCTAGAGGGAACCCCTGACGAATAGATCTATTGAGCTTGAAGGGTTGAGAAATCAGACCATTTATTTCTACCTGGGCATGAGCATCCCTAAGAAGGACCTTAACAAACTGGCAAAAGATCTCGAGAAATCCAAAGGCTTGGAGCATAGTGGAGATAAAACCCCATTCAATCCTATCATAGGCCTTTTCAAAGTCCAACAAGAACATGACCACCTTTTGATCCAAAACTCTAGCCCATTCCATGGCCTCCGAGCTTGTAATAAGATTTTCCAAAATGTATCTCCCCTTAATGAAACCGGTTTGGGTGGAGCAGATAAATTTAGGTAAGATATTTTCGAGCCTTAAGGCAAGCATCTTAGCAAGAATATTATAAGAGACATTGAGTAGAGTAATAGGGAGCCAGTTCTTGATTAGAGCCTTGTCCCCTTCTTTGGAAATAAGCTTGATCAAACCTCTATTGATGTTAATTCCCAGAGACCCTGTCCTGATGGCTTCATTATAGACCTCAAGAAGATCATCAACAACCCATGCAATGTTAGCCTTATAGAATTCAATGGTAAGCCCATCCGGCCCTGGGGCTTTGTCATTATGAAGGGATTTAATGGCTTTAATAATTTCCTCAGATGAGAAGGGTTTACTAAGATAATTAACCTCATCGGGAGATACAAGATTAGGGATAAGAGCCCCACATTTGACCCTAGCAGTCCTGGATGCAGGAGAGTCCTCAGAGGAGAACAACAACTTATAGAGGTTGAGGAACTCACTCATGATTTCCTCGTCAATAGAAATTTCCTTACCATCCACCCACAGCTTGTCAATCCATTCCTTACATTGTTTTTGTTTCAGAAGGTTGAAAAATAACTTAGAACCTTTGTCTCCTTGAGAGAGCCAAAGCATCCTGGCTCTGGTTCGGGCACCTGGTGCTTTATGATGTTCTCATTTTCTAAGTTCATCTCTAGCCACTACCACTAGGTGGGTAAGATGAGAGTTGCTAGGGTCATTTTGAAGGACTTGTTCCGCATTGTGCAGATTAGAGGATAAAACAAGCTCAACCTGCCTGACATCTTTGGCCTTCTTTTTGCCAATGGTGCCAAGGATCTTCTGCCAACTTTTAACCGAGGTATCCCATTTATTGATATAGGAGCCAATAGAGGGATTCCACTTATTAAACATCCTTACTATATGGATAGCAGCAAGAATGTCCTGGTCTTTGAGGAGACTGCTTTTAAGAATGAACTTACCACCAGTCTTACTATGGGGTTTGTTCGTGCTTCTAGTGACAATTTTAACAAAGATGGGGTGATGGTCAGAGAGGGAGGAGGGTTTGACCACCATTGGGCAGCCTTGGTGATCCGGGATAAAGGAGAAGAAATCTTTATTGGTGTAGAATCTATCCATTCTGGAGTAGATTATGTTACCAACTTTCTGGAAATTGCACCAAGTAAACCAAATGCCCTTATGAACATGTTTTAATCCTTCCAATGGGTCAAACAACCTCTTCATGTTTTTCATTCTATCCTAGCGAGGCTTTTCCCTTCCTTTCCACTCAATATCAAGACCTCCTGATTTTTCATCCTTGTGCTCAACCATATTGAAATCACCCCCCAGAATCCATGGAATATCGGGAAGAGGAGCAATCCCCAAAGCTCGGATCTATCTTTGTAGTCATTGGGGGTGTAGATGGTGCATGGCCCGAATGAAGAGTCTCCATGTTGGAAAGCTACCCAAACAACTCTATTGCAAGGGGAGACTCCAAAGCAAAGGATAGAGTTTCGCCAATTAGGGTCAATAAGAATGGCAATCCCTCCTTTGCCTTTCTCATGTTTAGTGAAAATTTTGAGGGAGTCCTTCGAAATAAAGTTCAGATTGATCTCTGAAGTAAAGTTAATTGCTTTAACTTCCTGAAGTAGGACAAAGTCCAAAACCTTATGATTATTAAGAATCTTCTCACCATATATTTCCTTTCAAGGGATTCTAGCCCCTGGATATTCCAGGATAGACATTTCATGGAGAACAATCAGTTATTTATCATTCTTGTCAACCTTGAAGTTGTTAAAGCATTTAGGGATACTCGCCTTTCAGTTAGATTTTTATGCATGGGAGAGAGTTTGTTTTTAGAGCCTAACACCCTCCCTCTTTTCCTTCCAGTGAGTGCTTCACCCTCAGAAATTTCCTCATTTGGGTTGTCTGTATCCTTTAATTCCTCACCATTAATGGTCAACAAGTTGGATCTCAATTCGGTTTCCACCCTAGACTCATGAATGTCCACTGAGGAGGCATCTTCCGGGGAATCACCCTCAAACATTTCTGTCTCAAGAGAGCAAAGGATTCTAGTATTGTCAATCGTTGGAGCAGCCGGGATAATCTCATAAAGGACATTATCATCATCAATCAAGGAATTTGCTTTCACAAGAACAAGGGTCGGGGAAGTAATGAGGATAGAATGAGGGGAGAAACCCTCATGCCTTGGAGGATCCAACAAATCGTTATGCACTAATGTCGGGTCGGATGGATTATCCTAAGCTTGGAATTGACTAGTTATAAGAACAGATTCAGGATTGCAGAGGGCATGGGGGTTGCAGCCCTACTCCTATTAACATCACCCCCATGATCAATTCCTTCAAAATTCCTAACTATTGACTTGACATGAGAGTCCTTGCCAGGGCTGGTCATTGCCACAGTCTCCAGAGGGGTTCCAGACCCTTCTACCTCGAAGCTTGGTTTGGTAGAATGAGATTTTTGGTGTCCTCTGGCCCTAATTTTTTCCAGGGCTAGTTGTTGGGCATTCTTCTTTTTAGACCTCTGATTTTTCCTTGAAAATCAAATAATGCAGTGGCTAGTTTCCCAATGGTTCAACCTGTTGATCCCCCAAACTTTGAAAACTCTGGCTTTCAGGTATTATTTTCAAAGTTAGGGGGATCAACAGGTTGAACCTTTGGGAAACTGGCCACTGCATTATTGATGGCCTTGCTAAGATAATCCAATTTATCTCTAACAGACGGTTCTTCTGAAGGTTTAGATGATGAATTGGGTGGAGCAGGGCCACCTTTATTCGTGTCGGTCCCATGCGGGTTAACATTGGGCTTAGACCTATTCAAGAGAATAGGGCAAGATCGCCTGATGTGTCCTTCCCTTCTACATAGGAAGCACAAGTTCAAACCACCTAGGGTTTCCAGAATGCAAGTGAAGGATTCATCCCGCAGTTTGATATAGAGAAATATGGGTATGTCAACTCTCGGATTGATAGAAATCAAGACTCTGACATTCAGGTTGGGGACAAGATTTGTAGAGTGATCAACTCTAACCACTTTTCCTATCGGATCAAGAACTTGTGTAATGAAATTCCAAAAAATGGGAGGTAAATTTTTAATTAGAAGCCACCGAGGGCAAGAAATAGCCAGAAATTCTTCATTAATCGCATCAAAGGACCATTTGAGGGCCCTGAAGGTGGTTTGGCCAATGACCCATAGTTGTTTATGCAGAACCTCTAACTGAGATTTATTATCTTTAAAGAAAATAACAAATAAACCTTTCTGAATCATTCTACAGAAGGAGAAATCGAACCCTAGCTTTCTAACCCATACATTTTTCATCCAATCATAAAGAAATTTCCTAGTCGGACACTTATCCACATTAGTTACTACAAAGAAAATAGCAATGTCTTGGAGTCTTTTATTTTCAAGCTCAAGGGCTTTGGTCATGGCATAGTTAGGAGAGATAGAGAAATTAGAGGAGCCAAGACAGGGTCCTTACCTCATCCTTCATCTCCACCATTGAGGCCTACAGATGAAGCACTTACCAGAGAGAATTTGGCCTCTTGCGAGACCTGCACGGTGTCACCAACAATGGCGTCTCGGAATGATTTACCAAGAATTTCTTCCTCCACAGCTTTAGAGAAGGGCACATGGGTCGTGTTCGACCCATTAACATCTGCCTCCATCGAGCATTAACTACTCCTGCCTCCACTCGTGCCTGCAATAACTACAACCGCGACACACCGAGAGCCTCGGCAATAGGTCAAAAACAAGAAAGGAAAGAAGTATAAATGCTTACCATCATAGAGGAGGTCTTACCCCTCCTCCACACGCAGGAGTGAGAAGCTCGATGCCAAGATCGCAAGGGGTCCACATCAACCCTAGTTGAAGAGCCAAATCTCTCGACCCTAGCCCTTCTTCAATATTCCAACATTTTCAAAATTTGCAAGATTTCAAAATCTCACATATTTGAAGAGAGGAAAATTTGGAGGTTGATGTCTTGTCCAATATGGGATGTGAGTTGGACAACCGAGAAGTGAACTGGTGGGAGGATGACGAGGAACACATGGAGGAAATTTTTTAAAATTGTAGAATATTTATTAATATTTTTGTTGTGTGACGACCTGTTTTTGATCCATATTGGGATGATGCTTGGTTGGCTTTCTTGTGCACATTTAATGTGCTAGGTAGCAGTATGTTGTCAATCTTTGTTCACCAACCTACGTGGAGTATGTTTATGCGGCATGAAGGTGGTGGTATGAATGAGGTTTTCATTGCTTTTACAAGGGCTGAGAAGGACGTCCTCAAAATATGGATGCATTTATAGCAAATATGATGAAACTTTTGGACGTGGTTACTTAAAGCAAAAGCAAGGCGAGTTGTCAATTATTCATAGAAATTGAGAAGAATTTTCTGGAGTGATGGAGGGCAAAAGATACACTACACAAGCAACACCCATAGAAGTGAATTTTTCACTCCATTCAATTAAGCAACAATTGGCTTTTTTCGAGAAGGTTTTGGAGAAGAGGCTGGGAGGGATTTTTAAGTTCGACAACAACTTGTTCTTGTAGATGATTGAAACCTTACTGGGGGAGGAGTATTTTCTTTTTGAGTTTTGGTATTGTTGGTGGCGTGGGGTTTGCAGTTTGGGACAAAGGAAGAAGTAGTATGGGTTGCCAAGGTATGTGTGTCGGATCACTCTCTATGTGGTCTCACATCTTTGATGGCTCGGGATATGGTGGGTTGAGGGTTACAACACCCCTTTGGTGAAGGAATAATGCCTATAAATGATGACATTGAATTCAAGCCTTTCTTGCTATGGGGGGGTGGAGCAAACCAAGAGGTGAGGATCGAAGAAGCTCAACTAGGTTGGGAAAATTTGAAAGACCATATATAGGAAAAAGAGGTCGAGATGTGAGAAGAAAGGGAAGCCAAGAAGGATGTAGAGGATGAAATTGGCAAGAAAAAATGAAATTGTGAAAGTTTAATTTATTTATTTTTGTAATAGTTTGAGTTGAATTTTTGTTATACAAACTCTACATGGGGTGTTTACAAGCCATTAATTCAAGGAAATAGTGTTTTTTTCAATTTGGGTAGTCGAGGTAGTGGTTGTTTACAATTTGAATGAATCAATGATGGGGTTAATTCCCATTTTGATAGTATATTTTTCAATTGTTTATTTAGTCTATAGGGTTAATTCCCATTACGGTGGTATAGTTTAGTATGTCTACATATTTTATGGGTTTAAATCCCATTTTAGACATCTAATATATGTATTATTTTATGAAATATTACAAATACATAACTTTACCAATAAAAAAATACCCATGTGTTGGTAATGTAAAATAAAGGACATTAACAACAATATCCAACAATAATAACACCCAAAAACCCTAGGCAAATAGCACAATGACTCCCAGCTTGAATGACATGAAGAAGATAGACAAATAATGCAACAAATACCTTTAGTAGTAAACACTTATCTCCAAGGGTCTCATGTCCCTTAATCAAGTATGACCTCCCTAGGAAGGTACAATCGACATGAAATGTATGACCCAACAAATGAACATATGCAATAGCAATCTCACCCTTCAAACAATCCTTCCTAACAAAATATGCAATACCAAAACCCTCAATGTCTGAAATATTAAATACTAATGAGCCCAATTGTGTTTCCTATATGAAAACACCAAGAAATTCTCCACATTATGTCTCTTAATAATATTGAGAATGTTGGTTGCAAGGGGTTTCATCCTCACAAATCAAAGAAAGGGAGTCTCCTCCCCAAAAAATGGTAATATCAAATATTAAACTTAGCATGAGAAATGAGCTTTGCAAAATTGTCTTTATAATTCTTCCCATAAGTTCAAACTTCTTCACTTTTCCTTTTTTAATTTAATAAAGTCACTTTTTAATTTCTCAATGGGGCGTCCAAATATAAAAAGGCTTCATTCATTTAATATAAACCAACTTTCACTTTATTGGCGGCCCCTTAGTCCCTTTATTAAATAAATTGCAATAATGATAAAGTTAAATCTTCAATTTAACTTTATTAATTAATAACTTATCATTATTTTATTTAAAACCAATGGACTATATAAATTGTTGAGATAATCATAAAAAATGAATCCACCGACAATACTAAAAATAGTTACCCTATCAGCTAGCTTAATCGATGCTTGAAACTAACTTACTAAAAATAGTAAGTATTAGAAGACTAACCCAAGATCACTCCAGAAAAGGGCATTATGTTCACAATAATGGTGAGAGCTCAACTAGACACCAAATACTACTAAAATTATTGGAAAAACTATCTCCAAAGTTCCCTAACTCATTAGCCTACAAAAACCAAAGTGTATAGGCTAATGTACCTCTACGCCAACTAGTTAGGAAGAGGACATCACACTTTTATTCTCGAACAATATAGCTTATTTATCAAGGATAACTTATTTGCTAGGGGTTTAGCCTAATTAATTTCACCAGTCTTCTTCCATAGGTTTGTCGCAATGTTCTCTTCATGGACATTCAACATATTAGAGTCCACCAAGCACATTTTTATCAAACCCTTTTGTTTTTTATGTATCAATTGTTAGTCTTCTTTATTTATGTAGCTAGTTTAACATTAAATATTGTGACCCATTGATCTTTGTCTACGAGCAATGCCTTTCATTTTAAGCTTCCACAACTCAAAATTCCCACCATAAAATTTCTCCATCTTAGTCCTTTTTGATGTTCTTTCTATATTTTTCTTGCAACGAGGTTACAAAATATTATGGAACAAGCTCCCACTCAAATAAGAGCAACTCAAAAAACCACCAAACCAACAATGGAATTGAAATAATGCAAGCTCTGATATCAACTGAAAAGAAGCAGGGTAAGGAAACATAGATTCCTACACCAATCTAATGAGGAGAGAGTGATTTTTTTCTTCAAAATATTAATAGTTATAAATGTAGATGCACATTTAGATAACTTAAACAATATATAAAATAGGAAAAAACAATAAAATCAAATTTCCATGGGTAAAACCATTTCGAGAGAAAAATCCCACACTCCAAAAGCACAACCCTTTTGTATTATCAATGATCAAATGTGGTCATATCATAATCTTAGAGACAAATTCATTAAAAATAATCAATCTTCAACAATGACAAGGATTATGTAATGTTTCCCTAGCATAACAATACTTGTAAAAGCTTAATATCTCTATGCAAATTAACAAGTATCCAATATATAAGATTTACAAATAAAAATAGGTTAACATAAAAGGTGGACACCAAGGATTACCATATGGAAAGAATCCAATACTTGCATGCTCTCAAAAAAGTCTCCTTAAACATGTATAGTGCATGCATGTATGCAACACCATTGCACGTAAAAGACTTTCATGATTGGGACCCACTTGTCATAGTCATCTACAATTCCAACCCTTTGCCAATATTCATATGGCATCGTGAACATGTAATGCATCTACATGCGTGTAAAGCACATGCATGCATTGGTGCCTACATCAAATGGGGCACACTTATTATTAATAAGTCATAATTGACTATTACATTGTCATAATTTATTATTTGACAAGTCAATCAATAAATCTATCATATATAATCATAAGAACTCTTACAATGTGACACATGTCATGTGTCTAACTTCATAGTGGGGTCCATGAAGTGGGATTCCTATCTCCATATAATTAGCTTGCATGTCATCCTAATCACTTACCATGTAGGATGGCACCTCACTGAGTAGGTGCCACAAACAACATCATTATATGAACCTAAAACATAGGATAAAATAAATAATTAAACAATTAAACTAATGCTAAGAATAACAAGGTTCAGACACTCTAATCTAAATAACAAGAAGAGGGTTCTTTAAAGTTGAATGTGAAACATTCACAAATATTCAAAGTGTACCTTCTCTTTAAACTATTCTCCTACCAATATATTAGATCACACATAGTGGGGTAAGTTAAATTTTTTAGTTCTCACCTTATTCAACACTTATCAAAGACTTGCAAAGTAGAGAGCTTATTCTAGTTGGGACAATTTATCTTGCATCTTGTTTGCATGTCTTCTTACATTTTTCTCTAGATGCTCTTGTAGTACCACTAATTAGTTTAAACTCTCTTACATCTATAGTAGATTAGATGCCTAATGATAAATTTGGCTTATTTTACGTATTTGTACTTCCATCCACATTAGTTCATGATATTCTTGTTGATCTTCCATCTCCTCCAACTCCCACATCTTCATCATTCAATTCAATCAAATAAAATGTTACTATCCTTTCAGTTCCAACTTATGTGATTATTCTTTGCCAAATATTATAGAGTTATTTGTTGAATCACATGTTATAGATTTGGAGGACACTATTGATGATATTCATTCTCTTTGAAGTTACATTTTATGGAGCCACATTGTCTTTTTTAGATATTGTGGGCGAGCATTTACATCTCTTATTCCTTCTCTTCCTGATCCTTTTCCATATTTTGATATTTAGAAATCCTTGAGCATTATTTGGAGAACCATCTTTGTCTTTGGGTTGTATTGTACATTAGTTTCCACAAAGTTCCGAATTGTCATCTTTATCAATGTGGGTTGAAACACTTGACCTCATTGTGCCAAATTTCAACATTGACATGAGAACACTTGGGAAAAATTCAAAGACATCACTCATTTTCATCTTTCTTACCTCATATTTTTTATCAGGAATAAAAATCTTGTATACATTCTTGGTTTTGTTCTTCCTAAGGGGAGGAATTTTATTGAACAAGATTGGATCATCTTTAACATTCAATATCATAAATCTATCATCATAGCATGAGACTCTACTTTTAGGGGTGGGGGGAGGTTGCATAATCTCTCTTCTTCTTCTCTCTTATGGGGGGTGGGGGGGGATTTTTCCTCGCATGGAGTTTTATTCTCCTCATCTCTTAGAAATCATTTTTATGTATTCTCTTTTGGGAGGAGTTTTGTTCCATAGTGTTTACTCTTTTTCTTTACTTTATGAAATATTGTATTGTATTTGGGCGCCTCATCAAACCTAGTTTTCATTATGTCCACTTGAGCTATGCTTAAGGGAAGGGGGGAGTTGTTAGTGTATATATTATCTATACATTATTCCCAAGGGAATTTATACATGGCATTAAACCTAATAAGATGCCATAGTGAATTAAAGTTAACTTGCCACCTCTTGTGAGTTTTGAAAAAGTTAACTTGCTACCACTTTTTGTTAGTGGAAGTTGATTACTTAGTCTCCTACATTGCTCATGTTGACAACTTCTTTCCTTCTTTCTATGCATACATCTCATTTATGGCTTAATCGATATGCTCGTTCATCCATTTTTGTGGTATTGTTTTCTTACAATTTTGTTTTCTCAATCATACAATAAGAGCACATATTTGTAATATAATATTGATATTAGATACCTGGGGAGAAGTTTGGTTGCTTGAACATATTTTTACTTCCATCCATCCAACTTACTTTATAATACGTGTGTTGAGATTCTATCTCCTCTAACTCTTGCATCTTCATCATTCAATTCAAGTCAACAAGATGTCAAGTTAGTCTTTCAATTGTAACTTTATGGGATTATTCTTTTACAAATATTGTAGAACTATTTATGGAGTCACAATTTATAGATTTGGAGGACACGGTTGAGGATATTCAAATTCTCTTTGATGTTACTTATTATGGAGTTGCATCATATTCTTGAAATGTTGTAGGGGGGCATTTAGATTCTTGTTCCTTCTCTACCTGATCATTTTCCATGGTTTGAAATTAGTGTGGAAAGCCTTGAAAATGATTTGGAGGAGCCATATTTGTCTTTGGATTGTGTTTTACATCAGTTTCCACAAGTTTCTAGATTGTCGTCTTCATCAATGTGGTCTAGAATTGTGGCATTTTCAACATCGACATGGGAAAACTTGGGAAAAATTCAAAGGCATCACACATTTTCATATTTCTCCCCTCAACTTTCTTCTAGGAATAGAAATATTGTTTACATTCTTGGTTTTGTTTCTTCTCAAGTAGAGGAATGTTATTTGACAAGATTGGATCATCTTTAGCATTCAATGCTAGACATCTACCATCATTGTAGAGATGTGTGGGGACTGCATAATCTCTTTTTTTCTTCACTCTTATGGGGTGAAAATTTTCATAACATGGAGTTTTGTTCTTCTCGTCTTCTAGGAAACATTTGTTTTTGTATTTTCTTTCTTTTGGGGAGGAGTTTTGTTATATTGTGTCTTCTCCTTTTCTTCACTTCATGAGATATTGTATTGTATTTGTGTACCTCATTGGGCCTAGTTACTGAGGACTAGAGTTCCATTATATCCAGTTGAGCTATACTAGTGGGGGAGGGGGAGGGCAAAGTGTTAGTATATATAATCTTAAGTATTATGCACATGGATGTTTACAAATGTCGTTAATCCTATTTAGGTGTCCTAGGTAGTGAAAGTTAACTCGCCACTTCTTGTGATTTTTTGAGGAAGTCAACTCACCACCACTTTTTGTTAATAGGAGTCGACTACTTAGTCTTCTCCATTGTTCCTGTTGGCAATTCCTTCCCTTTATGCTATATGTACATCTCATTCATGGTTTAATCAATATTTGCTTTGGCCATTTTTGTGGTTATTGTTTGCTTATATTTATATGTTCTCAATCTCGCAATAAGAACATACATTTGTTTAACTTATGTAAATCGCCAATACAAATATCCATTTTAATAATCTTAATGAATTCCAACTCATTATCAAGTTGAATAACAAAAAATCAACATTTCACAAATCAGAAATAAAAGAATGTTCTCTTCCATATTATCTTCCATTATATTCCTAAGTTATTTGAAATTGGGGCTACACCTATGGAAACAATTTCTTTAGTGAGACTCATAAGTTATTTGAAAAGAGTTGAGCAAATGGCAGAGGTTCGACAGCCTAAAATTGTCTTCAATGACACATTATGCAAAAGAAAGAAGACTTGGATGCAAAAAAACAACAAATGGTTTAGAAAATGGGATATACACTTGAACACGTGCCCCTTGAACAATAAGGAGATAAAGGCTTATGTTATGGTTTTGGTTGAATCTCGACTTCAACAATGGAGGGAAACGCTAGCAACAAATATTTGTTTCAAGATTACTTATCAACAAGCATATATGAATTAGAGCTTTTGCTGCAGCTCTGGCTCCAGCTGCGTTCTAAGAGCTTTTGCACAACACACTCTCTTCGATTCTAGATATTTCGCAGAGATTTGCGACTGTGTCATTGTTTGTAATGCCCGTTAACATAGCTATTCATTCCATAATGGTGCTTACACAGTGATCATTTGCTTTATACATCTCAGAGGGCACACAAAAATTTTGGGTTCTGCTTTACTCATCTTAGAGGGCACACAAAATTTTTGGTGGGCACACACAAAGATCTCAGAGGGCACAGAGAGGATATTTCCAGCCTTGAACATGAGAATATGTGTTGTTTTGGATGATGATTTCCTGTGTTGCAACAATTGTTCATCTTCTTCGATGATGATTTTCCTAAAATCAAATCTCAAGTCATTCATTTTAGAGTTGGTGGGCTATTGGTGTACTCTTTTTTGGACTTCACAGTCTCCTGGCAGGATGGTTTTATGGTCTCAAATGAGAGGAATGGCGAGTTGGGTCAATCGGTATTTGTGTATGGGAAGTGTTCAAGCTCTAACTAGTGGTTATTCTTATGCCCTCTCCTCTACTTATGATTGGGACATCGAACCTTTGCTTTCTATGGTTCATCATTATGAGGTGCTTGGAGTGGGAACTATAAGAGATTTCAGAAGTCTCCATGGTTGTATCAAAATAATTTAATTGAGACCTGATAGATTCACGTGGAGTTATGAGAATAAGTTTGTTGAGCTCCTGCAAAGGATTGTTTTCTTTCTTGTAGGAAGATTTGGAGAAGTCACATTCACAGTCATGGGTCTGCTTGAAACCTTGGGGAGACATGTTGTGGAGTTTGATTATGAGTTGAATAGACTTTATTTCCTATTGCCCACGATTGTGATAGACAATGGCATTGCTGATATTGATTACTCAGAGCTTTACGAGCATGAGATGCTGCATTATATTGATTTCAGTCCTTCAAGAGTTTTTAGTCTAAGAATCATGGATGGTGACATTTTGGAGTTACAAGGGAGAATAGTGCAGTTGTGGTGTGATGTTTTCATTGATGTGATCAGAGTGACGCAACATCAACATCGTGGGTTCTTCCTGAGGTGGACATGGGACCTTGGGATCGTACTTGCTTGGGTATGGACCAGTTTAAAATTTCCTAGAGTTGCGGTGGTATTGCTTGAGTACAAGCAATTTTGGGAAGGGTGGATTGTAATGTCCCCTTTTTCTGCTCTAGCTTGTTTTGGGGACTGTTGGCCAATTCTAAGACCCGTTGGTCAGTCAGAAGCTTAAATTAGGGTTTCCAACTTTTGTGGAGGTTTGCAGGAGCCATTTGATGATTGCCAAATTGGAATTCTACAATTTAGATTGTGGATTCTTTCGGTGTTTTTAGAGAGCTTCGTGATGGTGTGACATGCAAACAAATTTGAAGACTTTTTCGGACTTACTATTTTTAGCAAGTTGTGACGACTACTCAATATGTGGTTAAATTGCATTTGGACACACTTACTATTTTTAGTAGTATGCTATTTTTAGTAAGTGACAATTGCTTCCCAGTTTGTGCCCTAACGGAGTTTGGAGACACTTACTATTTTTAGGGTTTTAAGTTGAGCTAGTGCAACACATGCTATTTATGGCAGTCTAGCTTGGCATGATGATCCAAAGATTCAGTTCTATTTTCAACAAGTTGGTTCAGATGGCCATTTCCAACAAGTTAGTTTGAGCAGTTTGTCTTCCAGCATTCTTGGAGCTTATTTTGGGCAATTTATGCTTGGGGAAAAATATTTTACAAGTGAATTATTTTTAAGGCACGATGGACGCCTTACAAAGAAACATGTTAATTTTATGAAAATAATTCACTTCATTTCCTTGGACGCCATATCTCACTTTATGAATATTTCATAAAGCATATTTGTACCTTGACGGGGTTGATTTGAAGAATTAAGAATAATTTTTTACTTATGTTGGGTTGGACGTCCATTTTGAGGTATTTTCTCATTAAAATTATATCCTAGCAATTGACTTAATATTTGTCTATATGGGGCGGCAACTAAAGGGAGAAAATACTTTGGTTCTAAATGAAATATTATTATCCCTTGGGCGATTTGTGGAGGAAGTGAAATGAAATGAAATGAGTGCAAATTAAAGGAGATTTGAATGTGGATGTTTAATCCCATATTGGAGGGAAAGGAAGTTCAAGTTGAGGAGAAAGCTATAAATATGCACCTTGGCCCTCATTTTTGGTATCTAGGAACAATTTATAATGAAATGTTGTTGAAATGCAGAGTGATAGCTTTGGGGAATGCTTCCCTCCTAGACATAGCTTGATTTCTTGCTTGCAATACAACAACTAGTTGAGCCAGAGACTACTCTTCATTCAAAGGAGTGGATTGAAGATAATGTTGCAAATTTATGTATTAGATTTTTTATTTTTGGGAGTGTTGTAGTGTGTTTCCAGGTTGTTGTTTTCCAGTGTAGCTGAAGTGTGTTTTCGTTCGTAGCTCCTTGTGTGTGTGTCAGCTCGTTCTGGGTGTTTGCTAGATCAATCACTATGTCATGGGCAATTCATCCTGTAAGTTTTTTTGTTGAATATTTCAGAGTATGGGATTTTATATTGCAAGTCGCACTTTTCAGCTGTAGACGCTTTTTGTTGGAGGTGTTTGGGGTTGTGTGTTATGCTGATTGTGTTTTGTTGGAGTCATTTCCTCAGTGTTCCCTTAATCGCTTTATGCCTAGGGTCTTTGGAGTGTGTTTAGAGATAATTTGGGTGTGTTGGGAGTGATTTAGAAGTGTTTGTGAGGATTTTCATGTTGCTGGTCTGTATTTCCATCCTATTGTTCATTCATATCAGATTTAGTTTTGGGGGGTTGAAGCTGGTTTTTTAGGTGTGCGAGTCTATTGGTGTGGTGTGAAGAGTCTTGATAATAAGTTGTAGTTGTTAGTTTGGGTTTTGGCATTTGAATATCCATGACGAGTCATATTGTAATGTTGGTTAGTAGTACTAACAACAATTTATTTGAACTCTCTTAGTCCCACTGCATAAGTGGAAGAGGTTGGCCTTGCCGCCTAGTTTGGGCAGTTTCTAGTAATTTTGTAATCCATGTTTGCATTGTAAAGCTGATTAGTAGTACTAACAACTATATACTTGGATTGTTGCTCTTTGTCCCACTGCATAAGTGGAATAGGCTGGCTAGCCGCCTTCTTATCTATTGTAATACTGTCCTCCCGCTAAATAAGCGGTTGAGTTGATTGTAATCTCATTTTCAGTCCTCCCATTGAATAAACGATTGAGTTGATTGCTATTACATTTCTAGTCCTCCCGCTGCATAAGCGGTCGAGTGATTGTTGTTCTTCAGTTTGTAATCTTCTAATTGGTTGGTTGCACCACCATACTGCTATAGTAGTTCTTACACCCATTGGATAAGCAGAAGGGGTTGGTTTGCTGCCCAGTATTGTATTTGAGATTTCATTTCCAGCAGTTATTTGAGTTAACAATCCCCTTGACATCGTATGCTCTCACCCTCCCATATTGGGCTCTCGATGATCAGAAAGTAAAAGGGTTACTTTCAGCATTTCCTTTATGTGCAAGTTTGATTATTCTAACCTTAACGAGTGAATCTGGTTGTGTTAAAATAAAAATAAAAATTGTGGGGATATTACATTTGTCCCTTTGTAATAAGCAATATTCAACCCAATCTCCTAGGCAAAGTAATCATATCAGCAGACCCAAAGGCAACAAGGACATTGATGATTCTACCTTTTACAACCTCTCTTCCACACCTCTCTCTTGGTCATTTGATCTGTATGTATAAGAATTATTAAGGGCCAAGAGGAGGTTGGAGGTTTTGGAATGCAAAGGGGAAGAAAGGGATCAAACAATCCTTTCTTTAACAATTGCACTTTGACAGAAAGTAATAAGTTTTTAAAAGAACAACTAGCACTATTTTTGAAAAAGCAATTAGTGTTGTTGCAAGAGGCTCTTTTAGTTGGGAAGAATGAATGGAAAGACATGAAGGTTGATTAGCAAGCCATGAAAGAATTTGTAGTGGTAAGCAGAGATGTGTTGAATTTTGAATCGCCTCAAGTTGTAGGTAAAGAAAGTGACCAAGCAAACACTCATGGAGCAGAAGAAAGGGAAGGTGAAGCAGAAGGAGAAGGTAAGGCAAGTGGTTCTACTAAAAATCACAATTCTTGAACACAAGTTGTTAGCAATTCTGCTAATAAAGTAGCAAAAACAAACACTCGAATTGAAGGTATGCAAGACAAAGAAACCAAAGAAAGGCAAGGTAGAGCAGCAAACATAATCATTAAAGGTGTGAAGGACTATGGGAGTAATGAATACACTTTTGATTTGGTTAGCAACTTTTTAAAAGACAAGTTGAGTTGACAAGGGCGAATTTGCCAAGCATGAAGGGTGGGTAAGCTCAGTAATGAAAGAGAGAGACCCATTAAAGTCATCATGTCAGACATATGGGATAAGCAAGTCCTTCTAAGTAAGAAACAACTTCTAAGGGGCTCTCGCTTTTCTCTAGATGAGGATTTAACTATTAGGTAGCAAGAGGAAAGGAGAGTGGAAATGCCAATAGTTATAACATTTAGGGATGAGGAAAAAAGAACATGGTTGTACAAAGGAAAAGCAATTATTGCCTCTTTTGGGCCTCATTTTAAAGCATAACAACAAGTTCGTGGCAACAAATCCTCTTGTAGAAAACGTGCCAACAAAGTCAGTATGGGATAATGGGGAGGTAGACTCAACTTTGAGTCTTATATGCCAACATATATAGCAATCAAGAACTACCCATGTTTCTCTAAGTCTAGTCTGTTGGAATTGTAGAGGTTATCGTTGGAGACAAGGACCTAGGTTGGGACCTATTGCGGAAGGTAGAGACATTATTTGTCTCATTGAGACGCATGAGCATGATGGGTACAATACACCTTTATTTGAAGGGTATTCGAAGATGGTAGTGTGGAAAAAGGCAATAGGGAATGGCAAAGGTCACAGAGGTATCGTGATCTTAGCGAGGGAAAAAGAAGGTCGTTTGATTCAGTTAGAAAGAGAAGACTCAAATAAACAATTCATTTGGTTTAAAATTGCAGAAAATGTTAATCTCATTCGTATCACAACATGCTACTTTGCTCCTCAAGTTTATAAAACTTACAAAAATAGAGGTCTTGACCACAAGAATCCTTTTGCAGCTTTAAAAAAGGATCTTGTAGAGTTTTATCAAGTTGGGGAAGTCCTCTTGGTGGGAGATTTTAATGCTAGGACAACAAGTGAATAAGCTAGCATTCATTGTTGTAAGGAAGATTGCAATCCCATTTGGCTCACAAAATAAAGCATTCATCAGTGGGATAGGGTCTCCAAAGATAACAAAGGTTAGAATGTTTTTGGGGAGCAACTGCTTACTTTATGTGGGTCTTTCAATTTAGTCATATGCAACAGTTTGGTTAGATGGGTGAGGTTTGGCAATTTTACTTGTAATACTTATAATGATGCTAGTGTAGTGGATTATACCATATGTTCACATAGTTTGTGTGAAAAATTGGAGGAAGTTTCAATTGGCGAACCACTCTGGGATTTGAAATTTGATCATAAATTGATTTAATTAAGCTTCTCTTGGACTGAAAAGGATCAGCTTGGGAGGAAATCCACGTATATTTCGCATTATCCATCAAAGGGAAAAATTTTGCTAAATCAAAAAAATTCTAATACCTTCCAAATATCACTTGAAAGGCTTTTTAAGAAGAAGAAAATGCCTATCCATGTGTTTGGTAGTCTAGAGCTCATAAATATAATCCACAGGGCTCTTGATGAATGTAAAAGAGCTAAAAATAGAAAGTTGAAACAAATTGCTTCCCGGTCAATGCTTGGTTTGATGTAGAATGCAAAAAGGTAATGAGAACTTTCAAAGACACTAGAAATAAGCAAGTTAATCTCAAAGTTTACAAGGAGGTTTTAAGAAGGAAAAAAACTGATTTCATGGTCATAAGGAGGGAAGAGTTAATCTTCCTCGGCAAGAAGAACCCCAAGTTATTTTGGAAGGAACTTTAGTCGAGCAAGAAGCAAACTGAAAACACTATCATTGCCTCTCAATGGCTCGATTATGCAAAGCGACTTTATGAGTAGGACTCTCAGGTTGCCTCTCCCCCTTTCGTCAACATCACCACTAATCTTTTCATTGTGCAAGAGATCAAGATGGTTATTAAGAAGTTGGGTACTGGTAAAGAAAAAGACTTAGTTTAATTTCAAGCAGAGTATCTAAAGCGGGGTACGAAAATTCTTGCACCTCATATCAATAAAACTTTCAATAGCATCATCCAACAAGGGTTCCCTGTGGATTGGACAACTAGTTTAGCAATACCTCTTTTCAAGAGTGATGATGTCAATAATCCATCCAATTATAGAACCATTATGATAAATCCTTTGTTTGCAAATTTATTTGGTAGTATGATAGAAACCAAAATCAACAAGTGGGCGGAAGAAAGTAATAAATGTGCTAAAGGGAGGTAGGTTTTAGACCTAAGCATTCCACAATCGATCATGGTATTACTCTAAGACACATCATTGAAAAGGTTTGAGAGCAATAAGAGGAAGCTTTTTGTTGCTTTGTGGATTTCAAAAAGGCTTTTGACACGGTCCCTAGAGTTAAACTTTGACAAAGCATGGAGGAAATAGGGGTTCCTATACATCTTAGAGCAGCTATTGATGGGCTATATGAGGAGGTTAAAGTCAAAATCCGAACTTCAGCTGCCATATCTGAAAGCTTTAGGAGTGATATCGAGGTCAAGCAAGGGTGCCCTTTGTCCCCTACCCTCATCGATTTATACATTGACAAATTTGAAGAATGGTTAAACTTACAAGGAGGCGATGGTGTTCATTTGGGACAATTTGTTATAAGGCTTCTTTTATATGCGAATGACCTTATTTTGATTGCTAGGTCTGCTCTTGGCTTACAAGAGCATTTACAGTCTCTTGAGTAGTTTTGTAGAACAATGGGCATGCAAGTCAACATTAGCAAGATGAAAGTGATGGTTTTCTCCAACAAAAGAAAGCAGAATCAACATAAGTTCTTCTTTGAAGGCTGTGTTCTCGAAGAAGTGGCAGATTACAAGTACCTCGGAATTGACTTCAACAAAAATCTAAGTTGGGAAGGTTGCAGAAAGAAGCGTATGCTGGGAGGTTGGAAAGCATTTTATGCTTTTCAAAATAAATGCAGAGAGGCAGAGTTATGGGACTGGAAGACACCCAAACTCTCTTTGGGCTTTTAGTGCTTCTGGTTGTTTTTTATGGCTGCGAAGGGCCAGCAACACTTCTGATTCACAGTGGAAACAAATTGAACAAATTTAAAAAATGCTTGATTACAAACAAGTTCAAACTCAAAAATTTAGTCCCTTATGATATCATGCTGAGTGAAGTTGGGGCTGCACCTATGGAAGCAATTGCTTTGGTGAGACTCATAAGTTATTTGAAAAGAGTTGAGCAAATGGAAGAGGGTCGATGGCCTAAGATTGTCTTCAATGACACATTATGCAAAAGAAAGAAGACTTGGATGCGACAAAACAACAAATGGTTTAGAAAATGGGATATATACTTGAACACGTGCCCCTCGAACAATAAGGAGATAAAAACTTATGTTATGGATAAGTTCTACAAGCGTGCTTGGAATAAAGAGTTAGGGAGGAAGAAAAATTATTACATTGAAGAGTTTAATCCCTCTCGTAATCATCTTCAAAAAGCATACATAGGGTCCCACATATCATGGAAAGCGAAAATCCTCATTACTCAATCAAGAACTAATTCTCTTCAACTTCGCTGTGAAACTGGGTGTTGGAAAAGACCAAAGGAAGTTTGGGAGGAAAGAGTGCATTTTCTGCACTTCAGGTAAAGTTGAAACAAAAAAACACTTCATTCTTGAGTGTGACGCTTTCAAAGCCAATAGACAATTTTGAAAGCACTTTGACAGCCAATTCTTGGGACAATCTATTCAGCGAAGGATGTGTGGAAAAGTTAGGCTCTCTCATCATCATTTCAAACAAGAAAATAGTTGAAATGCAAAAATTGGTTTGTGAAAGGGTCTGTCCCATATTTCATCTTCTTCAAATAAAAGCCACTATAACTATATTAGAAGCGAAACAGATGCTTCCTGTGAATTTAACTTTGGGCGAAGTTGTAATTTGTGTAATCCGCTATACCCTAAACCTCAATCAAAGCGCCAAAAACGTCCGAGGAGAAGCGGCAAAGTAAGAGAGCAATTTTGTTGGGTCATGTTGTAGAGCGATGGGAGAACACAAACGAGGGCGCACGCAGAGGAGGCATTTCCGCCAAGGAGGAGGAGGCCGAGAGGATGTTTGGAAGAAGCCACGGCCTTCACAGCCATGGGAACCCTTCGTTTCTCACAATTTGGCTTTCGACGAGTACTACAAGGTCACTTCCTTTTTCAACTCTTGATGATCAAACGCCTGGGTGTGTATCTGTATCTGTCTATAGTTTTGTTAGAATGCACAGCATCATAGTTATTCCACATCTCGACAAGCTGAAGAGTGTAAGTATGTTATGGATGACTGTTAACTTAGCATTATTCTCTATAGAGTGTTGAACTGTAGTTTTCTGATTAGTGTGTGTTGTACTTCTGAAACTATTGCCATTCGAAGGATGTTATATCTAACCTGAATAGGAATTTGTAGCCCGAAAACTTACATTGTTTAATTTATTAGCGCAGAGCCGCATCTCCTATTTTGCATTAGACAATTTTGAAATAGCTTGGCCCCTGTCAATCGAAGTTTAGTCCAAACATTTCTGCTTTTGAGATGATTTAAAACCAATCCGAAGCAAGATAAAATAAAAGGTGTCTTTTTTGATACAATTAAGGAATTATTTCAAGTATATTGGGACATGATATATAAAGCCATTGAAGGCCTTTCTACTTTCTTCAGCCACATCGACTACGTTGTAAGCTAAAGAGAGAAGTTCAAAGCCCACCTCAGTAATTCAAGCAAGGAAGTTGAAACAAATGCTTTGGAGGCCAAGCAGGTTTAGCATTCACTCTTCTCTTTTCCCAACGAGGTTTTGACGGCTGCCAGTGTATTCAGTAGATTTGCCGTTGTGGCCTGATTTTTTGTATTGTTAATAAGGCTGACACTGGACAAAAGTGCTAAACTGACCTGGCCATATTGGCCCTATAGTTGAACCCGATGTTTGCTGATTGTAACGAACTTTTACAGAAATAATGAGAAGACAATAAATGAGGAACTCGAGAAGTTAGATGGGCAAAGAAGATTGATCACTCTGCTTTTCATGTTTGGCCTGTGATCTTGACTGTCCAAGAGAGAGGTAAAAGGCATAATGCTATCAACAGAGCTTGAGGTCTTAATGAAGCAAATGATTGCCTTAGCTCAGGGATTTTCATATCAGTAGGCTGTAGATTATCATTAGCCACAAGCAGATGCTAAGGATTGAATAACTTTAAATCTCGATTTAGATCCTGCAACCAAGTTAGTTATAATAATATTATCGATGATGATTGTCTAATATTCATGAATGATAGGAAAACATATAATCAACAATATTATAGGGAGAATCCTTATCCCTACATCACCATTGCAAATTACCGATGTGCATGTGGGATTCAATTAAAGACTTCGTCCTCTTCGTCCTCCTCCACTTCATCCAATCTTGCTGCTTCTGCTTCTTGTGCTGCTCCTCTCTCTATTTTTGCAAGATCTTCGGTAAGGAGGACATCATCACCATCATTTTGTTCATTGATGGTCCAATCACCATATGGATCAATTTCATCCAAGGCAATGGCCTCATGTGAAACATCCTCCACCTTTCTAGTGTGAAGGCGAAAGTTGTACCAAACAAAGACAAGATCTTTGAGGCGCTTCTGTGTCAACCTATTTCTCTTCTTTGTGTGAATGCTCTCAGATAAACTCCAATTCCGTTCACACCTAGAAGCACTACATGGCTGGGACAAAACACGGATGGCTATCTTTTGAAGATTAGGCATGCCAGCACCATAATTTTCCCACCATAAATCTACATAAAAAAATTAGAAATATTAGAATTGAGAAAAAAATGTAGCAATCAAGTTTCTAGTTTTTTTCTTGTGGTATTGAACTAAATTTTTGCCTAGTTGTTGTTTTCCTCTCTTATCAATTGCTTGTTAGGAAGAGAAGAGTCTCTCCTCTACACCCTTGTAGATCTTGAACAATGAACATTTCCAAATTCAAAAATAGATAGTCAAAACTCAACAAGGAACATTTCCAAATTCATAAATGTCAAATCTCACCTCCAACTCATCAAAAACCTTGTCTCTCAACTCAAGATCAGGTGCCATCTTATCAATGCATGCAACAACACCTGCCATGACCTCCTCATCAGCCCTAAATGAATCAGAGAAGTAGAATTTCGGGTTCAAGAAGTAGGTGAAGGCTGTGGTGGAGTTGGTTTGTCCACCTATGATCAATGATGCGCCAAAGGATTTCACATTTTCTTGTATTTCCGCCATAGTAATGGGAAATGGCCTTTTTGGCCCTATCCATGGCCTCATAAATGAAACCCTTTGGCATGCCCTCTCCATCCACCATATGAAGAACCCTTACCAAAGGTTGTGTCACCTAAAAAAATGAAAACAAATTTTAAATTAGTACAAAATTAACCCCTAAAAAAAATCAGCAAATAGATTATCTTGTATAAAGTTTACGTTTTTGTTTGTTACCACACTCAACTCCTCTCCCTTTTGGTGAACCCTTAATAAAAAACAATGCGTACAATCTTCTCCGCTTTAGTTACTCCAACCAAGCATCAGACACAAACATTTGCTTAAGATGAGGAATGGCACCAAGAATGCTCTACAAAGTGAGGAAGTGGCTAGCAAATCGTGTCACTCCAAGTTGCATAAGGTCCTTGCCATTTGTGTGTTTTCTCATCAAAACAAGGACCCTAGTATGATTGTAGATGAATTTGGTGACATTTTTTGTATCTTCAACCACCTTTTTCACCCATCCAATCTTCCCAATGTCCTCTAACAACAAGTCCAAGCAATGTGTAGCACAACGACTCCACGTAATTGTAGGATACCTCTCTATAAGCATTCTACCTGCAGCTACATATGCAGCTGCGTTGTCTGTGATAATTTGGACAACATTCTCAACTCCAATTTCTTGGATCATCCAATCCAATAGATTACACAAAGTTTCTGTATTTTTTATTTTATTTGAGGCATCAATAGACTTTAGGAATACCATTGCACCGTTTGAAGCCACCAAGAAGTTGAGGAAAGTCCTATTTTGTCCATTTGTCCATCCATTCGATAAAATGCTGCATCCTTTTCTCCTCCAAAATCTTTTTTGATCATCAACAACAACTTGTGTATTTTTGACGGCTTGCTCTACCAATGGTCCATTGAAGTCTCTACTTGTTGGGGCCTTAAACCCCTTACCTGGAATTGTAAATGCATTAGCCAAACCTTCCCAATACGCATTGTTCGCCGCATTGAGAGGTAAATTATTGTAATACCAAAAGTTTGCTGCTGCTATCCTTGTTTGCTCATGCTTCTCTCTATTCCATCCTATACCTTCAAGTGAAGGTTGTGCTCTTGGAACATTGCGTGGAACAAAGTAATTTGTATGTCCCCACTTTGGAATTTAATTTAATAATAATAATAATAAAAAATAAAATTTAAATTAAAATATAAAATAATATAATAAAATATAATTAAAATTTAATTAAGTTAATGAATGGTCAAAAGACATGGAAGGAAAAGTTGTGACTCCCCCAAACATGGGATATAAAATGGAGAAGAGAACCTCATTTTGAGAGGGGGATAATCTGATTTAAATAAGAAGTGCAGATTTGATTGTGAAAGGTTGTGTCCCATTCAAAGGAAAGAAGTAATGAAGAGTTACACTCTTTCAAAGGGTGCTAATGGTGAAAGGGTGTGTCTCTTGCCAAAGGGCATCCGTAATGAAGAGGTGTGACCTCTCCCTCACATTGAGAGATATAAAGGAAAGGAGTCAAAAGCATCCAGTGACATGATCATTGATCATATTAGATCACAACTATTATTAAGTTACAAGAATTGGCAACCTCCTAGTAGGGGACATTATAGTGGTATCAGAGCAATGATCCTGCCATCCTGCAGGGTAAAGAATCAATCAATGAATCAATGAATCATTCTAGTTAAGGAAAAATAATCTAACAATATGTGTATTCACATGTATGCTCCTTGTTTGCAGATATCCATGTGTATGCTTCATGTTTTCAAGTGAATGCTCCGTGTTTGATTCATATCTGATGTGTTTGTTTGCTCCATGAGTGTCTATGATTACTATAGACATATTTATTTAGGAACATTGTATTTGAGGTCATAGATGTGTGTCATGCTTCAATCATAAGATCTTAACATTAAGTGATATCTATGATATTGTGCAAACCATTTAAGGAGTGATGTGAAAGGATGAGAGAAAACTTGTCTTAAAATTACAGTATATGTAATTCATATTATCATTTGTATGAAGAATACCTTAGATGCATATGTTGTGCAAATTGCCATGGTAGTGATATAAGGAAGTATAATAAGGGAGAACGGTGATGAGGTCCTCCTCTAGGTAACCCACCTCATGGTAGTTGACTGATGGTCCCATGAGGCCAAGGGGGTGTAGACAGAGTCCACCGCTCTTGGACTTAGAGGGGAAGGATGCTCAGGACACCATATTGTATCTTTCCAAACTCCATCATGGTTGATTATTGAGGGATTTCAATCACAAGAGAAGGATAAGGATGGAAGTGATGAAGGAGAACGGTGATAGGATACCTCACTAGGTAGACCACATCATGGTAGTTTGACCGGTGGTCCCATGAGGCCAAGAGGGCTTTGGCTTTCACTCCACTCTTGGGCCTAGGATAGAGGATCTCTTGGACACCTTATCGTTTCTCCTTACTCCCACTCTCTTATGGTTGAGTTCCGAAAAGGAATTAATTATAACTATGGTTAAGTTAATGTTCTTGATCCTAGGTATAGAGAATTTATGTTTAATATCCTTTTTAGAAGATTTATATTATGGTTTACATACATTTCAATGGTTTCCTAACCTATTGCAGGATCTCAATCAGGTACGCATTTTGTTCCATTTGTAGTTTTACATAAAATGGTGATTTAGGGCAAAAACTTGGGTTTTTACAAAAAAGTAGCAGCATGTTTATTCTATGAGTGTTTCGAAAGCCATTTCATAGTGGGAGTCATTTTGAACATTCCATAATCATTGCTTGAGGACAAGCAATCTTGAGTGGGGTGGATTGTAATTCCCCCATTTTGGAATATAATTTAATAATAAATAATAATAATAAAATAGAAAAGAATAAAAAATAAAATTAAAATTAAAATATGAAATAATATAATTAAATGTAATTAAAATTTAATTAAGTTAACGAATGGTCAAAAGACATGGAAGGAAAAGTTGCGACTCCCCCAAACATGGGATATAAAATGGAAAACCACATTTTGAGAAGGGGATAATTTGGGAATCAAAAGTCCAAATCTGATTTAAATAACAAGTGCAGATCTGGTTGTGAAAGGCTGTGTCCCTTTTAAAGGGCAGAAGTAATGAAGAGTTGCACTCTTTCAAAGGGTTCTAATGGTGAAAGGGCGTGTCTCTTGCCAAAGGGCATCCATAATGAAGAGGTGTGACCTCTCCTTCACATTGAGAGATATAAAGGAAAGGAGTCAAAAGCATCTAGTGACATTATCATTGATCAGATTAGATCAGAACTATTATTAAGTTACAGGAATCGGCAACCTCCTAGTAGGGGACATTACATAATTAGGTTCTGATCCAAGAGGAGTCTCACTAGCCTCACCCTCATTGTCACCAAAAGATGAAAGCAATTGATGTAAATTTGGGCTTTCGAGACTGCAATTGCGACCAAGGGGACCCAAAATGGACAATGTGGGATTCATTGCAGCTGCTATGTCTTCTTTCGTTTTTTGCTTTTCTTCCTTTTGCATATCATATTCAGCAAGAAGGGGCCTTCATCTCTCTAATAATCTCTGGAGTTGTTTTGTCACATATCTCCACACCTTGTCTAGGTATTTGTGCAAGGTGGTATTTTAATCTATTGATTCCACCAGTCATTCATTTGCTACATTTGGTGCAAGTGACCTCCCCCTTTTAGTTTCCCGGTATCCCATACTTCCATGCTTTGTCTTTTTGTCTTCTTGGCTTTGGGGTTGCCCTTGGAGTTGAACTTGCCATTGTTGTTTTAACATGAAGAAATAAAAAAATCAGTAGGGTTTTGTGGAAAATCAACAAAAAAAATGATAATGAATCATTTGAAAAAAATAGTATTCGAAAACAACAAAAAAATATAAGGAAATAAGTTAGGAAGGGAAATAGAAATTTTTTTAGCAGCATATCCCCTTGTTTTTCAAGATTTTTTTGATTTTCAAAACATGGAAATGAAAAAAAGAGAGAAGAATAATCTTTACCTAGATCTCTTTTGTTGTTTTGATCTTGTTTCCTCTCCTTCTTCGAACCCTACAGACTTGTTTTGAGCAAATACAAATCCCAAATGAGTGAAAGATTGAAAAAAACAAACAATTCTTAACACTGCTTGGGTGTGTTGCGCTGCGACACGAGTCTTCTCGTCAGACTTGCGAGTCCCGACTTCATACTCACGCGAGTCCTTGGCACAAACTCGAGAGTCTTGTGCTAGGACTTGTTTGGACTCGAGTAGCGAGTTCTTGGCGAGTCGACTCGGCCCGCCAACAGATTCGCGAGTCTAGGCCAGTTCAGGGCTAGTTCGATGAGTCCATAAACTATGATTATCTATGCCTAACACTTAAGAAATTACATGCGAGATGATATCTTCATAATGCATAGACTAAGCATACATCTCATGCATATTAAATACTTGGTTTTCTGTTTATATTAATTTGATCTGCTGCTTATACTCAGATATATGTGTATGAGAATCCTCTCCTATTTGTTCATTCTATTCTTTTGTATTATATATTTCAGTGAAACATGGGGATGTGACCCCTCCCCCTTGAGCCTTGCATTTCTTGGACGGGGACGTCTTTGGGATGCGAGAACAGGACGGGGTGTTGTACCACCACCGCCACCAGGATGTCCGGAGATAGGGGAGATGGCCAGGTATCTCCGGGACGTCTCGGGGATGCCTAGGCGTCCCTTGAGCATCTTGGGGACGTCTGAAAGTTCCCCATTCCCAGACATCCAAAAAGTGTATTTTTTAATTTTAAATTTCAGTTTTTTAAAACTTTTTGGGTTTAGAGGCGAACCCTAATTTGATGTGGGCCCCATCCATTCCCTCTATGCCTTACAAAACCCCCTCAAATTCTCTCGTTTTCTCACATGTGTTTTTCTGATTTTTTGAACAGCTAGGTGAAGAGGATAGAAAAGAGTGATTGAAGGAGTGAAAAGAGATAGGTTGAGTGAAAAGAGATAGGGCTGGTTGGTCTTAGTTTGGGGAATCTTGACTGTGAGGAGTCTAATAGTTCCTGTGATGAGGAGTTGGCAAATGATTAGAGGCCTCCCTTCACTACATTTGACATTTTGTATTTATTTTGATATCATGCTGCTCATTGTAATCGTCTTTATGATATTTTTATGGTACTCATTGTAATCATCTTTGTGATATTTTTATGGTACTCATTGTAATCATCTTTGTGATATTTTCGATATAATAGAAATTTATTTCGTATTCAAGAAATCTTAGTATTTAGTATTTGCAATTTGGGTAATTTACTAATTTGCCAAAGTTTCATTTGAAATGTAATTCTTACACATCTTTTCATATCTAGTTTTTCAAGTACTATATGTATATCAGCACTGCCCCCCCGCCACCCCCCATGCCGCCGTCCCCCCACTGCCCCCAATCTTAGGCCCTTTGTCCCTGCATCCCCCTGTCCCAAACCTCTGTGGAACACTGATATGTTTAGATTCAGACTTGACGATTTCTTATCCCCTATGCACATACCATATTTTCACCAATGTACTTACTAATTCCAGGCTGATGTAAATAACTCAGATTTCTGCTATAATCTAATTATTTTCTGCTACTAATGAGTTCTGAACTTAATTCCTTTTTGCACTTCTCCTTTGCCCCTTCTATCCTCCCACTTTATGTCTTTAAATAGTAATACCTTCTTCATGCCTCTTCACAAGAGAGGTGATTCTTCACAAAGGTCGGCCTCCAAACAATATAGTTTTAATTTATTTTAAAACACCAAACAGGTCGGCCCCTACATATATATAATTTTATTTCTGATTTCTTAATAGGGGCGATTCCTCAAGGAGTCGGCCATAATGTGGTTGATAATTTCCTTTTTAATTGCCATCAATTTTAGGTTGGCTAGTAAATGGGAAAAGATTAATTTATCTAATTATAAATTCTTGAAAGTGCCAATCCACATGAGGATGGTCAACCTAAGGAGGATGGAGATTCCTTGAAGGGGTTGGCCCCAACAAAACCCAATAATACGCTATTTATTTTCACCCATATGATAGGCAATACTTTAGGTGTAATATCAGTACCAGGCATTCCGTAAATAACATGAAGTCGTCCATCATATAAACGCAAATTTATCAAAAGCTGCGATCTCATACACGGGCAGGGGACATGACAATTTCTCTTAACTACAACAAAGCCTTGATTTGCTGTTTCTCTTTTCCTTTTGTTACTTTTCCATTTTTTTGTTCTTTTGTATTTGACTACTCGCTAGTGGATAGGCAGAGGTGTAGCCTGAAAATCTGACATTGTTTAATTTAGCTAGGTGGTGCTGCATTGCCTATTTTACCTTAGAAAAAATTGAAGCTTTTTGTAATAGCTTGCTTGTTTTGGATCGAATTTTAGTCCAATGATTTGCTTGGTATTTGAGATGATACAAAATGAATCATCTCAAAATATTTTGCCCACCATTGATCACCTTTCCTTGTTGGCATGCCATGATCTCAGAACTTTTCATGGCTTTTGGTTCAGACAGATCATGATTCTCATACTCAACATTGATCAAAAGATAGAGGTGCATGCAATGGTTAGTGGGTTACTAAGGAGCATTAAGCTAGGCAATGCTAGGTCCCACCCTGATTGTGCTTCATGCGTAAGATTTGGTCAAAGATTTTCAAATATGCCCAACTTGAAAGGATTTCAAAGTTTGGACTACTATCTGACCATAACAAAAGTGCACCCACATTGTTGGCTTTAAAAGATGTCTTCTTTTGGAATCACCTTGTGCAGACTAACGAAAAAGATACAGAACAAGCTTGATACATACAAGGAAAGTAGAAAATTGGTCATTTGATGCTCTTGAATGCAGATCACCGGGGAGATAAATAGAGATTGACAAAGACCTTTGTAGGTGTATCAAAGTAATCATCACTGAAAGTGGGCAACAATGCCACTAATGAAGCGGATTGCTTCCATAGCAAGCATTGCAATATCTCCAAGGCTTACTCGTAATAGCATAAGAATGGAAAGTTGCATTTTAGTGAATTTTAGAGCTTTGGCAGATCATTCTGCATAACATATGTTGAATTTTGATGTCACTCTTAAGCGATGTAATGTAACATGAATCATGATTAATACTATCATGATTTCGTGCACCAATTGCTCTAGTGATTTTATAAATAGAGCCTTAGGCTCTGCAGTGAGGATGTGTTAAGCAATTCGGTTAGCATTAGCATTCAGCCTTATCATTTTCTCTTGTATAAGCTTGCATGTTATTGAAGCTGATGCAGCTATGTACGTCTTGAAGCATTTAATAGAATGATTTTTAGATTGCATAGTTTTGCAGATCCATCAAATGTCAAATAAGCTAGAAAGCTATATTGTGGAACATCAATTCCATAGTAGCAATATAATAGCTGAGCTTTTGGCAAAGGTAGCTACTCAATAGGAATCCCTAGAAGGAAATAATTTTTTCCAAGGTGCAAAAGAACTTATCTAGTAATTTCAGTTCAAATTGATCGAGAATGGAATGAAATGTGCAACCTGAAAAGTGTCTTATTTTTCCTAATATTGGATCTTGTATTTTGGCACTTTTTTACTTTTCCTCTTCTCACATAGCCCTATCTTGGAAAGGCACATGCTTGCCTTCTTTTTTCTCTATCGCACCCACTTAAACACCAAGGATTCTTGTGTTTTCCTCCCTAGTTGTCCTAGCCTCATATCTTATCTCCCCAACCCAATAGCTCTACCAATCCTCTCTTTCCATGTCATCTTTGATTTTTGCATTGAGTTTTTCAACATCATTTCTTTACTTCAATTATATTCCCACACCTCATGCGCACCATTCTTTTACCCCATCCTTTGAGTATTGTAATATTTTTTGCTTGGAACCAAAGACACCTCCATGTTAGATGTGGTACTTAATTCTTATTTCACAAGCTCCGAAAATTTCCCTTTATAAAACTGTATGAAACAACTGTCATCCAATGTTTACTTGGCTGAAGAATATGTGAGAGAATACATAGAAGCTTTTCCTTACAGAAGTGATAAAACTCCTAGTTCACACAGTGTAAGAGCACCCTCTTTTTGGAATTTTCAGTTGATGAAACCATGATTAGACCAGACAATGGACATGCAATGTCACTTTCACTGTCATAAATTTCTGCTATTAAGTTTTCAATGATAAGAGCAACTGCTGTTCATGAACCATAGGAAAATGTGTATAAAAGATTGCTTCTTTCAATTCAGTGAAGAACAAACATTGAAAACATAAACACAAGGCTGTTGAAAGGAGAAATAAGTTAACATGCTGTCCCAAACAACTGTGATTTACAAGTCCAGGTTGCTGCAAGTAATTTCAGTGATAAATGACTTCAAACTCCTTTGAAAATCGTTACCAAACAGGAACCACTCCTTCCCCACAATCAGCAAACCGGAACCACACTGGAATTCCATCATTAAGGCACTCTATCATAGAGGAAATACAAAGTAACAGTTCTGAAAGTATTCTTTCCTGTAGGTTGCCATTTGGATGCTGAAAGAGCAAGGATAGGTGAGCATTGACCTAGACACTTGCCATTTTCATTCCATATTCACATCAAGAACTCCTTGGGAAGAAGGCATGATAATTAAACTCTCAGGTCTGCCGCAGCTGGATTTTTACAGTCCCAAACAGCTGCAACCTTAAATCAAGGCCAAGGGCATTCAAAACTTCAAGGATTCTTGTCCAACCTTGCTGGAGCAGATTGCATCAACAGTGAGAGCTCCCTCCTAAAGTCTGGATTCCCATGAACAGCTTCGAAGCAACTCAAAGGGCCACACACATTTCTGGAAATTAATTTCAGTCAAATCCACACTTCTTATCATTGGAGAAACAGGGGCAATTTCCTTTCATAAAATTACAATTACAAATTCTGAAACCTGTTCATCATGAAATCTTTAGCAAACAATCTCAAGGCTTAGGTGATCATCTTGTAGGAGGAATATGTCATGCATCCAGCACCAAACTTCCAGCACCTCATGCCATGATGCTAGGGAAAGTATGGCCTGGGGAAAAACAATCCTAACTCCCTGGAAAATGAATCTAGCAAGAAACCACTTGTGAAAAGATGCTAAAGGGGTCACCAAAGGCTTAAGAGTCCATGGATTAAATGCCCATAACCAAATAAAACCGAGCATCAAATGTTTCAGCTCAAATGAGGGGGACAGCCAGATATTAAGCTGGTGCAACCAGCTCAAAATCCCTGCAAAAATGTCTCTCCATGCATTCAAAAACCCTACACAAAGATCTAGAAATGAATTCTGGAAAACACGCCAATCAAAATATCTCAAAATACTTTCATTTTTTTGAAATTTTGAATCCTCAGACTCCATAAAAATTAGTGTGTTTTCTACGTGAAAACATCAAAACAGCTAGGATGTATCTTTCACCAGTGAAACTAGTGAATATTGAGGAAGGTTTTCATCCTCAATCAACCTTGGGAGAACTTCTCTATTCACTCCACTAGCATCTCGGTATGTGTGCAACTCTGAATCCTTAAAATGAGAGCCAAAACGCCTTCATATAGAGTTGGAGGGAAAAAGGGGAATTTAAAATTTAAATTAATTCATGTATTTTGAAAAAGCTCCTATTTGCAATTTAAAATTAAGATAATTAAGTTACCCTTCCCCCGAAGTTTCCAACTTGGGGGCACAACTTCATTTTATTAAATCAAAACACTAAAGTAAATATTTTAACATTAACTTTATGACTTTAGTGTAATTATATAAATAGTCCAAACCACTTTGTGGAAAGCAGTGCGAAGGTACCAGAAATCGGTAAGCAAGATACAAGCCTACAACTTTGATATATCCTTACTTTCAGTAAGATTTCACAGTTTTCTAATCCATAACTAAGACGTCTTCCAAGAGGGAGATATAAACGATTAAGGAACAGCATATCAGATCCGATTCTCTTTCATATAATCAGTGGGTTGCCTAAACAAATTCTCTTCATTGGCAATTTGCCTAAGTTAAGGATCGGATTAAGTATTTAGTAAAGTCTTAACAAAAAGGCATGAGACAGATGTGAGGAGAGCAGCCTTGGAGAAGGTTGTACATAAGGAAAAAACACGAATCTTCTTTGCAATAGAAGGAATATATGAAGCAGATCCACATTTGCATCAAGGGCTTCAAATAGGAGAAGAAGAGCAGCAATCGATCAAGAGGAAGCAAGTAGCTTCAGATTTAATAATAATAATTGGCAGGTTTATATATTTACAAGTATTGGGCATGATGCATAATGCATAGACCATGATCTTACTGATCTGCTATTTTGTCTTCCATGTAGGAATGGATGCAATTAACATATTATTGCTAATATATATTTCTATATTTCTATCATTTCTATTATGATATTGTATGTAGCAGATTCCTTAACACTTCACCCGACCAACCATCTCATTATGGAAGGTAGAATAGAATACATGAAGGGATGCAAAACCGCAGGTGGGGCCAGGAGGCCAAATGTCAGGTGTCATTCCATGCTCTTGGGCTTTATGGAAAATAATAAGCTCGAGGCATCTTATATGATGTTCCAGGGGACTCCATAATGAGGATAGGTTGTAGAGGAAGTGATATTGAATCCCGCATGCACATTATGTAATGATATTAGGTGTTTCTTTGTAATATTGCTGGTTATATGTTTCTTCATCTTTCATAATGATAACTAACCTGGTTGCAGGGTCTAAATAGAGACATAAAGAGGCAAGTTGCACTTTCTTAGTATGATTCATTTCTCAATTGGTGTTCTAGGGCAAAATATAGGAATATTTCAATAAGGGGACATTACAAAATTACCTTCAGATGCTAAAACAACAACCCATTGTGAAAGTTAGCATTTCTAACCACTGAACAACAACTAAAAATGTATCCCAAACACATGAAACTAATTGATATCAGATTGAAATACAAATCTGATGAGGGGGGTTGGGGTGAATTGGTATAACGATAATCTTTACTTTTTACAAATTTAATACTATATTTAAAAAATAAAAACATCATTTACTCAACATCAATAATTATGCACATGAGAAGAACACAATAACACATGATATTTATGTGGAAACCCTTATGGGAGAAAACCACAGCAGATTACTTGCTTATATATATTAATCTCTTACAAATTTCGTAGGCTCCAACCTATGTAATGTCCCCTACCTGATTAACATAATTAATCTATTTCAATACACTAAAATTGACTGAGAGACTAATCATGAAGCCAGTCATTGATATTCTTCAATTTATTAGTTATTAACAAGTGCTTATTTATTTTCCTCATTAGATGATTAATTTCATTATTCATAGTTCTTAATACAGATATCAGACCCTGCTACTACTTCAGTTTTAAGGGAGAAGGGTCTATGTATGTTGCCAAAGCACTTAGAGACCAAATACAATAGGTTCCCTCAAAGTTTACAGATTCAAGTCCTTACCTATCTTGGGCTTATATCCTCAAAGCTTATGGGTCACTGATCCCCATCCTGTCTTGGGACTTAACCTATTGCTTGGATTTAGACTGCCCCTCTTTGGAACATCTCATTCCCATCTTCTTAGATACTGATAGTAATAACATGATTCAGACTCAGTATACTAACTTCTCATGTATTATGAATATGTATAAAATTAAGTATGACTGTCATACATGTTGCAGTCTATATTAATATTACTATTAAATCCCGCATAAGAACATTATCAGGTATCATATATTAAGCATACATATTAAGCACATCCTCATGCATACCACCAAGAGCAAGGATGTTACTGCCCGTAACTTAATAACAGTTCTGATCTGATTTGATCTGATCTAATCCATGGTGATATCACTGGGGGCTTTTGATTCCTTTTCTTTATATCTCTCAATGAGAGGGAGGGGTCACACCTCTTCATCATGTATGCCCTTTGGCAAGAGACACACCTTTTCACCATTAGCACCCTTTGAAAGAGTGCAACTCTTTATTATTTCTGCTGTTTAAAAGGGACACAACCTTTCACAGTCACATCTGCACTTCTTATTTAAATCTGATCCGCACTTCTGATTCCCAACTTATTCCTCCTTCAAATGAGTTCTCATCTCCCTTTTATACCTCATATTTGAGGGAGTCACAACTTATCATTTCATGCCTTTTGACTATTCATTAACTTTAATTAAATCTTAATTATATTATTTTATATTTTAATTTAATTTTTTTTTTATTCTTTTGTATTTTAATTTTTTTATTATTATTATTTATTATTAAATTATATTTCAAAGTAGGGACATTACAACCTACTAGAGGCACCAACCCCTCATTCACTTGGTGAGCACCAACTCGCTAGAGGCACCAACCCCTCATTCAAATTGTCTTCACAAGAGCTATAACTCTCTTCTTCAATCTGCTCTATTTAAATCTGCTATAAATTGATCATAAAACTCCCATAATGTGATCACAATCTTCTCATGAAAATCTGCTATAAACCTCTTATAATCTTCATTTGTTCACTCTATCATTGTTGCACTTAAAAATCTGCTCTATGGTCTGCTTCAAGTCTCTTATAACTGTTAACAAATCTTTTCAAACCTTTGCCATCAAATCTACTCATGAATTCTTCATAATTTGCTTCACAACATCTTCATAAATCTGCTCAAGCCTTTGTCATATATCTGCTTACTAATCCTTCATACATTTCTATTTTAATGTCTTCACAAAATCTATCCCTTTTCACATGATATTACATTGAAGAACATCCATACTCTTCTCTCTTAAATCTGCAAATGATCTTTTCATAATCTGGTGTATATATTTTATTTTTTTATTTATTCATTCCACCACACACACTTCCTTACTCGCATTCTCCATCTTACTTATTCCTTCCAAGATATGCATTTCTTTTAAAAGATATGCCTCTTCATAATGAAGAGCTTTCTCCAAGAGAAGTGACTTCAAAAAGGAATCACTTTCTATTTAATATCTTTCTTAAATCACACCTCTTTATTAAACGTAAACTAAACTCATTGCCTGCATTCATATAAATCACACCTTTAGCAAACAATTGTGATCTTTATATCGGCCAGCATATTAAGTGATCACATCCTTTAATGAATTGCACCCTTTTGATAAAGTTTGTTTGTTTGCTTTATCATTTTAATTATGTTTGCTGTTATCGCTGCTATAACTATCATTCTTGTAGTCAGCCTTGTCAAATATATTGATTATTATTCCTTGTGGATTTGCTGCTTATTATGTCATATGAAACTTGGCTACTATAGTTTCTTCAATAGAATCACTTCTCATATTAATCACTTTCTAAAATAATCCGATTAATCATTTCTTCCCATAAACTTTGTTATTAACCTTCCTTGAAGATAATCAGATCTTATTAATTATTTGCTGTCTAATAAAACTCTAAACTTGCATCTTAATCTGCTATCGTCTGTCTTCATAATGAATTGTGTAATGTCCCCATTTTGAAATAGTATTTAATAATAAATTAAAACATAAAATAATAAAAATGTAATATAATATAATTAAAATGTAATTAAGTTAATGAGTGGTCAAAAGGCATGGAATGAAGAGTTGTGACTTTCTCAAACATGAGATGTAAGAGGGAGAAGAGATAATTTGGAAAGGGATAAGGAGGGGGAGAGAAATGAATGAAGCATGTGAATCAAGGAAGGATTAATGGAAGAAGAAAGGAATGGGAAGTAGGTAAGGAAGTGACTCTTTCAAATGGCAGAAATTATGAAGGGTTGCTTTCTTTCAAAGGGTGCTAATTATGAGGCCAAGGGGGTACAAGGAGTGCTGCCCTTGGGCTCAGAAGGGGAGGATTTCTGCGACACCCTATTGTAAATGTACCCCAACCCTCTATTATGGTGGATCACCATGCTAAGGGATCTAATCATAGGAAGTGGAAAAGGATGTCATGATGAAGAGGAACAGTTATAGGACACCTCACTATGTACACCACCTCAACATACAAAGAGAGCTCAACTTACAACACAAATGTGATTTTATGGTGAAATCACTATGTATAGCTAGGATGGTTCTTGTCTTCAAAAATGGTATTCTAAGAGGGTTTTTGTTGTCAAGAAATTTGAAGAACTCATGTTCTTTCTCAAAGCAAATGAAAATGAAAAATAACCAGTAACCCTTCTTTTGAAGGTCCAACCTCCTTTTAAGATCTTTTTCAGAGCCATTTGTGGAAAAAAATTGTTTTTGCTTTTTTGCTGTAGTTTTTTTACTTTTTCAAAGATGTGCTTGTTAACTTTTGTATGGCCTCTCTATTTTTTTTCTTTTTCGTTGTTTTTTCAAAAATGTGCTTTTCAACTTTTTCATTGCTTTTTTGAATTTCTTTTTTTTTTGCCTTGTCATTGCATTTTTTTTTTGAAAATGCATTTTTCTTTTAATAAAATAATATGAAGTGTTTTTATGACCACTTTTTAGCACCTTGAGCCTAGCAAACTTTATCTTCTCACTTAAAGCAATATTTTAAATAATGAAATATAAGCTGTCATTTGAAATATTTAAAAGTGACTTTTTAACAACTCAATTATTTAAATTACTTTCCCTTTTCCAATGCCAACTAGCTTAGATTTGTTTTTGGAAAATAAGCTAATGGCTAAACAATTGCTCACATGTGAGAAGAGGATATTACAATCCTTCCTTCCCAAAATTGCTTCTCCCCATGCAATTGCAAATCAGGATGCTCTAGAATCTACATTCCTTCCCATGTAGTTCCAAAACTAGAAGATTTCTCTGTTTCACTAAATATGCTTTGATACTTCTATTCCTCGAATTTAGTTCTTTGAATTTAATCATTGTTTTGGGATGGATATCTCTTTTTCATGTAAGGGAGACAACTCAACAAAAGCAATCACATTAAAACATGAAATACATTATGCACCTTGCTTTCTTTAGGTAGCTCCAACCCCTAAGCCACTTCTCCAATTCTCTTTATGATCTGGAATGGACATAAATTTGTTGCTTAAGCTTCTCAGCTTTACTCTTTTTAAGAGTAGACTATTTGTAGCGTTGCAATTTCAAATAAACTATATCATTAACCTAAAAAGTGTGCTCAACTCTCTGCTGATCAGCATGTAACTTTTGCTAATTTTGTGCATGTTGGAGGTTATCTTGTAGAATTTTCAACACATCTTGGCTATGCTACAATAATTCTTTGGCTCTTGGTGCTTTGTTGTCACAAAGTAAGAGATCAATGAAGGTAGGAGCTTTATATCTATACAATGCTATACAAAGTGATATTTTGATTGACATATGATGAGGCGGATCATAACAATACTCTCCAATATTAAGGCATTTTACCAAACCTTCTGCTGCCCTGAAACATAATTCTTTAAGTAAATTTCCCCCAACTTGTTTACAATTTCAGTGTGCCCATCAATAAGTGGGTGATAACTGTTTTGATTTTCTAGAAAATATTTGAAGGTGTTTGTGTGCTGTACTGATTCGAGGAATGATGGTAGTAGTGGAACAATTATAGAGGGTTAGTATCATCTTCAAATTGCCATTCGATGTTGCATTTGATTCATCTTGCAGCTGGCATATTTTCTTCAGAGTTCACATACAGTTGAGTATTATTGTTTCATCGAATTTTTGATTACTGTTGGCCATAACATTTCACATATTTGTTGATAGAAATCATCTCAGGAGAGTTTGCTGTAATTTCTATAATTAATGTTTATGTTTGAGCATTTATGTTGGATGGTATTTTTGCCACTTTAGTCTAAGTTTGTAAGTGTGGATGGCTATGCTGTCAAGGCATTAATTTCATTTCCAGCATTGCCTTCGTTTAAATTTGTGCTGCTTACCACCAGGAAGATAGTGTCTCAAATCATCGTATGCTTTGTCCATGTCACAATATTGGTGATTAGAAAGTGCAAGGGTTTATGCATTTCATCAAATATTTGTAAAATTCAAAGAAAATCTATTTTGAGACATTACAAAAAGGAAAAATTTGGTATGTATGCATGAATTTATGTATACCAACATTTGGCAGAAAGGCTTTTATCTTCAGTCAAAATTCAATCAAGGGAAGAGTTATGGGACCAAAAGATTGAAATTGAGGAGCCAAGAGTTATCAATTCAAATAGGAAGAGAAAAGAGTATATGATAGAGCAATACAAAGAAAGAGAAAATAAAATAACAAAACAAATCACTGAGAATGAAGATTCTAATACTAGAGAAAATGAACAAAACCAAGAAGAAAATCAAGAAGTAAATCAGACAGAGGTAGAAAATGGGAATGAAAAGCTATCCCAAGGAGAAGGAATCAAATCCTCTTGTGAAAAAGAGCACTTTTGAAACAGTACTTGATCTATTTGTTAGTGCTAATGAAAGAAGGAACTATTATCCTAATGGGGGAAAATGGAGAACTTACCAAACACCCAAGAACAAAAAGATACAGAACATTACAAAATATTCATTTTTTCAAAAAGAGGATAAGTTCAGGATAGAAAAGAGATGGGCAGTCAGGAGATCAATTCCTTTGATGAAAGGGGAATCAACCAATCAATATTAAAAATTGACAAACTTGATTCTAGGGAAGAAAGGAAGAAAGGAAGAAAATTGGAAAACGAATTATTGGTCAGGGAAGGGGAGGCTGAAGTTCAAATGAAGGTAAATATGACGCTGAGATCTAGGAAGAGAGCTCCCCTTCCCCATGGAATGTCAGGGATCTAAATACCTCTAACAAAAGACGCTTGGTCAAACATCATATGGATATTTCAGATTTTGATACATTCATTCTATAATAAACAAAACCATGCAAGAATAAGAAAAACCCGGTCCTCCACGGAGGTCTGCTGTTACTTATCTATGAGCATATCAAATCCCAACCCTCTCCGTCCACCAGAATTTCGGATTCCTCAAATGATATCGAGGAGGATGAGTCTGTGAGTCTCTCTTCTGAGGAGTGGAATACGGACTTGGAGGACTCTGATTCTGAGTTGGAAGCTAATTTGAAGCAAAGCCAAAGGGCTAAGAGTAGTAGAGCATCCCCTGTTTCCATTTCCAATTTTGACTAGGCCCTCCTACAATGTCATGCCGGATAAGTCAGAGTTTGTTATAAATAGGAATGACAGATCCCCTTTTCCAAAAGACCTCAATGCGAAATCCCCTTATCTTAGCATGGACAGAGAGAATCCAAATGATGTTCTGGCTATTGTCCGTGACTCTAGAGTTGATAATTTCAGAATGCATTAGTGGGTCTTTAATGAAATTAAAGATATCAATGTTAAACTCCGTGCTGTGACTAGTATACAGGACATCCACTGTGCTGAACAATGGAGTGTTGAACAGAGGAAATCAATTGTTGAGTCTATGTAGAAGATTGTAAGCACAGTTAATGATCTTAAGAAAGACCGTGAGAGCAGAATTTTAAACCTGGAGGAGAAACTTAAGAAAGAGTATGATGGCAGATTGGAACAGCTGGAAAATAAGTTCCAAAAAGTTAATTGATAATCTCATTTCCTTGGTAACTTACAGCCACAAAGTTGTGAAGAGTTCAGCTGAAAGCATAAACACCATGGTTGGGAAATTGGAAGGCCTCCATTAGGAAGTGATGATAATTGATGTGGAGACTACTGAGAAGAAACAGGATGAAAGTAGCGGCCCTTCCAAAAGGACTAGAGCCAACCTGAAGAAGAAAGCTCCTAATCAAGATATACAAGAATTGCAAAAGATTGCCCTCAACATGACACAGCTAGAAGCTGAGGCCGTGGAGGCCCTTAAAAATCTGAATTAGGTTTTCCTTTTTGTTGTCCTTTGGCTGCTGTTTTTAAGTTGGATATATCTGTAAATAGCTTTTTGTAATTGCTTTATGTTAAAGGGCTTCGGGTCCCTTCAAAACCTGATTGTTCCTTAATAAAAAACAAAACTAAGCAAGAATTTTTTTTAAATAATAGCTAACAAATTAAAAAAATATAAACGAAGCTTTGTTGAATCAACTGGAGCATCAAGAGGCTTGGCTAACATATGGAGACTGGCAACAACTATTATAGAAGTCACAAACCAAAATCAGCATTGACAGGTTAGTAAAATTAGTATTTTCTTTACTAAATTCCACTTTCTCTTGATTGATGTATATGGACCAGTTCTATGTACACAAGAAAATTTTCTTGGAGGATATGACACTCATTATTAAATCCAATCAATAAGGATTTGTGATAATTGGTGGAGACTTAAATGCGATATTAAATGATGAGGATAAGAAAGAGGAGTCAGAAATAAAATATAAGCTTAATTTGACTTCATTGAATTTATTGTTAATGCAAATCTGCAAGATATAAAACCAAAGAATGAATTATTAACCTGGAATAACATAAGATTGGGCTTTAGTAATATTGTTGAAAAATTAGACAGATTCATGTGTAGTGGATATTAGGCTACATTAACTATGAAATGGGAATGTAACATCTTTACAATCATGAGATTTGATTGTTATCCAATTCATCTTTTCTCTAAAGAAGAACAAAATCTAGAAAGATGCCCTTTCAAATTTGAAACATGTGGATGAGAGATCAAGAACTTATCACAAATATGGACAAATGGTGGGTAGAGTCACACTACCAAAAAGGATAAAAAAAGTCCATATTATTCAAGAAACTACAATATGTGAAATAATGCCTCAAAAAATGTAACAAAGGTCATTTTAAGATCATTTTTATATGAAAAAGATTGTTAGAAAACATTGGCATTGATGCCAAAAACAGATATTCATCTTTGAACAGATTTACGTTGAGTTTCAGGACACTCACTTGCACGTATAAGTTGATGTTGAGGTGAGTTGCAGACCATTGTAAATATCATCACGTACAAAATTCATTTATTGTGAATTTGTATGTTCAAAGATGATTGTATATGTTATGAAGATTTGAAATGGTTGAAGATATGAGTGGCTGGTAGATTATTTATAACTGAGTTATCAGTTATATACACTTTTAACTTCCTCCAATCAGTTGTAAACAGTTTTAACTTCCTCCAAACTGTTTAACCATAAGATATATCTATTTAAGAAGATTTAAAAGCTGATGTAGAGGCAATGTGTGAGTAAAATTGTTTATTAGAAGAATGCTGAAGTGAGTAACAGAAATGCATCACAGTTGACATTGGTTGTTTTGAGAAAGTTTACGAATGCAGTAGAATATATCTGATAAGAGAATCGATGGTGTGAAGATTGTAGAATTATTAGCAGAGGTATATCTTTGAATGATTGATAGATTTTTTTATCAGTATACAATCAATTTGTGACGAGAAAGTTAACATCATGTTTGCAGGTTATCAGTGTTGACAAGTTGGAAATCATATATCAAAATCCAAAGAATAACTTGTTTATAGAAATCTAATTTTGTAACTTGTAATACTTCTTTATGGTTGGTGCCACAAAGACACTGAGTTGGTGCTCAGATTGAGAAAAGTGGATTTGTAAGAGTTGGTGCTCTCAAACAAGGAATTTGGTGATTGCTGAGGGTTGGTGCCCTAGAACTTTGTATACACTATTGATTTTTGAGGCTGGATTATGACAGTAGATCCTAGAATCACTTCTCCCCGTGGTTTTTCCCATTCCGGGTTTTCCACGTATTTCTTGTGTACTGGTCTCTACTTCTTGTGGCATTCTTTTCAGTTCTGATTTTGAGTTGTTCAGTTAAGAATATTTAATTGTTTAAAGATTTGGAAGTTTAATTTACTACTGATTCAACCCCCCCTCTTAATAGTAGCATTGTATTCTAAAAAGATATATTGGAAAAAATTTGAAATATTTAAATTAAAGGGTAATCCAAAATCAGATGAATTAGGAAAGTTATAAAAAAGAAAAAGACTTAATGGATCAATATTCAGAAATTTTAGCAAGGGAAGAGAGTTTTCGGAGACAAAAATTAAGAGAAAAATGGATTAAAGAAGGGGATAAAAACATGATTTTTCACAATTCCACAAAAACATGCATAATAGAATCACAAGGATAAAATTAAAAACCAATGAAATGATTGAGGGCAAGAAAAAGGAAGAAGCTGTTACATTCTTCAATTTTTTTTTGAATAATAAGGAAGGAAGAAGCATCAAAAAAGCATTATGGAAAACAAACCAAAATTGGTAAATGAGGATCAAAACCATTTATTTATGAGTGCATTTATAGGGGAGGAAATAAAGCAAAGGTCAAGATAAAACTCTTGGACGATGTGGCTTCTCAACAAGCATTTTTCATAAATGTTGGAATATGGTAGGCAACAACATATGTTCAGCAGCTAAAGAATCAAGAAAGGAAGGAACCCTTTTGAAAGTCTTAAACCATACATTCATTGCCCTTATTCCCAAGGGAAGATTATCAACGAGTATCTCTATGCAATATAGCATAGAAGATCATATCCAGAGCTATAACAAACAAATTGAAAAAATAATTACCATAACTAGCTGCAGAAGAGAAAAGTGGTTTTGTCGCTAGACACTCCATATTAGATGGGGTGATAATAGTACAATAAGTTTTACATTTGATAAAGACAACTAAAAGAAACAGTATGATTAAAATTGGATATTAAAAAACTTATGACAGAGTTGACTGGAGATTCTTGGTGAAAATAATGGAAAATTTTGGCTGTTACAAACAATGGCCAAACGATATTTTTTTGTCTTATAGCCAGCTCAAGATATTCAATCATAGTTAATGATAGCTTGCAAGGTTTCTTTGAAGATTCAAGAGGACTACATCAAGGAGATCCAGTTTTCCCCTTTTTGTTTATATTATTGGCTGATGCTCTAGGAAGATCCATTAAAGACGTATGTTCAAAAGGAGAATGGGAAGGGATTTCAATAACCAAAGTAGCAAACCCTCTTTCTCATCAACAATTTGCAGATGACGCTCAATTATTTTGAAGAGAAATCAGAAAATGAGTTAAAAAAGAGACCCACATAAGGCCTTTGCTCAACCAGAACATTGCCCTCCCAACTTACTCCTGCAGCAGGACCAGCCAATTGAAGTTGATGACAAGGAGCCTGGCCAAAGAAATCAGAAAATGAGTTAAAAAAGTAGATCAACATAAGACCTTTGCTCAGCTCGAACATTGCCCTCCCAATTTACTCCTGCAACAGGACCAGCCAATTCAAGTTGAAGACAAGGAGCCTGGCCAACATCAAGGTATCCACCATATGCATAGATCTGTTTGTTCAAGTAATATCCTTCTACTCTCTGCATTTGCTCTTCAAAGTCTGCTTGGCCCCCACTTCACCCAAACACCCCCAACTAAAAAATTTATTCCCTTCTATTGAGATTTCTGCCCCTCTGTAGTATAGGTACTGTAGACTACCCTATACTAATGTTTGCAGTAGTACAACAACAATGTACAACTTGCTGGTCTGCACACATTTCCTTTGCTTGGCTGTCACCATCCTTTCTCATCTACAGGTTGCTGGAATGATTTATTACCATTCAATCTCTCCTCCTTTCAAGCAGGCTGCACACTAACGGGGAAGACACTGGAAAAACCATTAAAAAACCTACTAAAGATCCTAACGAGAACAATTCTCTGATCAAAGTACATGAAATCATCACTGGAAGCATCCTATGTGTCTAAGAAGCTGGAGGAAAAGACCATTGCTAGCCCAGTTCTGGAAAATTTTCACGCTTTATTGGTTGATTGCATGCGGCAGCAACATTACTGCATTAAAACCCTTCAAGAATGTGTGCAAATCAAAAAGGATTGCCTACTGTATCTGGACCACAACTTAAACTGTCCTCCCAGCAGTATGGAGGTCACAGAGCAACTCACTGAAAAGAAAGGAAAAGATTTCTGGTGGTTATTTACCAAAACGCATGAACCAACAAAAAGTATGTTGCACCTTGTACAAGTTCTGGGGACTCTACCGTTGGAGGTGGAATTAACACCACCTTCTCTTTACAAGACTACTCTGCTTCACATGACTACTTGATGGGCCTCTCCAGAAAAGGATATGACTGCTGCAGCAGAAAAGAGCTCTGAATGCAATGTCAAGCCCTTAGAAGATCCTAGTGGCAAGCTGATTAAATCTTAAACCTGTTTGCTGCTAAGTCAAGCTCAATTCAAAAGAATCACATTTAAGGATGCACATTTTGTATCTGTCTTGGAAACTCTGATGTTACTCACATGCTGCCTTACCAAGCACTTCTTGTTTGAAGCTGGTTGTATTTTGGTATGCTGTGGTTCCTCAACATAAGTTATTAAAGGCATCAGGCTACATGACTTATGTATTTGTTCACATCTCTATATTTGTCAAGTGTTTCAAGCATACTTTAAAAACTTGGACTTGGCAAAAACATGGTAACCTAAATTTTGATTCAGACTCGAGACTCAGCAATTAAAATAATTACATAAATACTGAATACACAAAATAAACTTAAATTATGTATGATACATGTGAAGAATGAATTTAAAGAACACACAATTCTATTTTGATCATAGTAACAATAATTAGAAGCAGGATTGGCTCGACAAAACAAAAATTTAAGTGGAGTTCAATTGCTCATGGTTCAATCGGGAGACTAAAAGTTGCCAAAAAAAGGGAAAAACACTCTTATTTTTAGTTCAAACCAAATGAAGGGAAAGAACTGAACTTTTCCATTTTGTGCAGGCCAAAATAATAACTTTTATGTTTTGCCTTTTAAAACTTGAGTAGGGGTTAGAGGGTGGCAGCCCCTAGCAGAGTCAAGGGGCAGCACCCTCATGGGCTGTGGGGTTTGTATCCCTTCCATTTTCCATGTCACCATGCATGGCAGGGTTGAGGGGCAGAGCCCTTGCCACCAGGCCCAATCTAAGGCCTTCAATGCTGAAGGGACCTTAATGGCGTGCGACATTTTTCATAATTTTATTGTTTTTAACCAACCATTGATAAATCCATTTAACCACTCGGCAGTCAATTTGTGTCACTGAGATCGTGATCACTGAAGATAAAAACTACAAAAAACACAAAAAATCAGGTTTTCTGTTTCATCAAGGTCTATAATTTTTTTTTGGCAGCTGAGTCTGCAGATAAAACTTATCAGTAACCCATGAATAATGTGCAAGTCTTTTGCAGGACTTGGCTTGCAATTTATTGGGCCTGCAAATTTACTTGTAACATAGGCAAGAAATTGCCAAGTTTGGAAACTATGGTTTCGAGTGTGTTACACTAACTTTAAATCAATTATTTTGCGTGGACTGCAGTTTGTGCTTTGAATCATCTAGCAAACAGAAATTTATTGCACCAAAAATAAATCCGAGAAACTTTAAATATTGAAATTTTGAATCGAAGCTTTTTGTATCCCATAGTTAAAAATCTAAGATACCAGTTTGGTTTGAGTATGTTTGTATGGCAAAACATTTCTGGGGTTGGGTCTATTTTGGTATGTCCGTATCATAAAAATGAGACTTGGACTCGGCGTGGACTTGGTGAGGGTGACTCAATACGGGACTTGGGACTTGGCAAGTGGAAAACCCAAGAAAGTCTGAGATTTTTAAGGATTTTAAACTTGTTTCATGCAACCTTTATTAAATAAACCTTAAAGACACAATAACATCATCAAGTAGAAGCTAATTTGATCACATACGCAAGTATACATCGATCACATAATTATAAACACAAATTATAGTTTAAGGAAATCGAACACTCAGATATTTAAATATTGTCAAATGTATACAAAATTCATGGAATATGAAATCTTTGACATCAAATGTTCAAAACAAATATCAAAACAATAAGTCTGTGGCTCAAAGGAGTTTGCATCCCTCCTATGAAGGCATATAAGGTAGGTCCCACTAACTAGTGGGAGTTTGAGAGTGGAGATGCTAATGGGTTTGAGGGGTAGCAATGATAAGCTGCACAAGGTGTTAGATGTGATAAAAACCTAATGATAGAAGGGGTGCATCCCCACGGGCAGAAAAGGCTATGCCCCCCAATTTTTTTTTTAAAGAGAAAAAGAGAAAAGAGAGAGTGAAGAGAGCAAAATGATCTTTGTATTGGGCAAATGATGCTTTTAGTGACATTTTAGGGTTTTCGGATGCAATTTTTTAATAAAAAATTTAAAAACATCAAAATATCTTTTTTTTTTTTTTTTTTGTTTGCGAGTCTAGTTGAGTTCGTGCATCGGGACTCGTCGAGTCCGCGAGTCTTGGGTCATGGCGAGTTTCGCTCTAGACTCAGATGAGCCCAAGTCCGGTGAAAGATACCAACTACTAATTCGGAGAGCTGATTGGTTTTTTGATTGGCTTTACTTGACTGAATTCTTTGACCAGCTAATAGTAGTTTTAGGTTTGAATGAGGGTTTTTGGTTTTAATGTGTTTTTGAGTGGTTTTGGGTGGTGCAAAATGGATGTAAATTGCAAGAGAAACTAAACTAATACTGAAAATTGAAATCAGACTTCTGATTCTTACTACAGCAATACAATATGTCAAAGAATAACAATTTATTTCACTTAGAGTGCAAATTTGCATACCAGGTGTCCTGAGCCTGCCTGGTTGAGCCTCCTTATTTAACTGAAATTCAATATATGCTGAAGTAGGACCTTCCTGAATGTGATAACAGCTCCAATTGACTTTATTGACCCTAGATTGAATTACTAAAAACAATTGAAGAGGAATTGTGCAGACCCAGATGGAATTCTAACTCCTTGCCAGGCGTGGCCCTCCAGGAATGAAGAATTTCCCAGTATTATTGAATGTGCTGATCACATAAGACTTTATTTCCCCAGAATAACTTCTAATTTGCTGATCCTAATCACCAACAATGAATTTCAATGCAATTTGCTGATGTAAAACCCTTGCAATTATTTTCTACAATCTCCAGGCAAGATTTCGTGGTATGACCAAGATGGGAATGGTACGGCTGGCTCAAAAATGCATGAATTTCACTGACATTTGCCTTATTCCTGCTCTGATTTGAATTCCAGGCTATTTGGATGCTGCTGTTGCTGATAAATCTCTGATTCAAGCTCTATTTGGCCAAATATTATCATTCCAGGCAAATCGAGTTAGTGAGAAGTGAAAGGGGTTTCGTCCTATCACCAAGAGATGGAGCTTTTCGTCTCCAAATCCACTCCATAACTCTGCTAACCACTTTGCAGACCTGCAGAATAAAATATGCTCGCCAAAACAAAATCATTCAATGCCAAGAATGATCACCCAAATGCACCTTTTAAGCCTCCAACCCTAGATCGATCCTCAAAGTCATAATTTAAAGATTCCAAAGAATCTTCTATTCCTCCAATAAAGCGTCCAACTTGAGGGTGAGCTCTTCATGTTAATTTGTCCACCTTTTTAAATGTTTTATTCTCCTAGGAGGGCGTGCCATGTAACTTAATAATAAAGTTACTTATTAAAACATAAAGTAACTTAACAAGTCACCTTTTATTAATTTTTCTAATTTTAGAAAAAAGTAACTTTGTAACACAATATTATAAAGTTTTTATTAGAAAAAGCTCACCAAGGCCAAAAATAACTAAGTATAAACCCATTCTTGGTTGGCCAATCATCTCCAAACACTGAACTTCACCTTTGGAGATGGGTGATAGGTGAATTTCCACTCCTGAATGATTATTGAGAAAGAAGGGACATTACATCCGGGCCCTTGGGACTCGCCTGGGGTCACCCAGCTCGGGACTCTGTATAAAAAATTGTAACTATATACATTTTACTTTTAAAAAACAGGAATTGAGTTCAGAACACCACATAGCATGCAAATGATTAAAAAATCACCATAATAATTAATATACTATTATGGATATCAAATTTTCAAGCTCAAATGTCATGATAGATATTCATTGTTAAATACTAAAATAATAAAATCAGCAGTCAGCAGCATATGGGTCTCCATAAAAACTAACCCATAATATTTAATCCATATGGGTTAAATATTAAAATAATAAAATCAGCAATCAACTCTCTTTGGGCACTGACAAGCAAAAAGGAAAGTTCAGGATGCGTATTTGGCTTGTCTCTTGTTTTCAAAATGAGGTAAAATGAGTTTGTTTTTGTATCTCAATGTGTTTAGAGGTCAATTTTAGGGTCAGGGTTGAACTTTTTATGTAGAACAGTCAATTTATGAAGTTAAAAAAGAAAAGATATTTAAATAAAAAAGAGGTGTTTTGGGTGCTGGGTTCAGCTTGGATTTGCTCAGGTATGCTTTGTAGGGTACCTGGATGAACCCAGGTCCAATTTGAAGGACCATGTTGATATCAATTGGGTGCTCCAACCTATATCTGCTCATTTTCTGAGTGAACTGGTAACAAACATAGAAATTAATGTATTGTTCTTATGAACAGTCTCCCTCAAGATAAACATACAATGCCACATTGTACATTCATATAAGCCATATATGTGGCTTATGAAATGCATATAAGTGCTAAAATGAAGACCAAATTTTTAAACTTAGCTTGATCAGATAATTTTCAAGTGAATTTTCTTGCAAAAGAAGGCAATAATTTCATAAGAACAATTTAAAGACAGTTTGGTCATTTCTGTGAATAATAAAGATGCACACATGAAAATGATTCACTTCTTTTTAGCTTTGTTTTATTATTATGTATTTAGTAATTAGAGGACATTTTTAGGAACTCAAGAAACCACTTTCTTTAGTTATTACATGTAAACAAAAATATTTCTTTCCTTTTCAATTGCTGCATATTAGAATTTTTTTAGTATAGAACAGTGATCCTTTTTAGTGGTTTGTTCTGTCTTATATTTTCATATGGATACTCTCTATACATGTATGCTGATATGTGTTTATGCAAAAGTAAAATATCTATTTTTTATTAAGCTAATCCTTGAAAGTGTTTTTTGCTGCAGGAGCAAGGTATTATACCTGAAAAGGAATGGGATGAATTTCTTTCGATGCTTCAAAAGCCTCTTCCGGCAACTTTTCGAATAAATTCTAGGTGTGAGACACTTTTGTATTCATGTTTGTCTTTTACGTTTAGATTTTTATTCTGCTTTTTTTGTAGAGTAATTGGGATCACAACTATGAGTAGATTGGTTCAGGGTGGAACAAGCCTTGGATGTCACAATCCCATTTTTAGGGTTGTGAGGTTCACTAAATTTCATCACATTTTTTTTTGTTTTCTCATTTGAATGGATGTTTTGTAATATTTTGCTAATTTCTAGGATATTATGATCAACTAGGTTTGCATATAAGAGAGTATAATTTTGAACTTAGCAACAACGTACACCATAAAAGTGTTTCATTCCATTTACATTTAGGTGATGTTTTTTTAGTGTTTCAAATTATATGATGTTTTATTGAGATTCAATTGCGTGGTTTTGAGTTAGTCTTTATCGATCCATATTTCAGGAACATTGTTTCATAAGATTCTATGTCTTGTGAGTATGAGTGGTCCACTTGGCATCCATTGCAACTGGGTAATGCTCATAAGGTGAAGCATTGTCACTTCTTAGGAGGTCACTTTTTCCAGTACCACTTCAATTGAAACAATCTTAAACACGGAGTTTCCTCCAAGATTAAGTCCACTTAGCTTGCAACCCCATTTGTAAAACCTTTAACAATTATTGTGACTTATGAACTATCTAGTATGGAGCTCCTTAGCTCATTCATTTACTTTTAGAAGTTTTTTTGTAGTTTATTAAATTGTATAATGTTTTATTAGGATTCAATTGTGTAATATTTAATCAATCTTTCTTGACACGTATTTCATTAGTAGTGGTTCATAAGAATCCATCTCTCATGAGCATGAATGGTCCACTTGGCTATCATTGCATTTAGGTGATGCTCATATGGGTGAAGCATTGGGAGTTTTTGGAAGGCCACCCAATCTAGTATTACTTTGATTCAGTGTGCTTAATCAAGGGATTTTCCCTAATGTAATATCCTAGTCTAAACACACATAAGTAAACTTAGAAAAGATTCTAACAATTGATATATATATGTGTGTGTGTGTGTATAGATATATCTTTTTTTTTTTTTTTTCGCTTTTAATGCAAATACATATACTCAAGAAAAACACACAAACTTAAACTACTCATTGATACTAGAAACTTTGTCTAATCCTTGTTGATGCCTTGCACCATAGTTGGCAGACTTTGACTCAGAAAACCGAAACTTTGTGACTTGACAAAATCTCAGGAAAAACTTGACAACTTAAAAATGGCTTAAATTTCTTAAAATCTGTTTCTTTTTTTCCGCAAAATTCAATGATAAAATGTATCAATGAGTCCATTCATGAGTGCAAAAGTGTTTTCTATTGAATTTGATTCATTCGAATATAAATTGAGTACAAAATCTCATGATGCAAAATCTTGATACAATAGTTCGGTAGATACTTTATGAATTTATGTTGATTGCCTCTAAAAATTTTCATCATAATTCATAAATTGCATATTACAACATTTTACATCTTCCTTTTCCCTAGTCTTGTGAAAAATTGAGGAGAGGTTCTACTCGCACTCCATTGCAGCACCTTGCTTGACATTGAAGGCTGTGTTTGTGGCTCCAAATCGACCTCGATCCTGCTGCTAGAAGGCAATGACTCCTCTACCTCAAGAATATCATCCAATGACAATTGAGTAGCTCCTTTTGCTACAGCCACATCCTCCATAACCATCCTCTCAAAATCAAGATTTTCATTTGCAATAAATAGTGGGATCTCCTCATCTTGCCTTGTCCAATTGCCATAAGGATCAATGCCATCCAAATCAATTAGCTCCTTTGACTTGTCCTCTACCTTTCTTGTGCAAAGCTGAAGGTTATATTGTATTTTATAATAATAATGGCATTTTGAATCTTTGATATTGATGGTATGATACTTCATCATTGATCGATACAAACTCAATATAAATATGTGATATGTACAGTGATCGAATTTTTTAAGCAATCAATGCGACAAACTCCAATCCTCTGTCAATGTCCATGGTAAAGAGGGATAATGTGAGTGCTGATCCACCAACCATGGAGCAGAATGGGCTCTCCAGTGCTCCATCTTAGTCAAACGGGACCCTTACTTTATGGGCATGGTCTTAGTAGAGTACCGCATAGGGAGAAATCAGTGAACTCTAGAATCAGGAAATTCTAAGTCAATTCAGAACTCTAACTGCGATTGATTAATGATACGATAGTTAACCTTGGCCAAGGTTTTGGGGTTAAAACACAATGGCTTCACATCTCTCCTTTGACAGTTAAGATGACAGAATAGAATTGCATGCGCCTAAAAACTATGTGGACACAACTCACCTACACATACAAAAGTACAATACAATTTTACAAAAAAGATGGAGGTACTACTCTCCACATACTATGAGTATTTGGGAAATAACCTTAATCATGAAACTTTCCCTATCAAATTATGCATAGGATGACTGGAAGTAGACAAGATTAGGCGCCCCCCCATAAGCCTTCATCAAATACCACTTTTTCAGCCAACCTGTGAGTTGTTGGTTCCACAATGATTCGAGTCATTGCAAAAGTTCAACTCAACTGACATTTTATAAACAAAGACAACTGCAGGAAAATCAAATCAACATTATTTAGTCCTTGGGTCTGTACAAGGACAATTGGATGAGTGAGACTATAAATCTCTGTGAGGACTCCCGAGCAGAAAAACAGGCTAGCAAAGATTAAAAACATGTTTTGACAAGTAAACTCATAATTTTTTTCATACAAACAACTTATATCTTTTGCCCTCGTTTTCATTGCCTCATCAAATACCACTATTCACAGCCAACCTGTGAGTTGTTGGTTCCACAATGAGTCAAGTCATAGCAAAAGTTCAACTTAACTGACATTTTCATTTATTTATTTATTTTGAAAACAGGGACACTAACCCGATTTTTTCATTTTTGGTTTGCTGATTCATTCACGATATCAATTTTACTACTATGTGTAAATCAATTACAATACAGTTCAGAGGGATTGACTCCCTTCATCGCACACCATATCTCAAAACAAGCTTGAAATTACTCTTAAAACAGCAAAAGCAACATTTTATTTATGCTGAATGCTATCCCTTGCTGTCAGCAACTGAAACTTTCTTTTCATGTCAACAAACTGAGTTTACTTAAGCATATTATCAACAAATAAATTAGGATAATCTCACTTCTCTAGCTTGCTGTCAAACGAATCCCAAGCTCTGTTGGTAGCTCCCTGAACCAAATCACAAAATACCCAAGGGCCAAACTCAAGCATCCAGTACTAGAAAAAAACAAAAATGAGTCCAAATTACTCGTATGTCTGACCAAAACAGTTTGCAAAGCACAGCAGCCTTGTGTTGACCAGATTTCATGTATTTATCATGGTTTTTGAGCCACTAATGGTGCCTATAACTGAAACAAAAATCTCACACATTGTACATGGTGCCTCCCATGGGTTGGGACACCACAAAACTGGAAGCTAGAGAGGGTGTGGCAGCCACAACTGCCACTCTTCTTCTTCTTCTTCTTCTTTCTTTCTTTATCCAAACATGGCATTGTGTACGGCTTTGACAGCTTCTTTATGAACAGTAAGCTCAAATTTTAATAGTAATCTTTCATTCATATACAGTTTTCTCTTTTTGACCTAGATGCAGCTAAGGTACAATTCCTTTGCTTTCAAATTTAAATCATTTTGCAAATGCTGGGTTTATAGTCTTGTACAAAGACTTTAGCATGCAATGATTATATCTATTTTTCCTGTTTGCCCATGTGGCTGTCATATCATGGCTCCACCTTATATCATCATAAATGTTTACTTCTTAATTTTATGAACTCACTGATATACATTAACCAAAATGAACACTCAGACACAACTCATAGAGCCAAGATGATTCTTTGATTAAGGTTTGATCAGTGATGTCCAAAAACACAATATGATAACAACAATGCCATGACAGACTCCGCTAAACAAGATTGAATAATAGAATGATGATTCAAATGTTGGAAAGTTTAAGACTCAATCGACAATACATGACAACAGTTACAAGATTATCTAAGGTTCAGAATTGGTTTTCGGTTGGTCAATTGATATGTGGACTCTCGCATCATACCCTCTTTCTACTCAATGGAAATGTACCTTGCAAAATCCAGGACAACAATTTAACAAGTTCTCATCAATAATCATAAAGTAGTATAATTATTAACAAATATAAGATTAATTAAATCTCATCTTCACATAAGTATACATCAGTAAAGGGATTAAGTCAGATCCTAAACAATATTAAAACCATAATCTATCAGTGTATCAGTGTCCCATTCACCATTATTAACCAATTAAAATATAATTATTGTTAGTAAATCAAGAACTTTTTTGAAGCTTCTTTGATGGAAATTATGCTTATATAATAAGGAAAATCTAGTCACCAAGAAATAACCTCAAAATGCAAACAGTAAAATATTTTTAACTATGCCTAATGGATGCTGGGTTTGTATTACGAATACAAGGTCCACAAAAGTAGAAATGTTCTCACATTTAGAAGCCCATATTCTCCAAATCATACATCCACAAAGCATGAAAAATTCTTTATTAAGTAGTAAAATCTCATCTTTATATGGTGAATTTATCCTGCTGGTCAGAGAAAGCTTTAGTAGCAAGAATTGTGACAGGACATATCTAGTTTGCATTTTTCAGGTGTACAATCTGCGTGTTGCAAATAGGGCTAGCTGTTTATTGGCTGCGCTGAAGCAGTTTTGCAGATGCAACTACGATGGCTTGTTTTTGGGGCCAGTTGCAGGCTGGTTGCTAAGGTTACAACCTCCAACCCATTTACATGTATTAGAATTCTGTCGAGCCCCACCAAAAAAAAAGGCTACCAGATCGCAGCTCTGATGACAGTTGTATCACAGGAATGACAGTAAAACGCGGTCAATATTACATCATGGTCGCAGTTCTTTAAAGAATAAGTTAGGCGAGATGCTAGCGATCCATAGAAGAAACAGGTCATAAATTAAGAATTTATCAAAGGGCGACGATTTAATTAAAGTTAAAACTATTATTCTCCAAGTGCAGCGATGAAGGTTTGTATCCCTTGCAAGGGCGATAGATTTCATGAAAGGGCATGACTTTCTCTCTCTTGAAGATATAAGAGGGGGGACAAATCAATTTGATAGGCATCCATGATGGATCATTGAATGGAAATAAACATTTGATCAATAATCAGAAAATCAGATCTGACTTGAATAATAAGGCAGCGATCAGGAGACATGATCCTTTAAATGGATATCTCTTCTCAAAGTGATGTGTCTCCTCAATGAGATATGAAGGTATAAAGGGAGTAAGAAATTGATATGCAAGACATTGAGTAGGAATGAGAACAGAACAGCAATTCGGATCATTAACAAAGGATCATTCAGAAGGATTGTCTATTGAATCGGGAAAGTCTGAAAAGTAACCAGCAATATATGTATACATGTATAATTTTAGCCAGTTTCTCAAGAATCATTGAATAAGATTATTCAAGGGTTTGATTGCCAATCCATCAAGATTCTTATAATTAGTAAGTTATCAATTAATTTTCCTACAAGCAATCATAAATGGGATTAGTAAGGAAACATGGTAGGGAGATGCAATAGTACTGGTTCCCTCGATTAGGTAGACCACCTCAAGTTGGTTTTCTTGTGGGCCAAGGGGTCGAATTGCCTTGGATGGATGTTCAGCACCCTTGGGCATAGCTGTGGAGAACAGTCTCCCGGCGCCCAATCGGGCCTTCCCATCAAATCCCTAATATGATTGGTTGTTAGAAATAAGCCATATAACATGGATCCAAATGCATTTAGGAGATGTTCCTTCCAATAGGAATTCATCATGAGCATTTTGATTGATTATTTTTCTCTAAGTTTAATTGCAATTATGTAAGTTATTTATAGAATATTCTTTGTAAATAAGATAACTGTTGGAATTGTTATTTTTGGGCAAAAAAATGGGTATATCCTAGTCTATGGGACAAACCTACATTAACCACCATTTAATTAGGGTTAACTATTCAGACATCTTCTTAAGTAAATCAAAAATAAAATCGAGTAGGCCAACATTGTACTTCTATATTGGTGTGCCTTCCACCAGTATGCTTCTTGTTTTACGTGTAATGTGTATACTTCATGCCTTGCGTGTATTTTTGTGTATGCTTCATGCCTTACGTCTGTTTATGTGTATTTGTCATGCCTTACGTGTATTTATGTGTATACTTCATGCCTTAAGTCTATTCATGTTTGTACTTGATGCCTGATGTGTATTTATGTGTATACTTCATGCCTTATGTGTATTTGTGTATACTTCACGCCTTACGTGTATTTGCGTGTTGCTTCATGCCTTAACATATATATATGTGTATACTTCATGCCTTACGTGTATTTATGCATATGCTTCATGCCTTACTTATATTTATGTGTATAATTCATGCCTTACATGTATTTATCTGTTTGCTTCATGTCTTACATATGTTTATGTGTATACCTCACGTCTTACGTGTATTTATGTGTATTGAGCATTACATGTATCTTAAGTGTATTTACGTGTATGCATAGTGTCTTACATATATTTATGTGTTTGCTTCATGCCTAATGTGTTTTCAGCGTGTTTACTCCATGCTTAACAATTGTGAAAATACCAAATCGATCTAGAAACCCGATCTTATCAAGAAAGTTAATAGACACCTTTAGGTTGATATCTCATGATGTTTTACAAAAGCTTATAATTAAGATATTTGAACCTTCCATGATGCTTCTGGGACAGGGATGAGTATGGTGTATTAATTGCAAGTGCAAACCCGTTGAAAAACTTATTCATGCCTAGTATGAAAAACCATGAAAAAGATGAGATAGGAATACACCTTGCAAACCCCATACATGGTAAGGAATTGTGTATGGTATCAAAATGCAATAACAACCCCATGAAAGTATCAATTGAATAACGTATGATGAGCCTGGCATTCACCATAAATGACAATAGCAGGACACTATTTTTAGGCCAATAGTCGTGAAATTAGGTAAGGAGCAGTCTATACTCTTTATTAACAGTACCCCTCTAGGGCACACCCGCAGGGAGAGAACATGGATCCTATTCAAAGATCAATACGCTCTGGATAAAATCTGTACTGAAAATAAAAAACCCACAGAGTATAATAACTCTATAACATGAATGAACTTGAGACCCCAAAATTATTGACAAATACCAAGGGATGCCGACATGCATCATTATTACAAATACTTATATACTCCATTTCTGAATCTCTGAAATGGATTCACCATACCAACGTCATGTAAGCTAAGAAACCCCAAGATATATGTGTGTGTGTGTGCATGTGTGCGTGCGCGTGTGTGTGTGTATGTCTGTACACACATATTTATGGACTGGTTAAACTTAAAATTCTATCACCAAAGATTCTCAAACCATTTAAGGCATATGCTGACACTGACAAAGTTGCAACTCTGACAGAAACTTAGTGTTGATCCTCAGAAAGGATGATGCTTCTGCTTATAAATGCTGATGCAGTTAACAACTCAAGCGATTGCATTCCTAATACTGATGCACCAATTAAAGCTAAAATTCAACATCATCCAAGAATTAATTAACACTTTGCTTATTCCTTATTACCGTGACGCCTTTGTTAATTATGCAATCCATTACTTGATTGTTTCCTACTCACCACTTATTGGTAACTACATTGTCATTTATATTACCATTACATACATATCTTCTCATTGGCTAATTACTTTCCAGAAATTAAAGGTTCAAGTTCATTATACACTCCTGGTCTTAAACATTCTTTATATAGACACGGTAGTTATTACTACTAACTTTTCACATTTAGTTATAATGGTACAGTCCTTTGTAAATTGTTAAGAAATTTATCACTCCCATTGTCATAAAGTTTCTCAATGCTGTCTTAGATATAATCATCCAATAGCTTATAGAGCAAGCAACCTAGACATATCTGTATACCTATGATGGAGTAAACCACCGTTTAGGGTATTATATATTCCTCAAAATCGTTGCCACAGTCATAAGTTGTACTTGATACTCTTTGTACCAAGATCTCTTCGATTTCCTAACTCTAAATAGTACTTATCATTTCACAAACTGTCGATCACACATTTGAAACATCACTAAGACCATATTCAAGAATTGAAACAAATAAAATACAAAGAATGATTGAACATAGTAATCTGTCACTATTCTTATACAGTCAAACTCATAACATTTTACCTTCTCTCAAACAATTGTGTTAGGGTACAACTACTATACAAACAATGAGATTCAGCGAACAAATTCTTAACATCATAAGGCCTCCGTTTTATGACGTATAGTTAGCATTACCATTTCACCCTAGGGTACACTTTTATCTGCTATACGTAATATAGCTATTTCATGTATGATGTGGTCAATCATCGATAAAGAAACTGAAACACATCTATAACAGAGGATTACATTGCTCTCAAATAATGTTATTGACCCAAAATAGTATCATTAGATTCCTACCACCTATAAAAAGATTCTATTGTAGAGTAGTGAAAAATTATATATTGAAGAAACAGGGAATCATTTTTAATAAGGCAGATGATATCGTTATGATACATCACCATAATGTTCTATGTTTGCATCTTGGGAAAGAAGACAATAATTAATAGAAAACATCATTAATTAAGGTCATATATGTGTCGTGCTTTTAATCCTCATCTTGATATATGGAAGATTTCCCTTTCTCATTGTCTCAAAGAAATAAATCCAATTATATTCCTTGTAGATGCAAAGGGGGAAAATTGATTTTTGGATTAATTTTCCTTTTCTTAGTGCCTTTTTAAGGATGAGAGAAAACTTGTCTTAAGATTACAAACTTTGTCAATTTCCAATACCTTGGCTATTTTGTTAACAAAAACATATCCTGGATCAAATTTGCAACTTGAGATAATATCAGAATAGTGCAGAGGAAGTGAATTGGTGATAAATTTTTATAAAACACAAAGATAGAAGATGCAAGGACCAAGCCATTTCTATATGAAGATCATCATGAACACTCTCTCTAAAGCAAGGGAAAACCAATGCAAGGTCAAATAGTTAGTTTAAGTACAAATAAGCATAAGAAATCCAAATAAAGCATAAACCAACAACACAATTATACCTTGCAAGAGAGAGAGTTCTCTCTTGTTCCTCCGATTGAGCCTTGGATGAAATAAAGAATGCGCCCCTTCCTCACTTGATTGGATTGGCTCCTTCTTTGGGATGTGGATTGCTCCCCACACACAACAAGATTTGAATGATTTGATAGGATTTTGATTTTGGATTAGATGGAAATGAATAGATTTGGAATTGATGAAGGATCATGAGGACATGATAAGGATATGATAGAGGAAGATAGAGGGAGAAATGAGCAACACGAGAACGCTATCAAGGGAGTCCTTTTTTTTGTGAGGAAATAATCCTCCAATTTATAGATTGGAGGAGGCCAATGGAGGGCCAAGATTGACTTTGGGAAGAAGGGTTTAGATCGATTTGAGAGGGAAGACATGGATCAAGGTGCATGGGGAGAATAAAAAAGAATATAAAATTCTTTGGGGAGAGGAAAGAGGAATTTAAAATTCCAAAATAAAGGATGCATGGGGGAATCAAGGAAATTTGAATTTCCTTGAAAGTCTCAATGTTGATGTGACATAAGTGGAGGACTATAAAATGGGGAAATAATGATAAGCATGCTTCTAGAAGAATTAATTAGGCTAAGTGGAGATTAGGGAAAGTGATTTATAGGAATCACTTTAGTTAGGTTAGTTAATTAATTTTAATTAACTAAGTGGGTTTTAGAAGAAATAATGGTTGAGGTTACTTTAGAAGAATGGGGAAATAATTAATTTATTGATAAATTAATTATTGGACTATAGTGATAAGATTGATTAAATTTGATTTAATTAACCTTAAGAAGAAGGGAATTAACACAATTAAACTGGTTAATTATGTTGAAAGGCTTAAATTAATTAAATATTAATTTAATTAATTTTAGGTTTCTACACTCTCCATAATCATTGCTTGAGGACAAGCAATCTTGGGAGGGGTTGACTGTCATCCCTACCAAAAAATAGGCTACCAAATTGCAGCTCCGATGGCAGTTATATGATAGCAATGACAAGAAAACACAGGGAATATTACATCGTCATTGCAGCCCTTAAAGTATAACTTGGGCTAATTAAAATGAGATGCTAGCTATCCATAGAAGAAGCAGGTCTTAAATTAATAATTTATCAAAGGGCAGAGATTTAATTGAAGTTAAACTATTATTCTCCAAGTGCAGCAATGAAGGTTTGTATCTCTTGCAAGGGCAGTAGATTTAATGAAAGGGTGTGACTCTTTCTCTCTTGCAGATATAAGAGGGAGGACAAATCAATCAGATAGGCATCCATAATGGATCATCAAATGGAAAGAAACATTTGATCTATAATCAGAAAATCAGATCTGACTTGAATAATAAGGCAACAATCAGGAGACATGATCCTTTGAATGAATATCTCTTTTCAAAAAGATGTGTCTCCTCAATGAGATATGAAGGTATAAAGGGAATAAGAAATTAATATGCAAGTTATTGAATAGGAATAAGAACAGAACAGCAATTCAGATCATTAGCAAAGGATCAATCAGAAGGATCGTCTATTGAATCAGGAAAGTCTGAAAAGTAATCATTAATATATGTATAATTTTAGAATCCATCAAGATTCTCAGAACGAGTAATTAATCAATTAATTTTCCTACAAGCAACCATATATGGGTTCAGTAAGGAAACATGGTAGGGAGATGCAGTGGTACTGCTTCTCTCAGTAGACCACCCCAAGTTGGTTTGCTTGTGGACCAAGGGGTCAAATTGTCTTGGATGGATGTTTGACGCCCTGGGCTTAGTTGTGGAGAACAGTCTTTGGGTGCCCTATCGTGCTTTCCCATCAAATCCCTAATATGGTTTGTTGTTAGAAATAAGCTATAATATGGATCCAAATGCATTTAGGAGATGTTTCGAATAGGAATTCATCATGATCATTTTGTTTGATTATTTTTCTCTAAGTTTAATTGCAATTATCTAATATATTTATTTAATATTCTTTGTAAATAAGTTGTATTGTTGGAATTGTCATTTTTGGGCAAAAAAGGGGTATATCCTATGTTATGTCGAGTTTCTGGGATGGGGGGACGGGGAAATTGTTTTTCAGGATGGATTTTTTTTTTTGCCATTTTTGGGGACAAGGGGACAACTATATAAAAATAGGGAAAATTTAAAATATTTAGGGAAATTTGAAATATCCATATGCTAACATTGATATATCTTTCATTGTATACATTATACATAGCAATTGAGTTGAATTGAGAGTTCAAATGAACTGAAATTCATAAATTCATATACATGATGTAATGTAATAGTTGATACATGAGGAGGCATCCCTTGCCGTCCCCGAGACTTTTACGCTTCTGGGACACTTGATTTTTCCCAAGAAATGCGTCCCCGGGTAACACTAGGTATATCCCAACTGGGGACATTACAAATTCTGCCAGGTTTCCTTTGATAACATAATTTAGTGGAGTTGCCTATTTTAGATGTTGAACAATTTACTCAAGAAGAGAGCAGGATTGAATGAAGCTGTGGGCTATTTGTAGAAAGAATCTGAAACCTATGCTTCTATTTTGTAGGATTGCACTTGCCCAATAATTAATCAATTAATTTTCCTACAAGAAATCATATACGGGATTAGTAAGGAAACATGGTAGGGAGATGCAGTAGTACTGCTTCCCTCTGTAGAGCACCCCAAGTTGGTTTGCTTGTGGGCCAAGGGGTCAAATTGTCTTGGATGGATGTTTGACGCCCTTGGGCTTAGTTGCGGAGAACAATCTTTTGGTGCCCTATCGTGCTTTCCCATCAAATCCCTAATATGGTTGGTTGTTATAAATAAGCAATAATGTGGATCCAAATGCATCTAGGAGATGTTTCCAATAGGAATTCGTCATGATCATTTTGTTTGATTATTTTTCTCTAAGTTTAATTGCAATTATGTAATATATTTATAGAATATTCTTTGTAAATAAGTTGTATTGTTGGAATTGTCATTTTTGGGCAAAAAAGTGGTATATCCTATGTTACCCCGAGGTTTTGGGACAGGGGGATGGGGAAATGGATTTTCGGGATGGATTTTTTTTTTGCTATTTTTGGGGACGAGGGGACGACTATATAAAAAATAGGGAAAATTTAAATTATATAGGGAAATTCGAAATATTCATTTGATAACATTGATATATCATTTATCATATACATTATACATAGCAATTGAGTTGAATTGAGAGTTCAAATGAGCTGAAATTCATAAATTCATAGTTAATACATGAGCAGGTATCCCTGCCGTCCCCGGGACATTGACGTTTCCAGGACGCTTGATTTTTACCAAGAAATGCGTCCTTGGGTAACACTGGGTATATACCAACTGGGGACATTACAAATTCCGCTAGGTTTCCTTTGATAACATAATTTAGTGGAGTTGCCTATTTTAGATGTTGAACTATTTACACAAGAAGGGAGCAGGATTGAAAGAAGCTGTGGGTTATTTGTAGAAAGACTCCGAAACCTATGCTTCTATTTTGTAGGATTGCACCTGCCCAGTACAAAAGACTGTGCCAACTACAAAAGCTCTTTGCCAAATGTTATTTAACACTTAAAGTATTCCTAGTATTCAATCCATATTGATGTTCTGTCATCCTCAAAATCATGCGTTCCAACTCTCTACGTCCCAGTAGTCAAATGTCTTCATTCATAGCAAAAGATGAACTACTCTTCCCGAGATACTCCTGCCCTAGAAAACTAATTTGACAATGTTCATGTTGGTTGTCCACTGACATAGAAGGACCACAATGATTTGAAGTTTTATACAGATTGTAAAGAAGAGAAAGGCATGTTATATTGAAAGCTCTTGACTCCGATTGGTTCCAAATAAAGAATGAAATCCACCTGATCTCTTGAGCATATTTTTGAATAAGGAAGTTTTTCCTAAGATAGGAAGACTGATTAGCACAGTGATACTGTGTAAGAGTTGGTTGATTGGATCTCTTTCCATGGATTGAATGGAATAGACGAATATGTTCTGCTATCATAGCTTGAATTATGTTATCACAAAATGAAAGAGTTTTTGAAATCTCTGCATGATGAAGCTTAGTTATGGATGCCGTCAGGGCCTAACTGGGATTCAACCATAAATCGGATTCTTTGTATCACAGTTATTATGTGAAGTGTAATTAGTTTGTAATGTATAGTGGTGATCAGTAACCAACTATTCTATGAATATAACATAATTCACAAATAGTATTATTTTTACGATTAAAGATCATGAGTTTTTCCTTTTATCTCCAAAATTCTTAATTTTTCTATGATGGAAAATAGTTATCTTTTACATTGAACAGAATTCCAAAATTCTTAATTTTTAGTATGTAAGAAATTGAATAGAGTTTGAAAAGGTTATTACCTAAGGATGGTATACTAATGTTATTGTTTAAAATTTCCTTGTACACAAGAAGTTTGCATCACTTAATTTTATGATTTCAGGGGCAATTCATCATACTGAACAACACATGTATATTGGGATTTTTTGGTTTATTATTTTTTTGAATTTCAATAACTTTTGCAGCAGTTTCTTACGGGGAATTTTAAAAAATGCGTGTAGAATTACTGTATAGGAAGCATCAATACATTTTATGAAAAAAACAAAAAACAGAATTTACTGATATGCATTGAAGACACATTTTCTTTTTTGGTCAAATTTCTGTATGAACAAAAGTTATGACTATATTTTTTCGAAAAACCGTTGCATACTTCACAAGTTGAAACATGTATGTGTTATTGTTGTTGGATATAAACTAGGAATCTTTCAAGACATCTTTGGTATTTTTTGTTGCTGCTTTTATTGGCCATGATCTGAATGTGTCCTGATATATAATGCTTTATGTGGATGTTGTTGGCAATCTTCATTGTATCAGTGGGCAGTTTGCTGATGATATTCTTTTCCAGCTGGAAAATGATTTTTTAGCATCTGTCAATCCTGAGGTATATACCACCTCTTTTTAAAATGTGTTTATACAATGCTCTATTTTCTCCAGTCTTTAAACTAAATCGAGCTAACTAGTCTATGCTGTTTCTTGGACTAGGACATAGGTGGCAATGTTGCTGAATTTGTAAAGCCTTTACCATGGTATCCAGACAAGCTTGCGTGGCACTTGAACTTCTCTCGGATGCAGCTAAGGAAAAACCAAACACTTGAAAGGTATTTGAAATGCTTGAAAATTCCATTTTTCATTTGTATTTTGTGTATCTTGTTGAGGTTCTTGAAGCAGTTACTTCATTTCTTAATCAAACACCATGCTTCTTGGCTAAATGTGACTCTTTCATGTTGATTACAAATTTACAAGTGGTACTAATTTCTATTTCTTGCATTGATAATCCAAAGTTTCTCTTGAAGGAGTTGCATCCCTTGGCTTCATCGCTTGTTGAGAATAATAAATAGGGGGGTCTACTCTTGGAGAAGGCATGGAATGATCAAGGAAAGCAGAAAAAGAATTGAAATCAGAACTGGAATTAATATTAGCAGCAATTCTAACTAAAAGATAAATCTGATAAATAAGTAGAATTGTAGACCTGTACATATGTGTTCATGCAATAGAGATACTTGCCGTAATTATTGATTTTTGTGAGTAATCTAAATGCTTCTTTTTATTATAAACATGTAATGGAAGATTTGTATAGTAATCCATTCTGAATTTAGAGAAATTGATTGCAAATAGGAAGTATAGCTAGCCTTCCAAGTTCATGAGAGGTGAAGGAACACCGGCTTTCATGCTCTTATTGAGTAGGGCACCGCGAGATGGAATGGACAACCAGCCTTCCATGCTCGTGGGCCAGTAGGTGGAATGAAAGACCAGCCTTCCATGCCCGTGGGTCAGGAGGTGGAATGAAAGACCAGCCTTCCATGCTCGTGGGCTAGGAGGTAGAATGAAAGACCAGCCTTCCATGCTCTTGGGCTTGATAAAGGAGGATGGCCAGTGTTAGCCGCATTATTGTATACGGGAATACGACTAGTTAATTAAGTTGTAATTGGGTTTGTTAGTTGGCAGCCGAGCGGTGGTAGTTGCGGTGCGACGGTTGGCACTCGTACCCCCTCGGTATCTTTATATACTTCAGAATGTAACTTGCAACACACGATTATGAATGGAATAACATATTTTATACTTGTCTGAGATCTATGGCATTATCACTCTGCATTATGTGCTTTATGCTTTAAGTTATTCACCGGAGAGGGCAAACATTTGGCGCCGTTGCCTAGACGTACTCGGGAACGGAAGACGCGGAGGGCGCATGGACACGATGGGCCTACCCGTTGGTGAAATAAACCCAGAGGCCGACGACGCGCGAACAAAACTTTACATAGGAGAAGACACGGCAATGAGAGAATTTTCAATTTTGCTCCAGGTAGCTATCCAGACCTATGTCCGACGAGAGGTGGCGGAGGCGGAAATCCCACCAAGTGTCGTGTGGACAGCGCTGGAGGTTAGCCTAGCAGCAACGCCAACAAATCCTTCAATGCTACGAAGAAAACAGTCGACGGGAAACGGAACGAGATGGCGCTAGGCCAGGAGGGAAATGAACCTTGAACTTTTTATATTCAAATAAAAGTGTCATTGACACGAGTTGTATTGGAGGAAATGAATTAATAAAGACATGTTTTGATTTATGTATTGTGAGTTATGGAAATGTGCGACAATTAATGCCCAACCTATTGAATAAAGATAGAAATAAAAAAGCAGAAACGGACGAGTGGGAGGCCGCACAAAGGGCCTTGATTCTGGAGCAGCAAGTAGAACGTAGACGGAGGCTAAGGCAACTTGCCGAAGGACGACCTACCGAAGGGTGGCCCGTGTGGAACCAAGGAGGTGTCACGGAGGGTGCAGAAGCCGACGGAAATTTCTACGCGTCGCCAGAGCATCGTAGGACGTAGAGCCACAAAGAGTTTCTGGAAGAAACAGGTTACGGTGAAATCTAGTCGAGGAGACGCGGGATCAGTTTAGAAACTTATCCCTTACACCACGGAGTGAAGATCACCAACGAGAACCAGGAGTGGGCGCGGGTGAGAGCGACGGGGAGGGCAACCGTATGGCTGTAGGTGCGACGCACGACAGGCAAAACACGGTACCACTAGTCACCCATGCAGGACACACCACGGGCGCTGGAGGGAGCGACACAGGGGCTCAGACACAGCAACAACCATCGCAGGGGAGACGACCCCCATCAATGGCAGGTAAACAGAAACTACCGAAGTTCAATGGCGACGGGAAGGAGGATCCCGTTCGCCATTGTCGAACGTGCGAAACCATATGGTCAACAAACGGTGTTACCGATCAAGATGAATGGGTAACACAATTCCCAACAACTTTGAGGGGAGTGGCCATAGACTGGTACTCAAATATGGATAAGGCCAAAGTCGGCACATGGCCCGATCTGAAGGAGTTTGGGATAGAGTTCCGTCTCCTGAGAGATGACAACGAAATAGTCGTTGAGATCTATGGAACGAAGCAGAATAAGAACGAGACAGTGCGAGCTTATAGTCGGCGGTTGAAGGAACTACTGGGAAAAATGGACAGTCAACGAGCAGATGGGTTGAAAAAGCGATGGTTTGTGGAGGGACTAAAGCATTCCCTCCAAAAGAAGATGAAAATCGTTCCACCTACATCGTACGAAGACGCATACAATAGAGCGATGGATCTCGAGAGCGAGACCAAGACATTGAAGAAAAAGAAGACGAAGGATAGCTTGTCGGAGGAGGATGACTCGTCACAGGAAAGCAGCAGCGACAGCGAGGTTGGCAAATGGGTGCAAGCGCTCTAGAAAGACATGGAGGGAATGAGAAGGGAATTCAAAACAATGAGAAGCACTAGTCGGACCGAAGGGGACATATGGTGCGCTGAGTGCAAAGAGGAGGGGCACACAAAGGGTACTTGCCCGAAGAAGGCATTTTGCGAGATTTGCCAAGTGATGGGACACTGCACCAAGGAGTGCCCATACAACATGAAAACCCGGAACACGCAAATGAACCAGGTGTTGTTCACGGAGTAGGCCACAACGTCCGCACCAGCGGGTACGGGCCAACAAACAAACACAACGGCATCATCTGGAGGATACCGGGATAGCAGACGTAGCGGCAAAAGAAATAATAACAATAACAATAATAGAAACCGGATCCAGTATGACGCCAAAGGCCGGCCAATGATCCAGTGTAGGGCCTGCAATCAGTGGGGACACTTCGCCTGCGATTGCATAAAGGAAGCTAACCCTCAGCACCTCTGCCGATGGTGTGGGCCAGGTGACCATGAGGACGCAAATTGCCCGAAGCCTGGTGTAAACCTTCTAAACATAGAACCCACGGAGGCGAAAGTATTGGCAATCACCAGGGCGCAGGCCAAAAAGAGTGCATACCCAAATCCCCGCACGGAGACCGAGAGGGTGCGGGAAGCAAGAGATGAGATCACAAAGGAAATGGCCGCACAAGGGCAGAACAGCCACGAGACCGCAAGTCCCCTACGAATGAGGGGAGAAGAGGAAATCTTATAGCAAATATTGCAGATAGAGGTACCCGTGAGAATTCAAGACATCCTGGAGACCATGCCGCAGCTAAAAACTGCTATCTTAAACTCTGTACCTTCACAGGTGAAAATGAGGGAGGTTGTGAGCCCCACAGCCGACTCTGCGTTAAGGGAGGTCCTAAGCCCCACGGTCGACCCCATGTTGTTGGTAGTCAACAGCGGACGCCAACCGACGGTAGTAGAAATGGGCATACTGGGGACTACCTTGACAGACACTATTGTGGACGGAGGGTCGGGAGTAAATGTGCTCCCAGAAGCGACATGGAAAAAACTGGGAAAGCCTACGTTGTGGCCCCCTACGTTCAACCTACTAGGGGCAGACCAACACGGGATTAAACCCCTTGGTACCCTCATGGGCCAGTAGGTGATGGTTGGCATGCAGCCATTCGTGCTGGATTTTGTAGTAATCCCCTTGAAGCAGAAAGGATATGACGCCATTCTCGGGCGTGGGTGGCTCATTGCAGCAAAAGCGAACCATAACTGGAAGCGGAATACCCTTTCCTTGGAAAACGTCGGGAGGAAGTACGTGATCGATCTCCGTACGCAGATGGTGAGTGAGGAGTTAGCCTCCTCCTCCGACTCGGAATCTGAGGGAGACCAGTTGGCGGAGGGCGGAGACGGATGCCGCATGGAACCTAGTGACGAAGGGGTGTTAGAACTGGAGGCATGCTCAGGGGACGACGGGGACTCCTTGAATGGCCTCTTCCATTGGCAAATGGGAGATTATGAATTATTTACACCCTCGTGCAATGTATTGAGCATCGAGGAAGAACCAGATATATTTCCCCCAGAATATGCTGAGTACAAGGAAAGGGAGGCCTCGGTGAATGAGACGCCGACACACCAATTCCCGAAGGGGGAGCCCATTAAATATCAGGAAGCCAATTTAAAGGAGACAAATCTCGGGGGGACGAGTGACTCCAAGATCATCCTCGTCGGAGATGATTGGAATCAAGTGTTGAAGGTCGCAGCCTTCAAAATTTTCCTTGAATACAAGGATGTCTTTGCATGGACATACAAGGACTTGAAGGGCATGCCCCGAGAGTTGTGTGTACACCGAATAACATTAGTACTGGGAGCCCAACCGGTAAGGAAGTAGCCTTACCGTATGAACAAAAATTATGCTGCACGGGTGAACGACGAAATTGAGCGGATGTTGGAAGTGGGAATAATCTTCAAAGTGCAGACAAGCCAATGGGTGTCTCCCATTGTGATTTCCCTCAAGAAAGAGGCCAATCAGATCCGGATCTGTGTAGACTTCCGGTGCTTGAACGCTGTCACTATTAAAGACCTGTTTCCCATACCCTTCACCGACAGCATCTTGGAGGAAGTAGTTGGACATGAAATCTATTTCTTCATGGATGGGTTCTCTGGGTACAACCAGATATCCATCACGGAGGAAGATAAGTTGAAAACAACCTTCGTGGTGGACGGTGTGTACGCATACAACCGAATGCCCTTCGGTCTATGCAATGCACCTGCCACCTTTCAGCGCATCATCTTGCACATCTTCGACAAGATGTCGGTGGGGAACTTCAAAGCGTTCCTGGATGATTGGTCTATTTACAGCGGACAGGACATCCACTTAAAAACTCTCGAGGAGTGCCTAGAGAGATGTTGGAGGGCACGGTTGGCCCTCAACCCGAAGAAATGTAGATTCATGGTACCACAGGGAAGATTGTTGGGACACATTGTGTGTAAAGAAGGATTGAAAACGGACCCAGACAAGATTCGGGTAATAGTAGAAATGGAACCTCCTACAGACGTCACGGGGATAAAGTCCTTCCTTGGTCATGTGGGGTACTACAGGAGGTTCATCAAGAACTTCGCTAAGGTGTCCCACCCGTTGGATAAGTTGACATGGAAAGGGGAACCATACATTTGGGCAGAGCCACAGAGCAAGGCCTTTGAAGAGTTGAAGACAAGGTTGGTGGGAGCACCCATACTGGCATACCCGAATTGGGATAAGGAATTCCATGTTCACGTGGATGCCTCAAACTATGCCATCGGGGCTACATTAGCCCAAGTAGGAGGACACGGGTTGGACCACCCCGTTTACTTTGCCAGCAGGTTGCTCTCGAAGGCGGAAAAGAACTACAGTACCACAGAACGTGAAGCCCTTGGTATGGTCTATGCCGTACAGAAATTCCGTCATTACCTCCTGGCCACACCATTCGCATTTTACGTAGACCACCAGGCACTCATGTACTTGGTAAACAAGCCTATTATCCAGGGGAGGATAAGCCGTTGGCTATTGCTACTACAAGAGTTCACATTTTTAATTGTGGTAAGACCAGGGCGAAGCCATGTCATAGCTGACCAGCTGTCCCAGATTAAGTCGGGGGAACCTCCAGAGGGAGTAAATGATGATTTTCCGGATGCACACTTGTTCCAAATAGCCGTACTCCCTTCATGGTACAGGAAGATTGGAGAGTACCTATCGACGTCCTGATTTCCGGAGGGTATGCCTCCAGGGGAACGGAGAAAGCTCGTATTAAGGAGTAGGACTTTTTCGCTCATCAACGGGTTACTCTACAAAATGGGGCCGGACCAGGTATTAAGGCGTTGTGTCATGGGGGAAGAAGTCTCGAGCGTATTAAGGGAGGCACACGAAGGACCCGCAGGTGGACATATGGGCCTAGACACTACAGCCCGCAAGGTGCTTCTTGCAGGACTGTGGTGGCCAACGGTACATCACGACGCCAGGGAGTGGGTCGTGGGGTGCGACACTTGCCAACGGGCGGGCAAACCTCTGAAACGGGACTTCATGCCCCTCAACCCGTCGCACGCACAGGAACTCTTTGAACGATGGGGACTTGACTTTGTGGGTCCTCTTAAGGCCAGCCGCACACGACGGTACCGGTACATTGTAGTTGCGACAGAATACTTGACCAAGTGGGTGGAGGCAAGGGCTCTCCCGGATAATTTGACAGTAAGCACAGTGAAATTTATTTACGAACAAATCATTACGCGATATGGTATACCTATTCAGTTGACCAGTGATCGGGGGGCCACTTCGTGAACCATGTCATACGGCTGTTGATGTCAGAGTTCAAGATTTTTCACTCATTATCGAGCCCGTACTACCCACGTGCCAATGGCCAGGCGGAGGCCACAAACAAAATATTGGTATCGGTAATTTACAAGTCCTGCGGGGTAGAAAAGGAAGATTGGAAAGAGAGGTTACCCTCTGTACTATGGGCCTACAAAACGACTTACAAAGTGACCACGGGTCAGACTCCGTTCCAACTCATGTACGGGCAGGAGGCGGTGGTGCCAGTGGAATTCATGGTGCCAAGCCTTCGCATTGCAGTAGAGAACAGACTCGGGGATATGGAGAGCTTGAGGGAGAGATTGTATGCCTTAAGTAAGTTGGACGAAAAAAGAATGCTGGCACAATGGGCCACATAGACAGCCCAGCAAAGACGAAAGGTGTGGCACGACAAGCACCTTCGGCGAATGAAGTTTACTCCTGGACAGCTAGTGTTGAAATTCAACGGGAAGAATGAAATCAAACCTGGGAAATTCAAAGTGCGATGGCTAGGGCCCTTTAGGGTACGCGAGGTCAATACCAACGAGGCGATTAAGTTGTGGATGCTGGATGGGAAGGAGGTGCTAGACGCCGTCAATGGATTGAAATTAAAGATTTATCATGAATGGAGGGAACTTGGCCCCTCTAGTCTGGATGTTTGTCAGTCTATTATAAGATAGAAAAAAAAAAGAAGGTACGGTCTGTACGACAACCGTACCGTACGGAAAAAAATTAAAAAAAAAAAAGAAAAAAAAAAGTGGGTCCACCGTACTGTGGAACCACCGTGTGGTGGAACCACCTACGGCGGGACCACGGACGGTGGGGCCATCGGCGGTGGATGCCACCGTGCGGTGGTCTCCCACACACCGCCAACAGCATTAAAACCCTCCACAAAGCATTGAAACACAAACCGCAAGGCACAAACGGAAATAAAAAGAAAAGCCAGCCCGTGCATGCCGCACAACGCCGCCCAACCCGCACACGCCACCTGCTAATATAAACCTCGCACAAAAGGCAAACAAAGAAGCAACGGAAAACGGAGCAGCCGCAAAAAGAAGCCCGCACAGCCCCGCACAATCCCACGCAGCCCACGCCAGAAGTAAACCACACAGCCACGCAAGGGAAAAAGGACCGCCACAGGTAGATCACGCAGCTACACAAGACAAAGAAGGTCGTTACGAAGGTGCCTAAGACCGTACGATTTTTTAACAGGAATTCAGGAATTCAGTTATACAGAGATTAATGGATTCAGTAGGGAAAAGAAGTTGGAAAAAACAGCTGCACACTCCCTCCAGTAGCAGCCAGAGGGATAGCAATACCAAAGTTTTAGTGTCAGGCGTACGTGTTGCAGGCAGCACCATGGATGCCGGTGCCCGACAAAAGCAAAAGCAGAAGGCACCACAGGCTGCTGTAAGTGGGAAAAACACATTGACGCCCCAGAACATCACCTTTGAAGGCTTGAATGGGTCGGAATGCCGGAAATGGTGGCAGGACACTCCCGACGATGATCTGGTGAAGCAAAACCTCCGTAAGGCGGAAGTGGAGTGGGCTATTTGGATGCCCGTGTTTCCTATCCGCGAGTATGAGGGTGCCCTACGGTTCATGGTAGACACCTTCGACAGGCACACATGCACCAACACTTTTGAATACCTCGGGAGGGATGTTACCATGTCTTTCAAAGCAGGGGACTTCACGAAGGTATTCGGCATTCCAGGTAGACAGGGCAAGAAAATAGAACTGAAGGCTAAAAAGATGAAGCGGGAAGAGAAGGAGCGGTGGATTAAATTAATCTCCAGGAACTTGACGACAGTAGAGTTGGACAGCGTGGCTAGTGCCACGAAGGGTCGAGGAATCCGTAAGACTTTTGTTGCGGAGGGCCACTGGAGATGCATTATGGATGTCATCAAGAGCAGATTGACAGGGTCGGGTAGGGCGTCGGACATCGCCCTCCCTCAGATTATGCTGATGAACGGGTTAATGAATGGCATTGTGTATGATTGGGCCTCGTTACTCGCAGAGCGCATGTATGAGTTTTTGACGCTACGCACATTCTATATGCCTCACTATGCTATAGGGTTGTTCCTGGAGGCCACGCGGGAAGCAGTGCCCGAGGAAGAGTTGGAGGTACGGCCATGGGGACCGTTGGCAGCAGGTGAGCCTCAAATAATGTATTGGAGGCACTTGGACATTGGGCACTCTTCCGCGAAGCAGAAAAGGGCAGTAGATACGGCCTCGGCTTCAGGGGAGCCTGATAGCGGGAGGGATACCAGTAGCACAGAGGAATCAAAAACAGAAGAGGAGGATGATAGCAGCATGGCAACAGAGGAGCGGGTTCTGTTTGCCCCACCCCTGCTACCGGTGGGCACGCCGTTGCCATAATTTGGAGTAGGCGGCACCTTTATTCCGGCCTTCGGACAGAGCCGCACGCCAGTTACACTTGGCCCCCTTCAGCAATAGGTAGCACCACCCAGCCCAACCACAGCGGCACCTACGGAGGACATGGCAGAGTCAGGGACGGAGGAGTCATCGCATCGGATAGTGGTCGCCGAGCAAGGGTTGAGGGAGGTAGTGGGTACAGAGCCTCGGGTACGGTTGGACATTGTGGGGAGTGACACAGTGGTGACTGTGTCTGCGTCTTTGTTGGAGGAGCCAACGAGAGCGAACCATCCCCCGGTCGTAGAGATGTGTGCCGACCCGTCGGTCGTGGCTATGCAGAGTTGGCTCACACAACGGTTTCAGATGACATTGGCACAACCGGAGGGAGCTGTGGTATTCTCACCGTGTCGAGAGACTAGAGCGAAGGTAGTCGACTTGGACGACTCATCGGGTGAGGCGCATGGACTCGTAGTTGGGAACGAGGTAGGGGAGGTCGCCTCTGGGCAGGCGCCAGGGGATGGTACACCTTCGGTGGCGGAGGAGGTACCTTCACAGTAGGATGCGGTTGTGTTTGTTCCACCAAAGACTTCACAGCCTTCGGCGCAGACGGGGGAGGATATTGAGACCTATCTAGCTGACATGGCTGACATGGTGACGAGGGGTAGGCGGGTGGTGGTCGCTGCCCAAATGCAAGCATTGCAGCAGGTGGTGGTGGAGCTAGAGCAGGTCTTACAGTTTATGCGGGTGGGTTGCTCGACAGCCTTTGCTACCTGCTTTGAGTCTCAGGGTTGGCCGACTACTAAGACAGAGGAGATGCTCTAGGCTTGGAGGCTGCGTCAGCCCGTTGTGGAGATTCGGGTGACGGCAGTTGTCTGCGAGATCGAGCAGGTCTACCGGGATGCCTATTATACATTGAGGCGTACACAACAGGAGTCTGCGGTCCGTGAGGCTGCACGAGTAGCGTTGGAGAAGGAGATGGCCAGTCAACAGGCCTCCTGGGCAGTCGGGAGGGCGCAGTTGTTGGCACAGGTTGAGGTGGCCCGCGCAGAGACGGTTGAGACCCGGGCAGAGAAGGCCGAGGTAGAGATTTGTCTGGCAGCTGAGCAAAGTGTGAGGAGCCACGTGCAGCAAGAGTTGGATGCCGTCAGTACCGAGAGGAGTCTGTTGCAGACTCGGTTGGTTTGCGTGATGGAGGCATCGGATACAAAAGAGAAGGAGTTGCTGGAAGCCGCACACATGGTGAAGACAACTTTGGAGAAAGTATTGGTGGCAGAGCGAGATGTGACTGTATGCACTCAGCAGGTGTATGAGCTCCACGCTCGTTTGGCGGCCCAGACATCGGCATCTCAGCCTTCTGTTTCAGGGACGCTTCCTCAGCCCCCTCCCTAGTTTTTCTGATATGTATATAGTCTAGGTTGCATGATCTCCATTTTTGTTGTAAGTCGCTTGGAGACGACTTTTCTTTTGGGGGGGATGATGTTAGCCGCATTATTGTATACGGGAATATGACTAGTTAATTAAGTTGTAATTGGGTTTGTTAGTTGGCAACCGAGCGGTGGTAGTTGCGGTGCGACGGTTGGCACTCGCACCCGCTCGGTATCTTTATATACTTCAGAATGTAACTTGCAACACACGATTATGAATGGAATAACATATTTTATACTTGTCTGAGATCTATGGCATTATAACTCTGCATTATGTGCTTTATGCTTTAAGTTATTCACCCGAGAGGGCAAACAACCAGCCTTCAAGGTGAATTGAGGGATGGAAGGGTGACCCACCTTCCATGCTCTCATAGTACAAGAGTGACCGACCTTGAGACTGCAGTTTGCAAACGTTTTAACAAATTCCTAATGAAACTATTATAGGAATCTACTTTGAAACGGCTATTGCTTATTTGGGTTGCAATATGAATGATGTTTATGGATACCATTATGTTTAACTAATGATTAGCAAGATATATGCTATCATGGCTTATGATTTAATGCCAATTTCCAGTGACTAATTTGTGTGCAGGACCTAGAACAGGATTTCTCTTATAAAGGGCATTTCAATTAGTAAATTTGTATTCTTAAATGTACTATATTTCTTATTTTAATTGAAATTGTGGTTTTAGGGTAGAATTTAGGAATATCCCAATAAGGGACATTACACACCTAGGAAAGGTCTTGGTTTGGGTAAGCTCGTGTTGCTTCCTAGTGAATATTGGCATACATAATTTCTTAGGACTCTAATCATAGCATCTGACTTAAAAGCATGCTAATGAAAGGTTCTCACCTCTCTACTAAATGGCATCATAAGCCTAGTCATGGTCCTAAACAACCTCCAAGCCAAGAGACCAATCCAAGAACTAGATAAACACACATTCATGCATAATATCAAGGCTATCATCAAGAACACAAAAGGGATTGCTATACACACCAAACAAACTTTTTTGTTTATTCAAAGGGGGAGCCAAGAGGAAGACAACTTCATGGGAAGGATAAAGGAGAGTCTCATACCAAGTAAAATCAAAATAAGGGTCTCAAATCCAATAAGATAAACAACCATTTAATCCATGATTCACAACATATAAATACACCATTTTTCACCCAGCCATCCAATGCATCTCAATACCAAAAATCACAATGCAATGATAATGATCCATCTCTCCCACAATGCGAAGCATAATTTATTGAACAATGCCTTTGATGGAGAGTTTTTTGCGTCTCTCTCTACCTCTATGTACATGGGCAAGGAGGAGAGTGAACTGAACACATTCCCTCAAACACTAATAGAGCACTAATGCTCAAACAATCCCAAAGAACAAATAAGAACACATATTTCATGTGATGCCCCTACTTGGAAGCTGTCATGTTTTCAACAATTATCATACATTACTGAATGCATTATCAATTTATTATGCTTTCTTCAATTAATTCCACATTTTATAATTCATAGCCCTCTATTATGATCTAACCTTGTTACTACCTAACCCTAATGGAGGAAGGGGTATTTATGTTACCAGGGTGCTGAGAAACCAAACTACAACAGGCTCCCTAAAGGTTTACGAATGCAGGCCCTTACCCCATCTCGGGACTACTCCCTCAAGGTTTACGGGATACTGATCCTTACCCCATCTCGGGACCACCTAATTGGTTGGAATTAGATCGCCTCTCCCTTAGTACAAGTCTAGCCCATCCTCCATAGGCATTAGCAGAAGATCAAGGACTAGGCTAAGAGTATACTAACTTCTCATGTATTATGGATATATATGTAATTAAATACGACTCTCATACATATTGCAGTCTATATTAATATTACTATTGAATTATGCATAAGAACATCATCAAGCATCATATATTAAGCTTACATATTAAGCACATCCCCATGCATACTAGCAAGAACAAGGATGTTGCTGCCCTAAGTCATAGGGTTTGCCGAATTTCGGCCATGAAGTTTGAAATTCGGCGAACTTAAAACCATACTAAAAATTCGTAAAAATCCACTTCATATTCGTACGGAAAAATGGTGTAGCTTTTATTAATGAGATATATTTCACAAAAACACTTTTTTAGGGTTCGGAATTTTTTTTTATCTGGCTTCTTTAATTTCATCATGATTTTTTCTGCCTTCTATTGGGTTCGTCAGGATTTTCTCTGCGTTATTTAGGGTTCATCGCGGATTTTTCATAAATCGTAGTTCGTCGGGATTTTTCCCACCTCTATTTGATTAGCATACAAATGTTTTTAAGTATGGCAGCTTCAAAATTTGGATTAGTATCTGAGAGCATCAATGGCGCGTGGGTACTTGTTTAGCAATCAGAAAGCAATGAGTCGATGCCTCTATGTATCGGGTAAAAACTAAGATAGTTGAAACACCAAATCTGAACTGTTATTAATTTAAGAATTACGGTGGCACTTTAATATTTAATACAATTTTATTTGACGTTCAATATTTCTAATTTTTTTTTTTTTTTGATCGGTAAAAGGCCGAAGCCTAAAAATTTTATTAATTAAAGAAAATGATTACATACTCCATTCAGTGTGGGCACCGGTAGGAAAGAACGGAGGAAGAAAACCTCCGGTCTCGCCCAGATCCCTTAGAGGATCGAAATCTAATGATACACTTAACAAGAATGAGAACAAGATACAATAGTCCTTGGGAAAATCCCAACAGGTTGAGCTATATGACATAGAGATATCGTTCTAAAATTTTGAAGTTCTGAAAGAACTGCTCATTCCTAAAAAATGATGTCTGCATCACCCTTTATTGCCTGGACTTGGTCTCTCGGAAGCAGGTTACAAAATGATCTCTTGATCTACAAAAGATCTTACGGCCAAGATCAGTGTCAGGAGATACACTACAAAGTTTTAAATGAGAGAACAATGTCCAGAGACTCCCTGAGTGAATAATAAAGCTCCAAAACTGTCAAGGGGAAGGCCCTGCAAGGCTAATCGTGACCAGACCTGCATAAAACCTTCAGACTTATCCTACATCAATCACTCCAAGAGATGTTAGCTCGAAAAAACCGCACAACTGGTGGTGCCAAACCTTCATAATAAATCTACAACATCCTTAGAGACTATAAGTAATGTTAAGAATTTTTGAAGCCCAAATCATTGAATAGCAATATCATAGCATTATATTGGGAGATGAGCCTTTCAAACATAGACAAACATCTTGCGCAAGAGAGGAGGAAGAAGGAGAAAACCCTGAACCGAATTACAGAAAGAAACTCGTATAATCAACATAGAAGCTTACAGATGAAGTAGAAGACAACCACCTTACTCGATCATCCATCATCATTCAAATGATAGCAAAGGCCAAACACTGCTTAAACGAAACCAGACAGATATCTCTATACATCTAGATAAGAAATATTACTTTTATATACCCATATATATGAATACAAATATATATATATATTAAACAGATAGAAGATAAGATAGCAACTGATTAAAAGCTTGGAACGAACTGAAATGAGTTTCCAGTCATAAAGGGCCATCAGTTCACATAAGATAAATAAATACACTCAGAGTAAAGACGATAAGCTTAATATACTTAATCCATAAACACTTTCAAAAATCTAAGTCCGAGCTGCGAAGGGATGACCCAGCTCAAGGGATAGAAGCAAAACTAAAGTTAGAGTAAAAAATCCTACTTAACAACCATATGTCTAAAGATAGATTTGACTAATCTAGGTCAAAAACCAAACTATAAACACTTGAGAGTCATAAAGAGGCGGGAAGCCTGAAACCATAATGGACTCCTCTAACCAGCCCGACTTCTCCTTACCCGCTCCTGTGGAGCCTTTTCTCCAGAGCTGGCTGGCAAATTAGCAGGGGAGGAAGCAAGGGATGGAGGGATTTCCACATCGTCCGGAACCACTTCAATATTCTCCACTTCTAGATAGTTAGCGAACCACCTGTTGCATGTCAGTTTCCTAACCCGCAGAAGCCACATGAGGAAAAAGAGATTCCTTCGCCTAATTGGGTTGCAGGCTTCAAAGGCTATCGGATCGTCAATTGACAAAATTGGGTATCTTGGCACCCGGTTATTCATCCTGATGAGAATATCATAGTCATGAGGCTTCGGAGCAGAGAGCTCGTCATCAATATTAACCACCACCCGGTCCAATTCTCCAAGCAGTTCCTTCTAGAAGACCTTTTTACAAAGTTTCATTACCACATTCCTGTCATTCTCAAAATGCATAGCCACTGCCAAGAACATTGCGACAATGTTTGAATTGGCTCTGGTGCGGTCTTCATTCATAATATAATCATTCCCGAGGATTTTCATGACTGCTCTGATGACCAGGGGGGTCGGAAAGACCAGGATGCCTTTCAATCTCTCCTCCTTAATTTCTCCTACAAAGGCCATTTGCCGCTTGAGCCCTATTAATCTTAGCGGGTATCCATAGGAGCTGCTAGAATATCAGATAAGCCAGAGCCCAAGCAAGTAAAAACTTAAATAGAACTAGTATTAAAAGGCATCGTGAAATACAACTCATCTTGCCTAAGAGGGACGATAGACACTAATGGATGGTAGAGATCGAAGGGCCGAGATGCAATTGAAACAATCTGCAGGATCAAGGTAATTAATACCGCCGCCTCTACACGAACGGGCTGCTAACCAATTGCTGGCTATCGCGGTAAGGGAAGTCACATCAACACCACAAGAATGTCGTCAAGTTGGTACTAATCGAGGGGAGTTGGTGACAAAAGATGTCCCGGAAAGGTATCGTCTGCCTCTAAAATATGGCTAAAAGCCATAGATAAATATGGTCTAAATCGTAGCTGTAAATTACATATAGAATATAAAATAAATTAAACAATAATTCTAACTCTTAAAGCACCATAATCTCTTATTCCTATTGGTGTACGATATATCTATATGAATATTAATACATATACATCCATGCATATATATATATCTATAATTATTTATATATATGCATGTCTATATAAATATGCATAACCATATATGCATATGTATACCAATAGACGTAAAATCTTATAAGGCTCTAAGAGGAGATCTAAAGAAGAAATAAGCTTTCCACGAAAAAGACCAGAGAACCATTAATATATTCTGAGAGCTTAGAGACAGGCTCCCTAAACTTCCCCAGCTTAGAGCGATGATAGGAACACTTCCTTCCATCTTCGATCTAGGATTAGCCCCCTAAGGTAGCAGAGACTCACCTCCTTCAGAAGAAGGGGATGGCCACATTTCAGAAAAAAGAAAAAGAAAAAGGACCCCGAGGGATCCCAAGCCAAGCTGAACAAGACCTGAAGCCTGGGATAACCAACCAATTAGCTAAAACAGAGGAGGACTCCTCCCTCCTAACTAATGAACTGCCCATCAGCTCCTGCATTAGCTAATTCATCCGCCCTAGAGATTCCTTCTCTATAGATATGGTTGAAGGTCGTTCTCTTGAAGTCTTTAAGGAGACCAAGAGCTCTAGACAAGAGCGCATTCAGGTACCAATCAGGCAAAGAACCTTTTCTAAGGCCATTGATAATAATGGCCGAGTCTCCTTCAATGGCCAGTTTGCGAATACCCCTATTTTGACAAAGAAGGAGACCTTCAATTAGGGCTAAGATTTCAGCCTTGTTATTGGATTCAAACCCTATAGGTTTTGCTAGCCTATCCAGTTCCCTCCCACCCTCATCATGCATACAACATCCGATAGCTGCAGGACCTGGGTTCCCTCGGGAAGCTCCATCAAAGTTTAGCTTGACTCAACCCCTTTTAGGGGCTCTCCACTTGCAGACCTTTCTCAGCTCCTGTTTTTTGGAGTTGCCATCTCCAACAAAGGGGGGGATCCTCAAACCAAACCACCGCCCCCTCATCTTCTCATCCCAGTAGGTAATCTCTGAGAGATTACTAGGAAATTTAGAAATTCTACTATTTAGAGTCTCCGCAATTGAGGCTCCTATTTTATTCACCAAAAGGGTCCACTCCATCTTCTCTTCCTTAAAGAGTCTCCTATTGCGTTCCTTCCAGAGTTCCCAGATAACCAAAGAAGGGGCCAGGTTCCGAAGCCCACCATATAGGGAGTTCTTGAAAAAGATTGGCCATGCTTGAAACATCCCAAGGATGGTATTGGGAAAGGTTGAGTACCACCCTAATTTGTGGCACAACCAAAGGCAACACTTAGTGGCATAATTACAATTGAGAAAGATGTGGTCTTTATCTTCTTCAGCCTCTTCACATAAAGGACATCTGCTAGAGCCTTCATAGCCCATCCTTCTGAATCTATCTGCTGTTAAAATATTATCCTGGAGAGCAAACCATGAGAACAATCCTGCCTTTGGTAAACACATCTTATCCTAACATAACTCTGAAGGGACAAAAGTGGAAGAGGAGAGCTACTGACTCAGGAGGAGATTATAACCATCTTTTGAGGTATATTCTCCCAATTTCGACCCATCCCAGACAAGAGTATCTGACCCTAAGTTGAAAGTGACCATCCTCTTATTAAGGATGTCTTGAAGCAACAATTTCTCCCTTGCAGGGATGTCCACCTGATCAAGGGCTAAGTCTCCCTCAGAAGGCGTGATGTAATCCTTAACATACCTACCCCAAACAGATTCTAGTACTACTCTCAACGATTCCAAGTTAACTTTTTGCCGAAGGACTGGGAAACCTCCCCAAGAGTCGGACTAGAAAAGGGCTTTATCACCCTTGCCCAGATTCCATGATAATTTGTCTAAGATGATTTTCCTACAATCCAGCTTAAAGTTCCAAATACACGAGCCTCTCGAAGGGGAGGAGTCCCTGAAGAGGCTCATATGGTCCCTGCCTCGGATATATTTATGGTAAAGGATTTGGGCCCACTTAAGATGAGGAAATCTCAACATTCTCCATACTTATTTGGCCCCTAGCGCCCTACTCTGAACCTTAATATTCTTAATCCCAATACCCCCTGCCGACTTGGGCCTACAGATCTTATCCCAGGCCATAAGGGAGATACGTTTCTTCTCTTCCACCCAAAGTTCTCAGACTCGGACTCGGCAAGGCCGACTCGACTCGTGACTCGGCTATGACTCGGCGACGACTCGGCTATGACTCGGCAAAATAAAAAACCCTTGAAATTTAGAGATTTTTAACGATTTAAAACTTGTTTCATGCACCCATTATTGAATAAAGCTTAAAGACACTATAACATCATCAAATAGAAGCTAATTTGATCACATACATAAACATACATCCATCACATGCGTAGAAATGTAAATTGTAGCTGAAGGAAATAGAAAACATAGATATATAGAGTTATAAATGTTGTCAAATGTATATAAAATCCATGACATCAAATGTTCCCAAACATATATATAACTGTAAACAAAAACAAGTCTATGGCTCAGGCTCTAGCTCATCCTCAGCCTCAGAGTAGTCTGTCTGCCTCCTACAAATGCGTCTAATGTAGGTCCTGGATGACTGAGAAGCCATAGTCTCTGCCCGTGAGGTGCCTGTGCCGGATCGTGCTCTATCCTCCTCCTTTGCCATAGCCACAGCCTCAGCCTCTCTGTCTGCCTGGTCAACCCACTCATGGTCCTCCTCAGTGAAGATGGGATCGGTAGACTCAGTGATCCACTCAGACTCTGGATCGATCTCCGCTAAAGTGATCGGAGAGGAGTCAGTGTCCAAAATCTGTCTGGTCCTATGACGAAGGTTGTAATGAACAAAAACAAGATCATTCAACCTCTCCATAGACAATCTATTACGCCTCTTCGAGTGGATGTGCTCGAACATGGACCAATTGCGCTCACATCCAGAAGCGCTGCATGGCTGGCTCAAAATATGGATGACAATTTTTTGAAGGTTTGGGGTTGAGGGCCCAAACATTTGCCACCATCTATCTGAAATAACGAAAAAGAAAAAAATATCAAACTCATTTCCAACTTTAAGGCTAGATTATAAAATAAAAAATTAAAATGCATAAGCCATAAACTTAAGAGTCTTAAGTTTACATATATTTCTACCTGGCTGCAATTGTGTTCGAGCCTCTATGCACATGCTGCTTGAGAAGATTGCCCCTTCTCGATTATTATATTTATCCAGCTGGAGCGTTGTACTTGAGGCTGTGCCATCAGTACACAACTTTTGAACCACTGTATACAGGCCACTAAGAACCTCCTCATCTTCCTTGAAGTCATCACGGAATCGAAATGCCGGATTAAGGTAATAGGCTGTTGCATGGATGGGCCTGTGAAGCTGGTTCTGCCATCTCCTATCAATAATCTCCCAAATGGGGCCATACTTATCCTCATCTCCTGCATATATGGACCTAATGGCCTCCTTGGCCCTATCCATACCCTCATATATATAGCCCATAGAGGGCTTCTCCCCATCAACAACTCGTAGGAGAACTACGAGGGGCTCAGTGACCTACACATAATGTTAAACAAAAACAATTAAGTCACAAATTAAATAAAAAAAAAGAAAAATTGCAAAGTTAAATTGTTAATAAATTAAAATTAAATTACTAAATAGTAGATACTAGATAGTAGATACTAAATGTTAAATTGTAATAAATTTACCTGCACGGTTTCTCCACAGGGGGTCCAAAAACCTGGCTCATCAAAAATGCAATTTACCACATCTATCCCTGCAGTGGTCGTAGCATAGGATGAGGAAGTCCACTCCTCGCCAACAAACATACGCCTCAAAGCCGCCTTTGATTTTATCAAGGATTTCAGTGTGAGGAAGTTTGAGGCAAACTTCGTGATACCTGGACGAGCCAACTCCTTTTGCCCCGTGTATTGCCTCATAATGCTAAGGACCAATGCATGATTGTAGATAAACTTGCTGATATTTTTGGCCCTTTCAACTATTGATTTCACCCATTCAAGCTTACCAATATCCTCCAACATGAGGTCAAGGCAATGGGCCGCACAAGGAGACCAAAAAATTTTCGGGTGCCTCTCCATCAAAAGTTTACCTGCAGCAATTTTAAGTTAATTAGAAATTTTGATGTGTTAAGAAAATTTTAAATAATCATAGATGCCTCTCCATCAAGACTTGAAAAGTTCAAAATTTACCTGCAGCAACATAACTTGCTGCATTATCTATCACCACCTGCACCACATTTTCTTCCCCCACCTCTTGTATGACTTCCTCAATAGCCTCACATAAGTATGTGGCATTTTTCACATGTGAGGAAGCATCAATAGATTTCAAGAACATGGTGGATCCTGAAAATAAAGTTTCAAACTTTCAACAAATCAAAATTTAATTTATTCAATGCATTTAGGGAAGTACAAATTAGAATGAATCATGATCAATCACCTCTGCAGGAAACAAGAAAATTTAGGAGTGTTCTATTCCTCCTATCCGTCCAACCATCTGTCATGATGGTGCAACCCTTTTGGCTCCAAGACTGTCGGTGGTCCTCTAGCTCAACTTTCATATCCTCAACCATTTGTAACAAGAGGGGGCCACTTAACTCAGCATCGGTAGGGGCTTTAAACCCCGCACCACAAATGGTTATGGAATCTACCATGCCTTGCCAATAAGGAGACCTGTCACAAATAGATTATGATTAGACAAAGTAGAGTTCAACTTCAAACTATAAATTTACTTTTAAACTTAAAGCAATCAAATCAAAAAGAATTACCTGGCTGCAATAAATGGAATGTTGTAAAAGTACCAAAACTTGCAAATTTGTTTTCTTGCAGCATCATGAACCTCCTTGTTCCAACCCATGCCCTCAAGCGAGGGTTGTGCCCCAGGAGTACTACGCGGCACAAAATAACTATCCAACCTGGATTTCCGAACTCTAGGGCCAAAGGTAATAGTGCCACCAGGAGGAGTAGAAGTAGAAGCACTAGCACTAGCAGAAGCACTAGGGTGAAAGGGAGGCATGGAAGAACCCTCTCCAACACAGCCTACGGATGTGGATGCGGATGCGGATGTGGGTGCATGGGAGCCAATAGCACTTAACTCTTCCAATTGCCTCTTCTTAGTTAACTTTTCTTGTTCATGTGTTTCTAATTGGACATAACAGAAACGTTTTGCCTCAGGAGTTTGTAATTTGCATACCTCAATATCATGGCCAGGTATGCCGGCAATATGGTATTTAAATCTATTGATGCCACCAAAATTAATTTCTTTACAAAAAAAACATTTTGTTTGATTTTTTTGTCTGCTAATAAAGTCTTCAGTATATTTCCAAGCCTCATCCTTTTTAGGCATTGTGAAAAATGAATGTTTTTTAAACGTGAAGGTTGCTGCAATAAGAAAATTTAATAAAGTTATAAACTAATAGAAAAAATCAGCAAACCCTACTTTAAAAAAAAAAAAAATTGTAAATACATGTTTACAATTTTTTTCTAAAAAAATGTAGGGTTTGCACTTTGCCATTATTCTACTTCTCTCATTGTAATTAAGCTAAAAAAATAAAAACATTCAAGATTTGGAAAGTTAACTGTTAAACTAAAAAAAAATTAACAAACAAATGAAAAAAATCCATTAACATACTTAAAAAAAAAGCAAAATCTACCTTACCTCTTTCAAATGAGTTGAGAAGTCTTGCTTTGGACTCCTTGATGCTCTCAATGCAAGCCTATGGCCTCCCCAATGTGATTTGTGGTCTCCTTGATGCTCTTCTTCCTTGCTGGTTGCAAACCTATGGCCTCTTGTTTTCCTTCCTCTCTCTCACTTTTCCTCTCTTCTTCTCACAACTAACAATTAGAAGACCTTTTAGGGTTATATCAAAGAGAAAGGGAAAAAAAACAAATGAAAAAGCTTTTATTTTTTTTGTTTTTTAAAATCCGAATTGCCCCTATCGCGCGGCCGAGTTCGAGCGGCGAGTCAGCAAAACTCGCCGAGGTTGGCTCGACTCGCCAACTCGGTGAACTCGCCTACTCGGCGAACTCGCCTGACTCGCGGCGAGTCTGGGAACTCTGGTCAAAAGTAAAACCTCTCAAAGGTTGGGTCAAAGCTTTTGATTTGCCATCCTTGCAGGATTCTATTAAGCAAGAAAGGAATATGGAGATATCTACACCATATGCTAGGTCTCCTAGCAAGTTTCCGCAGAGGTCTGCAAAATTGGCTACAAAAGAAGGATAAGAAACCAGAATATACTAGACTAGTAGGAGAGATATCTAAGATAGTTGGTGGAACATCCCGGAATAGGCTTTGCTTTGATTGTCATGAACCTTGGACACCTGGACACAGGTGTAAGAGTGGGGGCAAAGCCCACTGGATTGAGGTCTTTGAGGAGCTCAGTGATGATGAGTTGGAGGAGACATATGTCCATTATGAGCAACAAGAGTAGATGGATGGGAAGTTAAGAGAAGATGAGCATCAAGATGATTTGCCACAAATGGAGGGTGTGATTGTAACTCTCTCTACCACTCCTCGTTATAGCGCTTTCAAAGTTAAGGGTGTTGTGTAGGGGCAATGGGTTGTATTATGTAATAGTGGGGTTATCCACAACTTCATTGATGCATCCTATGTGAAAAAGAGGGGTCTGAAAGTGGAGGAACATAAAGGTTTCCATGTGAGGACAGCCAATGGCACATTGCGTTGTGCAAATCTTGCTCCATAGTTGAGCATTGCATTGGCAAATTACACCCTTACTGAGGACTTTTATGTGATTTACATTGAGGAAACCAATGTTGTGTTGGGTGTTCAGTAGTTACATACTATAAGTCTGTATTTGACCGGCTTCAAGACTATGCAATTGAGTTTTACGGCAAATGGTAAAGAGGTGATATTGAGGGGCTTATCTGCAGAGCAACCAGAGTTGTTTCAGCTAAGAGAATGGAGAGAATTTTTCAGCATTCAAAGGCTGAGTGGGCAGTGTAGTGTTTTATTACAAATAAGTCCATGGATATAGGAGAGCAAGGATATCATGTTGGACAAGCATAGCTTGGTGTTTTTAGATTTACCACATGGTTTACCTCCAAATCATGGTTTTGAGCATGTCAGTGAGTTTGTGGATAGCAAGCCAGTTGTCACAAATTCAAAGATAAGATTGAGAAGACTATTCGAGAGTTGTTGGATGCAAGACATATACAACCCAATTCTAGTCCTTTCACTTCTTATGTTGTCTTAGTGAAGAAGGATGGCACTATGAGGATGTGCATAGATTATTGTGCACTTAATGAGAAGACCATCAAGAACAAGTATCCTATTCCGTGTATTGATGAGTTGTTGGGTGAGCTACATGGAGTGGTCTGCTTTTCCAAAATAGACCTTCGATCTGGATACCATCAAATTCGAATTTGGGAGCAGGATGTGCACAAAACAGCATTCAGATGCCACTATGGACATTTTGAGTATTTGGTAATGCCCTTTGGATTACAAATGCTCCGGCTACATTTCAATCTCGTATGCACCATGTGTTCAACAAGCAATTGCAAAGATTTGTATTGGTTTTCTTTGATAACATGCTAATATATAGCAAGATGCGTGAGGAGCATCTTCAACACCTTGATGAGGTTTTGAGTATTTTGGCAACTAATTCCCTTTTTGCAAAAGCTTCTAAGTGTGAGTTTGGTGCGACTGAGCTATTGTATCTTGGATATGTCATTGGGAATGGAGTGAAGGCACATAGGGAGAAGATTTAGGCTATACTTGATTGGCCACCACCAAAAAATGTGTCACAATTGAGAGGTTTCATTGGTTTATGCACATACTATGGACAATTTGTGAACAAATTTTCTTCCTTAACCACTCCTTTGACAGATTTGACCAAGAAGGATGCTTTTGTTTGGACGGATGAGTCTCAAGGGATCATGGATCATCTTAAGCAGGTAATGAGTACTTGTCCTGTTTTGGCTTTATCGGATTTCTCTAAACCTTTTGTGCTTGAGTGTGATGCATCCAGTATTGGTATTGGGGCTGTGCTAATGCAAGACAAGCATCCCATTGCTTATGAGAGGCGAAAATTGAATGAAGTGGAAAGGAGGTTCTCTACATATGAAAAGGATATGTTGGCAATCATGCACGAACTTGAAAAGTTTCACCAATATCCTGTGGGCAGCAAGTTTATAGTGAGGACTAATGATAATGGCCTCAAGTATTTCATGGAGCAAAAAGGATTGAATGAAAGACAGCAACGTTGGGTAAGTAAGCTACAAGGGTATGATTTTGATATTGAATTTGTCGAGGGGAAAAATAATGTTGTTGTTGATGCATTGTCTAGAAATCCTACATTTTGTTCACTTTCAGAAATTTCAGCCACTTGGAAGGATCACATTTTAGCAGAATATGCCAAAAATCAGCATGCTTGTGACCTTTTAGATGATAAAATTGATGATGAGAGGCATAAGGTGCTTAATGATATCATCTATTACAAAGATAGAATCTACCTAGTGCCAGAAAGTGAGTTTAAACATAAAATTCTTGTTGTTGTTCATAACAATCAGCTTTCTAGTTGCCCTGGTTATTTGAAGACATACAGGTACATTCGTGAAAGATTTTCATGGAAGGGTATGAAGGATGATGTTCTTAAGCATGTGAGAGAATGTATAGAGTGCGAAAGAAACAAGGCTGAAGTTTTTTTTCCAGCAGAGCTGCTACAACCACTCCCTATTCCTAATCAGAAGTGGGAGAAAATATATGTGGATTTTATTAGCAGCTGCCTAAGGTGAATGGTAAGGACTGTATTTTTGTTGTGGTGGATAGACTTATGAAATATGCTCATTTTATGCCTATGCCTTTCGAATTTAAAGGACCACAAGTCACTGGTCTGTTTTTTAGCAAGTTTTCAGACTTCATGGAGTGCCAAAGAGGATTGTAAGTGATAGAGACTGCATATTCATCAGCAAATTTTGGCAAGAACTGATGAAGTTGGCTGGAACATAACTTGACCATGGTACTAGTTATCATCTTCAAACGGATGGTCAAACTGAAATTGTAAACAAGTGGCTTGAAGGTTACTTGAGGAACTACGTTTTGGGTCAGCAAAAAGCATGGGCAAAATGTTTACATTTTGCAGAATTTTGTTACAACACTACATATCATATGAGCATTGACATGACTCCTTTCAAAGCTTTGTATGGTTATGAAGCTTCTACATTTGTGGATTTGGTCTTTTCTGATTCTAGAGTTCCAAAAGCTCTTGAGGGGCTAATGAAAATCAAGATATCCTAAAAGCACTCAATGAGAATATTCAGATCAGTATTACAAGACTCGGACTCGGCTCAAACTCAGCAAGCTGATTTGTGACTCAGACTCGGACTCGACAAAAACTCGGCCAAGACTCGGCAAATTGAAAAACCCAAGAAATTCAAAGATTTTTAAGGAATTAAAGCTTGTTTCATGCATCCTTTAATAAATAAATCTTAAACACACAATAATCTCATCAAATAGAATAAAAATTACTAGATACCCTTAAAGACACTATATATTACTAGATCTGTGTGTAGACTATACAAGGTTGATTGAAGACAATCATGTGCAGATGACAACTTCTTCATAGGTTCAATCTCTGAAACCAACCAACACAATTTTCAAACAGTAAGTGTAAAATGATGCCAAATTCCTTATTCATGACTCTTTGTAAATTTTGATTTGCCCTGATGCACCAATGAGTTTCATGCATGCCTAATACAGTGCTTAGCAGAATTAATTAGGTGCACATGAATGAGATATTGAAACTTTTTGCATGTATTATTTTTGATTATCATATCTCAGTTCTGTGTTTATTCTCTTGTTTATGCCTTACCTAACTATGTTGCTTTCTGGAAAAGATTGATTGGGCTACAAGTTATACATATTCAAATTTGAATTCAAGAGATTCTTTTGCAAATGTGTAGGACTGAAATCTTGCAATTTTTTATTGACATTTTACTTCCACAAGATAGTATTCAGTAGATTATATATTGTAATACTAATTTTGCTCCATCCATTTAGAAATTTTATATGCTGGCAGATACAATATCCTCCATATTCAATAACTATCTGGATTGGACATTGGATACAACTCATGATCTGATAACATCATCTATAACACATATTAAGAATTGAAAATAAAATTTCCATAGCTAAAAAATTAGCTCTGAAATCTTTTGTGTGGTAGAGTCTTACCCTCGGGACTCAGCAAGTTTGTCGAGTCTGACAGACTCGACAAGTCTCAACCAGCAGACTAGGCCGAGTTTGAGTCTAGGGTCCTCTGGACTCTGCAGAGTCAACCCGGCTCAAGAGTCGCAGAGTCTTGTAACTTTGATTCAAATTGTACAAGAACAGCAGAAGCTATATGCTGATTGCCATCAAGTTGACAGGTCTTTTGAGGTGGGGGACTTGCTATTTGTGCGTCTTCAACCTTATAGACAATCTTCATCAAAGATAAGTGGGGCAAAAAAGCTTAAACCCAGATTTTATGGGCCTTTCAAGGTGACTAAGAGAATTGGTGAGGTGGCATATGAACTGGAACTGCCACCTACCAGCAAGATTCATAATGTATTCCATGTGTCATGCCTCAAAAAGGCAATTGGACAGCATGTCATACCTTCTACGGAATCGCCTCCCATGGATGAAGAGGGCATATTGATACTTATTCTAGAAACAATTTTACAAGGGAGAAAAGGTTAAGGAATAAGGTAGTTTCTAAATATCTTATCAAATGGAAAAACTTGCCTTTGGAGGATGCAACATGGGAAGGAGAGGAGATTCTTAAGCATTCTAGCCTTCAAATGCTTGAGGTCAAGCATTATTTGGGTGGGGAGGACTATAATGTCTCCAACTCAAATCAAGACGCTTAGCAGTAGTTTGGTTGTCCTTTCCTTGGATTGCCCAAGAGGAAGAGGACGTATGTTGCCGGGAATAATCATTATGTTATGTTGTTATATTATGTTTATGTTGTCGTCGGTAATAATGAGTTACGGCGGTCAGTTAGTTAGCCGACGGGTAGGTAGTTGGAGTCTCGACGGTTGTGTCGCACCCCTTCGGGTATTATATATTGTGTACCTTTTCTTCGAAAGGATCATGATAGTCGTGTCAAATGTAATGTTATAAGCACTTGATGTACATGGACTGTTGAATTAATACAGAGGCTGGTTATTTAATATATTTCCATTATGTTCTGTGCATTTACTTTCTGCATTTAACCGTTTACCCGAGAGGGCAAACATTTGGCGCCGTTGCCTAGACGAACTCGGGAACGGAAGACACGGATGGCACACAGACGTAATGGGCCTACCCGTTGGTGAAGTAAACCCGGAGGCTGACGACGCCTGAACAGAATTGTACATAGGAGAAGACACGACAATGCGAGAATTTTCAATTTTGCTCCAGGTAGCCATTCAGACATACGTTCGACGAGAAGCGGCGGAGGCAGAAATCCCACCAAGTGCCGTGTGGACAACGCTGGAGGTTAGCCTGACAGTAAACCTGTTGATGAACCACCTCCCCCAGTTGCTTACACAGGCATCGCTGGCACAACAGGCCCACCTAGAGGAGATTGCCCAGGAAGAGCGACGACAACAAATCCTGCAACGCTACGAAGAGAACAGCCGACGGGAAACGGAACGAGATGGCGCCAGGCCAGGAGGAAATTGAACCTTGTAATAATCCCGACACACTGCTGATATAAATTGTGGCCGAAAGGCAAAATAAAAATAAAAATAATAAAAGTTTTTTTGTGTACATGGCGTGTGTTTGCTGTGTATGGAAGTGACTTATGCCCAATAGACTAAATAAGGACAAAAATAAAAAGATACAGAGTGACGAATGGGAAGTGGCACAAACCGCGTTGAATCTCAGACAGCAGATAGAACGAAGGCGTAGGCTAAGGCAGCTTGCCGAGGGACGACCGGCCGAGGGGTTGCCCGAAGGGAACCCAGGAGGTGTCACGGAGGTTGCGGAGGCAGAGGTAGACGGAGAGAACTACACTGTTGTAGGGCTGCCAGAAGGAGTCACGGAGGGTGCCGAAGGAGAACTCTACAGTTCGCCAGAATACCACTGTAGGGTAAGAAGCCGCAAAGAGTTGGTGGAACAAACAAGGCGAAGTCTAAACCTGATCGACGCTACCAGAGACTTGCTAAAGAATTTGTCCATTTCAGAGGGCAACCGGAGGGAGACAACGGAAGGTGACAGTACGACCGAAGGTGCCGAGGGAGCACAAGGGTACCGTACGGGAGGCAATTTGTTTAGTTCGGTGTCAGCAACTTTTTCCGGAGGACCCACGAGTGGAGGTTTAGTTGCAGGAGGCGGAGGATCGCCAGGTACAAGCACACAAGGAATTAGAGGAGCGAGACCCAGCGGTGGGATGGTGAGTAAACAAAAATTGCCAAAGTTCATAGGGGAGGGCAAGGAAGACCCCTTACGGCACTGCCGTACATGTGAAACCATTTGGTCCGCCAACGGAGTAACAGACCAGGATGACTGGGTACAGTAGTTCCCAGCCACGTTACGAGGAGTTGCCATAGATTGGTACTCGGATGTGGACAAGCAAAAAGTGGCCACGTGGGCCAATCTACAGAAGGAATTCACGGGGGAGTTTCGGTTGCTCCGTGATGACAATGAAATTGTAACGGAGATATATAGTACCAAACAAGGTACCAGGGAGACAGTACGGGCATACAGTCGGAGGTTGAAAGAACTCTTGGGTAAAATGGAAAGCCAACCTGCAGATGGATTGAAGAAACGATGGTTCGTTGAAGGGTTGAAATCCTCCCTATGGAGGAAGATGAAAATTGTACCCCCAACGTCATATGACGACGCTTATAATAGGGCGATGGACCTGGAGAGCGAACACAAAACATCAAAGAAGAAGAAAAGTAATAAATCCTCATCTGAGGATGATGACTCTTCACAGGAAAGCAGCAGCGACGACGAGGCTGGCAAATGGGTGCAAGCGCTCCAGAAAGACATGGAGCGAATGAGAAAGGAATTCAAAATAATGAGAAGCACTGGTCGAAACGAAGGGGACATATGGTGCACTGAGTGCAAAGAGGAAGGGCACACAAAGGGTACTTGCCAAAAGAAGGCATTCTGCTAGATTTGCCAAGTGATGGGACACTCCACCAAGGAGTGCCCATACAACATGAAAACCCGAGGTACGCAAATGAACCAGGTGCTGTTCACGGAGCAGGCCACAACATCCACACCAGCGGGTACCGGCCAACATACTAACACAACGGCATCATCTGGAGGATACCGGGACAACAGACGCAGCGACAGAAGGAATAGCAACAATAACAATAACGGAAGCCATATCCAGTATGACGCCAAGGGCCGGCCAATTATCCAATCTAGGGCCTATAATCAGTGGGGGCACTTCGCCCGTGATTGCACGAAGGAAGCCACCCCTCAGCACCTCTGTCGTTGGTGTGGGCCAGGCGACCATGAGGACGCAAATTGCCTGCAGGCAGGGGTTAATCTCCTCAACATTGAGAAGGCTGAGAAGACTGGTGAGAAAGACGTACTGGCGATCACCCGCGCCCAGACGAAAAAAGCCACTTATCCCAACCCCCGTACGGAGAAGGAGAGATTACGGGAGGCAAAGGCCAATATTGAACGTGAGATGACGACCGAACGACGGGACAACGAGGTGGCGAGTACATCATCCCGTACGGAAGCCGAAAATAACATCATTGGGCAAATCTTGTAGATGGAGGTGCCGATAAAGGTAAAAGACCTTCTAGACTCTATGCCACAATTAAGGACTGCCATCCTCACCAATGTGCAAAGCACCGCATTATCGAGTACACCACAGGTAGGGGTTCCCGCCACCGCATCGTCGAGTGCACCACAGGTAGGGGTTCTCGCCACCGCATCGTCGAGTGCACCACAGGTAGGGGTTCCCGCCACCGCTTCGAAGAGTACACCACAGGTGGAGGTTTCCGTCAGCCCTTGGACTGACCCGATGTTACTAGCCTTGAGCAGTGGTAGACACCCAGCTGTGGTAGAAATGGGTATCCGTGGGACCATTCTGAAGGACACCATTGTGGACGGGGCATCTGGGGTGAATGTACTACCAGAAGAAACATGGAAGCGGCTGGGGAAGCCCACCCTATGGCCACCCACATTCAACCTGGTGGGAGCGGACCAACACGGCATTAAGCCACTCGGCCTGTTGATGGCCCAGCAAGTGACAATTGGTATGCAACCATTCTTGTTAGATTTCGTGGTTTTTCCCTCGAAGAAGAAAGGCTATGACGCCATCCTGGGGAGAGCGTGGTTGATCAACGCGAGGGTAAACCAGAACTGGAAGAAAAATACACTTTCCATGGAGAAGGGAGGGCGGAAATATACCATTGACCTACACACCCAAGATGTTGGTGAAGAGCTTACCTCTTCCGACTCGGACTCAGAGGACTCTAATAAAGGTGAAGGGGGTCCCGATGAAAGCAAGGGCAAGAACACGATGGAGCCGAATAGTGAAGGGGTGCTCGAATTGGAGGGATGTTCTGAAGATGAGGTAGGCTCACTTAACGGGCTCTTCCACTAGCAAATGGAGGATTATGAAATGTTCCAAAGCTATAGGCTCGAAGTAGAGGAACCAGAGCAACCAACAGAGGTGTACCTGCCGGAATACAAAGAATATTGGAAGGGAGACGCCCCAAACCCTGGCGACGTAGATAATCCGAAGAGTGTTGGCCACGATTGGAACCCTGTATGGAAGACCGCAGTCTTCAAAATCTTTATTATTCTTCTTCTTCTTATGTACGGGAAGGAGGTCGTGGTCCCTGTAGAATTTGTGGTTCCAGGTCTTCCGATGGCCATTGAAAATAGACTTGCCACCAAGGGGCCCAAATTGAAACCCTACCACGCGAAGCGCGCAGGGGACCCGAGAGGCCAGACGGACACCCGAGAGGCCGAAGGGGGACCCGAGAGGATGGAAGGGGACCTAAGAGGCCGGGCAAGCGACTCGAGAGGCACGGGACAAAAGCAGGAGACTTTTGGGTGAGGAAAACCGAGAAGGATGAAGGGCGATCCCAGAGACAGGGGACTCGAGCCGAAGACTCTCTAGACAATTTTTTTTTTTTTTTAAAAAGAACACCGTACGATCGTACGAGACAGTTAACTGCACAGCAGGAAAAAAAAAAACCACCGTACGGGGCCGTACGACAGATGACTGTACGGTTGGAAGAAAGAAAGAAACAAACGTACGGTCATATGACAGGCGACCGTACGATCAAAAATTTATTAAAAAAAAAATTTGAAAAAAATCGCACGGTCGTACGACAGCGACCGTACGATCAGAAAAAAAAAGAAAAAAAAGGGAAAATGGCCACCGTACGGTGGGACCAAGGTGACACCACCGTGCGGTGGAACCACCGACGGTGACACCATCGTGCGGTGGAATCACCGACAGTGACACCACCGTGCGGTGGAACCACCGATGGTGACACCATTGTGCGGCGGTCACACCGTGCGGTGGGAGCCACCGAAGGTTGTTGCCGAGACATGAACCCACCACTGCACACCGCACCGCACACTGCACAGCCCGACCACCGCACAACACCGAACACCGCCGCACAGCAAGGGATAAAGGAGGAGGAAGACGCACCGCACGGCCCGATCAACACGCACAGCCCGATCAACACGCACAGCAAGGGTTACGCACACCAACGCGCAGCAGCCGCAAAAGGAAAAAGAAAAAAGAGAGACCAAGCCCGCACAATCCACACAGTAAGGGCAAAATGACCGCCACAGGTAGACCAAGCAGCCGCACGATTGGAGGTGCCAGTGCTGTTGTTGACCGGAGGTGTGTCCGTACGATAAGAAGGGTGTCGACCGCACGGGAAGGTGGCCGCACGATCGGAGGTGCCAATGCTGTTGTTGACTGTACAGGGAGGTTGTATGGCCGGGGTGCCATCGGGGACATTACAGTGCCACAAAAAAAAACAAAAAAAACGACGACGACCAGATTTAAAATGATTCGTTGGAGTTTGAAGCCAGGACACTGGAAATTCAGAGTGGAAAAGAAGGGTTTTTGACATCATAAAATATCATAGAAATGATGCGCGCCATGGACTTTCGTGGGGTTCTGAAGGTTGTAAATTGGTGTTGGCATTGCCCCAGGAGCCCCCGAGGGGCGCTGCCCCAGACCCCGCGAGGGGCGTTGCCCCTCGACCCCGCTGGGGGCGTTGCCCCCAGACCCCCAGTTTATTTTGAGCTACAGAAGACCACGGGAAGTGTTGTGGTTGTCCGTACTGTGAGAAAGAAGCCTGCAGCTAAGCATTGGCGGGGAAGCCATAAGCCGTAGAGGGAGACGGATTTGGAGGTTGGGAACAAACAGAGTTTGAGGGAAGGCATTGCAGGTCCGCGCAGTTGTATGACACTAGGGAGTTATTCAGTTCAGTTTTTGGCCTTTGGGGAGTGTGATGGAGGATTTGAGGTGTCTCCTAGCATTTGTGCCAACGGATTGTGGCCACCTCCAGGCATGACTGGTACGCTTTGAGGAACTCAGAGTATGTCTCGGCTGGACGTGAGGTTGCCTTGGTGGATGCACCGAGGGCTCGGGAGGAGCTGACCACCAGGTTGGAGGCAATAGTCGCGTGAGACTTAGTTCAGCGTACCCAGGAGTTGGATGCCGGGAGAGCAGCACGGATGGCTATCGAGGGCAAATTGGCTAGGGAGATAGTATCATTTGAGTAGCAGTTGGTGGAAGCTGAGACTGAAAAACGTGTTTTGCAGCCAAGTTTGGGTTAGGCACAGGAGGACTGTGATGGCAAAGGAAGCAATATTGGTGAAATCCGCATTTGAGCATCGGATGGTAGCAGAAAAGGGTTTTCAGGCGAGGACGCAGCAAGTGTATAAGATCCAGGCCCGACGGGCGTCAGTAGTTCCTGCTGTTCATCTCTATTTTGTATTAAGTCGTCGGAGTCGACTTCTTTTCTTGGGGGGGATGATGTTGCTGGGAATAATCATTATGTTATGTTGTTATATTATGTTTATGTTGTCGTCGGTAATAATGAGTTACGGCGGTCAGTTAGTTAGCCGATGGGTAGGTAGTTGGAGTCGCGACGGTTGTGTCGCACCCCTTCGGGTATTATATATTGTGTACCTTTTCTTCGAAAGGATCATGATAGTTGTGTCAAATGTAATGTTATAAGCAGTTGATGTACATGGACTGTTGAATTAATATAGAGGCTAGTTATTTAATATATTTCCATTATGTTCTGTGCATTTACTTTCTGCATTTAACCGTTTACTCGAGAGGGCAAACAACGTAGAGCATCATTGGGTAAGATATGGAGTCATTGGCTTGTTCTAATTTCTAATTTTAAGTTGAGTGCACGTCTTTTAACGCAACTTAAGTGAACTTAAGTTATTTTTAAGTGAAGCTATTTTAGGTTGGGCACGTCCTTTTAGGCAATTTTAAGTGATGCCTGGCCAAGGGACTTAAGTTGTCCCATCTTTTATGTACTTAAGTAACTTAATTAAAACATGTGACAAAAACCAAGGTGGGCATCCAGCTTCAAGGGTTCTTATTGGTGCACATTTTAGGTTTTTATTTTGGAGCCTTAGATTAAGAGGTGAACTATCAAGGGTGGAAATTGATTCATCTTTTTTGAAGTTATATAACACCCTAAGGGTTCATTTTGAGCTCATGATGTGATGAAGTTTTCAGCTTATTGCTGCTGCAACTTGGCTTGAGGATTCAAACCCTTGAGTATCCATGGTCTCAGTGAAACACGCAAGCTCTCCCTAATCAGAAGAGTTTGTCTTAATGGAATAACTCCAGTTTGTCAAACCCTAGCATATTGTAAATTATGGGCTGCAAGTATTTATCAGATTGGAGGCCAATTAGAGGAAGATATCAGCATTGAAGATTCAGATTGGTGAACATCTACAGCTGTAAATTATCAATTTCTGAGCACATTTTTGGGACGGCTGCAAAGGAGTAGTTAAAGTAGTTAAATTATCAATTTCTGAGCACATTCTTGTGCCTAAATCCGTCTATTTTCCTGTCTATAACTCAAAAAGAAAAATAGGGAAAATCAGACATATGCTTTTTCTGAAACAACTGGACTATTACAAATTTACTATTTTTAATTATTTCTGAGCATAATAAGAATTAAAAATTTCTGCTTTTGGTCCTAAATCTGATCTGCAAACTAACAAAAATCTGAGATGTAATCCTGTGCAAGTTCATTTCCCGATTTATGCACTACTTGCAGAAGTGTTTCTTTATCAGTTGTGCCTAATTTGCAGAAATTTTGGTCTTTGTTTTTAGACCCTAGGATATTACATAGACTTTAAAACCTGCTTTTGTTTGTGCCTGGTTGGCTGTTGATTTGCAGAATTTGGCAATCTATAGTTTGTCTGGTGGTTGTTGTTTGGCAACACTTATCTCGTTCATCAGCTGATTGTTTTTGGATTGCTGTCGATTCCCTGTGGGCCTACTTTTGGGCTTTGGGTCTGCTATGTTTTTCCTTGCTTGTTTCTTGCAGACAACTTTTTGTAAAGGGTTTCGGGGTCTCTTCAAAACCTACTTTACACTTTAATCAAAAATACTATCAATTCCTTCTAGGCCAAAGACAGCATCTCTAGTTATTTTTTGGGATATTCACTTTTGTCAACAAAAGGGCATGATAAGTTTGTCCATGTAGATTTGCTTAACAATGTATATTTTCATTCCATGCAAGAAAACTTTTAACATAAATGATGCAGCTGATTTGGTTTTCAATAATGTGTGTGCTCACTTTAATGTCCATAGTTCTATCATTTCAGACAAGGATGCAAGAATATCCTATTCACCTGAAAGTTTTTGGCCACATTTGAAAAATAATCGAATGATTTGTTTACGAATATACAACGTATATAAAGAGGTTTACAAGACAGTGTTCTTAAAAGAATGAACCGTTAAATTGAAATTCAAAATGCCACAGATGTCTTTTTGTAAGTTTAACTTAGTGTTAAAAAAGAAGTCTTCAGATTTAGCTGGATTGATTTCCCGACCTGAGGCCTTAGAGAAAGAGTCCAAGATTTGCTTAAAAGCCCGAGCCTCACCTAAGTCACTAAGCCCATATAGCATAGTGTCATCCACAAATTGCTGATGCGTTATAGGGTCAAGGTTGCTGGTAATTCTAATTTCCTCAATCTGATTGGTCTCCCTAGGTCTAGAAATCGATCTCCCTAAGGATTCTGCCATAATGATGAAGAAAAAAGGGGATAAAGGATCTCCTTGCCTCAAACCCATAGAGGAGCTAAAAAAACCTTCAGTGGTAGCATTGACCAACACTGAGAATTTAGGCGTAGAGATACATTAAAAAATCAAGTTAATCCAGGCAGAGGGGAATCCAAAAGCTTTTAAGCATCTACATAGAAATCTCCAATTCACCTTGTTGTATGCTTTCCTAATGTCTAACTTTAAGAGCATACTGGGAGTTCCATTCTTCTGGACAAAGTGGATAGCCTCCCGAGATATAGTAACCCCATCGTAAATAGATCTTCCTGGAACAAAACCTGTCCGTTCCTCACTGATCAACAGGGGAAGGAGTTTCTGAAGCCTATTAGCTAGAGTTTTAGAAAAAAGCCTATAGATAGTGTTGCACAAGGCTATGGGTCGAAACTCATCAAAACGCTCAGGTTTATCCTTTTTTGGGATAAGGGCCAAAAAAGTGTTATCGATTTCCTTGAGGATATTACTTGAGTTCCTCATCCCTTCAAGAGCTGTTGTCACTTCCTCACCTAAGAAGGGCCAACATTTTTGAAAGAAACTAGTCGGAAAGCCATTCGGCCCAGGGGATTTGTCTGGGCTCATCTGCATAAGAGCTGCTTCTACTTCTGCTAAAGAAAATTTAGCAGTCAGAGAATCGCTTTGGTCCTTACTCAAAAGCTTTGGGATACACTTAATAAACTTGTCCTGGACAGAGCCATGAGGGCTCCAGTCGGAGTTGAGAATAAGAGAAAAGAAATCTACAGCCTCCTTCGCAATGAGTTTAGGGTTAGCCACCTCAGAGCTATCACTCAACTTAATCTTGGAGATATGGTTAATGACTCTTCTCATCCTCACACTATGGTGGAAGAATTTGGTGTTCTTGTCACCCTCCTCCAACCAAGTCTCTCTAGATTTTTGTTTCCAAAAGACTTCTTCTTTGGCAAGAATAGATTCATGATCCGCAAGGAGTTTCTTTTCTCTCAGAAACAGGGCCTCATCCATCCCATGTCTCATCACTTTCTCATTAACTTTTGCCAACCCAGCTTCCACTTGGGCCTTATTGTCAAAAATATTGCCAAAGTGCTCCTTATTCCAATGGATGAGATTTTGCTTAATAATCTTAAGTTTGTTAACAACCTGGTAGACCCAGACCCAGAAACCTTGGCCGCATTCCACCATTCCTTTAGAAGCTTAAAGATATTGTCGTCCTTTAGCCACATATTCTCGAATTTAAAAGGGCATCTTTTTGGGCCAACCTCGCCCTGAATGCCAAGTTGAATAGGGAAGTGATCCGATCCTGAGAAAGGTAGAATAGAGGCATCCAAGGTATAGGGAAAGTTGATGAGACTACCCAATACAAAGAATCTATCAAGTTTCTCTGCAATGTTGCTAAAACCTAACCTTCGGTTATTCTAGGTAAAGGCTTCCTTTACCATATTGATCTCTATCATGCCACAACGATGGATCCATTCTGCAAAGTCAAGAGAAGCACAAGATTTTTTACCCAAGCCTCCTCGCTTCTCATAATGATTCAAAATTGCATTAAAGTCTCCTCCTAAAATGCATACCTGATTAAGGGTGCCCGTGAAATTCTCAATTTCCTCCCATAGTGTCTTTTTATCTTCATTAAGGATTGGTCCATACACATTAATAATGACAAAATCTAGATCGTTTTTTAGGTTAGTAACCCTCTCGCTCATCCAATTGTTATGTGACTCCATAAGTGAGAAGAGGATATTGCGTGGGTCCCATATTATAGCAAGTTCTCCAGAGGCCCTATTGGTTGGAGCCCCTTTAATCTGTCTAAAGCCTAATCGCTTGCCGAAGGAGGCTAAATCCTCATTCCCTAATTTGGTCTCCTGTAACAGAGCTAATTCCGGACTGTAAGAGGATAGGCATCGCTTGACTATCCTTTGTTTGTTAGGGGCATTTAAGCCCCTAATATTCCATGAAACTACTTTCATGATGCTTTGGGAAGGAACTTCCCCTTCCCTGCATGAAAAATGTCTGTGAGTTTAACCTGACCTTCCACAGTACCATCATTAGCTCTTAGCTCCGATAAGGATTTCCTACCTCTCTTTTTGCAGAGCTTTGCACAATCCGGAGTAGATTTGTCATCTGCCCAAAGTTCAATGCCCAAGGTTTCGTTTTCCTTGTTGTCTAAATCTAAAAAAAGGTCCTCCATGTCAGAGACCACCGGGGGGGGCGGGGGGGGGGAGAAGCCCAAAATCTCTTTTCTAAGCATTTTTTTCTAAAGATCGAGCTCATCCTTGTCTATTATTTCATCCAATAGTTTCTCCATAATTTCCTTAGTATTTGAGTCACATAAATAGTCTATAATGCAACTAACCTCTTCCTCTTTGCGGGCTTGATCCTCCTCTTGATCGGCCCTTTCCAATCTAATAGGGCCTTCCCTCAGATGGGGAGAGCCATTAGAGTTGCTCCGACCATCCAAACTATTAAGCTGATTAGAGGAAAGAGGAAGGGCTTCCTTCTCCCCACCCTTCCCATCCTTAGAAGCCGGAGAAAGTTCTCCCTTCTTGACAAGGGGTATATCTGGATAATCAGTCCCGCCTAGCTTATCCAACGACATTTCCTCAAGGGTGTGAAGAGAAGAGGGGATCAACCGATCATCCCTGCTCTGGTTTGCAATAATTTCCCCCTCTTTTACCTCCTCAGGTTGCCTAGTCGACAAAGAGACTTCCTTGATCACAAACCCTCCTTGCTCCATATTGAAACTAATGTCTATCTCATGAATCGTTCTAGGTTTTGATTGAGAAGAGGGGAATTCTAAGATTGAATCGGGAGCAGGGTCTAAATCCAGAAACCCTTTATAAAATTCAGGGTAGATAAGGAAAGACGACACCCCTGTTCTAATTTCAATGGGCCTTAAAGATTTAACACTAATATCCATGTTAATTATCATTACACAGTTCGAATATTTCCTATTTTTATCACTAATCTCTACAAATTTACCCAAGTGATTACCTATTTTCCTAATAATTTCTATGTCCATTAATTCTATTGGTAGGTTAGGGATCATAACTGGTCTATCTACCTTAAAAGATTTCAGTTTGTTTGGGTTAAAATCCGATTGCCATTCTAGAAAAATAAAATCAAAACCTTTTAAAGTTGGAGATTTACCTGTTAAGAATTCCTCCTTATGCCTTGAATTTCCACAATCAATATACAAAAAACCCTCAGTCAAGATAGCTATACTTGCTATCCATTTGAAGGAGGACTTGAACCACTCTGCAATAGCCTCTGATGGAATTCCAAGTCCCCGCCATCTAGCGAAAACCCCAAAAGCCTTGCAAGATTGTTGAATCCTCTTAACCAAATTGTCATTAATCTCTAAAATATTTGCCAAATCTAAATTAGGGCTCATATTTGTGACCAGCTCAGCCCCTGAGGGTTTAGGAGGCGTCGAAAATTTCTTGCCCTTACCCTCAAAAGCCCTAGGTTTGGTTTGAATACCAACCAACCTTCTGTAATTCTTATTTCCTCTGCTTCTAACATTATTAGAATGAGATCTGACTCGGGGAGCTGGTTCTATGAAACCTTCCTCAAGATTCTGCAAATGGTTAAACCTATTGGAGATGACCGGCGTAGTGCCTCTTTGGCAGTGGTTGTTCATTTTACTCTGCTCGCAAATTCCGGCCATCAGAGGGTTTTTCATAGCTGCCATGCGAAACCTCCTAGGTTTCACCACTTGCCATTCTGAATTAGCTTGAGGCAGGGGAGCCCTATTCCCCGGGTTGCAGACCATGGGTGCATATTTGGTTCATTCGAAAAACCACCTCTGTTGAACAAGGTTTGGAGATTTCCGCAGAGGAAACCGCGATGACAAATTCACTCGGTTCATTCGCTTCATTTTTTTATTTAATTTATGGTGATTTTGATTCTTATATCATAATTTAATATGTTATATATGTAATATTCTAAATCAATTTTTGATTTTACATTATAAATAGGTATATATTTATAATTTTATATATTTTATATGGATAAATCTAAATCTATCTATCAATTTTAAACAATTTTAATCATTTTGTAAATATATATATATATATATATATATATATATACACACATTAAAATTAAATTTATATAAGGCGTATTTAATTACAAATTTTTTTTCGAATTTTTTCCATTTGGCAAATTTCATCCGAATTTTATGGATGCCGAACTCGAATTTGAATTCGAATTCGAACTTGGTGACTTAGTTACTGCCTGTAACTTATTAACAGTTCTGATCTGATCTGATCAATGGTGATGTCACTGGATGCTTTTGATTCCTTTGCTTTATATCTCTCAATGTGAGGGAGAGGTCACACCTTTTCATCATGTATGCCCTTTGGCAAGAGACACACCCTTTCACCATTAGCGTCCTTTGAAAGAGTGCAGCTCTTCATTATTTCTGCCCTTTGAAAGGGACACAACCTTTCACAATCAGATCTGCACTTCTTATTTTAATCTGATCTGCACTTCTGATTCCCAAATTATCCCCCTCTTAATTGAAGTTCTCTTCTTCCCTTTACATCTCATGTTTGAGGGAGTCACAACTTTTCATTCTATGTCCTTTGACCTTTCATTAACTTAATTACATTTTAATTATATTTATTTATATACTTTTATATTTAAAATTTAATTTTTATTTTGTATTCTTTTGTATTTTAAAATTTATTATTATTATTTATTATTAAATTATATTTCAAAGTGGGGACATTACAATCCGCTCCACCCAAGATTGCTTGTCCTCAAGCAATGATCAGGGAGTGTTCAAAATGACTTCCAATATGAAATGGCTTTGGAAACACACATGGAATAAACATGCTGGAAACATATCAGGTATGAACAAAAAATGGAGCATACACATAAAAACAGAGAGAATACACATGAATATATGCAAACATAGACCATATACACAAATACACATATTGTTAGATTCATTTCTATTGACTAGAATGATTCCTTGATTCCTTTTTACCCTGTAGTATGGCAGGATCAAAGCTCGAATACCAATTGTGATGGCCCCTACTTGGAAGCTGTCATGTTTTCAACAATTATCATTCATTACGGAATGCATTATCAAGTTATTATGCTTTTTTCAATTAATTCCACATTTTATAATTCATAGCCCTCTATATTATGATCTAACCTTGTTACTACCTAACCCTAAGGGAGGAAGGGGTATTTATGTTACTAGGGTGCTGAGAAACCAAACTACAACAGGCTCCTTGAAGGTTTACGGATGTAGGCCCTTACCCCATCTCGGGACTACTCCCTCAAGGTTTACGAGATACTGATCCGTACCTCATATCGAGACCACCTAATTGGTTGGAATTAGACTGCCTCTCCCTTAGCACAAATCTAGCCCATCCTCCATAGGCACTAGCAGAAGATCAAGGAATAGGTTATGAGTATACCAACTTATCATGTATTATGAAAACATATGTAATTAAATATGACTGTCATACATATTGCAGTCTATACTAATAGTACTATCTAATTCCGCATAAGAACATTACTATGTTATCCCGAGTTTCTGGGATGGGGACAGCAAGGTACAGGGGTATGCGTTTCTGGGATGGTGATTTTTTTTGCCAATTTTGGGAATGGCTAGGGTATGGCAATATAAAAAAGGGAAAATTAAAATTTATAGGGAAATTTAAAATATTCATATGAAAACATGGATAAAGCATGCACATATACATTATAGAACCTTAACATATAAGAACTAATAGAGTTCTTATGCCAAATTTGAGTTGACTTGAGAGTCAAAACCAAATTGCTTATAGAATTCATTGTCAATATTCACCGTCAATATGCAGAATTTACGGGGACGTCCCTTAGGAATCCCCTGTCCTTGGGACGAGTACGGCTGAAAAGAACACCGGGGATGCGTCCCTAGGTAACGTAGGAACATTATCAGGCGTCATATATTAAGCACATCCCCATGCATACCACCAATAATAATTCTGATCTGATCTGATCTAATCAATGGTGATGTCACTGGATGCTTTTGATCCTTTCCTTTTATATCTCTCAATGTGAGGGACAGGTCACATTTCTTCATCCTGTATGCCTTTTGGCAAGGGACACACCCTTTCACCATTAGCACCCTTTGAAAGAGTGCAAGTCTTCATTATTTCTGCCCTTTGAAAGGGACACAACCTTTCACAATCAGATCTGCACTTCTGATTCCCAAATTATCCCCCTCTCAAATGAAGTTCTTTTCTCCCTTTTATATCTCATGTTTCAGGGAGTCGCAACTTTTCATTCCATGTCTTATGACCATTTTATTAACTTAATTAAATTTTAATTAAATTTATTTATATGCTGAAAGATCCCCAACCAAATCTGAGCTAACTTTTTCTGATTCCGACGTTTGCTGATTGGAGGTTTTGGGATAGTTTTCAAATGTTTTTCTTTGAGTTTTGATGCCAATGTTTGAACAAGGTTTTAACATAAGCTCCCACTTGCCCATGCAACCATTTTTGTACGAACATAAATGCCAGCCCATGCCTCCCATGTGCACTCACATGGGCAAGGGATGGTGAAATGAAGTCTACACCAAAGTAGTCATTTGCACATAACTTGGGAAGAGAAGAGGGTTGACTTGAGTCACCCATAAAATCAAACCCAAAATGTTACCCCATCCAAAGGTACTTTCCCAAATGGGTTAAATTCACATATACATTTTACACCCATTTAAGAAGGCCCTAACCACAAATCTGAATTCGCACTAAAAAGATTCCTTATACAAAATCTAAATAACAAAACATAATATATACACAACAAAATTGTCACGTTGAAGCAGACACCTAGGAGTTAACATGGTTTATCACATGGGTTCCTTTTTGCTTGGCCAAATCTGGCTGATCTATGTGTGAGTGCCTCAATGTGAACCCTCATTTTACTAGTTTAAAAAAATACAATAGGGAATCTATCATATAGATGCTAAGGGTTTTCTTTCAAGAGATTCGCCTAAATAATTACATTGTTTACACCAGTCAATAGTACTTGTAAACGTTAGCTATTGAAATTTTTACATTAAGATTTTAGTTAAATATTTTAAACAATGTAGTTACCATAATAAAAGACATTGTATTGCCTAATTTTCCAGCCAAAACTTTTTTGGGGCCCTTAATACGACCCCTCACACGTATAAATTCATAGGGAAGTGTTGGTGTGCTTTTTATGCATGTGCAACTCAGAATAAAATACCCAGAGATATCCTATTCTCTCTTGATCAAAATCTTCTATGTGTTAAACAAACGAACTGTGTGATCACAAAGACGACTCCAAGGTTCCAGATTCATGTAGATAGTCTTAGTTGGTTCGTTGTGATATGCTGGTAATCTCAAGGGGGACATACGTAATTGTTCGAGGAGTGAATCAATCAAAGGATTCTGTTGATTGCCGACATTTGTAACTTTCTTCTTTTTTTTAGGAATGATTTTCAATAAGTTCAACTTCAATCTTACTTCTATCTAGACCTGAAAAAAGAGGCAAAAGGATGAGGGTTTAGGAAGCTAAGTCTAATCCGAAGCTAATCCTATGAATTTGGGAGACGAAAATTGCAAAAGTGGAATCCAAAACCAATCCTTGCTTCGCCAAATTCAACAACTATACAAGAACGGTGCAATCTTCTAAGGAAATCAAAAGATTTTCATATCATTCATATTCACCAACATCTTGAACAATGAATATAGCGATAAAAGTGAAGTTTCTGTTTCTGGTTTAGGCTAACTTTGCACGATAACTGAAAATCATCCAATTATCAAAAGTATGGACACATTATTCCATATTTAGCAATCTCTATCAGATCCTTCATTCAATCTAACGACTTAAAATGAAATCTATTCTATGGAGAGCTAGGAAACCATGCTAACTTGCAAAAGTAGGCAAAAATTCACCAATAGTTGAACAATGAATTATGTCTTAGCACTTGAGAAGTATTATTACAATAATTTCTTAGAAATCTCCCCCTTTACAAATGAGAGGAGGGTGGCTTATATAGGCACTTCATTATAAAGCAATGACCCATATTGATCCAAGAACAACGGCCACGATTAATAGATAAAACCCTTATTAGGGTTATTTGCAAAAAAAGTCATTTTGGCTAATGAGAAAATTACAACACTTTCAATAGCCGATGAGAAAATAGGAGCCGCTTGTTGAGTTTGGTTCATTGCATCTGGACGTGTTTGACTTGGAAACCTTGGATTGGCTGATTGATGAATGGGATGCCACCTTAGCTTGCCTTGCAGATTTGATTCCCCATAGGTAATATCTTGTGATACTCAACATTGCTCCAATTGTATCATGTGACGAAGCATACCCTAGAATGATTAACTCTTCTGAAATTCCTTGCCTTGGACTTGGAAGGTCGATGTAGAGCTTTTCATCCTTGGATGACTTAACTTTCTCGAATGTCTTGATGAAGTGTGAGTCCTTCTTCTTTGTCCCATTCGTCCTTGGATTTCAGCTTGAAGCGTGAATGCTGTCCTTCCATGCGTTGTGGAATCATCTTCCCAACCAGCTCCTTTGTTTCATCTTCATCTTTTTGGAAATCTTTTCCTGAGCTGACATCAAGTACCTGAAAATTTGAAAAATTTCTAAGTTACTCAAATTTCTAAGTTACACAAAATAAGCTTGATGTTATCTTGACAAATTTTGAAAGAATAACTCTCATTTTGTGATCAAACTTTCGAAATTAGAGCTAAAAAGAGACCAAGTATGGTCTGAGAAACAAAAATCAGAGCTGGATTGACAAAGCGAAATTTAGGTCTCATTTTGAACTTTGAATCGAAAACCAGGTCTAGGAATGCTTTGAAAACTTGAAATCAGACTCAGATATTATGAACATCTTGAAATTTAGTCTGATTTGAACATAATCAGATGCTTTGATCATCCTGGAAACATAAAATCAAACTCAGAAATTTTCCAAGATTTAAAATCAGACTCAAACATTGAAATTAGGTCTGATCAGACTTTATAAATTTTCTGGAAATCCAAAATCAGACCCAAAATAAACTTGGAAATCATGAAATATGGTCTGATTTGAACTCTGTAAAGTGGAAATCCAATTAAATTCAGTTGTGAAAATCAAAATCAGACCTAACACAAACCCCAGAAATTGAAATCAGACTGAGAATGTACTTGGAAATCACGAAATTTGGTCTGATTTGACTTCAAAACTTAAAATCAGACATGAAATAATCCTAATTTTATAAAACAAGGTCTGATTTTTATGAAATTACGAGAAGCAGCCCTATTCTGTGGATGGAACTCAAAATTTGGAAAAATTAGACAGAAAAGAAGAAATTAGGAATCCACAATGTCAGAATTCTGTCCTAGAAGCACTGCAGACCTACAACAAATGGAGGAAGATCTGAAAGATTGCTGATGAACGACTTGAATTCCTCTTGAAACCTGCAATAAAACTCCTAAATTGCCTAAGAAAAACTTGGAGAGACTAAGAAAGTTCGAATTCCTATAAAGAAGTGTGAATAATGAAAGGCCAAGGCGGTATACTTATAGGAAATTGGAATTCCTTCTTTGAATTGTTTTATTTTTTTGTTTTTTTTGAATTTTTAAAGGCAATGAACTTGGTCACAATTTGGCCTTCAAATTGAACTTTCCCTGTTTTATTGTTTTTTTAAATTTTAAAGCTTATTGGCAATTCCTTTTGTTTTTTTTTCCCTTGGAAGCTTCTCTTCTAGAAACTTTTTTGCTTTATTTCCTTTTCAATTTAGCCAAGTTCAAACTCTTTCCTTTCATGAGTTGGGCGAATTTCTCCTTGTACTCTTAACTTTTTTTTTTTTGGAAATTTTCATTTTTTTCAAAAATTTTTTTTGGAACATTTTGCCTAGGTGGACTTTGATGCTAGCCAAGGAACTTTTGACCATGGCATGGATGGACTTGAGGTTTGATTAGGAAATTTTTATACTTAACCAAAATTTTCAATCTTTCCTCTTCCAAGCGCCTATACTTAATCACCTTTATTACCCCTTCTTGGGCGGACTTCATGATAGGATTGGGAAGTTTTTCACTTGCCTTGGTCTCCAATTGAAAATTTTCCTCTTTCCAGGTGACCTTCATGATTTGAACAAGGAATTTCTTGACTTTGGTTTCGGACTTGGCCATTTTTTTGAGATCTTCAACTTAGCTTGTTAGGAATACATCTTCTGAATTCGAAAACTATTTCACAATTGGTTTGTTTTGGATGAATTGTCCTGACTTGGCATTTCTCTTGACTCGATGACCACTTGTGACCCTGAAAAAGCAAAAAGCAACTTTCTATTTTGAGAAAAAACAACTTTCTATTTTTAGAAAAAAGCAAACCGAAAAAGCAGGTTCCCAGATTAGCCCCAAAATGCTAAAAACTATACTTCCTAAATTTAGAAAAAATCAAATTTCCTAAAAAATAGGAAGTTGTCAGAATTAACCTTGAGAAATTGCGATTTTACTCCTTCAGCCCTTTTGAGCATATGCGTAGCATTAAAACATTCCTTCGACTGTTCCTTCACTTTTTGACTTAGATGACTCATCCAAATTTCACAAAACTTGACTCATTCGCAGGGGCGAGAAATTGAAGACAAAAAACCCTAAACGCTAAGACACAACCCTAAAAAGCAAAAAACTAGGGGGTCTCCATTTGCAATGGGGCAATGTGTGATTACGTCACAAAAGGTAGCGCAACAACCTGACTCTAATACTAGTTATATTAACAATATTCTAAACTATGCCACGTTTCAAATTTTTCATGTGATAATTTTCTGGACTTAAGTCCTACTTGCAGACTTTTACAGCTGGTAGAGATTTTAGAGCTCAACATGCAGTAGTTATAGAAATATTTTTGCAGAAGAAATGGTATTATTGGGTCATTGGACTCTCAAACTGCTGGATAGAAATAAATAATTTTTACACATATCTATGAATAGATGAATTGATTATTACTATACAGGAAGGCATCTATTATGCAAATATTCAGGGGATTCTTTTAATATATACAAGCAATAGTTACCACCTTCAGAATAATATATAATTATAGTTATGGTATCATAATTCTCCATTGGCTGGGGACAAATTTATGTCTTATAAAATTTGTTATTTGGTACATTTAATGGCCAATAATCTTGACAAATGATTTTTTAGCCTCAATTTTATGTGTTATGAATTTCTATTTTGATTGTGCAATAAGGAAATTAAAAAACCTGTAAACTACTTTGTTGTGTGTGGCATGTAGAGAAGCATGAATTTGGAGACATGATTTATAGAGGAATATATATTCCTATCATGGTTTCAACTTTCATATGCATCAATATGTAGAGGCAGATCTTTTCTTCCATGCATTTTATATTCATTGATGTTGTAGGAATGAGCTCGATTGAGTAGTTAGTTCTGTATCACATATTAATACACTGATATAACAAAATGAAAACCTGCTTTGAAACTATAGATCATCCAAGTTTGCAACATATCTTATGTATATCTTTTCTTAGTCTTAGCTGCCATTATCTCCTGGTTTAATTTTCATTATCCAATCTCAAGGAGTTGCTATTGTTCTTGACATTTTCTAATTTATACTTGATCAGAATTCATGAATTCTTGAAGCAAGAGAATGAAATCGGGAATATAACTCGGCAGGAGGCTGTAAGCATGGTAAAGTTAAAAAAATGTTTTTGTGTTTCTATGGAAGTGTGCTATTATAAAAAAAAGTATACTCAAATATGCATATATTCTCAAATATATTATTTTTATGATTTGTGTGCTATGGATTAAGTTTCAGACTTATATGATACAGGTACCAGCCCTTTTTTTGGATTTACAATCGAATCACTATGTTCTTGACAGTAAGTCTGTTTCTATCTCATAAACACATGTGCGTGGTGCATATGCATACACACCCATACCCATCCACACATAAAAAGATCATAGAAATTGAAACAGATAGCTATTTTTCTCTAATCTCTGTTGATGAGGGGAGTAGAGATGGATAGTGATAGTAATTCACAAGAAGATTTTTGTCACTTTTGATATGGGTGAAGAATGTAATATTATTAGAGTAGCCATTCATTTATAGTATAACATAGTTGAAGACTTTTTCTATCAATGTAGAACAAATAATCAGCAGGGCCATCAAATACATACCCATGTATGCGTATGGGTATGGTTGTAGATTCAGTAATGATATGCAATCTTTAAAATGTTTTGTTATGAGGCTGGATATATGTGTCTATGTTCATGTATAAATCATGGAGGAAGCAATCACATACATACTCAAGCACATAAGTACTAATTTTCCTTGGGTTGGGCATTTACATGGCCAACATGGACTTGTATCCTCATTGAATGTGCTCAGAATACCATCCCATGTCAAATGTCTTCCATGGGCATAATTTGTTTGGTTTAATCATAATGTTGTTAAAAATGTATGTGTATAATCAAGAAATAAATAATTTAATAATGTAGTGGACAGCATCTGATACTTAAAAGCCACCCTTACCATCATTACAATCATTTTTATCAATTTCTATGAATGCTACTATCAAGTCAATGAATAATTGTGCCCTAGACAATGGAAAAACTAAATTTTAAAATCAACTATATATATATATATATATATATATTCTCAAATGTATGGTTATGACAACAAATATCAATTAGAATGCCTCAGGTCTGATTTTTTGTCTTTAATTTTTGTTCGACCATTTTAATTCTGTTGGCTGGAGATTTAGATATCTTTTTTGTAATCTTTTGAATGGGATGTTTGGAAGGTAACCGTAATAGATGTGACGAAATGTCAACAGATGTTAGGAGATATCAAGAAGTGTCTTGGCAAGTCTCTAGATTTGTCTCCAATGCTAATATGTGCACTTATATATGGCAATTGTGCTGTCCTACAGAGGCATGTTTCCAGCCAACAAAGATAGCAACCCTATAATCAAGACTGTACCGCATAGAATAAATGCATTTTGAAGCCACAATACAACCTTAAAACCATTTCAAAAACCCAAAATCCATGTTATTGATTTTCTTACTATAACACTGCCTAGACTTGCACCTAATTGTGATGTTGTTTACATATTTGTATATAAAGTTGGAAGTACATTTTTGTATCGTGCAGATAGTTTGACTTGGATGCTAAATTTGGATCTTTGATTCATTTGCACTATATTTGTGTCTCACTTCTTGTTAAACTGAAGCTTCATATAACTAAGGGAAATATATTGAACAAAAGTGGACATCATAATGACATGAGAATCATATCATTGGGAAGTATGTTTTGAGAAATTTTAGTCTAGAATGAATGAATGAATGTTTTTAATAACGTCCATGAGGCCAAACAGCCTATGGGAACCACGGATAGATAGCAAAAAATCACGCAAAACCCAAACAAACCTGGATGAAACACTGTGACTGTTAGACCTCTTTCTCCTTTTGCAACCTGGATCTCCTTCTATGTATTTTGATTGGGAAATTTGGAATACTTGTTATCTTTTCTTCGTCAAATAGATTACTCAAGGTGCTTACGTTTAGTGTGTCAACATAGTTGATCCAAATGTCATTGTAAGCTGGACACTCCATGATGTGATGCCATTCTGTCTCCACCACCACTTGAGTGCAATATTTACATCTTCTATCTTCCCATTCCTCTTTGGGTATCATCCATCTCCCTGTTTTGCATCTGAGTTGATGTGAGCTGGTCCTTATCTAAGCAAATAACATTTTTGCCTTCCACTTTATGTCCATTCTTGTGTAGTTCTTTTCTGTATGGTCATGTGTGGGATTGAAATGTTTTATATAGTATTCCTTTTTCCTCCCTATTTGACCTGCCCACATGCTTTCTTTGAATTTTTCCTGCACATATTTCTTTATTTCTCCATTGTTATTTGGGCAATCTTTTAGATTAATATCCCATTTATTCATCCACTTAATGTTTTGTTTCATCCATGTGCTCTTCCTTCTATCTAGCTTTTCTCCTGTTGCCAATTTCGGCCAGCGATGTATCTCCATGTTTTCTAACCTCCTTAAGTAACTTAGCAGCCAGAACATAGCTGATGCCTCAATAGGGAAAGCCCCTGCGTCTGCTAGGACAGTCTCGTATGGGATAGATGACTTAATCTTGAAGCTAGTCGTAATTAAATGTTTTTGTAATCTCTCTATTTGTCTCCATTGTCTCGTTGAAGTGTTGCTGCCCCATACCTCACATACGTACAATACAACCGGAACCACAAGAAGCCCTGAAAGAGTTTTCTTAGTTTTCCAATCCCATAGTTCAGCTCTTCTACATCTATTTTGAAGTGAGTATAAGGCTTTCCAAACCCCTTGGATCCTCTTTGCTCTACATGTTTCCAAGCTGAGTTTATTGTGGAAGTCTAGGCCAAGGTATTTATATTTATTGACCATTTGTAAGAGGTTGCCCTCAAAAACAAATTCTCTGTGGACCTTCTTTCTCTTAAAGGTAAAGATCATGAGCTTAGTTTTACTAGTGTTCACTTGCATCCCCACCTAATGACAAAAATGTGCTAGAGCCTTCAAGTGTTCCTTCAAATCTGGAGCTGTTTTTGCCATTAAAATAAGATCATCAGCATAGAAAAGCGGCTTTATAACATAATTGGTCAAATGAGCTCCTCTGCCACCAAACTTGTCTATCCATTCCTCTAACTTGTCAATGTATAAACCAAATAGGGTAGGAGATAATGGGCAGCCCTGCTTGACCCGAATGTCACTTCTGAAGCATTGTGATAATCCTTGTTTGGTTCGTATCTTAGCCTAGACTTGTTCATACAATCTATGAACAGGAGTTCTATATTGTACTAGAATTTTCAACTCTTCCATTTTGCTTCACAATTTGCTTTTGGGTATTGTATCAAAAGCTTTTTTGAAATCAACAAAACAGCAAAAGACTTCCGCTCCCTGTATATCCCATACCTTCTCAATCAAATGTCTGAGAGTGATGCAATGATCAATGGTAGAGTGCTTTGACCTGAAGCCCGCTTGCTCCTTTGCTCTCTTTTCCTCCTTTTCAGCCCAAATACTGATTTGTCTTTCAATCATGCTCCCAAAAAGTTTACTGAAGAGAGGATTGATCATTATAGTGTGGAAACTTAAGGGGTTATTTATGTCACCACATTTGAGCAAGGGATGACAACACTAGTTGACCAATTTGTTGGAAATCCATTTTGGATGACTCCATTCTTTTGATGTGAGGCGTGAGGATTTCTAATCCCCATCTTAGATGTTTTGCTTGTATGCCATCTATGTCTCGAGCTTCAACCACAACAAGCTTTTTGATTCTTCTTATTTATTGTATGAAGAGAAGAGTTTAATTCTTGATCTGCTTGTTAGGGAGGTATCTTTGTCCTGATTTCTCTCATATAGCTGCTTTGCATATTCTAGCCATTGAAGATCCGTGATATTATTTTCTTTGCCTGTGTCTCTTTGATGCAACTCTTTCCAAAAACCTCTTGGGTTGTGCTTCTGAAGCTTAATCAACTCTATTCTCCTTGTTTGCAAGTGATCCTCTTTTTTCATTCTCACTAGTTTTTTATATTCCTTGTTATTACCTTGTATTTTGACCATTTCTTTGCTGCCTTGAATTCTTCATCATACCATGGGTTTGTGGGGAAGCTATTCTTGCTGCCCCTTTTAGGTCTAGTCCTTTTGCATGAGCTGAGAGCCCTGAGGATTATAGAGGTCAACTTGACTTTGCCTATCATTTCCTTGTTTGAATTGACCAGCCCATTGGCTCCCTCAGCATGCAGCTATTTTTTGAGCATTGTTCGAAAGATTTCTTGGTTTTCATGTGTCAAGAGGATAGTCCCTTTAGTGACCTCTTTCTTTTCTATTTGTTGCATCTTCTTTTGGTGTTGATTTTCTTTTTGCATGCTAATTTTTATATATATTGGGTTGTGATCTGATTTCATTTCTATGGGACAGTCCTTCCCTTCTATATCTATTACGCTTGTCACAAGCTTCTTTGAGCTTATAACATAGTCTACTACACTTTGTCCATTGTAAGTGTGACATGTAATGTTCTCTTAACTCGACCAAGCCTTTAAACCGTTGCATATAATAAGATCATACAAGCTGCAAACTCCTAGTAATTCTCCCCCATAATGTGTGATAGCTCCTTTTTCATCTTGAGACATTCTCTCCCATTTTTGACTCCCTTGTTCCTCTAACCATAAAGGATTGTGCCCTATTCCCTCTATATTAAGACAAAGAGACTGTTTATTAGCTGTTCTAGCATTAAAGTCTCCAATTAAGATGATTTGACCTTTGTGGTTATATGCTGATATATCTTTTTCCGGGGCTTCATAAGGTCCACTTTGTCTATTTTCCTCTTCTTATAGAATTTTCAGCCATAAGGAGCAAAGTAGCATGCTGCAAGATAGATTGAAGACTTTTTATCCTCTATTTTTGTCCATATGTACTGTTAATTTGGATCCTCCTTTTCCATGTGTATAATTCTTTCCCAAGAATCTCTTACTAAGATTGTTACTCTTCCATGGCATTTCCCACTTTCAGTTAGCTCATTCCATATTGATACCTTCACATATCCTTCAAAATCAGGGACGTTACATCCTTTATGCTCATGTGTTTCAAGGAGGACAATCACGTCCATCCCCTCCACTATGGGCCCTCAACCGGGCCCTCTCCTCCAAGGGTAACCTCTACAATTCCAGCTTACCATTGAGAGATGTGCACGGGGGGCCCTGCCTTCTTATTTACTCTGTGCTGTTTTGTTGCTGAACAGAGCTTTCCCTCTATACATTCATGCTTCATTACCTGCACTCCTTGCTGCTACAACTTTTTCCAACTCTTTTCTTCTCTCTTTTAATTGTAAAGGGGTTAAATCTTCATCTATGAAGAATCGTGTACCTTTGAGAAACCTTTTGTTCCTCAAAATTTTGTTCTTGTCCTCAATACTTTTCAATGTTACTCTTACATTTCTATTTCTGCCATCTTGTGACACTCTACTAGAGGATTACATTATTGGGAAGCAAGTTTTGTAAGTTCATTTTTGTGTTTTGTTTTGTTTTTAGTGGAGACTTTGTGTTTTTAGAATTATTAATAATTTGTTTTGTTTTGAGTGACATTTTTGGACAGCAATTAAAAGAGATGCTAGGAAATATGAGGAGATGTGAAGGAAATATCAACAAATGTCTACTTAAGCATCTTTTAGTGATATTGGAGATTTGTACTCTCATGTAGTACACATACAAATCCTTGAGAGGCATGCTTCCAGATAACAGAAATATTAACTCTATGATCAAGATTATCTACTGTATAGAGTTAATGCATTGCCTTTTTAAGGCCTACAATAGGAGCATAAAACCGTTTGAAAAACCCGAGATGAATGTTATTTGATATTCCTAATATAACAATCTATACTTATACCTAATTCTGGAATGTGGCTTGCATGTTTTCTCATGAATTTCTAAATATCATATTGCACTGGATAGATTTTCATATAGTCAAGTCCTAAGTTGGTACCTTTCTTATGTTCGCACCTTGAATTGTGTAACTTTCTGCCACATTGAAACTCTGTATAACCAAGGCAAAGTTATTGGATGAAATTGAGTGTTATAATGACGTAGGATTACATCACTTGGAATCATGTTTTGAGGTCTTTTGATTATATAACAAAAGCCTTTGCTTGATTTAACCAGAAAAACAACCAATGTAAGATACTGAAGTGGATAGTTTCAAATCTAACGGAGTACTCACCTCTTGTGAGTACATGCAAGTTATTTTTGCAGCTGACTAAATCACAGATTAGCTTCTCTAGCTGAACGTTAGTGAGCCTTGGTGAATTTTGGAAAGTACTTCCAAGGTTGCCTAGTTTTTTCGATGTTGCTGAGTCTGACTTGAAATTGGGTCTGCCAAGGTTTGCTGAGTCACGAGTTTTGAAATTATTCCTAAGGCTATATCGTAACCCAAAAAATTGGATGGAGAGTATTAAATTGCTACAAGATCAGCATGAGAATTATGAGGTACTATTAAATGGGTCTTTAGACTGTTATGATGTATGTTTGCAGAATGTTTTTAAGACATTGAAGAATTCCTTGTTCAATAGTAAAGTGAAGAAATGTCCTTTTATATGATTTCTAGCATGGGGATTAAAATATTCTTTTCGATGATTATACCAAAAGTTTTTGTTTGAGTTAACCACAAAAGCAACCAAAGAAATATACTTAAGGCCCTAAGGTTATAGTTTCAAAACTAAGTACTTGATTCTCACTAGTAACTATGAGTTATTCTTGCAGCTGAGTAAATCACACATTAACTTGCCTAGCTGGGTTTTATTGAATTTTGGGTGAGTTATGGCGAGTCTTGCAAAGACTTGGCAAGCTTTAACACGTACTTTAAGTTTGCCTTGTTTTTTCTGAGTCACTAAGTTTGAGTCAAAATTGGGTCTACCAAGTTTTGCCTAGTCTTGTTTGGAAAGTATTCTTTGTAATGTCCCCACTTCCTTGATTCGCCATCTAGATGCTAAGATCCACCTGTTAGCCATCTCCGTAGGTGAAGTTCACTGCTTGGAGATGTTTGGCTAGCCAAGGGAGGCTTACACTTATACAATTTATAGCCTTGGTGAGCTTTCTTAAGGAAACTTTATAATATTATGTTATAAAGTTACTTTTTCTAAAAAATAGAAAAAGTTCATTTTAAAAGATGTTTTAATGAGAACTTTATAATAAATCACCTTGCATGCCCCCCTAGGAGATTATAACATTTTAAAAGGTGGTCAAATTTGTTATGATGAGCTGACCCTCATGCTGGGTATAGCTTATGAAGGGAAAAGATTCCTTTGGAATCTTCTATTGATGCCAAGAAGGGGTTTGATTAGGGTTGGAGCTCATAAAAGAAGCATTTGGCATTCATTTTTGCAATTCTTGATTTCATTTTTTATCAATTCTTGTGGAAGCAAATTTGCAAATTTAGATCTGCACGTATACACAGGAAATTGGGAACAAAAACTCCCATTTCTTCACTGATTGGACGTAGCCTCAGTCAGATTTGGTCATTTTCTAGCATTGTGGTGCCTAGAGAAGGTTAATTTCAGGTCATTTAAGGACCAGATTGAGAGATATTCAGCTTTTACAGCAAGGAGGGTGTGTGGAGGTCATTTCTTGGCCAATTGAAGGTCACATTCAGCAGCCACAACTACCTTTTTGCAGCTGTACACCAGGTACAACAGGCCATACCCCTGGGAGGGACCCATTGCATCAAAGAAAATAAATTGTACGGTTACAGCAGTTGGATTTGTCACAAATTTCATTGTCAGCAATAAGTAATTGCAGATCACTAAGATTCTCAGGTGAAATTAATGCCAGAGATGGTTATTTGAGCAATTTATTGGGAAAAGTGCCAAAATTTGGAATCCTTGCTTAGAGACTTGTTGGTGTACGTTTTATCATATACCGAACATTAGAATAAAATATCCAAGGATACTCTATCCTCTCCTGAACAAAATCACTACTTGTGCCAAGATTGCGAGAAAGACCACAAGGCGACTCCAAGGTCTATATGTGCGAACGGGCGACTTTATGTTGGATAGCTACCTTGGTTATTTATGCTGAAATACAAGGGGGACTTACGCTTGGCTTGTTCGATTCACAATGGAGATTTGTTGTTTGAGTTTTGGATCTTGGATTTCAAGAGAACTGAAAAGGAGATAAGGGTTCAAATTTTTTTATCTATTCTTAAGAATTTAGTAGATGATAAAAACTGGGTGAAACTAATAACAACACTTTGTTTCACCACACTTAGGACAACTATGCAAAGCATGTGCAATCTTCTAAGGTTGTGCTCAAGATTTTCACACTTATGAATAATACCAACAATTGAACAATATTACTCAAAGTAGAAGCTAAGCATCCACATCAAAAGCTCAGGCTAACTTTACACATTGAATGAAAATCATCCATCCAACAAATGTATGAGCAAAAAGTTTCACCAATCTAAACTATCAAATCCTTCATTCATCTAACATACATGAAATAAAATCTAAACTATGATGAGGGATAAGAATCATGCAGACTCCAAAATAAGGGAAATAATCACCATCAATTCGAACAATGTATTACTTATTATTTTGGCAATCCTAAGCAACAATTGCTTATCTCAACATGTTTTGCAACATGCTCCCATGATTTACAAATGAGGGGTGAGCTCAATTCATAGGCTCCCCAATTACAATTCAATGGCCAAGATTGATTTCCAATTAACGAGCGAGATTAAAACAACCTAACCCTAATCAAAGTTTCCCAAAATAGGTCAAATATTCGTCGGATGAGAGACAAGTGGCACAAGATGCTATTTTTTAGGATTGCACTCCATTCTTCTGCTGAGAGGCAGTGCGTTCAATGAACCTGGACATGTTGACTTGAATTCCCCAATTTGTGCTGAAAAATTTGCCTTATGGAAATTTGTTTGGAATACTCTTCTTGCCGCCAATTTTTGTTGCGCGTGGGAGCTTGTCTTTGACTCTTCAGAAATGAAGTCCTTCAAGAAATCTGGAATTTCTTTCCATACTTTCGCCAAGTTTGAAGAATTTTCTTTCTTGATGCCTAGAGACTCTTTCAGGTGCCTTGAATTTAGAGAAGAATTTGGTTCATGTGCTTGTCTTGTCAAATTTATTTCTACTTGGCATGGTAGACTTGGATGAAGTCCAGCGAACCTTTGTTTATGCTTTAATCTTTCTTCCATGCCTTGGCATGCTTTGTGTCACTTTGTTTGCCCTTGGACTTGGAATGTTCTTGGACAATCATCCTTCAATTTTCCTTAATCCATTTTATGCCTTGGAAAGAGTTCGGACAATCATCTCCTTATGTTTGGTGGATTTGGAAAGTTTGGACAGTCATGAGCCTTCTTGTCTTTGGCAGATTTGGAAATATGATCAGACAATTTATTTTCCAATTTTCCTTGATCTTGATTTATGGCGATCTTGGAAGAATGCATGCCATCCTTATGCTTGCTTAGCAAATTTCCTCTTGGCAAGGCGTAATTTACACATCCTTGGACAAGTCTCAATTTGTGTCTTATTTTATTGGACAAACCTTGGTTAATCTTTTCCTTCCAAGGCGAACTTGGATTGCCATGTCTTCATCGATCAGATTTGGAGGTCTGATCACTAGGCTTTATTTATTATTTCCATGTCATGTGCTTGGAAGATCATTCTCCAAGCCTTCTCTTTTTATTATCCAACCCGATTGCTTGGAAGTTTAGACAGTTTGTTTTGCTTTATTCCTCAGCGATTCTGGATAACATTCTTCCTTAATCCTGGTAGGGCGGACTTTCTTGAATCTTGGACATGAATGATTTGTTCTTGGAAGATCATTAGTCATTCCTTCTTAGGTGGACTTAGAAGACAAGAGATGTTCTTCTTCGTAGGCGAATTGGAATATGCTAAGACATATTACTTTGTCTTTGTGCTCATCAAACTTCCAATCTGCTATCTTTTAATTCGTTGTCTATGATGAACTTGGATGAGTCTTGGACATGTCGAACTTATTGAGTGCTTCCTTCAACTTTTTGGAATGCTTTGTTTCCTATCTCCATGCGAATTTTGTTGTCTCTATCTGAAGTCTAATACAGGTTCTATCATGTTTGGAAGCTATTTACTTTGCTCATCCTTGGCGAATTCTGGACGTAGGCTTATGCTCCAACTTTGGCGAACTTGGATGAGTCTTGACATGTTCATTGCCAACTTGGAAGGGATGAGAATTTGAACATGTCTAGGCAGACTCGGCAAAAGACTTTGCCATGTGCTCATGCTTTGTTGCCTTGGACAAACTTTGGACAATCACCTTCCAACTTTCTTGACCTCATCCATGTCTTAGTTTATTTTTAACTTAATTTTGCTTGCTTGACCTCGTGTAGGAGTTTGACTAGCTCTTGCCAAGAGTTAATTAACCAATGGTAGGAGTTTACCATTTGTCTGACAATTTTACTTGCCTAGGTGGACTTTGATCATGCTTGGAAGGAATTCATCTCCTTGTCACGCCAACTTGGAAGACTCCATGCCAAGGTGGACTCGGAAGATTGTCGGACATGTTCAAGGTGGACTTGGATAGCTCTTAGACATGGTGGACTTGGCAAAGGTTTTGTCAATTTGTGTTTGCTCTTTGTCGTGACCTTCTTCATATTTTCCTTAGGCTGGGTGAAGTTCGAAAACCTCTTGCCAACCTTAATTTGTCTTCATCATGGCAGATTTGGAAGAAGTCTGATCGCCATATTCTGATCAATTCCCATCATGCTTTTCTTTATGGCTAGTGAACTTCATTGGTACTTTGCTGCCTTAACCTCAAGTAGGAGTTTAACTAACTCTTGCCAAGAGTTAATTAACCATTGGTAGGAGTTTACCAAGTATCGGATATTTTTGCTTAATCATAAGGTGAGCCCGACTAAGTCTTGGTAACTTTCTTATGCTCTGGCGGACATTGATCTTGCCTAAACATCTTCCATACTTGACATCCTTGGGCGAATTTCACTGATCATCTGCCATTCCATTTGTCTGACTTTGAGCCTTGAAGAGTTTGTCTAAGCATCTGCCATTTTTACTTCTCCAAGTTAGGCGAAATTTTCAATGTGCCATACCCAAACTCTTCCTCTATACTTGATCAACAGTGTTCATGCCATGTTGGTTCATCTGGAACAAAACCCCAATTAGGGTTTCCACTCTGCTTTTTGCACTTGGAAACCTCATTTTTTGAATTCTGAGAACATGGGCACTGATAAAATAGCTGATCTTTTGGAACAAAACCCTAATTAGGGTTTGCATTTTCCCTTTTACCCTTAAAGACATAATTTTCAAAATCTGAGAACATGGGTAGTAATAGTTTGGCATGAAGATCAAAACCCTAATCTCGGAAAAAGTTTGTCTAAGCATCTGCCATTTTTACTTCTCTAAGTTAGGCGAAATTTTCAATGTGCCATACCCAAACTCTTCCTCTATACTTGATCAACAGTGTTCATGCCATGTTGGTTCATCTGGAACAAAACCCCAATTAGGGTTTCCACTCTGCTTTTTGCACTTGGAAACCTCATTTTTTGAAATCTGATAACATGGGCACTGATAAAATAGCTGATCTTCTGGAACAAAACCCTAATTAGGGTTTGCATTTTCCCTTTTACCCTTAAAGACATAATTTTCAAAATCTGAGAACATGGGTAGTAATAGTTTGGCATGAAGATCAAAACCCTAATCTCGGAAAAAAGCAAAAATTTTAAACCCTTGCTTTTTATACTTAGAAGCAATTTTTTTTCGAATCTGAAGACATGGGCAAGGTTGATATGACCTCAAGAACAAAACCCTAATCTCAGAAAAAAACAAAAATTTGGAAGCCTGGCTTTTAATGCCTAGAGGCAAGATTTTCAAATTCCAACAAAATGGGTAGTAATAAAATGACTTGAGGAACAAAACCCATATGCCACTTTCAAAAAAGCAGAAAAAAGCAAAAAAAACAAAAATAGTAGGTTGTCAGAAATGACCCAAAGCAATTGCGATCCTCGTCCTTTAGACCTTCTAAGCACTTTGACAACATTCATACATGATTCTGAGCATGATTTCTCAACTCGGCTTGGGATGAATTCTCAAAACTCTAACTCCTCATTGTAAAAAGATTGGTGATTAGCAGTTGCGACGCCAAAGCAAAACCCTAAAAAGCAAAAACAAGGGGTCCCCATTTGCAATGGGGCGATGTGTGAAAAAGGTCACAACACGACTCTGAGAGATTTGCAGTGTATATGCACAAATTGTTTTTGGTAATTCATTTAGGGACAAATAAAACTCATTGGTGCTGTTAGTTCATCTTGGAAGCACCTATATCATCATTTCTTGTAATTCAGTCAAATAAAGAAGCTCAACTAGGCAAGCTCTGGACACCTTGTATGCTATTTGAGCCCTGAGTGGAATAAATTAGTCATTCTTTGTCATTTCATTTTCTGCAATAAAGAAATCAGAATTCTGAATTCAATTTTCAGTATTAGTTTAGTTGTATTTTTCAAATTTCTTTCTTTGTGCATCATTAAAAAATAAATAAAAAAATGCAAGCAAACCTCAAAAACCTCTTCAAAACCCAAAACAACTATTCGCTGGTCAAAGAATTCAATTAAAACAAACCTGTCAGATTGAGCCAATAATCAGTTGGCATCTTTCAGTGGTATCAGAGCATCGAACCTGCCAGCCTGTTGGGAAAAATCAGTTCAGCTATAGGTCAATACCATGGCTAGAATTAAAGATGGGAGATTACTACCTATTTTCCTTCCTGCCTCACCAATGAAGGAAAAGTTGCATTCAAGGAAAAATGGGCACTCTTTGACTTCACCTCCACCAACAAGTACAAGTAAGATGCCTCATGCCAAGGTATTCAATGATGTAATTATGAGCAGCCACCATAAGTATTGCATTCTTCCTAAGGAGATACATGACCACCTTTCCTTCACACAATTTATGGGTATACCAGATGGGGATGATTTATTCTTTGGAACAAATGTTGCCTTAAATCCAAATCAGCAAGAAGGTATAGAGGAGGATACTAAGTGAGGAGTTTTTAGGTTTCGAGGTGAAGGTAGCTGATGAAGCTATCTTAGGATGTACCAGGAGGATACCCCAGCTTCAGATTCAGATGAAGGATTATACATTGACAGATGACTTTCATGTACTCAAGCTTGAGGACTATGACATAGTCTTGGCCCTTGGGTATGCAGTGGTTATAGGGACTCGGTAGATACATCATAGACCACCCCCAGATGCAGCTGGAGTTTATGTTTGGTGGTAAGAAAACCGTATTGAGGGCTTTTTCAGATGGTGGGCCCAAGGTAGTATCTTCACGTAGGATGGAGACTATATTCAGGCACCGAGATATTATTTGGGCGACGCAATGTTACATTTTGTCCAAGACACCATTCCTGACATAGATATTCAGATGATTTTGGATAAGCATGGGGTGGTATTTGATGGTATTCCTCCTAGTGTACCTCTAGATAGAGGCTTCGAGCATGTTATAGAGCTCAATGAGGGTGCAAAACTAGTCATGACTACACCACATAGGCACCCTAAGGCGTACAAAGATGAAGTAGAGAAGACAATTAGAGAGCTCTTAGACATGGGATTTATTAGACCAACCTCTAGTCCTTTTGCTTCTTCGGTAGTTCTGGTGAAGAAAGATGGTACATTACCCATGTGTATAGACTACCGAGCATTGAACAAAAAGACAATCAGAAACAGGTATCCTATTGTTGATGTGTTTTTCGTGCACATGCGAACACAAAATAAATTACCAAGGTATCTTATCCTCTCTTGAACAAAGTTTCCCCGAATGCTGAAGATTTCGCCTAAGGATCAATCGAGGCAACTCCAAGGTTCTTATATGTAGGGTCTCTACGTGTGGATAAGCTCAATTTGGTTTGATGTGATTATGCTGGATTCACAAGGGGACTTACATCCGAATGCCTAAGCGTTTGATTTGCTGGAACTCAAGTCCTATCTACTGGCTGGAAGATAAAGAAATATCAAAAGATATAGGGCTCAAAAAGTCTACTCTAAGACCTAGAATGCGAGAAGATGGATGAACGACTAGGTGGAGTCCTACTGGGCTAGGTCTTACCATCAAATTGAACAATTCGACACCAGCTCAGTGCGATCTTCTAGGGTAGTTATGAAGATGTTCAAATCATCACTGTCAAACACTGATCATCATTCAAGTTAATGCATGAACAATAGATGCGTAATGACTCGAGATTAAGCTCATTCGATGCCAGTTGACCACGCAGGGCACCCTTACAATCAGTAAGAGGCTAGTGGTTTGGAATAGGTGGATTCCACGCGAGTGCATTCAACAATTTTTCTCCATTCAATCTAATTATCTACCATCTAAAATTGAAGATTCAACAAGAAACCACGCATATTGCAAGAAAGAACACATTTCACCTTAACTTCAATGAAAATGGAGTTCATTTACAATTTAGGCAACAATTTCTTGCCTTCTCCTCCTAATCTACTCTAATTGCTATTCTATTATCTATTAATCATTAGCTATTCTAACCTCTATGAACTAACTATTATTCTTTACAAATGAAGAGCCAAAGCTTTATATAGAGAGCTCCTTACATTTCAATGGCTCTGATTGACTTACAATCAATGGCTAGGATTTTACAATGAAAACCCTAATAAGGGTATGTTACAAGAAACTCTCCTTAGCCAATGAGAAAATTACATTCCATGAATGTGGACCAATAGATGTCAGGGGTAGGTGCCTCGAAGTTTGTGCCATCACTGGTGAGTCAGGTACATTGAATCTGGACATGCTGAGGTGGAGTTATCTGACTGGAGGAACAGTGATTGGGATGCCACCTTGTCTTGCATTTGCCCTTGCATTGACCTTGATTGATCTTCCTTCATCCTTGATGTACTTAGTGAATGATGTAACCCTTTGACTCTCATATGTTTGACGAAGCCTCCTTATGGTCAAATCACTCCATAGTAGCCCACTTCGCCTTGAAATGCTTATAGGATCTTTCTTTTGATATCATGCGGTTTCTCCATATGGCAAAATGAGGTCCTTGAGGATAACCTGGTCTATTACGTGCAACTCCTTGAACACTTGAAGTCCTTCAACTTTGAAGCACCTTGAGTCCTCTCTCACGCATTTGAAGTGTCCTTGATGATGCTGAAACTTGAGTAGGTCTTCCTTGTCCTAGCCTGATCCTCCTCCATCTCGATTTTGTTAATCTGCAAAACAAACAAAGGATGATCAAGTATAAATGATATATTTATTCTAACATGATATTTCTCACCTTAAATCATCAACAAGAGGGCATTAGAATGAAATTCGCTCAAGATCCTCTCCAGGGACAGGCCCTATAGTGAAATTCGCTCTGGACCCTTTGGAAGGGTCAGGAGCAAAATTGGGCAAAGTTGCTCAATTAGACCAAGATCAAATCATTTGCCTCCAAGATTGTTTACTAATGGGTTTTGCTCAAGGACATAGTCAAAACATTAGACCTCCTAGGAATTTCGCTCTGGACCCTTTGGAAGGGTCAGGAGCGAAATTTGCATTTTAGCTCAATTTTCATCATTTCTTTGCCTCAAATCTCTTCTCAAGGCAAGAATACATCAATCTTATGCCATTGGGACAAAATCTAGGCTTCAAACAAGGGGCAAAATAGTGTTTTAAGAAAATTTGCTTTGGACCTTGGCCAAAGACAGGACCTATAAGGAATTTCGCTCTGGACCCTTTGGAAGGGTCAAGAGCGAAATTGGTGATTTAGCTTCAATTCTATCACTCCATTGCCTTAAGTCACCTTTCAAAGGCAAGTACATATCAATTCTTTCCCAACCATGCCTTAGAAATCAAGATCTTGGCTTGAACAATTAGGAAATAGAGGTTTTAGGAAATTTCGCTCCGGACCCTTTTGAAGGGTCAGGAGCGAAATTTCTATTTTGCTTGATTTTCCCTCATGAATCTTCATTTTTCATCCTTTTCTCATCAACAACAAGTCTTTTGCCTTAAAAAATGCTTGGGAATGAGTTAGTTCATAGGTTGGAGCAAGGTATAATGCTTCATGGAGAAATTCTCTTTTTGGCTCAATTCACACTTCTTTGCTCCTTTCTTTGCCTTGAATTTAATTTGTCAAACTTCCTTCTATCACCATCAAGTCAACTTGCTCTCAAAGTGGTGTCTACTTAGTGCTTTTGGTGAGGAAATAAGCCATCCTAAGGATTTCGTTCTGGACCCTTTGGAAGGGTCAAGAGCTTGAAATTTTTTTGCTTTGGACCCTTTGGAAGGGTCAGGAGTGAAATTTGGAAAATAGGCCTTGTCCTTGATAAAGCTTTCTCCTAGCTTGCTTGCTTAGCTTCAAACCACCTTAGGAAAATACCTTGAGGGCAATTTGCCTTAAAATTGTGAGGAAAATACATGCTTTTGAGAAATTCGCTCTAGACCCTTTGGAAGGGTCAGGAGCGAAATTGCTCTTTTAGGCTCAATTCTTCCTCATTTTCACTCATCTTGCTTTAGACTTGTCTCTTTTAATCCTTTCCTTGCCATGCATGTCCACTATTTGATGTTCTTAGTGAAGAAATAGGTCTTTCGGGGAATTTCGCTCTGGACCCTTTGGAAGGTTCAGGAGCACGAAAAAATTTCGCTCTGGACCCTTTGGAAGGGTCAAGAGCGAAATTTGCAATTATGCTCAAATTTCTTACTTTTCATCACTTCACTTTGTTTCACACCTCAATACTCTCTCAACTACACCATAAGGACAAGGTTTATGAGGCAAATTAAGACCAAGAAGGGAGATATAAGGGAATTCGCTCTGGACCCTTTGGAAGGGTCAGGGGCGAAATTGAAATTCGATTTGGACCCTTTGGAAGGTTCAGGAGCGAAATTGAAATTCGCTTTGGACCCTTTGGAAGGGTCAGGAGCAAAATTTGACATGTTAGTCTCTCCGTTAGGATTCATATATGGAATATAACATTTAAGTATAAGAAATAAGTTATATTCCATATATATTGTCAAGATGTTTGAGAGTGGTTTCGGACCTCCAGGAGTTATAATGCAAAATCTAGTTTTTGGAGGATTCTTCAATTTTCCAGACTTAGTCAAATTTCAAGATCAAGATGACATTCCAGACTTAGCCAAATTTCAGGACATTTGAGGATTAGGATGACATTCCAGACTTCTTAAGGCGAATTCGTTCAGTCCTTGATGTAACGGATGAGACCTAGGAGGACATTACGCATTCAACCAAGGTTTGATTTAGCAACTTGAAGTGCAACTGAATAGTACACAAAAAACACCCTAGGAATCATCTAAATAACCCCTAATCACTCAATTGACCTGACCTCTTGAGGAGATCCACTTGAATCAATCCTTTCTTAGCAAAGGCTAAGACACTAAAACGACTAACAACAAAACCAAAAGGGCTAACCCCAGAAAGAAAAAAGTGGGGGGTCCCCATTTGCAATGGGGCAATGTGTGAATACGTCACAACACCTATCCCTCAGATTGATGAGTTATTATATGAGTTACATGGGGTGGTTTACTTTTCAAAGATAGATCTTCGATCGGGGTATCACCAGATTAAGGTGTGGGAATCAGATATCCACAAAACAAGATTCAGGTACAACTGCGGTCACTACAAGTTTCTAGTGATGCCTTTTGGCCTCACTAATGCCCTAGCCCCATTTCAATCTTGCATGAACCACATATTCAATAAGCATTTGCGTAAATTTGTGTTAGTATTCTTTGATGATATCTTGATTTACAATAGATCATGGGAGAAACATTTGAGGCACTTAGATGAGGTGTTGAGCATTATGGAGTCACAGTCTTTGTATGCTAAGATGTCCAAATGCTAATTTGGACTAACAAAGATTCTATACTTGGGTCGTGATTGGTGCGGATGGAATCAAAGTACATCAAGAAAAGATCCAAGCAATTCTTGATTGGCCACCTCCCCAGAATATCTCAGAGTTACGTGGTTTCTATAGATTTCATCACAGGACTTGCCAAGGTGCAAGGGAAAGACTGCATACATGTGGTAGCGGACAGATTGACCAAATACACTCATTTCTTCCCTATATCAGCAGATTATACAGAGTCATAGGTTGCCGATGTGTTTTTCAGAGAGAGATTTCGAGTACATGGTCTTCCTAAGACCATGGTCAGTGACAGAGACAACAGATTTATGAGTTCTTTTTGGTAGGAGTTGTTTAGACTCACAAGCACAAAGTTGAATCCCAGCACTAGCTACCATCCCCAAATAGATGGGCAGACCGAGATTGTGAATAAGTGGATAGAGGGATACTTGCGCAACTATGTGTCAGGGCAGCAGTGTGCTTGGGTTCGTTGGTTGTATTTGGGAGAGTTTTGCTGCAATACGACACATCATATGTCCTTTGATATGTCTCCTTTTCGTGCTCTATATGAATATGATTCTTTGTCCTTTGTGGATTTGGCACTAGGAGATAGTAGAGAACCATTGGCACAGGATTGGCTCCAGGAAAGGCAAGATATTCTTAAATCACTTAAGGAGAACATTCAACGAGCCCAGAATCAGCAAAAGATATATGCTGATCGCCATAGAATTGAGAGGTCATTTGAGGTTGGGGAATGGTGTTCTTGCGTCTCCAACCTTACCGACAGAGTACCTTGAAGAAGAGTGGGGCAGAAAAGCTCAAGCTCCGGTTTTATGGCCCCTTCCATGTGTTGAGGAGAGATGGGAAAGTAGCATATGAGATAGAGCTGCCATCGGAAAGCAAAATTCATAATGTATTCCGCATGTCTTGCCTCAAGAAGGCAATTGGACAGAATGCTGCTACTTCACCAGAGTTGCCCCCTTTGGATGAGGAGGGGAAATTGATTATGGTACTAGTTAAGATCTTGGATAAGCGTGAAAGAAATTTGTGGAATAGAGTAATCTGGGAATATTTGGTTAGATGGAAGGACTTGCCCATAGAGAATGCCACTTGGGAGGGTGAAGAGATTCTTAAGCATCGTGCTTTATGTTTGCTTGAGGGCAAGCAATCTTGGGAAGGGAGGATTGTAATGTCCCCATTTCCTTGATTCGCCATCCAAATGCTAAGATTCACTTGTTAGCCATCTCCGTAGGTGAAGTTCAGTGCTTGGAGATGTTTGGATAGCCAAGGGAGGCTTACACTTACACAATTTATAGCCTTGGTGAGCTTTCTTAAGGAAACTTTATAATATTATGTTATAAAGTTAACTTTTTCTAAAAATAGAAAAAGTTCATTTAAAAGATGTTTTAATGAGAACTTTATAATAAATCACCTTGCACGCCCCCCTAGGAGATTCTAACATTTTAAAAGGTGGTCAAATTTGTCATGGTGAGCTGACCCTCATGCTGGGTGTAGCTTATGAAGTGAAAAGATTCCTTTGGAATCTTCTATTGATGCTAAGAAGGGGTTCGATTAGGGTTGGAGCTCATAAAAGAAGCAGTTGGCATTCATTTTCGCAATTCTTGATTTTATTTTTTATCAATTCTTGTGGAAGCAAGTCTGCAAATTCAGATCTGCACGTATACACAGGGAGTTGGGAATGAAAACTCCCATTTCTTTACTGATTGGACGTAGCCTCAGTCAGATTTGGTCATTTTCCAGCATTGTGGCTCCTAGAGAAGGTTAATTTCAGGTCATTTAAGGACCAGATTGAGAGATATTCAGCTTTTACAGCAAGGAGGGTGTGTGGAGGTCATTTCTTGGCCAATTGAAGGTCACATTCAGCAGCCACAACTTCCTTTTTGCAGCCGTACACCAAGTACAGAAGGCCGTACCCCTGGGAGTCCCCCATTGCATCAAAGAAAATAAATTGCAGGGTTACAGCAGTTGGATTTGTCACAAATTTCATTGTCAGCAATAAGTAATTGCAGATCACTAAGATTCTCAAGTGGAATTAATGCCAGAGAGGGTTATTTGAGCAATTTATTGGGAAAAGTGCGAGAATTTGGAACCCTTGCCTGGGGACTCTGAGAGATTTGTAGTGTATATGCATAAATTGTTTTTGGTAATTCTTTTAGGGACAAATAAAACTCATTGGTGCTGATAGTTCATCTTGGAAGCACTTGTATCATCATTTCTTGCAATTCTGTCGAATAAAGGAGCTCAACCAGGCAAGCTCTGGACACCTGGTATGCTATTTGAGCCCTGAGTGGAATAAATTAGTCATTCTTGGTCATTTTGTTTGCTGCAATAAAGAAATCAGAATTCTGAATTCAATTTTCAGTATTAGTTTAGTCGTATTTTGCAAATTTCTTTCATTGTGCATCATTCAAAAATACAAAAAAAACGCAAGCAAACGTCAAAATCCTCTTCAAAACCCAAAACAACTACTCACTGGTCGAAGAATTCTATTAAAACAAACCCGTCAGATTGAGCCAATATTCAGTTGGCATCTTTCATTCTTAAGGGAATATCATCACCCAAAAATTGGCATGGAGAATATATTGCTAGAAGAGTGGCCTGAGAATTATGAGATACTATTAAATGAATTTTTAGACTGTTATGATGTATGTTTGTGAGTGTTTTTAAAACATTCAAGTTGGAACAATTTCTTGTTCAAAACAAAGTACTATAGTGAAGTAATGATTTTTATATAATTTTTAGAATGGGGATTAAACCATTGATTTGCTCAGTTAATGGCTTTGTTAATTATCTGGAGAGTCTGCCCTCTTTCAGCCTGCTATCCTTCCTTGAGAAGCCATCTAATTCTTTATAGTTTATACCACCAGATTCCTATCTGAAATAAAGTGCCCTCCCACTTTATGTAGTTACGTTGGCATGGCATTTCTGTTTAAAACCTATGTTATTGTGGCTTTAACTGCCCACATGCCCACTTTAATTCTAGACAACATTATATATCATTACACTGTTAAAGAATTGGTTTCAATGCCAATTGGCATGTGGTTGGATTAGCCATGAGAGCCTTGTACATAGTCGACATACACATTATCCTAGGCTTTAGCATTAGAACTATACTTTTAGAATCATGTGTCTAGTTTATTGGTGTACGAATTCAGCCTTCTAGGTTGATGTAGCCATATGTTTGGATGGCTAATTGGATTAAATTAATTGTGGGATAATGTGATGCGTGTTTTTCATGTTTTACACACCGTTTATATTTGTTTCTGGTTACAGGAAAGCAAAGAATGCATGTGGAATTATCCATCACATATTTGAGTGGATTTTGTGTTATGTCATGTGGCTACTGTTGTTTTAGGTATATTGAAGGAGATGGATGGATGCAGGCAGCTTAGAGGGCATTTGGGTTTAGTTATTGTTATTGCCAATTAACTATATTTTATTCGAGCTGATGAAACATATTTATCAAGTCAACTATCATAATTTTGAAAAAACATCATCAAAATTATCACCTTTGATAATAACCTGAGATTTATATTTGTGTACACTCTGTTGGCAATAGGAAAGCATCACAAGCCTACCATGTATTGCTGTAATTTTCATTCACGCCTGTTTCTTATCTGCATTTAGACTGCTCTTTCTATATTCATGTAATAGCTATAAGGCATCATAACATTGGTCAATGGTATAGCAGTATGAACTGGTAGCAGTTTTCAGTATAAGGCAAGTGATAATACACCAGAGACGATCTGTTAGATTGTGGATTGAAAACCATCCTGCATCTATTAATATCAGTCAAGTTTTTGTTCCTTAATAGAAATTATTCTTTGTTAATGTAGATTGTTGAGATCGAGACACTTCAGGCTGAGCTATGGGAAGGAGCAGAGGTGATGCCAGCTTCCAAGGGCTGGTATCTGACTGTCTATATCTGTAGAAATAAAAAGCAGAAAATGCTAGGGATTATCCATGGTCTGCAAACGTGAAAAACTATAGAGTTAAGCTAAATTTTTTTGAAAAATCAGAGAATGTAGTCAAAATTTTGATAAGTATTGGCATCAATTTTCAACCCAGCAAGATTTGGTGAACTAAGTTAATGTAAATGGTATTGTTGAAAAGAAGCCTGGTTCAAGTGCTTTCCAGGAACTCTGCAAAATTATGCACTTAAGTAGTCTGATCAGTTAAAGGAAGATGAGAAAAAAGACTTGATAAAAGGTGAAAACAACCTCTACAAAAGAATCTTTGATAAAAACCAAAGAAGTGAGATTGAGAGAATTAGCGTGCAATTCATTGAGTGAGCGCTACATTATATAGATTCATTGATTCAAGAAACTTTAATGTCACAACCACCTCATTAATGGAAGTGCAACAACCCGTTTAATGACCTACAAATAGCCACTTAATTTATTACATACAAGTGTAAACATACACTTTATTATATCATTATTCTAATATTCCAATGCACTGTAATGACTAAAATAGATGGATCTGGGTTTAGTTATAATTTACAATATGGCCCCTGAAATGTGCAATAACAGGAAAATTTCATTTGCACAAGCAGCCTTCATAACAACAGGCTTTTAGAAAGATATGTAAAAAGGGTGAAATGAACATGATTTGCTGTAAAATTATCAATTGTTTTCCTGTCCTTTGATGTGGTGCATCCGATTTGAGAAGTTGTCATCATGCTCACCTTCAAAAACCATTGGGACTTCTGAAACACAATAGGTCAATGCTGCAAAGACAATGTTTCAATTGGAGACAAATTTTATATGGACTGAACCAAAGTTGGAATGGAGAAACTTTCAATTTTGTGTTCTGGATGCACAAGTGGAGAGGAACCACCTGAAGGTTGACACACTAGAATACACCGGTATATTTATTAGTGGCACCATAGTATTAGTTTCAATACTTACCTCTTTCAGTTTATGACATTGCCTGAGCCCCCGTTTCTCTTTTGCTTGCTTCAAGCCTGCATCTTGCCTGTCCTTCCTACCCCTGTAACTTTGAGCATTCCAAATGCCATGGCGTGAAGGGTTTGTGGCATTAACTCCAACACTGAAACTGCCCCTACCATCAATTGAAAAAGGAGCAACATGCCATCCAAACCCTATAGAAAAACGTTGCCCTTGAAGCCATCTAACCCCACACCAAGACCTTGATTTAGGAACCCTAGCCACAGGAGGTAGCCGCAGCCATTGCATTCTTGTACTTATTATCAAAAAGTATATTATTTTTATCGATTATTGCTATCATAATTGCTTTTATGAGTTAATGATTTTGGCTTAGCTGAAGGAGAGTGTTTAGCATGTGTTGAGAGTGGCTCATGTTTTGAAGTCTTTTTATTTGGAAATTTTGGTTCTTTTAGCTGCATTAGACAGGAAGTTTGGAAGAAGAAGCCATTTTGGAGAAAAGGGGGTGTTGAGAAGAGAAGGGAGCAAAGCAATTTAAATATGGGAGCTAATAGACGTAGGATTGTTAAACTTTTTCATGGACTAGGTAGGATTTGAATTTGGGACTATCCATATGCAAAAGAAAGAAAGGATAAGTTTGTCAAAGAATATATGGAGTTTCAGAATAGACACTGCAACTACACTTGTGAGATGCTGTTAGAAGAAAGTGGTCTGAAGGAAAAAGTTGATAAACCTGTTTCAGACATTAACCTGGAAGTGGTGTAATTAAACGACAAAAATGTGTCCGGGGTCTCCTCTCCCATTGGATTTCTTTGAATGGGATAGAGGCAGTGAAATTTAGCTTCAGTGGGACTCTTTTTTGATCTTGTTTTGGTACCTGTTACAGAACCATTATGGTTTCATGGTCTTATGTAATTATGTAATCATCTTCTGTTCTCATTAACAGAACTACTCTCGGTTTTGACAGTGTTTTGAACTGAAGTCTCTGAATGCTGTGTTTGCTCAGAGTGATTGTGAGCATATATTGTAACTTGCATCTTTTTCAGTAATATATAATCAATTAAAAAAATAAAGAAGATATATAATTACATTTGCCACTCTTTGGCGATTATGAATTGCTTAAGCAGTATGTTTTACATTAAAATGATAAGTATGCAACATTTACTATAGACTTTAGAACATGATAAAGTACACCACTCTACAACATAGGGCACTTATTAGATCATTTGTGGAAACCAGTGGAGTTTCTTCTATATATAGCTAAATGTCAAAGAAGACCTCCGTTGTCATTTTACCTATAGAAGACTAAAGTCAGTATCATATTTGTTCAACTTTTGCAAGTATTATCTGCAAGGATATGCTATAGGTGAATTTTCTTCATAAAATTTACTTATAAATACTAGCAATGTTACAGTCTTTCACAAGTTGCACGTTGCCTTGCTTAAGCAAATGTTGTGTTTGCATTTTGTTTTGTACTTAAGACTGTCAAGTTAAAGTTGGAGTTTTAAATACTCCATTATTTTCATTTGTTTGTTGTTGGATGTGGACGAGTAGAATATATGTAAACCATAGAAATTTCCTTTGAGACATGTGGGAAGCACTAGAAATAGTTGTTGGGAATGTAAATAGGTACTTCACAGGATATTTGGCAGGCGTGCAACTGCAAAAAATGTAATCCAATTTGCAAATATTTGTTGCATGTATTTAGCTATCATCGTATTGCTTACTTGTGTGCTGTTTTAATATCTAAGTGCTGGTACAATTGTTATTCTAGGTTGGCTTGAAATTATGGTACATTGTCATTGGGTTAATTTGTCTCATAGGATAGTTCATATTAAAGCACATAGTATTCTTGTTAATTGCATTGATACAGTGTGTGCAGCACCTGGATCAAAAACATTTCAACTGCTAGAGATGATTCACAGACCAGTTAAGCCTGGATCGTTACCTGAGGGAATGGTACTCCTTTCGTGCTATCCTTGATATCAACTTTCAATCTCATTTACAAAACGTTTCTGCAAATTGTTTTATTCTTTTCCAGCAGATTTTACTGATCTATACGATTTTTGAAGCACCAGACAAATTTGCTTGCTTTTCCATTCAGTGAAAATTCTCAATGAAATCATATTTGGAAAATAAGTTTGCTTTTGTGTTGTCATGTACTATGTTTTCCTAAATAATTATCTATCCATGCCTACATTTAATTTTTTTTTTGGTGTGGTTTTACCTGGCTAGGTTGTAGCTAATGATGTTGATGTTCAGAGGTGCAATCTTCTTATTCATCAGACAAAGAGAATGTGTAGTGCTAATTTGATGGTTACAAATCACGAAGCACAAAACTTTCCAGGATGCCGGTTGAATAATAATAGCTTGTCGACAAATTCAGTTCTTGAGAGGGGATCAGATGTTGGAAGTTCCAAGTTTAATGGAGACATCAAGACAGTCGAAAGAAGAGATTTGACTTTTGATCGCATATTATGTGATGTGCCATGCAGTGGAGATGGCACAATACGCAAGGCACCTGATATATGGAGAAAATGGTATGAAATTGCTATTTGATCTAATTGTTATCAAAGCTTGTAATGTTTTTATTTTATGGATACAAACTTTATCTCCTACTAATGCTTGGATGAAAATAAATGATCTGAACTTCAGGAACACTGGGCTTGGCAACGGGGTACATCGCCTTCAAGTGCAAATTGCTATGCGAGGTATTATGTTGAATTGTGATGCAACTGAATGCTAGTTTCATGTTATAGACAGCTTAATAATTTATTTCTATTCATCATTGTGTACTGATGTTACAATTTGGATTTTTGGTTTTTTGATATGGCACAATTCTTGGCTTAGCGGTTAGATCTGTTTATAAAAAGTACTGAAAGATAGTATCAACATCCATTCAGAAATAGACATTCAATGAAGAACTATGGGCTCCGCATACATGGAAACACAGAGATGCAGGTTTCTAGAATGTACTTTATTTCATTTGTTTTAGAAATCTTTTTGGCTTCATTATTTACAATTTCTTTTCTTTGTCTAAGAGGTTTTTGAGTGACATTTGTTGGCGGCAATATTGTACACGGAAATAAAACTAGTTAATTAAGTTGTAATTGTCTTGGTTAGTTGGCAACTGCGGGGTGGTAGTTGCGGTGCGACGGTTGGCGCGCACACCCCCTCGGTACCTTTAAATACTTCTGAATGTAACTTGTGGAACAACGACTATGAATGGAATAATATCTCTTATACTTGTCTGATATCTATGGCGTTATTATTCTGCATTACGTGCTTTATGTTTTAAGTTATTCACCCAAGAGGGTAAACATTTGGCGTCGTTGCCTAGACGTACTCGGGAACGGAAGACGCGGATGGCGCACGGATGCGATGGGCCTACCCGTTGGTGAGATGAACCCAGAGGCCGACGACGCGCCCACAGAACAATCGGTGAAGGGGAAATTGAACCCTGTAATAATCCCGACACAATGTTGAGATAAATTGTGGCTGAAAGGAAAAATAATAAAAGTTTTTTTTTGTACATGGCGTGTGCTTGTTATGTACGGAAGTGATTTATGCCCAATATATTAAATAAAGATAGAAAAAAAAGCAGAAACGGACGAGTCGAAGGCCGCGCAGAGGGCCTTGATTCTGGAGCAGCAAGTAGAACGAAGGCGTAGGCTAAGGCAGCTTGCCGAGGGACGACCGATCGAGGGGTTGCTCGAAGGGAACCCAGGAGGTGTCATGGAGGTTGCAGAGGCAGAGATAGACGGAGAGAAGTACACTCTCTACACTGTCGTTGGGTTGGCCGAAGGGAACCTAGGAGTCACGAAGGGTGCCGAAGGCGACCTCTACAGTTCGCCTGAATACCACCACCGTAGGGTAAGAAGTCGCGAAGAGTTGGTGGAACAAACAAGGCGAAATCTAAACTTGATCGACGCTACCAGAGAACTACTAAAGAATTTGTCCATTTCGGAGGACAACCGGAGGGAGACGACCGAAGGTGACGGTACGGCCGACGGTGCCGAGGGAGCACAAGGGTACCGTACGAGAGGCAATTTGTTTGGTGCGAGGTCAACAACCTTCTCCGGAGGACCCACGAGTGGAGGGTCAGGTGCAGGAGGCGGAGGCAGACCAGGTACAAGCACACAAGGCACCAGAGGGGCGAGACCGAGCGGTGGGATGGCTAGTAAATAGAAGTTGCCGAAGTTCAACGGCGAGGGGAAGGAAGATCCAGTCCGCCATTGTCGAACGTGCGAAACCATATGGTCAGTGAACGGTGTTACTGACCAAAATGAATGGGTAACGCAGTTCCCAGCCACGTTACGTGGAGTTGCCATAGATTGGTACTCCGATGTGGACAAGCAAAAAGTGGCCACGTGGGCCAACGTATAGAAGGAATTCACGGAGGAGTTTCGGTTACTCCGTGATGACAATGAAATTGTAACGGAGATATACAGTACCAAACAAGGTACCAAGGAGACAGTACGGGCATATAGCAGGAGGTTGAAGGAATTGCTGGGTAAAATGGAAAGCCAACCAGCAGAGGGATTGAAGAAACGATGGTTCGTTGAAGGATTGAAATCCTTCCTACGAAAAAAGATGAAAATTGTACCCCCGACGTCATATGACGACGCCTATAATAGGGCGATGGACCTAGAGAGCGAATACAAAACGTCAAAGAAGAAGAAAAGTAATAAATATTCATCTGACGATGATGAAGACTCTGACGGGGAAAGCAACAGCAGTGGCGAATCGAGTAAAAAGGTGCACGCTCTCCAAAAGGACATGGAACGAATGCTGAAAGAATTCAAAGCCATGAAGGGGAGTACAAGTAAGACTGAAGAAAACGATGTGTGGTGTACCGACTATAGGAGTGACGGACCCACCAAGGGGTCCTGCCCCAAGAAGGCTTTCTGCGACATTTGTCAGATTGTGGGACATTTGACAAAGGAATGTCCCTACAATATGAAAACCAGGAGCCAACAAGTTCTCTTCACGCAAGAGCAGCCGGCCGTCGGAACTTCGGAAACCAACACAACGACATCATCTGGAGGTTACCGGGACAACAGACGCGGTGGCGGAAGGAATAGCAACAATAACAATAACGGAAGTCGTATCCAGTCTGACACCAAGGGCCGACCAATTATCCAATGTAGGGCCTGTAATCAGTGGGGGCACTTCGCCCGTGATTGCACGAAGGAAGCCACCCCTCAGCACCTCTGTCGATGGTGTGGGCCAGGCGACCATGAGGACGCAAATTGCCCACAGGCAGGGATTAATCTCCTCAACATTGAGAAGACATGTGAAAAAGAAGTACTGGCAATCACCCGCGCCCAAATGAAAAAGGCCACTTATCCCGACCCCTGTACGGAGAAGGATAGATTACGGGAGGCAAAGGCCAATATTGAATGTGAGATGACGGCCGAACGACGGGACAACAAGGTGGCGAGTACATCATCCTGTACGGAAGCGGAAAATGACATCATTGGGCAAGTACTGCAGATGGAAGTACCTATAAGGGTAAAGGACCTTCTAGAAACAATGCCACAGTTAAGAACCGCCATTTTTAATTCCATACAAACCACTACGCAGGCACCTTTGCGTGCCACACGAGCGGAAGTTTCGGTCAGCCCCTCGGCTGACCCAATGTTGTTGGCCTTGAATAGTGGTCGACATCCTGCTGTAGTAGAGATGGGAATTCTCGGGGCTATCCTCAAAGACACCATCGTGGACGGAGGTTCGGGGGTGAATGTACTGCCAGAGGATACGTGGAAGAAGCTGGGGAAGCCAAAACTATGGCCACCCACGTTCAACTTGGTAGGTGCAGACCAACACTGCATCAAGCCACGCGGCACCCTGATGGCCCAGCCGGTCACCATCGGCATGCAACCTTTCATACTAGATTTTGTGGTAATCCCACTCAAGAAGAAGGGGTACGACGCCATCTTAGGCAGAGGGTGGCTGGTTACAGCAAAGGTGAACCACGACTTGAAAAAGAACACCCTCTCTATGGAGAAAGAGGGGCGGAAGTACACCATTGATCTGAGGACCCAGGTTGTTGATGAGGAACTGATATCATCTTCGGAATCGGAGGGTGAAGGAAAAGGCTACCCGAGGGACGAAGGACGAGGCTACAGGGAGCCCAACGACGAAGGGATTTTCAAACTAGGAGAATGCTCCGAGGATGAGACAGGGTCATTGAACGGGCTCTTCCACTGGCAGATGGAGGATTATGAAATGTTCCAGAGCTACAGGCTCGAAGTAGAGGAACCAGAGCAAGCAACAGAGGAGGTGAACCTGCCGGAATACAGAGAGCATTGGAAGGGGCAACGATTGGAACCCTGTGTGGAAGGCCGCAGCCTTCAAAATCTTTATTATTCTTCTTCTTCTTATGTACGCGAAGGAGACCGTGGTCCCTGTAGAATTTGTGGTTCCAGGTCTTCAGACGGACATTGAAAATAGATTGGCCACCAATGGGTGCAAATTGAGACCCTACCACGCGAAGCGTGCAGGGGACCTGAGAGGCCGACCAGACACTTGAGAGCTCGGAGGGGGACCCGAGAGGATGGAAGGGGACTCGAGAGGATGGGCAGGCGACTTGAGAGGCACGGGACCAACGTGGGAGACTCTTGGGCGAGGAAAACCGAGAAGGATGAAGGGTGATCCCAGCGGCATGGGACCCGAGCCGAAGACTCTCGACAATTAGATTATTTAAAAAAAACAAAACGTACAGTCGTATGGGTCCGTACGGCAGTTGACCATACGACTGCAAAAAAAAAAAAAGTCGTGGGGCCACCATACGGTGACCACACCGGCGGTGGAACCACCAGACGGTGGGGCCATCGGCGGTGGAATCACCGAAGGTGGAACCACTGTGCGGTGGTCACACCGACGATGGGGCCACCGGCGGTGGATGCCACCGTGCGGTGGACACCCGCACGCCGCACTTAAAACAAACCCCCGCACCACGTAGCCCACGCAAGGAAAAAGAAGGAGAAGGAAACCCCGCACCACATCAAACAAAAAACAGACGAAGAGAAAAAAAAGAAAAAAGGAGAGATGAGCACAGCAACGCAACACCGCACAAACAAACACAGACACAGTCGTACGGTGGAGGGGTGTTGACCGCCAAGAAAGGTGGCCGCACGATTGGAGGTGTCAGTGCTGTTGTTGACCGTACGGGGAGGTTGCATGGCCGGGCTGACATTACAGGGAGCGCACCTGGGGCACTGCCTCTCGACCCCGCTGCGGCGCTGCCCCAGACCCCGCGGGGGCGTTGTCCCTCAACCCCGCTGGGGCGCTGCCCCAGACCCCCAGTTTATTTTTGAGCTACAATACACTTGTTGGAGTTGGGCGAAGGGCATTAGAGATGTCACGGTAAGTCTTGTGGTTGTCCCAACCTGTGAGAAAGAAACCTGCAGCTAAGCATTGGCGGGGAAGCCATAAGACGTAGAGGGAGATAGATTTGGAGGTTGCGAACAAACAGAGTTTGAGGGAAGGCATTGCAAGAACGCGAAGTCATACGACACCAGAGAGTTATTCAGTTCAGTTATCAGCTCGTGGCCTTTGTGTCAGTGGGTTGTGGCCACCTCCAGGCAGGAATGGTATGCTTTGAGGAACTTGGAGTATGTCTCGGCTGGACATGAGGTTGCCTTGGTGGATGCAAAGAGGGCTCGGGAGGAGCTGACCACCAAGTTGGAGGTAGTACTAGCGTGAGACATAGCTCAGCGTACCAAAGAGTTGGATGCCGAGAGGGCAGCGCGGGTGGCTATCGAGGACAAATTGGCTAGGGAGACAGTATCATTTGAGTAGCAGTTGGTGGAGGTTGAGACCGAAAGGCATGTTTTGCAGACAAGTTTGGTTTAGGCACAGGAGAACTGTGATGTCAAAGAGGCTCTTGAGCATCGGATGGTAGCAACCAAGGGTTTTCAGGCGAGGACGCAGCAGGTGTGTGGGTTTCACGCTCGACTGGCGTCAGCAGTTCTGTTTAATGTCATTTCTATTTTGTATTAAGTCGTCCGGAGATGACTTCTTTTCTTTTGGGGGGGATGATGTTGGCGGCAATATTGTACACGGAAATAAAACTAGTTAATTAAGTTGTAATTGTCTTGGTTAGTTGGCAACCGCGAGGTGGTAGTTGCAGTGCGACGGTTGGCGGTCACACCCCCTCAGTACCTTTAAATACTTCCGAATGTAACTTGTGGAACAACGACTATGAATGGAATAATATCTCTTATACTTGTCTGATATCTATGGCGTTATTATTCTGCATTACGTGCTTTATGTTTTAAGTTATTCACCCGAGAGGGTAAACAACATTTTATTTTTTATTCTTTTATGCATCTTTACTGATCTGTGACACTAGAGACATGCATAAGATAAGAAATGGGTTAAAAACCTCAGAGAGTTTCAGGAAGATGGATGTTTATGTGGCATTTTGGCCCCTCCACGCCCCCATTGTTTTCAAAATGTGTCTGGCTGAAACCTCGAAGGATTTTGATTTTGACATGCCCTATATTGTCCATGCTATAACAGGATTTGCTTATGGTTGTCCATTTAGGCATTATTCATAACTTATCATTAACTTTATTTTGATTCAATTGCCCAGTTTAGGTATATGCAACAATGCGCTGCTATTTAGACACACAGTCTTTGGTCCTTATTCATTTCTGTTATGATTTTATGACCTAATTTGTTATTTCTTCACTTCTATAATAGTATCTTGTTATATTTTATGCTTTATCTGTTTCAATGGCATCTTTTACAAGACTTAAAATTCTTTGCAAAGTGAAAATGGTGTCATTCTTCAATTATCTTGCAATGGATCCATGCTGTTGCTTGAATAGCACATACATTTGTGTGCCCTAGTGGACCTGTTAGGATGTGTAATCACAACATATATTATCTGTTTGCAAGGGTCTATCAAGGTAGTAGCATGTGATGCATGTGGATAGTACCTAATGTTGTCTTTGGGAATTAATCTGATTTCTCATATATTTGTAGCTCTGAAATGATGTATATGAGAAAGGGGAAGCAAATAATAATCAAACACTTCACTTTCAAGTTTCAAGCAAATCCAGACTCAAATACTAAAATTTGAGGATATAAGAGTCATGCTATTGTGCATCAGCTAAGTCTGTCAAACTTAATACAAAATGAAATAAAAAAACACTGGACAATTATGTAGATGTACATCTCTTGTGAAGAATATGGCATCTTACATTCCTTTTTAGGAAATGAGTTTGTCAACATCATCATGCCCTTGGTTTATTAGTACTCAGTTTGGCTCAATGATATCACCTATAGGTTCTAGAATCTTTATCTCAAATATGAGAAGGATGGGTGTCATTACCTTTTAGGACATGATGGATGATCTAAGCGGAGGAGAGTTGACTTAGTGCCATGTCAATGTGTACTCTCGTACATAACACCTACAACTGACACACCACCCAACTGTTATTACTGTGGATAGTGCACAATTAAGAGGGCATCAGAACAAGTCAAGCATAGCAACAAAATTTTCTCTTGTTGGCACCATCCTTATTAATGCACCCATAGTCAATGTCATTCTCATATAGTCATCTCTAGTCTTGCTCTATTTGATTGGATTTCCTTGGATCAATGCCATTTTAGTTGTCTATTCTCCTTTGTTGGAGATCTACCAGATTTGTATTCCTCTAGTTAGCACACAATATAGAAGATTTCCACATAGATTGGACTTGTGCCAAACATTTGGACCACATGGAACTAGTTCAATCAGTACTCTCATGGCTGGCATTCATTAGGTTTCCTTGTTAACATGGCATCAATACATGTCAAGCACAATGCCAATGTTTGCACTAGTTAACTAGTTGCACCATTTAGATTCTCTTATCTGGTAGCCTTTATTGATTACTTAAACCATTGCTATTCTTATAGGCTCTCCTTGGATTGCCACACTCTTGTTGGCTATTTGCAAATGTTCTTCCAGATAAGTGTTACATGACTCAGAATCGCCTAGGACTCCACAAGTTGTTTTTTGACTCTGATAGATTCAACAAATTGAAAAACCCAAGAAATTTAGAGATTGTTAAGGATTTACAATTTGTTTCATGTTGTAAGCACCCCTTGCAATTTCATGTCGCATAGCCCTTCACTTTAGCCGAATTAAAGATGATGATTGAACTTCGATTTGATTAGCTTGCCTTGCTACTTGCCACATCTGTTTTCCAAACCATTTGGTCTAGATTATGCATGGATGCGTGTGCGCCTCGAAGACATCCACAAGTTGTGCATTCGTTGTGCAAATATCTGTGATTGAAGGTGGGCGTTGGGACATTAGACTTGCTAATTTTCGTAGTTTAACACCTCTTTGGTCTCGCATCGACATCAGGATGACTTCCAGTCCCTTAATATTGCCTTTTTTGCACCTTATTTTTACTCTCTTACTCTCCAGCTTGTTGAAATCACTCTCCTTGCTAGTTGTGAAGCTCTCTTGCATTTCTATAGTATTTTCATTGCATACTTTTCCACCACCTTCTGCGAATGTTGTGCATTGAAGCTCGATTGAGTTAGATTTTGTTGCCTTCCTCATTCTAGCAAGTTGCTAGCTTCTTGTTCTCAAAGGAGGGTAACTCTTTGGGTTATCTGGTTCTTATTTTATTGTATTTAATCTAGCATATCGTCTATTGTATTGTTCTTGTGTCATTTGTTATTATCATTTTTATCACAATCTCATCTTTAGGCTATCCTTGGAGGTGTAAGCACCAAAATGGGGGTTTGATCATGGCAAACCTCTTAACTTAGCTATGCCAAAATTTTATCCATGGTCTTATGTGTGTAGGTATTATCGAAGGACGTTGTTGTTTGGATTGGATACTTCATAGTGTGGACCCGTTGTAAGTATTATGTTGCCCTCATTGTCCTTTCGGTTAAGTTCTTTTGAGTTCTTTTCTATTCTGTATTTGAGTTTTCATCATATTTAGTATGTAGAACTTAAATACTTGTTATTTGGCACCCTCTAGTACAAATTTTTGTACTGTTTTTACAAGACTTTTGCACATCATGCTGTCATCCTCGACCTGCATGTGCGTCTTGGGTAGAGAGCATACGGAGTTGTCCGGGTGGTCCTTATAACATGTGTTTTCGCCTTTTGTAGTCTAAATTTTTTTATTAGTTAGCATACATCAGTTCCACATACATTTTCCCATTTAGTGAGTAGACTCGGAGATTGTAGTGCCCTAAAGGGTTTGATCGGAGTGGAGAGTTGGATTTTGAGTGCTTGTGGGGTTCGACCACCCTTCGTATTGGTTCGATTTTCCTCCTTTACACATGCAAACACAATAATCTCATCAAATATAAGTTACTCTAATCACATACACAAATATACCTTGATCTCATAAGCATAGATGGACTACTCGCCAAGTTTTAGTAGTAAAAACTTGTGTGTTTACTGGCTTGGTGAGTAAGCTTGCCATTTACTCACTAGAAGAACTCACAGAGTTCTTGGCTAAAACTTGGCAAGTTCGTTGCAAAAACTTGCACGTGTATAAGTACAAGGTAGTGGTGTCAAATAGTAACTGATAATTTTATTTTTTGGCTTCTAATTTGCTGTTCAAGAGGAAAAACACCATCCCAAGCCTCTCCAACTTGATTTGCATCGATTTTAGTCGATTAGAAGCGGCTTTGGAGTGGATTTCAAAGCAAAATCAGATTCGCAGGTAGGTTTTCTGATTTTTTTTTTATGTTTTGTTAAATCATTTTTTTGTTGTTGCATCTAGGTTAGTAGAAAATCAACAATGGCCTTTCGTAAATAGTCTAAATTGATTTATAGTCCAAAGAACAAGATTTAACACAATTTTTTGCCAATTTTTATTGATTTTTCAAAAATCTCTACTTTTCCAAAAAATTTCAAACCCTAGCACTTTTTTTTAAAACTTTCAATGATGTCTAAAATTATTTAAACTAATTTTTTAACTAAAATATTAACTTTATGTTTGCACTTTGTATGTGTATGTTAACTGCTAATTTATAATGGCAAATAGATAAGGTTATACAGTTGGTTCAGCTTTCGGGTCTGCCCCGTCAGTAGATGCATGCCCATCAGGATATATAGGCACTCGTCCTAAAGGTGCTAGAGACAAGGCTTGGAAGTATGCCTTTGAAGGACCAGAACGTGGGTTGGTAATATGCATTAAATGTGAAAGACTATTTCGTGGAGGCATAAACCGCCTCAAATACCATCTTGTAGGCATTAGTTAATGTCCTTGGGCCACAAAGGAAATAAAAAGAGAAATGAATGTCATATTTGTAGCTGGGGAAGAGAAAAAGTCGCAAAGGTCGAGGACAAAACTAGCCATGAGAGCATCAATAACTGAATCTCAAGGTGCTTCAATTGATCTTGAAGAAGAAGAAGAAGCACTTCAGGGCATAGTGGGCTCTCTTCGTGGCCCATGTATCCGCAAATTCAGCACCACCTCGGCCACCACTTCAACTACTTCTAGTAGAGCACTAGCTACATCACCATCAGTGCTGTAGTCTAGAGGTGATTATTTTGTGCCTAGGAACATAGCTGGAGCACAACCATCATTAGAGGCAACTGGGTGGAATAGGGAGGTGCATTAGCAAACAATTATTGCATGTGCCGATGTTTGGTACTTCAACAATTATTGCATGTGCTTAATTTGGTTATCGCATTGACAGTTTCAAGAAAAAGATACAAGGCCCCTTCTCGCAAGGACTTGTGTGGGACGTTAGTAATTTAGTCCATTTGTTTTAATTTTTAAATGTTTTTCTTGTTTCTTAATCAAAATTGTGTGCTAAGACCTAATTTCACTTTGTACTTGTAGTTTGCTCACAAATGCAATTGATAGGGCAAGACAAGTGGTGGAAGATGTAATATCCCTTGCTAATTCAGATCCAAATTTGCTGATTAGAGGCTCAAGGAATATTGTCAAACACTTTGTATGCAAAGTTGTAGCTTGCTGATATTAATTTCAGTTTGCTGTGTATGCTCTTAAAATCAAGTAGAAATGATGCAAATGCTTTGAAATGAATGTCAAAAGTTCTAACAATAAGCTGAGAATGAAATGCACTTGTTTTTACTCTTTTCAAATGCAAATACATGAGTTCCTAAGGTAAAATGCATACCTACAGCCAAGTAGCATTTTCACAAACACTTGGCATGTAAACTAATGTGCATCTACAACAATAAGGAATTACATCAAACATTTATCATGCATCCTTATGATTGAAGTGTTTATCTACAGCATAGGGCATTTAATCAAACACTTGTTATGTAATACCTATAATGTAATGTTGACTTCCGGCTAGTGACTTTTAGACAAACAATTGTCTTGCATACTAAAATGAATGCTACAGCCAAATACGCAAACTAAAATCTTTAATCATGGCTAATGGCATATTGTCAAACAATAGTTATGCAACCTTATTTCTCCTCAATGAAATATGTAGGTGACTGATTACAAATGGACCGCAAGTACCAAGGCTCTTGGCTTTCAATAAGATCAAATGTCATCGTAGTTCTGATATGAAATATGCAGCTACAACTATATCCTATAGCAGCGACCTTTACAATGCAAAATGACCAATTAATTGATGCAAAATATGATGAAGAACCTGGAATAAGCTGAAGGGAATTGTTGAAGAGATGACACTCTAAATGGCTCTTAAACCCTTCCAGTCATCACCTACAACAGCTGCCCCTGTTTCCGATTTTGGCACAAGAAACAAGGGTTTGATTACCCTTATAACTGTTTCGAGTTCTTCTTCAGCACTTCACCATCATTTCAGATTGTGCTGGGGCTTCATGACTTGAGATTTTCTCCATGAACAAATGACTTCCAGCATTCATATTTTGGATTGAAGGAAAGTCTTCTTCAAACTGCTTAGCTGATTTCAAAATTCCACCATTAAGTCTAGATGTGAACTCCGTATGAATCCACCAATCACGAAGGAATGGGTTTCCGTCCAGCCTTCACTAATTCCAAGGGTTTTCGTCCTTAGAATATCTAGTCATTGATTTCTAGCAACAATGGAGGAATAGTTTCAATATCCAATTCTCATAACATCCCTCAAATGAAAGGATAAGCTTGCTTATATAGCTTCTTAAGTTGGTGAATGCTTGTACTTTTAGCACTGTGGGATAAAACATTCTTTACTTTTAATTCCTCCCTATGAAGTAGCTTCTCGAACAAGTTGGAGAGCTTTATGAATTAATTTGACTTTATATTGTCAATTTATAAAGTCACTTTATGAAAATGACTTAAATACATTTTAACCCCCCCTTATATCAACATATCATAGTCATTTAATGCTATAATGGCCCCCACTCTTAATAACATTTTATAAAGTAAAATAATAACTTAATAATATAATCATTAGCAAATAATATCATGAAATGCCATTATAATTTTAATATCTGATTAATTACTCATTATCCCTTTGTCCCTTCTGAACTTTGAGGTCAACCATTGTTCCCACTACACATCCAACTGCCTTACTAAAAATAGTAAGGGTCCTTGTCTAACAACCACTAATTGACTAAAAATAGTAAATCCCTCATTATCTGATCAAACTATTTGTGCAAGGGATTGACACTCCAATTATAGCATGTCCAAGTGCCCTTCTATAAATAGAAACCATGACTTTCTTGAAATAGTAAGTGTGTCAAATTGAACCAAATGATGAGCAATCCTGAACACTTCTGACCTTCGAAATGGGAATAAGCCTCTTGCACTGCCAAATGGGACCCTCTAACCGTTAGTCTTAGCCTACGAGGGCCAATAATAGGCTAATCCAATCATAAACCATATCATCGCAAAAAGGGGATATTACAAAAGACCAAAGAAAAGAATGGAAAAAATATGGCTGCACTATTCTTTTCAATGGGTGGACAGATGGCAAAAACCCCAACATCAATAATTTTTTGGCTGCTTGCAAGAATAATGTGGTGTTCTTGAAATCTATGGATGTCTCCAACAAGGTGAAAAATGTTGAAACTTTGGCTCTAATGTTGGAGCAAATTGTTATGGAGGTGGGAGTTGAAAATGTGGTGCAAATAATAATTGATAATGCAGAAGTAGGTAGAACCCTCCATGTAATGTCCCCTTTTCCGCTCTAGCTTGTTTTGGGGACTGGTGGCCAATTTTGAGACTTGTTGGTCAGTCAGAAGCAGAAATTAGGGTTTCCAACTTTTGTGGAGGTTTGCGGGAGCTGTTTGATGATTGATGAGTTGGAATTATACAATTCAGATTGTGGATTCTTTCTGGGTTAATTTTATGAAAATAATTCACTTCATTTCCTTGGATGCCATATCTCATTTTATGAATATTTCATAAAGTATATTTGGTACCTTGAGGGGGTCGATTTGAAGAATTAAGAATTATTTTTGACTTATGTTGGGTTGGACGTCCCTTTTGAGGTATTTTCTCATTAAAATTATATCCTAGCAATTAACTTAATATTTGTCTATATGGGGCAGCCGCTAAAGGAAGAAAATACTTTGGTTCTAAATGAAATATTATTATCCCTTGGTCGATTTGTGGAGGAAGTGAAATGAAATGAAATGAGTACAAATTAAAGGAGATTTGAATGTGAATGTTTAATCCCATATTGGAGGGAAAGGAAGTTCGACTTGAGGAGAAAACTATAATATGCACCTTGGTCCTCATTTTTGGTATCCAAGATTTTTTTATAATGAAATGTTGCCGAAATGCAGAGTGAAAGCTTCGGGGAACGCTTACCTCCTAGCCAGAGCTTGATTTCTTGCTTGCAAAAAATCACTTTCTCTCCACACCGAAGAACCCACACACCCTATGACCAACTCCACACAAGAAGACACTCCAAAACGGAAAATCTCTAAATCTGATGTACTCCTAACACGCTGAAAACACAGACTGCTCTTCATTCAGAGGAGTGGATTAAAGATAATGTTGCAGATTTATGTTTTAGTTTTTTGATTTGTGAGTGTTGTGTGTGGATTTTCAGCTTGCTGGTTTGGTGTGGCTGAAGCGTGTTTTCGTTCGTAGCTCCTCGTGTGTGCGTCAAATCATTCTGGGTATTTGCTCATTCATTTCCTATGCCATGAACTATTCATATTGTAAGTTTTCGTTGGTTTTCTTGGAGTATTGAATTTTATTATGCAAGTCGAAGTTTTCAGCTGTAAACGCCTTATGCTAGAAGTGCTTTGGGTTGCGTGCCATGGGTTTGGGCATTGTTAGTTGATGTCTTTCATTTCCATCCTTATCGCCATCATTATATCTCTCATTTGCATCTGTTTGGAGTTGATTATGTCAAGTGTGGAAAGAGTTATGAGTAAATTATTGAGTTCCTAGCTTTCTGGTCTGTGTGTTTTCAGCGTGTTGGGAGTATATCAGATTTAGAGATTTTTTCGTTTTGGAGTGTCTTCTTGTGTGGAGTTGGTCATAAGGTGTGTGGGTTCTTCGGTGTGGGGAGAAAGTGATCTTGGTAATTGTTTGTAGCTGTTGGTTCTTCATTCTTATCTTCTATGATTCATATTGTAATGCTGGTAGTAGTACTAACAACAATTTCTTTGATCTCTCCTAGTCCCATTGCATAAGTGGAAGAGGCTGGCCTTGCCGCCTAGTTTGGACAATGATTCTAGTAATTTTGTAATCCATGTCTGCATTGCAAAGCTGATTAGTAGTACTAACAACTATATATTTGGATTGTTGTTCTTTGGCCCACTGCATAAGTGGAAGAGACTGGGTTACCGCCTTCTTATCTATTGTAACAATGCCCTCCCGCTGAATAAGCGGTTGAATAGATTGTACTCTCATTTTCAGTCCTCCCATTGATTAAACGGTTGAGTTGATTGCTATTCCATTTCTAGTCCTCCCGTTGCATAAGCAGTCGAGTGATTGTTGTTCTTCAAGTTCTTTAGTTTGTAATCTTTTAATTGGCCGGTTGCACTACCATACTGCTATAGTAGTTCTTCATCCACTGGATAAGCGGAAGGGGCTGGCTTGCCGCCCGGTATAGTATTTGAGATTTCATTTCCAGCAGTTATTTGAGCTAACGATCCCCTTGACACTGTATGTTCTCACCATCCCATATTGGGCTCTTGGTGACCAAAAAGTGAAAGGGTTACTTTGAACATTTCCTTTCTGCGCAAGTTTGATTATTCTAACCTTAACGCGTGAATCTTGTTGTGTTAAAATAAAAATAAAAATTAAGGGGGATATTACACTCCAAGACAACCCACTCTTTCTTGGGCACCTTGTGCAACACATGTCATTGACCTTCTTTTGGAGGACACATGAACAGTTGATTGGGTGGACACTAGCTGTAGAAGATGCAAGGAGGATCACAAAATACATCTACAATCACGCTTGGGTTCTGTTGGAGTTTTGCCATTGATGAAGGAGAATGTTGTGTTGGCTACTGGTTGTCATTGATGTCAACATACTTTTGTTGACTTGTTCTGTGTTGCTCCAATATTTTGATGATTGTGTTTATCATGTTTTGCTCCGCAGTTGCAGATATGGATTTGCGTTTTGGGTAGTGCACTGATATATATCGGATGTACTTGTATTCCAGATTGTACATGTTTTGGATCTCCAGAAGGTGAGATATTTGGTCCGACAATTCAGTTTGTCAGTGCTCTATTCCTTCGGAACAAAACAGTTGGTTTTTATATCCACATTTCTTTAATTGATCGATTTTGATCTTGCTGTTTTTTGGACATGGTTAAAATTATGGATAATGTGTGTATCTTAGTTGGCATTAATTTTTGTTATACCCTTGGCCGACCTATGTAAATGGACGTATGAAGCACATTGTATTAGTGTGTAAGGGATTTTTCTTTGTAAGGCATGTATGGCTAACTTGAGGTATGAATCGGTATATATATGAGATGCATTCATTTGATGATGTATTAATGTAGGTGAGTAAGAAGAGATATTGAAAGAAGTAGAGGAACTCAAAGATACAAAGACAAAAGTGTGACATAGTGATCAGATGTGATTGAAGCAGATAGCTGAAGAGCGAATAAAGTGTAAAAAGTTTGTCTACTGAGCTTAATTGGAAGTGTATTTCATGCATATGTAAGATGCAACTTTAGCAGTTCAATTTTGTTTATTCTCTTTTGGGCAGTGTTGACGTGTATTTTGTACACAATCATACACAGAATAAAATACCCAAAGGCATCTTATCCTCTCTTGAATAAAGTCGCTAACTGCTGAAGATTTCGCAAGAAGGATCAGTTAGGATGACTCCAATGTTCTTTTTAGTAGGGTCTCTACGTGTGGATAAGCACCAGTGGTCGTTGTGATTGCTGTGTCATCAAGGGGCCTTACGTTGCCGAAGATTTTGCTAAACTAAACAAGCTTTTCAAAAAATATCAAAAGGATAGGGTTTGCAAGAGGTCTAATCTAGTCTAACCCTAAGAATGACTTGATGTGGACAAGACTTGGTGAGATTCTACCAACTTCAATTTTGCCATAAATTAACAACTCAATTGAAATTGATGCGATCTTCTAAGGTAACAAATGATTTTTTTCAATACATCAAAGATCAAGACACTACCACAAAGGTACATATGCAAGATACAATAACGATTGAAGATTTAAGTGATTCAAATATCTCCAGTCGAGCACGCAAGGCGTTCCTACAATCAACAAGAAGCTAGTGGTTTGGAAAGTGAATCCTACCAAAGATCAAGTCCAACACTTTGTCCTTCGAATTAACACACTACTTTGATTGAGAATGATTCAAGGAAAATGAACAACCATGAAGATAACCAAGAAAATTGCAACAAAACACCATAACTTCAATATTTCATTGATCTCAAAGCCATCATGTACAACAATTGCTTGAATTCCTTTCCCAAAGCTCAATCTTGCTACAAAAGTAAATTGCTTCTAAACTCTAATCTCTCTAATAATTTCTAACTCTCTGATTCTCTAGCTATTTCTAATTGACAAAATGAAATGAAATGAGGGTATAAATAGCATCCTCAATTACAATGAATGGTCCAGATCAAAAGCAGATCAATGGTCAAGATTATGACACCTAAACCCTAATTAGGGTTTGTTACAAATAGCCTCCTTTTTACTGAACAATATTAAATGCATAGCCAAATATTAAATTTGGCACAAAAATCTAGTAGACATAGACCAATGACAATTAAGGTGCCATGTCATCTATAACAACCTCTCATCTAGAATCTTATTCCCTTTCCAATGCTCCTTTTTAGCATATGCAATGAATCTTGATATGATTCCTTCGATCTCAGCAATTGGAATCTCGGGAAGATTCTTCATTCTTTCTTCCAAGTGGATGACCTGATCAAATGCATCTAGAAGAGCTGCGTCCCATGTAAGTTCAAGTTCCTTAGTCTTTTCGATCAGGAGCATGCTAGCAAACATCTGGTCCTGCTGCTCATCTGTGATATTAGCGTCCTTGCAAAAGATGACCTTGATCCTATCTTCCAATTCCTGCAAATCCACATCTGTCTCAACTTCGATCCTCCTGCCAAGAATGGTACGTAGTACCTCAAATACTCTGTCCTGGATCGGGTTGATCACCTCCTCAACATGACTGCATCTAGTATTGATGTCCTCGAAGAGAACTTCCTTCATCTGGAGTAAGGTTGACCATTGAAGTAAACTGTGAGGTCCTCCATCCATAATCTTTTCCTGCGCTAAGACCTTCCTCGATGTTTGTCTGATTACTTTCAAGACAGGAATGATAACATCTTTGGTATGAGCAAAAGCGGCTACAGTTATCATCAAGTTGTGGATGATCTGAAGAACCTGAATAGCTCGGTGAATGGTCTGCATCATCCTTGTTGCAAATTCCGTGGCGACTGTATTAGATTTATCCATCCAATTACTCATACGCTGGACCATACTCCTGAATCTCTCTGCCTCACCAATTGATTGAAGGGGAAGTGCCTGTATGGGTGATATTGCTGGATCCTGACGTCCTAAAGGCTAATTGAGATGACTGAAATATGTTCTCCATGCACCAACTTCTCTCTCAAGCTTTCTATTTTTCTCCATTTCTTCCCTAAGCTTATCTTTCAATGCCTCAAAGGAATCTGTGGCATCATCTAGTGTCTGCTCGGTTGTGGATGGACCTAGCTCAAATGTCTCTATATCATATTCCTCTGCTAGGATCTCCCCTTCATATTTGTCCACTGCCGGTGTAGCTATCTGTAATTTTCTGGATCCAGACTCATCTCTAATCATCTTGGACATCTTGGTAGCCTTTCTGTTCTCTGTCACTTCCTGGGAATGTCCAACAAGGCTCTCTAAATCAATCACATTGTCCTCGTCCTCTATTACGATCACCTTAGTTAATCTTTCCTTCAACCAATCTGGGATGGCTGATCTTGTCTCTTTGACCTATATTTCCTTATGCAATATTTCTTCTTCTCTGTGAGGAGATGTTACTTCGTCATTATTCTTGTCTTCATGTAACTGATAATCTTGGAGAGATCCACTTGGTGACTTTTGAGGTACCTGTCCTTTATCATTCTGTACCATCGACTCCATAGACTCTTCCACTTCAAGTGTCCTTTTCTCTTGTCGAGAAGATGTACCGGATGAACGATCTCCGTTGGCTTCTTGCTTCCTCTTGGAGGATTCCCTTTTCTCAGGTCTCTCTTTCCTCTTTGAGCCTCTTGGAGGGGGATTGCCTTCACTTAGACTTCGAAGGTTGCCTTCGCTTGCATTTCTGGGATTAGGATTACCCTCACTTACACTAGCTCCACCTTCGGCTGGTTTCTCTTCCAAAGTGAAAGTCATAGCTATGCCTTGCTCTTTCAACTTCTGATGCTGCACATCAACCCATCTGCGAGTACAAGACAAGACTGGAGCCATCAAAGCATCTAGATCCACGACCTTGGGCTCATTCCAATCTAACCATATTGATTTGCTTTCTCGATCATAGGATGACTGGAGATGTCTGCCACTGTCCTGTGCTTGGTCGGCCACTCTGTAAATCTTGCATTTCCTGATGAAATCCAAAGACAATCTAGAATGCATCTTTCTTTTCACTTCAAGATCGTCTAAGAGACTCATCATAAAATCTTCTATCTGAAACTCATGCTTAAACTTCCTACTGACTGTCTCCTCTATATATCCATGTGGATCAAAGCTTTCCCTCAAAGCAAAGAATGAAAAAGAATACAAAGCTAACTCCTTCTCTGCGTCATCCATGGCTAAAGCATTAGGACATACCTCAACTGAATTGCCTAAGATGATAGGTACAGGAACTCCATTTCCGTGTCTGTGTCTGAATGCCTTTGCATAAGCTGCCAACTGTCTTGTTACCTCAAGTAACACTATTTTGTCTGTCGGATATCTCGGCAACATATATGGAGGTGAAGGACATCCATGAACTCTGATATAAGTAAATTTCGGAAATTGGATAAACCAAGCACCGTACCTCTTTACTAGTTCCTGTGCATCCTGAGATAATCTATTGTGGATCCCGCCTTGCAACGTCCTTGTGATGTTCATAGTGAAGGTATCATTAACTAACTTGTAGTTGCTTCCTGGCGGATGATGCAAGTGAACATAGGAATCACAAACTCTGACCTCGCCGGGTCCTCTTCCAATCACTCCTCTGTGAGGTAGTCCTGTGTACTCAAAGCTCCTAATCAAAGCATATATGACGTATGAACTCATGTGGAAGGACTTGGTAGCTTTTAGTCTCCTCAACTGTACGTCCAAGCAATGGCTAATCATTCTAGCCCAATGAATTGTTCCTTTTCCCTGAACTGTCACCTGGATAAAGTAAAACATCCATTTCTCAAAGTAGAAGGCCTGAGGTGCACCTGTGACTCGGTTGAGCATTGTTATCAAATCTCTGTACTCCTGCTGGAAATCGATCCTATGTGGTGTGTTCGGGATCTTGCTCAGGCGAGGACGACTCTTGAGTAACCAGTTCTTGTTGATGATGCTTAGGCAAGCATCTGGATCATCTTCGTACATGGACCTGGCTCCTTCTATGCTCTTGTAGACCATATCTCTGTGCTCTGGAAGATGGAAAGCCTCACTTATAGCCTCTTCTGAAAGATAAGCTAAAGTGTTTCCTTCCTTGGATACGATCGTTCTGGACTGAGGATCATAATGACGAGCACACTCGATCATCAACTCATGGCACTGTACTGCTGGAGGGAAGCCGGCCGCCTTAATGATGCCACTTTCAATTATTCTCCGGGCGACAGGTGATGGCTTACCAATGTAGGGGACCTCTCGAAACTTCTTCGTGCTGAAGTTGCCCAAGTTGGTATCTCCAATGTTGCTCCATTTAGACACGATCTTGGTCTCCAGTTCTTCGTTCTTTTGATCTTCCTTCATGAGAGCTGGACGACTGGTGGATGCTCCCGCCTTCGGGGTCGCCATACCTACACAACATTTCATAATAAGTAACTAGATATTGCAATGCATAACATAGATTAGATTAAAGATTAATTTTAGGAAACTTCATGATAAGTCTTTGAGTTATCATTTCCTAAAAACGATTGAGCTACTGGAATTCAAAATTTCAAAATTCAAAATTTGAAGCTATGACGATCAAAACTCAAAATCAAAACAAGGGATCACATTGCCATACCTCACTTGAGAGCTTAACTCTAAAATGCAAAAATGAAGAAAATCGCCTAGGCAAAACTTAATTCGAAGCTTCCCACGTGATCCCTCTTCAAATGAACGTCCTCCTTATCAATTCGCCACCCTTGGGGTCTTTGATGTGATCTTTAATGTCTTTGGCAAGTTCGCCTTACTTTAACTTCAAGTTTGCACTCCCTTGATGATGTTTGCGCCTTCCTTGGAATGGAAATTCGCTCCACTTGAATACCAATCGCACTTCTCCAAAATCGCATATGGAAGATGATAAAATGATAATGTGAAAATGAAAATTTTCACCCTCCTTTTATAAGCGCTCACCTCTCATTTACCTCTAGGCCGACTTTGCCAAAATAAAGAAATTAAAATGATTTTTAAATAAATAACAAGGGCCGACTTTTATAAAATAAATCCAAGCGCTCCAATTTTCTATAATAATAAATTAATTAATTGCCTTTATAATTAATTTTTTCGATTTTTAAATAAGCAAAATTAATTAAATAAATGTTTTGCGCAAATTTTAAATGCTATCAATTAAATATTGCAATCTATCGATTTTTAGCATTTAATAAAAATTCAAAAAATGTTTAGTGCCAAATTTGGAGGAGGGAAAGATGCAAACCATTATCGCCCTGGTCCCTGACTGAGGGACAGGAGCGAATTACCATTTTAGCCTGGAATCTCGTGCTTTTGACGTTCGAAACCTCCATCTTCATGTTGAAACTGGCATTTTTGCTAAGAATTTCAAACTTGATTAACTTGGTTTTGTGGATGAGTGCCTTTTATGACCATTATCGCCTTGGTCCCTTGGTGAGGGACAGGAGCGAATTATGTGTTTTCTCCTTGACCTTTGTTTCTATGATCACCAAATTTCATTATGAGCGAATTATGTGTTTTCTCCTTGACCTTTGTTTCTATGTTCCATGCTTGTTCTACTTGTCGTTAACAAGGCACTTTGATGCTTGGAGGATTATCGCCCTGGTCCCTTGGTGAGGGACAGGAGCGAACCTTGTATCTTAGCCTAAATTTGTCGTTTTGTAACCTTTGTTTCTTGTTCATTGCCTTCCAAACGATATCCTTGATCTTGTGTATCCTTGCCTTGTCATGATTTTGAAGGAAAATGGATGATCTTGTGAAAATCGCCCTGGTCCCTGACTGAGGGACAGGAGCGCCTAGGCCAATTTGAGTCTCCTATTGATGTCTTGTAATCTTCAATTTGTATTCAACGGGTTCATTTCCCCCTCCTTTCTTGCCTTCAAACTCAAAACTTGCTTGCTTTTGCCTGAATTTTGCCCTATGAAGAATTTCGCTCTGGTCCCTGGGAGAGGGACGGGAGCTACACTGAATTTCGCCCTGGTCCCTGACTGAGGGACAGGAGCAATGTTGCATTTTTGGTCCATTTTCCTTCACGAAGGCACTTCAAGTTATATTCAATTGATAAAACATATCTCCTTTGATCTCTTCAAATCGTCAAGTTGTTTAAATCCTGCAAGGACAAGGCAATGTTTGATTTTGAGCTCCGGTCCTCCACTGAGGGATAGGAGCGATTTTCACTCCTGGGGCATTTCTGTGCTCATGAAATTCTTCAAATTATATTCAACGGAAAGATCATGCCTCCCTTTACCACTTCCACTCGAAAGATCATCTTGATCCTGCAGGGACAGTAAGATTTTTGAAAATGAGCTCCGGTCCTTCACTGAGGGACAGGAGCGATTTTGCTCCTACAGGCCAAAATATCAAGATTTTGGGATTTTGATCACTTCACAAGGCAAAAACAAGTCATTTCCAATACTCGGGATCAATTATCAAAATTCTCAAAAATTGGTCAAAATTATTCAATCGGACAAAAATCAAAATCTCATCATTCACACTTTTAGACAAATTCATTCAAAATTCCAATTGAAAATAGACCAACTCACTTAGCCTCTGGCGAATTCACTTTATTCAAAATTGCATCCTACGAGAGGAAGCTCAAAAAAGCTCTCAAGACTGACTGGACTTTGGCCTGAAAACGACAAAACAGAAACCCTAAGGCTTGACCCTATTCCAGACAACTGGCACACTAAACCAAAACCCTAAAAAGCAGAGAAAAAAAATAGGCAACACGAGCAAAAAGAGGGGGTCTCCATTTTAATGGGGCGATGTGTGAAATGGTCACAACAGGCAGTAAGCCCTCTTAGTAGTTAGCCTCAGGCAGTGAGCCTTGCAGCGAGCACTTGTAATATTCTATAACTAGTTATATTATATGTTGCTGCATCTAGCTTCGGTGCAGAAATCCCTTGTGGGAACTAGTTTGGAAGCTTTGGCTTAGGGGGAGCTATAATGAAGATCCTTTTTCCCTACCAAAGAGGTTGATGCCGTTGTCACAAGTGTGTTGAGTATGATGATGTGTTCAAACTCTCGGTGAAGATTGCGGCATAAAATATTAATGTGCAAAATATTGCGAAGGTTTGGAAAGTTATCGTTCATAGGTAGAGTGGTTTAACAACTTTTTGGTGATATGACAGTTTTGGCAGTAGAAGTTTAGGTCTTTCGACAAAGTACTTGAAATGATTTTTTGATCATTATGCTAAAGGTGAATTGATAATTTGAGGAGCGGAAAGAGTTATTCGAGCAAAATTGCCATCAACATTGCTAAGGTATTTATAATTTTGTCTCCTGGATTCCAGCAAGTTTGTTAGTCATGAAGATGAATCCCTACCTGAATTCAAGAAATTTATGAAAGAACCGATAAGAGACATTTCAATTGGTGCATTTTTGTCACTACTGGCTAGGGTGGTATGTCTTGAAGATATTTACAAGTTTATTGATGTGCAAATTGAGGAATATGACAATATGAAAATTAAGAATTTTGAAGATTCTCTTTCTAGGGAAAGCTTACAATCAATCGTTGAGCTAGGGCACAACGGTTTGGACATTTGGAGTGAATTTTTGATGATAATTGGTGAAGTGGGCAAGATTGCATTAAGCATAATTCATGATGACGACATTTTGTTGGACAAACCGTTTCAGATTACAAAGGAAGCTTTGAAGGCGGTTACAGGTGTTTGTTTTGAATGGAACCGTACCTACGAAGAAATCATTAAGAAACAAAGAGGTTGAAGCTTTGACTGGTGTAATTGGAGATCGAAGAGTTTTACGAATTGACAACATTTCAGACCCTCTGGTAAGATATGTTGCTATGGGCATCACTTATTAGATTTACTTTTGAAATAGAGAAGGTTCTACATTGGCTATTGTTGTATATGTTGCTTATCAAATGGCTAAGACATGAATGAACTATGATTTGTGTGAGTTATTGAGACAAGAAGTGTTGAGCAATATTGAATTAACTAAGAAAGATGGTTATCCCTTTTGCTTTGGATCATTGATTGTATGACTAACATTTTACTTCTTAAATTCTTTACCGCTAAAGGAGAATGTTGCTTGGGATGAGAACTTACCGCTTGGTAAACAAATTAAAAGATATTTAGACAATCTGAATGACAGTGACATGGAATTCAAAGAATACTTTTATGAACTCCAAAAGAGCTTAATTTTGAGATGTAGGATCTCGGAAAGATGTGTTGAGAAGTACAAAGATACTACTACTTTCTTGGTAGATACTGATCATTGCTTCATGGAAGTTATGTTGCCTCGGATGGTCTGGTTATCAAGATTTGGATATGAAATCAGTGATGAAGAATGTGTGATGGACGCAAATGAACTTCTTAGGCTTTAGGTAGATCTCATTGAAGATAAGTTTGGGACTTATGATGAACTTGTTGGTTTAGGTGTTAGTGAATAGGTGGCTCTGGAACGATCCTCCTCTGGCAGGAAGAGAAGTAGAAAATCAACTGAGATCCCTTCTTCGGTTCTTAAGAAGAGGAAGTCAGACACAAAAGATAAGGTTGAAATCATTAGTATTGATGATGTTGAGATTATTGAAGTTAATGTGAAATAGTAGATGGCTGTAGTAGAAGAAACCCTACGGTTCTCTTGATGAAGATCCTTTTGAGACTGTTAAAATCTTGAAGGTGCTTAGGAACCTGACGACATTAAGAAAATTGGAGATGCATGGTTATTGCAACCATCATATGACTAGGGGATTGAAGAAGCATTGACTATGTATTTGCTTCGAAATGATATAGTTCTTGGTTCAATTGAGAATTTGCTCCCATAAGAATTGTTTGAACAACCGAGTGAGCAGTTAGCTCCTAAAGCATCTGAAAAAGGAAAACCAGATCTTGAAGATGAAGTGCAAAGAGCCATGAGCAGAAAGTGTGTTGCTGCACAAAAGTAGTTGACTGAGTGCATAAAGGACATGAGGAAGTGCATTAGTGTATTGCATCAGGTAGCTACCACGACAAATCACAAAGCAAAGATTGACTCTCTTGAGTCTGAGATGAACAGTTTAGTCGAGTCCTTTAATATTTTTAATGATAAGGATGGTGCATTAAGGAATAAGATTAACTCTTTACAATTGGAATTATCCTTTGTGTAGAGACAAAGATGATTTTTGCAGGAAGTTTTGGACTGTTAAAGAGGTCGTTGAAACTAGAATAGATCATTATAATTGTTTGTCGGTAGTTGCAAAGAAGGCAGAGTTGAACTTGCTTGTCCTGGATGATTTGATCAGTGCCATTGAGTTGCTTGTGCAATGTAATTGTCAGTGCATGGTATTGGCATCAGCTATCAATTCTTGGAACTCTTTTCTCCTGGCACTCAAAGATAAGTACATGGATATTTTTCCGCAAAAAGGTAAATGAGACTTTCTTTTTGCTGAAGATGTATATGGGTATTTTTTTGATACCCTTTGTCCTTGATGGCAAAGGGGGAGAGAGTAAGAAGATGAGGTGGCTGGCTAAGGGGGAGAGATTGTAGAAGGTGAAGTTTTGAGAATTTTGATGTGTAAGTAGCTAGAAGGAGATATGATAGAATGCCTTTTATAGTAGTTCCATTTTTTTGCATGTTGTGATCAATGACAAAGGGGGAGATTGTTGGAGTTTTGTCATTGATGAAGGAGAATGTTGTGTTGGCTACCAGTTGTCATTGATGTCAACATACTTCTATTGTCTTGTTTTGTTGTTGCTCCTGTAGTTTAGTGAATCTATTCATCATGTTTTGCTCCATAGTTGCAGATATGGATTTGCAGTTTGGGTAGTACACATATATATCACCTATATTCTAAATTCTACATGTTTTGGATCTCTAAAAGGTGAGATATTTGGTCCGGCAATTCAGTTTGTCAGTTGTTCTGTTCCTCCAAAACAAAACAATTGGTTTTGGCATCCACATTTCTTTAATTGAGCAATTTTGATCTTGTGGTTTTCGGGACATGGTTAAACATTATGGGTAATGTTTGTATCCTAGTTGGCATTAATTTTTGTTATATCCTTGGCCGACCTATGTAAATGGAACGTATGATGCATATTGTATTAGCCTATAAGGTATTTTTCTTTGTAAAGCATGTATGGTCGACTTGAGATATGAATTGATATATTTATGAGATGCATTCCTTTGATGATGTATGAATGTAAGTGAGTAAGAACAGATATTGAAAGAAGTAGAATAACTCAAAGATATAGAGACAAAGGTGTGACATAGTGATTAGATGTGATTGAAGTGGATAGCTGAAGAGCGAATGAAGTGTGAGAAGTCTGTCAATTGAGCTTAATTGGACCTGCATTTCATGCATATGTAAGATACAACTTTAGCAGTTCATTTTTGTTTTTTCTCTTTTGGGCAGTAAGCCCTCTTGGCAATGAGCCTTTATTTTTGGTAGTGAGCCTCAAATAGTGAGCCTTGCAGTGAGCACTTGTAATGTTCTATAACTAGTTATAATATATTGAGAGTTAATCCTCTCCATGGTTTTTCCCTAACGTGTTTCGATGCAAAAAATTTGGTGTTCTCGTGTATGTGTATGATATCTCCGTTTTGCTGTTCAAATTAATCACTCACTATTGTTTAGTTGAAGTATATCTGCAAAGTAAGAATAAAGTTGTTTTAAAGATTAATGGAATACTGATTCACCCCCAACCTAGCCCCCCTTCTCAGTATTCTAGCTGTTCAACAGGTTTTTCACTTGATGAGAGAACATACCCAAGGGAAAGAGTAGGTAAGAGTGGGTGTCACAAGGCTTGCAACGATTTTCTTAACGTTGCAAAGCATTCTTGGTGCGTTGACGACTTTGAAAGAAATGTTTGTGTCAAGCATGGCTAGACTCACCTTATTGAAAGAAGCTTGAATGAGAGGTTGTTGCATGCATAGTCTTTGACAACCTATTTGCACAAAAAGCTGCAGAGATTGTGAAGGTAACTTCAGAACTTGAATATTTATTTATTATTGATTCAAGTCTCTCATTATTAATTTGTAACTTTAATGATTAATCCATTTTGGAAAATGTATTTTTCAATTGTAGGTGTTGGAGCCTTTGGTTAGAGTTCTTTCCTTGGTAGATGGGAATAAAATCCCAATGGGGTATGTTTATGAGGCCATGGATAGCGCCAAGAAATCTATCAAAAATTACTAGAAGGGATATAGACTCAAATTTGATCACATCTAGGAAATTATTGATACGAAGTGTAACAATCAGTTCTACCAACCCATTCATGTAGGAGGATATTTCCTCAAAGCTTATTTTAAGCTTGAGGATTCTTACTCAGATTCCAATGGGGAGGTCATGGAGGGCCTCACTACATGCATTTAGAGGATGATACCTGAACTCCAAAATTACGAGGAAGCAAGCAGTAAGCTTTTCTCTTCAGAGCTGGCCAAGAGAGGAAGAACCACTCAAACCCTAGGTATAATATTTGGAGTCTTTCACATGTATCTTAAGAGTTACAAATTCCAAAATTTCAAATTTACAAGTTACAAATTATAACTATTGAATATTTTTGATAATAATATGTTTTCACTTTGCTTTCTAACTCTATTTTATTTTGTAGATGCTTGGTTGCAAAGTTGGGGTGGAAATATCCCAAATCTCAAAACATTTGCCCTTAGAATCTTATGCCAGCCTTGTAGTTCATCTAGTTGTGAGCGCAATTGGCGCTTGTTCGAGGACATCCAAACGAAGAAGAGGAGCAAGCTAGCTCATAAACACCTCAATGACCTTTTCTTTGGGCAATATAATCTTCAGTGGCACACAAGGGACGTAGAGGAAACACTAGCTGGTCCAATTGATTTGGGTGATATAGATCCTTACAGTGATTGGACATCGCAGGAGCAGCCTCCATTATTTATCGAGGATGACATCTATGATTTGGAGATGCGGGCTATTGAGGAGTAGGGGGGTGGTTTTGGATTCGCACTGAATGACATTGAGTACAGTGAGGATAATGAGGAGTCATTGCCAGTGCTAGGAGCAGCTAGAGGCAGAGCTACAACTAGGATGGAGGTTGAGCTACAGCCAGTCGTGCCGAGCGAGGATGCATAGCCACAACAGACTGCTAGGGCTACAACTAGGATGGAGGTTGAGCTACAGCTAGTCGTGCCGAGCGAGGATGCATAGCCACAATAAACTACTAGGACTAGACCCTCTAGTTCTACCTCTCCCTTAGTTTATAATAGAGCCGGGAAGAGGAATATGTAATTGTATTGATGTATTTACTTTTAGTTTTACAAAAACTATTTACTATTTTTCTTCCAGCTATTAGCATTCCTCATGAGGATGCGATTTTGTACTCAATTTGTATTTAAATCCATTAAATATATCTAGACTCAGCTTGTTTCTTTTGTGTACTCATTTATTGACTCATTGGATGCATCTCATTAAATTTTGCAAAAAGAATGGATTTCTAATCAAATTTGATCAATGTTTTAAGTTCTAGAGTTTTTTGTCAAGTGTTCGCCTATTTTTTTTCTCTAGCCTTGGCAAGTTTTTGGTTTTGGGGAGTAGTTCAACTATGGTGAAACCTTTATGTCCATACCATTTGTGATTTGCTGATTGCAAGTTGCAGTGCATGGTTAGACTGAACTTCATTAAAGCTTAACTTCAATTGCTTTATGCTCATTGATTTGCATTGTCTTTGGTGTTAGTGTGTGGGCGATTTGAAAATCATTTGCATTTCCTTAGAAGATTCCATCATCTTTGTGTAGTTGTTTTCTCATAGCGAAGCAAAGTATGGTTTGGTTTCACTAAGTCATCAACAGTTTCTTGTATTGTTAGAGATAGATTAGATTCCTAAACTTCGTCTTTTTGCATTTTATTTCAATGAACTTTCATAGATTTAGTAAAAGCGCATTATTGCAAAATCATAAGTGAATTTGAGGAAAAGGAATTGATAGAATCCTAGAACAATTGTGTAACCAACATATCACATCTATACCCTGAGTCCCTTTGTGCGAGTTTTTGGTTTTGGTGAGTAGTTTAACTATGCTCATAAGTATAAATGCATTTTTAAGTTGAAATAAATAACACATTTAGATTAGATATTTAAATATTGTTAAATGTATACAAAACACATGAAATATGAAATCCTTGGCATCAAAAGTTTCAAGAAAGTATCAAAACAAAAGCTTTAAGTGTATGGCTCAGAGGAGCCTGCATCACACGACCCTCCTGCATCGCTGTATAAGATAGGTCCTAGATGATGATGCAACCATGATATCTCTAACTGTGTCTCAGTGACAGCCACATCAACATCCAAGGTGTCTACTCGTGTTCTATTCTCTTGCATGGCTGCTTCCATTGCCTCTATCTTTCTATTCACCCGATCAACCCAATCAAGGTCCTTATCACTAAAGATAAGATGTGTGGCCCTAGTGATCCAATCTGGTTGTGGATCAACCTCCTCTAGTGTTATGAGTGATAAGTCATTGCCTAAAATCTGTTTGTGGTGAATACATAAGTTTTAGTGCACATAAACCATATCATTCAACCATTGCACTGATAGTCTATTGTGGTTTCTGGAGTGTGCGCTCGAACTTACTTGAATTGGACCCATAACTAGAAGCATTGCATGCTTGGTTAAATACTCGAACTACAATGCTGTGAAGTTTTTTACATTAGCACCAAATATCTCCTTCCACACATTAGATATGAGAAGAAGAAAAAAATCGATCTCATTATCCAATTTTAATTTTGAATATTTAATAGTAATAGAAAAAGAGAAGTTTTGATTTTTAAACTTAAATTATGCCCTTAATAGATTTGGTCCAACCCTTCTTCCAAATCTCTTGCTGTTCTTTAGTTGTGGCTTTCACATCAGCCATTGTTTGTGACAAAATGGGGCCCTTTATCTCCCCTTTAGGGTCTTTTAACCCTGGGCCGCAAACAATAACGGCATCAACCATGTTTTGCCAATAAGGAGACCTAACACAAATAAATTACGTAAAATAAGTATTGTAAAATGAAGAGTTTAAATTTGAATTTGTCGTACCTCTAAATATGAAAATTCAAGAGACTGAATCAAGCTATATATTTGAAAACAAACAAAGAAAAGAATTAGCTTGGCTCATGAAATGGAAGGGTGTAGTAGAACCAAAATTCTACAATTGCACTTATAGCATCACTTGGCCCTCTTGTGTGGGCGTTTGGATGTTGATGCAGCCATGGAAGAAGAAGATAGAGCACAAGTAGACACCTTGGATGTTGGTGTGGGCATCACTGAGACACAAGTAGATATCTCACACAAATTTAACATGGTATCAGAGCTAAGGCGTCACAATTTCCTTAGGGATCCTTTCCCTACTCCACATCATTCCTTGGAAATTATAAAATAACCCCACAGAGTATCTCTCTGACAAATAATCAGGGTACTAAATTTGAATATATGCTTTTTATCCTGGTTAATCTTCTTCAAATTATTGAAGAGCTCACACTGGAGAACCTCACATAGATTATACAACTTATCTTCCTTAAGAATTTGAAAAGAAGTGTAAATGGTCGTACCAGATATTGAGCTATCTCTGCTGGACTGATAGACCTAGTATCTTGTTACCATGGATGCTCAATCGTGGTGATCTAATTTGATTGTGGATCAGCGTCCTCTAGCATTACAACGATAAGCTAGTATCCAAAATCCATCTATTGTGAAGGCGTAGGTTATAATGAACACAAACTAGATCATTCAATCTCATTGCGCTTGTTGGAGTGCATGTGCTGAAACATAATCCAATTGCGCTCATAACTTGAAGCAATGCATGGTTGGCTCAATACTCAAATTGCAATCCTTTTAAGATTTAGTTTCTTCGCACCAAAACTTTTTTGCCGTGCATCCGAGGTGAGAAAACTAAAAAAATCAATCTCATTATCCAACTTTAAGTTTGAATATTTAATAATAATATAAAAAGAGGAAATGTTGTAATTTTAAAACTTAAATTATGCCCTTGATAGATTTGTACTTGGCTGCAACATCAATTGAGTTGCCTTGCATATATCTCATGCAAAGTTATCTCCTTGTGCAAGTGTAAATATCTTAATTTCGGTGACTATTTTTGCTCCAACACCAAAATCAAGCATCGTCCACTCTATGATTCTATAAAGCCCAGTTAGAACCTCCCCATCTACCTTGAAATTGCAGAATTGGGGAAATAAGTAGCTGTATGTAGGGGCTTGTGAAGATAGAGGTGCCATCGCCTATCAATGTTTTCCCAATTGGAGCAATACTTACTCACAACTCCCACATAAATGTATCTTATGGCCTCCTTGGCCCTATCCATGCCCTCATATATGTAGCCCATTGCGAGCTTCTCCTCATTGACAACTCGTAAGGTAACCAGCAAAGGCTCTATGAACTACAATTATCGTGAAACATTAACACAAGTGTAAACAAAAATAAGCAAATTAAGGAAAAATATGACTAAATATATAATGTAGAATTAGATTTACTTGTACAATGTCCATGGTTAGTACCTAGAACCTCTGCTCATAAAAAGTCTAGTTTGCCACACCAATCCCTACATTGGTCTTAGCATAAGGTGAGGAAGTCCACTCCTCACTAACTAGCAGTTGCCTCAATGCTCCCTTTGCCTGAAGCAAGGATTGTAATGTTGTGAAATTGGTTTCAAACCGGGTTGTTCTAGGACGAGTCAACTTCATGTTCCTTGTGAAATGCCTCATTAGGTTGCGAACTCATGTGTGACTGTATATGATGTTACAAATATTTTTTGGTATCTCCACACGCTTTGATCCATGGAATCCTTCCAAGATCCTCCAATATGAGGTCAAGGCAATGAGCAACACAAATCCAAAACAATGATGGGTTCCTATCCTTCAGTAGTCTACCAATAGCAACATAATTTACCATATTATATGTAACTACTTGCACCACTTTCTCCTCACCAAACTCAGCCAAGATTCCCTCCAAATCTTTGCTAAGGAACTCAACATTTTGTTGTTTCTTGAAGCATCAATCGAGTTGATGAATATTTTGCCACTTGAGAGAGAAACAAAATCAATGGTTCAATAAAACATAATTAAAAAATCTTAGTCACTAAGTCAATGCATTTAGGAAGTACAATCACTTGAGGAAGATACAAGAAAATTTCACTATGTTATATTTTTTCTGCCCATTCAACCATCAATCATGATGGTGAAAACCTTCTTCCAAATCTTTCGTTTATCCTCTATTGTTGCTTTCACATCAACCATCTTTTGTGACAAAATGGGGCCCTTTATCTCCTCATCATTAGGGGCTTCAAACCCTACTCTGCAAACAGTAATGGTCTCAACCATGTTTTGCCAATAAGGAGACCTAACACAAACAAATTAAATAAAATAAGTATTGTTAAATGGAGAGTTTATATTTGAATTTGACATACCTGTATATATAAAAAATCAAGAGATAAAGAATTAAGGTCTATACTTTAAAACAATAAAAAAAAATTGCTTTGTTGCATGGAATGGAATGGTGCAATAGAACGAAAAGTCTTGAATTGCACTTTTAGCTGCATCATGTTTACCATTGTTCCAAACCATGCTCTCAAGTGATTATTAGTTACTCGGAGTAGTGCATGGCAAAACAAATGAATCTAACCTAGATGGATGAACTCTAGGCCCAATGCTAACGCTAGCACTAGCACTAGCACTAGCACTACCCAAAGATGGACAAAATGGAGGAATGGAAGAAGAGTTTATGCTTCCATCAATGGCTTCTATCTCCTCTCTTTTCTTCTCTTTTAGTTCTTTTTGCTGCTCAAAGGTTTCTAATTGAACTTGCACTTCATGCTTAACCTAAGCAGGTATATGTGGGCATGGATTAGCATCTTAGCATAGTATATGTACAAGACGGTCTTTTAATCTGTTAATGCCTCCCCTAAGAACATTTGTTTTGCAATGAAAACAAGTTACTTCTCCTTTCTTTTGCCCAGGCGTAATAATAGATGTTTCCAACAAGGGTTCCTTCTTATTGGGGTTCCTGACATTGTGATAAGGACAATTTATAAATCTCAAGAATGCTGCAAGAATATATAAATAGAAAAAAAATAATACTTATGGATTATAATTAAACTAATATAAAAGATCTAGGGTTTGTAACTATAGAACTGTTTTGTTTTACAAAAATACCTAGGGTTTGTTCTTTGGTTCACTAAAAGAAAATATGAAAAAAAAAGAAATGTAAAAAAGAATTAGAATTTTTGTTTAAGAAAACAAAAAGCTTTCAAAATACAAACTTACCTCTTAAATTTTGGTTGAAATTAATTGTGAGCTCTTCCCGATCCTTCGTAGGCTCCTTTGGATGCACTTAAAGTAGCTACAAACCTGCCCAAATGTGGTTCAACTACCGATTTTTGCTCTATCTCCTTGCTCATTTTGCTGTGATACAATCAAAGTTTGGCTCAAAACTCTGTTTTTTCCTTCTCCTTTGGCTTGAAAATGAAATGAAGTTGGTTTTAGGGTTTAGGAGGCAAATATAAGACAAAAAAATTTGTGTGAATTGCTTTTTCATTCTTTTTGAATGACTCAGCTGCAATCGAGTCTATCCATCGGTATTTGCCTAGAGTTTGGTGAGTCTCTGAGACTTGGAATTTTGCTTGGTTACCGAGTCTTCTAGACTCACCAAGGATCACTCGCCTCAGGACTTGACGAGTCTATGTGAGTCTTGGTGATTCTTGTAACTATGTTTTCGATTGGGTCACCTGAATCGACTACAACTTAAATGGTATCCTCCTTTGTCAGTGATGTACATAATTTTTAATTTCAAAGTTGGTGCATGACGCAAAGGATTTTTGTATATGTTAAGCTCATTGCACCAACCCTTTGTGCTGCATGATTCCATTGCACACAATGCTTCTATGGTTTGTGAGATAAAGGATTACCTAATGCAGCCTATATAGGAACCTGAAATGACTTGAGGAATGTTGAGCTGTCAACTGATGCAAAATTTAAACCATTTTATAACTAATATTGATTGAAAATTTATACATGTTATTATTGAATTAAAATATATACATGTTCTTGACCTTGAGGGAACACCTGTTCATTATCTTGCACATCTCGAGGTCTACCACTGTTGTGCCAACTAGACAAATCAACTAGGTCATGTTTTTCATAGTTTCTAATAATGAGAAGTCCTTTTCATAGTCCTTTGGTTCTGTGTACACATGCACTATATCTCTTTAGTTTCTTTGTAAATTACTACTTTGCTGCAAAACTTCCCCAGATCAGGGTTTTCTTAATACCCAGTTGGGTTCACAACCTAGTTTTTTGTGCTATAAATAAGGTGGTACAAAATAGTTTCATGTTTAGCTAGGTATGCATTGTAGAATACCCAAGGGATGTTTTGTAGCAACCAGGTAAAAATTGTAGAGAACCCTGTGGATTTTTTAATTTAATTTTACTTTTTTTAATGCTTTTCCTTGTGATGAACAATGACAATTGTAAATCTTTTAGGGTCTTTGCTAGCTGTACAATTCTTATATCGTGTTGCTCCGCAGTGGTTGTAACAACCACTATACTTAAGCAAGGAAAACAATAACAAATATAACATTTATTGAAAGAATTTTCAACTAACATTTAATTTCAGCTGAAAAAGAAAACTATTAACTAACATTCATCAGAAAGAGAAAACTACCTATCAACTGAAAATTAGTTATACAAATACAACTGAAAAAGAGGAGAGTTTAGAGATTACAATGCAACAATCTTCCTGCTGATGACAGATACAAGCCTTGGATAATGTAGTAGAGGGAGTGTATCATCGAGGGCTTTTCCACCCAACCATAGACTTATAAGTCTTGTGCGCCTCTTCCTTTTGAAAGGGCTCGACCCTTCACGAGGAAAGTAGACTAAGGAAAGATCACATACCATTTAGCCATTTGAGCTTGGTGTTAGAACTTGCATAGACTATCTGGTCATACGCTATAGGTACCCCTTAACTAGCATGACCATCTGAGTAGTGGTGTATCTGGTTCATGTGAACTGATGGTCGCATGCGAACTGCAGTGCCACCTTGGCCAAGGTTTCATATAACGTGCACGATATTGTGCTGTTAGCATTCACCGCCCTTACTTGGCTTAAACAGATTGGAGTGCAACTGACTCACAAATTCATACAGAAATATGGTTCTTTTGACCCAAGGAAAATAATTGACTAGCTTCAACAAACAGTAGTCAACTGACATTAATGGTTTAACGACTTTGAGGTAACTTGGTTTAACAACCAGCTTACTGCTGTCTACAGAATTGAATGATTCCTACCACCACAAGGACATCATAAACTTAACTGTCACAGATCAGACTATTTAATCAGACATAGATAAACATTTCAGATTGACAGGACGTAGTAGATTCAGAATACATTTGATATTATTAACATCACTCTACTGACTTTGTTTTTTAAAGCAATAAACATAGTGCTCGCATTCGAATCATAAGGATCATTGTACATACTCTGTGATTCCTTAAAACATATAGGTTTTTACTTCTTTCATCTTAGTTATTTCAATTTAATATCTTCATTAAAGACTTAGTTTATCTCAACTTCATATTAATACGAAAGACTTTATCTATGCCGTTCTGCAATACCATGGTAAAGGTATGCATGCGGTTAGCGATCTCCATGAATATAATTCTTATTTAGTAGTGCATGCTTTACGCTTCAAGATATGTAACCACGGATTGTGCAGATGCAAACTAACATGTATAAACGTATACATTCTATAGAGAATTGGCTCCGACTTAAAATGAATTTCAAAAACAGTTAAATGAAAAGAGGTGGTTAATGCTTGAGTCTCTGCTGGCCGATCCTCTACTCAAGCATTGACAGAACTAAACATTGCATGATTCTAGATGACAACCAATGATATGATAATGCCAGAGATAAAACTTATAATCCTTTTCCTTTCCCCATAATTGAACAGTGAGCCATGGTCTGATTGTAAACCGATTTCAATGCTTCCACAGTGCTCCCTATGAGCTCAGACTTGAGTATTACTTGCATGAAAAATGATAATGCCCCCAACTAGCCAAGGAAAGAGCTATAAAACATGTATGCAGTGATGGTGATTACCGCTCCAAGAAGGAGCTCGAACAAGAAACTTACAATGTGGGACAGCTCTCGCACAAAAGTGATGGCTCAAACGCCTTCAAAGATAAAGCAAGGCACAGGCTAGCACTGCTGATGAGACATTTTACTCATTTATAAACATTATCATGGTCGAGGTGGTAAGGAGTAACACCTTATAAATAAACTTCCCTCAACTTACTAGTCGATTGATAGATAAATAAAGATGAAGCATATACAAATATAAATACGCTCTTCCAAGTTACAAATATATCATTAATACATTACCATGTGTATATGTGTATATACATGCACATCTTATCATTGTACATGTATAGATATAAATATATATTTATGAAATATTAATGTCCTTTGATGGTTGCAAATATATATATATAACCATATGTATATGTATATACGTATATATACACATAATTAATTAATGAGATTATCTAATAAGAAAATAAATATTGATTAAATAACTAAGGTACGATTTCCACTCAAGCAATACCCTAGACAACAAGGTATAAATTGACCAACAATTGATAGACAAAGATGAGATGATCAACCCTAAAACCAAGGTGGTAACCAACTATTAACACAACTTATTTCTTGACTTAGGGATTGATGGGAATTGATCTTTTCCAAAGTCTGCAATCCTCTCCTTGATGATACTCTCCCTCCCTCTTGAGGGTGTTGTGTATCTTGCATGCACTTGGTTACATGAAAAACCAGTTAGTCTAATCTTAACCATTATATCCGAATACATGAAACGTCAATATCAAAATAACTTCCTTATTCAATTTCTAATCATTAAGAGTTTTCATCCACATGTGAAAGCAAATATAATGTCATTGATTAACTAATCACAAAAGCATAATAAGCAATAATTTCAAAGTTGGAAAAGAGGGATGGAATAGTGGTGCCTTGTTGGTTGGATTTATAAAAATTGTGACCATGCCATCTAAGTGGTAAGAAGCAAAGTATATGAGTAGAGGAGGAATTGGTGGTCACATCATGTTTGAAAATTACATAGTTCCTTGGGGGGACCGAGTGCCTAAATTTGGGGTTGGCGAGGGGGGGGTCGACAATGAAGTGGTGGTGGGGGTGGCACTGATATACACATTGAGGTGAATTGAAATCTTCAAAGCAAAAGCTGCAATATAACAACTCTACAAGTGTCCCATGAAAGATAAACTAGTTTTCACAAAGTTAAAGGTTGCAATCAGTATGCAATGGCATGTGCCATAAGGTAAGCGACCTAGTGACATCCCTAGCGGAGGTGGTGGTGCTGTGGGGTGACATTTCCCTCAAGTCCCCACATCTCGAAAGCATTCTCGTCATGGGTATGTAGGGTTTTTTGGTAGGGATGCGTCCTTGTGGAACACTTGAAAATTCTCTAGTTTATTCAGGTGAAAAATATTTGATTCATCAATATTTGTTATGTAACAAGCTCATAAGGTTGCCTTTAGGAATTGCTTCCAATTGTGGTGAGATTGATCACATCTTGATGAAATAGGTATTTACCAAACTCTACATGGTTGTGTTGGAAAATGAGAGTGCCATGTAATTTTATATTAACATTTGTATATTATCATTGTTGTTTTGTGAGAATTAAAGTGACATTATAGTACTAAAATAAAATAAATTATTTTAGTTTTATATGAACATTTAACATTTGTAATCGTGTATAAGTATAAATTGTATTATAAGGGTTATTTATATTTAAGTTTATATTGAGTAGAATATTAATTTTATACTTAATTATAGATTTTTGGCTACTTATGTGTATAAATTTAGGATTTTAATATATTTTTTGTATGAAAGTACCAAAAATGAACTCAACCACAATTTTCTTTTCTTTTTTAGCTGCTCTAGCACAGCTGAACCCTTGTACCCGTTCTCAAACCAATATCTTATGTTTCTTTAAAAGCCGAGCATTATTCAACTATCTCATTGTCTTTATGAATGGGTGATGGTTTGCTATGTTGTCTACATTTACATGCTGATTAAGACCAAGTAGTTAACTTGGTAATTTATTTTGTTATTCTCCGTGCTTCCATCTTAGGTCCTTTGGTGTGAATAAGCACTAAAGCATCTCAAATAATTGTAAAGAAGTTAAGGTGGAATGCATTGAGACGTGACATTTTGGCCTTGTGAGAAAATACAAAAATGAGATTTATGATAAATCAATTTTTTTTTTGCCCCATTTCAAATGCCAAATTTAAATGGAGAGAATGGATGAATGGAATATAGGAAGGATGATTGGTAAAAGAAGTAATAAAATTGAGGGTTTAATTGGTCTGATGTATAAAAATTTAGATACATGAAACACAATACAAAAACCTAAGCTTAATGGAATTAAGCCAAGATTCAATAGAAGACAAAGAAAAAGGGATAGACCTGGAGCTTGTAAAATTGTAGGTCCATCTAAGCACAATTATGTACTACGAAATGCTACTTGCTTATCTAAATTTGATATTTTACTATGTTACCCTGAGTTTCCGGGATGGGGATGACAGTGGACAATGGGATGAGTTTCCGTGGCGACAAATGTTTTTGCCAATTTTGGGGACGACGGGGGGTACGACAAAGGGGACGGCTTATAGGAAAAATTCAAAATATATAGGGAAATTTTAAATGTTCATATGAAAAATAGATTAAGCATGTATATATATTGTAATATCCCCACTTTGAAATATAATTTAATAATAAATAATAATAATAAAATTAAAATACAAAAGAACAAAAATCTAAATAATATAATTATTCAAATTTGATTAAAGTTAATGAATGGTCAAAGGTAATGAAATGATTAGTTGTGACTCCCCCAAATATGAGATATAAAAGTGAGAAGATAACTCATTTGAAGGGGGGATGATTTGGGAATCAGAAGTGCAGATCTGATTTAAATAAGTGAAGATCTGATCGTGAAAGCATGTATATATATTGTAATGTCCCCACTTTGAAATATAATTTAATAATAAATAATAATAAAATTAAAATACAAAAGAATAAAAATATAAATTAAATTAAAATATAAAAAATATAATTATTAAAATTTGATTAAAGTTAATGAATGGTCAAAAGTAATGAAATGATTAGTTGTGACTCCCCCAAATATGAGATATAAAAGGGAGAAGATATCGTTTGAAGGGGGGACAATTTTATTAAATTACAGGCAGTAACGTCCTTGTTCTTGGTGGTATGCATGGGGATGTGCTTAATATGTATGCTTAATATATGAAGCCTGATTATGTTCTTATGCAAAATTTAATAGTAATATTGATATAGACTGCAATATGTATGATCATCATACTTAATTTCTTATACATTCATAGTACATGAAAGACCAATATATTAAATAGTCTAGTCTTTGATCTTTTTCTAATGCCTTCGTGAGGATAGGTTGGTTCATGTAGGGAGAGGCGGAGTAATTCCTCACAAGAAGGGTAAGTCCCAAGATGGGGTATGGACAGGTGTTCCAGAAACCTTTGGGGAGAAGTCCCAAGATGGGTTAAGGACCTATGTTCCTGAAACTTTGAGGGAGCCTGCTTGTAGATTGGTTTCCAAGCACCCTAGCACAATAATTCCCCATCCTCCATTAGGATTAGGGAAGTATAAGGATAAACGCTAAATATAATTGCTTATTGATTGTATTGTGAAGAATTAGTTGTTCTCTAATCTCAAATGCTTAGTTTAAGGTATAATAGTATTTAATGATATATGCTAATTACTGGTAAACTGGAAGCCTCTTGGTAGGGGACATTACATATACATTATATTTATATGAAAACATGGAAAAAGCATGTATATGTACATTATAGAACCTTAACATACCACATTTGTGTTAAGAATTCATTGTCAAATTGTCAATACTCGATATGCATTCATATTTCATAATTCATTGTCAATATGGCAGCACTTGTTTGCATGTAGTTCATTGTTTCTTTCTGGTTGGAAGATATATTGATAGTATTGCATTACTATTATGACCTACAACCGCTTCTTTATGCACTACCAAGTTTTGGGTGTTTGTAAATGTCATGTCCCCTCCTTGATTGTTATATATAGCATAAATGAAACAATTATTATTATTAATTAATATAATATTTATCAATGAATAATTATTTGAAAATTATTAATATTTATTAATTTATTAAATATTATTATTTAATATTTATGATTTTTTTTTTTTTTGTATTAAGTATCATAGAACAACATTACAATATTCAAAAGTCCTGGCTGGAAAACACACAGCCATCTATCGGATAGGACTCACAGTACCAAAAAACCATGGCTGGAAAACCCACAACCCATATCATATGTCGATTACATACAGGTTACGGATGAAGCATAGGAAATAATACATAATATATCCTAAAATTTACAAAAATACAGCATTGGAGGTCCCATATTAGCAGTATATCATAAAAGGAACAGGTTATCAACTAGCTAAAAAGGAAGGAGAAGTCGGGATCAGTATTATCTCCCAAAGGGGGAAGCCACGCAGTCCATCCCAATTCACCCTCGCACCACACCTGTACCTGTCCCTCGATGAACTGGTCTCTAAAAGGGTGGGTAGGCAGTCCTTCCAGTTCCATCGGAGTGAAGTCCTCTCTCTGCTGTCTTGTCTCCATCTCTTGCATAAATTTCATTAATGTTTGCTCAAAGTGTGTCTTATTACTTCCCATTTGGTCGCAGGTAAACCCATGAGACAGCTCCCTGATGAAGACATATGTTGCACCACCGTTCAACCATTTGTCAAATTTGCCCTCATCAAGGCGGAGAACCACTGTGACCTGCATAGCAACAAGGTAAAGAATGAGTCTCCGAAGAGACTCAGTGAGGTATCTACCCTTGCCAATAAACACATCATCATTCCTAGATTTCCAAATGATCCAAAGAATTTCCAAGGAGAGAACAGACCAAAAGAGATTAGCACATTTCTTGCCACCTTTAATATAACCAAGGACCACCTCATCAATAGTAAGACATTTAGTATCAATTGAAAGACTAAACAATTTCCACACCTCTTTGGCGAAATGACACTCAAAAAAGATATGTAGCACAGATTCAGGGAGACAACACAATTTACACAATAGGGGGTTGCCATTATAGTCTTTAAGAGGGAGCTTGTGAAGCAGAAGTTTCCAGGCAAAGAACTTCTTTTTTAGTTCAAGCGGAGCAGACCAGAATCTCATGAGAGCAGAATGCCACTTTTTAGAATCCCAGGTGAGGTTCCAAACATTATTGAGATGAGTTAGGATATCTTCGGAATCAGCAAGGGAAGAGTAGACAAGTTTGGCTTTCATTAGAGGGAGGGGAGAGCCGTCAACCCAACAAAGGGAAGAAATAGGGGAGAGCAAAGGAGGGGAAGATGAGGAGAGGATGGGGTCCAGTGTAGTTTCGAGGACATTGTAGGTTTTGGCTTGGGAGATGGGGAGGTTGAAAGACGAACTAAGAGCATCCCAAGAAATCAGAGAACCGTCTTTCAAGATGTGTTCAAAAGTAACAAGGCCCAAGTTGTGCCATTTCAAGGCAGAACACCCTTGAAGGCAAGCCAGTTGGTTCCCATTATGCAGAATGTTCCACCATATAGATCTGCCCAAGTTGAGAGTACCCTTATTATCAACAATGCCACTGTTACTGATAAATTGTTTGACATGGTTCGAAGCCTTCCATATGGACTTAAAGACCTCTGAGCCAGCAGGAGAGATCTCAAAATTGCCAGCAATCAAGTCCCACATGGGCAAGTTCCTCCATTTCTTTGCCTTTTTAGGGGGGGAGCACTGTATATTGTGTCTGATCAGAATTTTCCAAGGTTCATTGCCATCAAGGGCTTTAAAAATCCACTTGGCAACCAAGGCAATGCCTTGAATTTTGAGGTCTTTGAGGCCCATGCCCCCCTGCATCTTAGATCTAACCAAAGAAACGAGACTCGAACTCGGCTCGGACTCGGCAAGGCCGACTCGGACTCAGACTCGGGACTCGGCGTCAGACTCGGCTGGACTCGGGAAAGTGAAAAACTCAAGAAATTTAGAGATTTTTAAAGATTTAAAACTTGTTTCAGACACCCTTTATTGAATACACCTTAAAGACACAAAAACATCATTAAACTCGGCTCATTTGATTACATACACAAGTATACGTCAATCACATAAGCATAAACGCAAATTGTAGTTGAAGAAAATAAGAAACATAGATATATAAATATTGTCAAATGTATACAATATTACAAAACTCATGGAATAAAAAATCCATGTCATCATATGATCATCATCAAATGTTTCATACAAATACCAAAGGTAAATAGTAAATACTAAATACAACTACAAGTGTACAAGCCTATGGTTGAGAGGGCCGTGCACCCTCTCGCCCTGGCCCCCTGCGAAGGCGTTTAAAGTAGGTCCTGGATGATTCAGCAGCCATAGTCGCTCCCCGTGACACCATGCCATTCTCACCAACATCAGGAACGGCTGTGTCATGCTCACCAACATCAGGAATAGGTGTGTCACTCTGAGTCTCAGTATTTCCTGTCTCTACTCGTGCTCTCTGCTCCTCCTCTGCCATGGCTACAGCCTCAGCCTCTATATCTACCTGGTCGATCCAATCAATGTCATCATCACTAAATACAGCTGTAGGAGTCCCAGGAGCTGTCTGATTCTCATTGGCCCACTCTGCTTCAAGATCAACCTCATCTAGAATGATACGAGACATGTCAACTGTTGCATTCTTTCTCATTCTCAGGCGGAGGTTGTAGTGAACAAAGACGAGATCATTCATCTTCTCCACAGATAATCTATTGCGCCTCTTGGAGTGTATGTGCTCAAACATACTCCAATTGCGCTCACAACCTGATGCGCTGCATGGTTGGCTCAAGATACGAATGGCCAACTTCTGAACATTTGGTGTCTCTGGGCCAAAAAAGTTCCACCAATGATCTGAGTTTGAAATGAGAAAAATAAATAAAATCAGTCTCACTCATGAACTCATTTAACAAGTTACAATATAGTATTGAATAAAACTAAAATTAAGTCTAACAATTTATTTTTACCTGGCATCATAGTTGTCCTACCGTCTTTGGCGACAGGACGAGAGAAGGTCTCCCCTTGTGCATCTGAGAACATCTGTAGCTCTCGAAAAAGGTCTATCTGAGAAGTACTAGCAGGTCCCATCTTCTCCATGATTGCATATAGCCCATTAAGGACCTCCGCATCAGCGTTGAAAGAAGGGATAAAACGGAATGCCGGATTCAGATAATATGCTGCCGCATGGATGGGCCTATGTAGCTGATGATGCCATCTCCTATCAATGATCTCCCAAATGGGACCATACTTGCTCTCATCTGCTCCATAGACGAATCTAATGGCCTCCTTCGCCCTATCCATGCCCTCATATATATAGCCCATTGCGGGCTTATCTCCATCCGCAACTCGCAACAAAACCACCAAGGGCTTAACAAACTGCAAAATTGAAAATATTGTGTAATTTAGAAAAATGAGCAAATAGGAGAATACATATAATAAGTTATAAAACATGAAGCTAAATTGTAGAATTTATAAAAAAATTACCTTCACTATCTCATCACAAGGGACCCAAAAGCCTTGCTCATCAAAAATGCAGTCTGCCATCTCTATCCCTGTAGGGGTAGTAGCATAGGATGAGGAAGACCACTCCTCACCAACAATCATACGTCTCAAGGCAGGCTTAGACCTAAGCATGGACTGCAATGTGAGGAAGTTTGTGGCAAATCTTGTGATTCCTGGACGATGCAACTCCTTCTGCTCTGTGTATTGTCTCATAAGAGCCAACACCCATGAATGATTATATACAAATTTGCAGACATTTCTTGCCCTTTCTACACATCTCTTGACCCATGGGAGTTTTCCAATATCCTCCAACATGAGGTCAATGCAATGAGCAGCACATGGAGTCCAAACTATAGATGGGTGCCTCTCCATCAATATAATTTGTTGCATTGTAAATTGTAATTAATGGAGGTACAAACTACAAGATAGTAATTAATTTGCAAACAAAATTAGTTTGTAATCAAAAGTTTACCTGCAGCAACATAATTTGCTGCATTGTCGGTAACCACCTGTACCACGTTCTCCTCACCCACATCTTCAATCACCTCCTCTATCTGCTCACATAGGTAGGTGGCATTCTTGCAATGGGCGGAGGCATCAATGGACTTGATGAAAACGGTGCCCCCTGAAATAAAAAAATAAAGCTAGGTCAATGATCATTCAATAAACCATTAGATAAAAAATAAAAAATTAAAGACTATATGAAACTAAAATTAATCAATCACCTGCGGAAGAAACAAGATAATTAAGGAGAGTTCTATTTCTCCTATCCGTCCAACCATCAGTCATGATGGTGCAACCTTTAGTGCTCCATATGTGGCGTTGTTCATCTAAATCCTTTTTCACATCATCCACCATTTGAGACAAAATGGGTCCCCTCAAATCACCCTCACTAGGGGCTTTGAACCTCGCCCCGCATATGGTAATGGCATCAACCATTTGTTGCCAATAAGGAGACCTGTCGCAAAGAAACTCAATGAGATAAGTTAAGTATAAAAATTCAATGAGATAAGTTAGGTATAAAAATTAAAACAATCAAAGTTATCAAACATAAAAGTTAATAAAACATTCACCTGGCTACAAAGATTGGAATACAGCTGTAGCTCCAAAACCTGCCAATTGCCATTTTAGCAGCATCATGGACCTCCTTGTTCCAACCCATGCCCTCAAGCGACGGTTGGGACCCAGGAATAGTGCGAGGCACAAAGAAGGAATCCAACCTAGATTTACGAATCCTAGGTCCAATGGTAACATTCCCACTACAACTACTAGTGGTAGGAGCATGAGAAGTGGTGGTGGCACTGCCACTTATAGAAGCAGAAGCAGAAACGGAAGCACCAACAGTAGCAAACTGAGTGGGACGATATGGAGGTAAGGAAGAAGGGCCTCCAACACAACCTAACTGTGTCCCTCTTCCTAAAACTGTCTCTCTCCCAATGGCCGCTCGATCCTTCTTTTGTTTCTTTTTTCTTTCAATCTCCTCAACTATTACATAACTATCACATATGGCTTCAGAGACTGCTTTTAGGCATGGTTCGGCATCATGTCCACGCACACCAACAATATGGTATTTCAGCCTATATATACCTCCATGGAATATTGTTTTGCAAAACATACATTTTGTTTGCCCCTTTCCTTGCCCTGGAAAATCCTCATGATATTTCCAAGCAGGGTCCTTTCTCATGGTGGGTCTAGAAGCTGAAGTAGACATTTTAGGATAGTTTTATGAAAGTTGAAGTTGAGGCAAATAATAAAGTGAAGTTTGCTGCAATAAAACATTACAAATACAAAATAAAATTAATACATACATTCAAAAAAACTAAAGTAGGGTTTGTAAATTTTTTTAAAAAAAATTGTAGGGTTTGTCAAACCCTACAATTTAAAAAAAATAAAATTTACAAACCCTACATACAACCCTACATAGTACAACTACATACTACATGCTACATACAAATTACAAACATACAAAAGATCTTGCATACAAGAAAATGTAAAACTTTCAAAATAAATGAATAGAAAATGGATTTTTTGCATATAAGAAACAAAATAATGTTAAAAAAAAAATCTTACCTCTTACAACAAGCTTGAAATGAGCTGCAAACTCTTCCTATCCAACTCTTGATGCACCAAATCGAAACACAATGCAGCTCCAATGTGACAAATTGAAGAAAACTTGAGCTTCCTCCTTGCTGGTTTTTCTTCTATGCACCCTTGTTTTTCTTCTCAACTCACTTTACTCTTTTTTTTTTTGCAAGTGAATGAAATGAAACTCACTTTTAGGGCTAGAAGACAATTAACATTAAAAAACGGATTTAAAAAAACTTTCCAAACTATTTTTTTTTTGACTTTTTAGTTGTGCCAACGCTAGCCGAGTCCAGGGCTCGGGACTCGCCGAGTTTGGCGATTTTGGGCCAAAATCGCCAACTCGGCGAGTCTGGCGAGTTTACTCTCCAGACTCGGCCGAGTCCGAGTCCGAGCCCCTGGGACTCGTTTGGCCTGACTCGGACTCGGACTCGCCGAGTTTGGGCGATTTCGGGCGAGTCTCGTTTCTCTGGATCTAACACACCAATCCCATTTTACAACATGTTGTTTCCTGTTCCCCTTCCCATCCGACCATAGGAATTTCCTGATTTGTTTTTGAAGATAATTGAACTGGTAATTACTGAATAGCCGGGCTGAGGAGCAACAGATGTTGTATGAAGACAAGATTTTTTGACAGACCTGAAACCGACTTGCCAGGGAGAGGTAGTTTCTGTTCCATTTATTTAGTTTTTTATCCACCTTATTCTTGAACCACTCCCACATTTCTTTCAGATTCGGGGAGACAGAGAAGGGGATATCCAGATATCTAGTGATTAGGTTCGGTCCTCCCCATTCCAGGTCAAATTTAGAAAGCCAGTTAGGGGGGGAATCAGTCCATCCTAGCAAGGTTGATTTATGGAGAGCAATTTTGCTGTCTGAAGCCTTGCAAAAGATTTCAATGTTGTGCAGGAGAGAGGATAGGTTCTCCTCTTCCAAGACAAGTAGGATAGTTGTATCATCAGCAAACTAGACATTGATAATTTCCTCTTTATTAGGGAGAGAGATGCCTTTGACCCTAGGGATCATATTGCGATCCTTAAGAACATAGTACAAAGAAGGCTGGGGCAAGTGGGCAGCCCTGCCTTATTGACCTGGAAAGAACAATATTATCAGATCTGATTCTATTTACATCAACAACAACATTGGCCTCACAGAATAAAGTTTGAACCATCCTACAAAACGTCTCTGGGAACCCCAGGCTCACCAACATCTGAATTATGAAGCTCTACTCTATCCTATCATATGCCTTTTCAAAATCAATCAACAACATGGCCCCGTTCTGCCTTGATTCCTTAGCCCACTCAAGTGAGTCCCAATAGGTGATCAAATTTTTAAGGATATATCTGCCTTTAACAAAGCCAGTTTGGGTAGGACTGATTATCTTTGGAAGGATTTTAACCAGCCTATTAGCCACCACTTTGGCCAGGATCTTTTAGGAGACATTTAACAATGTGATAGGCCTCTAGTTCTTTAGCAATGTCTTGTCCCCCTCCTTAGGGATGAGCTTGATCACCCCTTGGTTGATTTCTTTGCCCAGAGTTCCTTGATTAATAGCTTCCAGATATAGGCTATGTAGGTCACCAACAATCCACCTGATATTCTTCTTGTAAAATTCCACCGGAAAGCCATCCGGTCCAGGGGATCTGTCATTGCCCATTGAGGAGATTGCCTTTCCAATTTCCTCTTTTGAGATGGGACTCCCTACAATATCAATGTCCTCCTCATTAAGCTTAGGTGGGATCAAATCCTTAATGAGCACCCTGGCAGCCCTATGTTCATCATTTACATCTGTTGCAGTGAATAAAGTTTGGTAGAACTGAGTGAAGCACTTGAGGATCTCCTCTGTGTCAGTAATGTGAGTCTTGGAGATTCATCTCTGCATTACATAGATCTTCCTGTAGTAGCCTCTCTACCCTCCTGACATCCTTGGCTTTCTTTTTCCCTACTGTTTGGTAGAGGGTGGTCCAACTTTTAATGTTCAGATTCCATTTGTCAATATCAGAAAGTCGGTGCTGCCCTTATAATGTTAAACAATCTGATGAAGGCCAGGGCAGAGCAAAGATCGTCATCCTCCAAGAGACTAGTGTTTAAAGTGAAGGAAGCAGGTCTTGTAGAGGGGGGGTGACCAGAGGAGGAGAGATCAATACCCATTAGTATGGGGTGATGGTCTGACAGTGTGTATGGGGAGACAGAGTATTGATCCCCATGAGTTCCTTTGCCAATGTCAAAGTGATTTTTATTGAAGTAAAATCTGTCCAGCTTGCAATAGATTCTCTTATTCAGCTGCTGGTAATTACACCAAGTATACCACACAGTGTTCAGATGGTCTTTCCTTCCAGCAATGGGGTAAAAAAGATGTAGTTTATTAATCATTCTGTCCCACTGCAGCCTTTCCATATCCTTCCATTCAAACTTGTTGCCTCCTTTTTTGTCATTTGCATGTTCAATCATATTGAAATCAGCCCCCACAATCCAAGGGATGTCCTCCAAACCTGCTAGCCAATTCCAAAGCTCCCCCCTCTCTAGAGTCATTAGGGGCATATACAGAACAAATTCCAAACTTTTGGTCATCCAGCTGAATAGAAACCCAGATAGCCCTAGCACAAGGGGGATTGCCCCCAGTTAATCACTTTGTTAGCCCATCTAGGACTAAGTAGTATGGCTGTACCACCTTTACCCTTGGAATGGTTAGTGACAAAGGATATAGCCTCTCTCCAGATACACTTGAGGCCGATTTGCAAAGTGAAGCCGACAAACTTTAGCTCTTGAAGAAGGAGACAATCCATGTCTTTATGTCCATTAAGGTATCTCTTGATGATATATTTCCTATCAGGAGCCTCAAGGGCCCTGATGTATCAAGAGATTGTTTTTAGCATGGCTAACTTCATTGGGTGGTGTCCATTTGGGATTTAAATCCCTCAAAACATTTAGGCCATTCCTCTTTATTTGTGATATTGCTGGCATCAAATGCAATAGAGGAATAGGGTCTACCTCTCTTTTTCCTTGCCTCAGATATCTGTTCGAGGCCAAGGGATTCCTTCCTAGAGGAGCTATCTTTGCTATTTTTGGGGTATCTCTTCCTTTTGGATTTTTTGTATTTGACCATAGTGAAACCCTCTGATGTTCCTACCAAGCCTTGCTCAAAAATGGTGCACCCAGGAGTAAGGGAATCCATGTTGATCCCATTGCCTTGTGTCACAGTATGCTCTGTATTCAGGGCATCAATAGGGGTGCTAGATGTACAATAGGTACTACTACCAGGGTCTCGCACAGAGGCCTCTGACCCATTGGATGCGCCTAGAGGATCTTCCAAGACCTCACCCACAGTAGGATTGTATCCACAATCCTTCATATCTAGGGTAGAAGGATTAATCTCTTCAATTTTAGTTTCTTCAGCAGGTCCCCTAAATGCAGCTAATTCAAGGCCTTGTCCAGAGGCACTGCTAGGGGTATCTAATATAGGTGGAGCACCCCTATCCAAACCCTCAAGGCTAGGCATTTGCCATGAGGAGGCTTCAATTTCCAATTTCTGCTTATGAAGATCTTGCTCAAGAACCTTCCTTGCCTCAGCAGCTCTTCTCAATTTTTCCAACACAAGTTGTTGAGCATTCTGTGATCTCGGGCCCGAGTGAAATTTAGGGTTATCAACAAGCTCAGAGGGGTCAAGGGGGGGGATTGATCAGCGGATAGGGCATACTTAATAACATTATGTAGTTCAGAATAGAAACAACCATCTAGGGAGCCGAAGAGGAAGGGGGGTGATCGGGAGGGTGAGGGATAGCCGAAGGTGGGGGGAAGATGTCAGATGGGGGAGGAGTGGGGGGATGAGAGTGAGCTGAGACAGTCGGAGGAGGTTCGAAGGGAGCAACCGGGGGTTCGGAGGGTGGAGGACCAGAGGAGGGGTTTTTGGCCCTGATATTTTTCTTAACCAGTAATGGGCATCTGCTTCTAAAGTGACCACTCAATTTACAATAATGGCAGGCATCTATACCACCCATGTACTCAATTGGGCAACAAAAGGTTTTATTATCAAAGCAAATATCAATTTCGACGGGGTATTCAGGACTCAGATTTAGGGCTATGAGTAATCTAGCATCGAGATGTGGAAGAACCGAGGGGGAGGAATCGATTTTTACAACTTTGCCCAAGGGTTCAGCAATCCTATCTATACAAGACCAGAGAAAAGGGGGAATATTTTTGATAGTTATCCATTTTGGACTAGAGAGGGCAAGAATTTCATCGTTACAAGACTCAGGGTCCCAACGTACTGCCCTGAAAGTCGAACTCCCCACAGACCAGTAGTGTTTATTAACAATTTTGCTTTGGCTCTCCTTATTATCAAAAAAAATTAAGAGAAGACCCTTTTGAATCATTCTGCAAAATGAAAAATGAAAAATGAAACCATAACTTATTGACCCACACATCTTGCAGCCATTTGTTCATATATTGACGAGATGGTACTTTATTTACATCAAAAGCGGCAAAAAAAATAGTTGAGTCCCTAAGCCTAGAAATCTCAGAGGAAATAGCAGAAAACATTGAACCATTGGGTTTAATGATGATGCAATTGGAGGGGGAAACCTCACCTTCTTCTCAGGTGATATGGGCTTCATCTTCATGCTGTATCGCTGCCTCAAATTTTGCATCAGCAGGGAAAAGAAACCGTTTGCCCTCCACCGCCTGGTTGAAGGTCTTCCGTCTCGAGCGCTCGTTCTCGGCAGCATGAAGATTGTTGTGCTGTTTATCATCGTTTTGGCCTCCTTTATTCGCCTCCATTAGTTGTGGAAGGCCTGCAATTAATGTTCAAGGGCTACCCAGCGAAGCCAGGGAGCCCTCGCACGCTGTGGCGGTCTGCAACCAGCAGCACCCTCGAAACATGTGCCCTAGTTGCAGAGCGCTTCTTTTTCCATAAAAATCATTTATGAAAATTTATTACTAATAATATTCTTGAAATATTAAAATAAAATAAATAATAATATAATAATATAAATAAATAAATAAGTAATAATAAAATATAATATTTATTAGGACAACGAGTTTATTAAGAAGACAGGCAGCGATTAAAAAGGACACAAATAATTAACATGATTAATATATGTGAAGAGCGTTTAGACAGATTAAGAATAAGAATCTCATAAAACAGTGACTCATTATAATTAATGATGCACTAATAAAAGGTGCAATTTGACTTTGTTAAATAAAATAATTTGTCCAAAAGGTGCGATTAACAAAACAAAGGTAATTTGTCATGAAGAAGTGGGATTAGTCTTTGGGTTGTGAACTTGTGATTGTTGATGAAAGGAAATGTTTCTCTTGGAGGATTCACATCCATCATGGAGAGATGTCTTTCTTCATGTAGTAAAAAGAGATATAAGATAAGGAGTTTTGGGGTGGAAAAAAGGCGGGAAATATATATTATCTGACAGCCATCGATCAGATCAGATGAGAACTGTTATTAAGTTACAGGCAGTAACATCCTTGACCTTTGTGTTATGCATAGGTACGTGCTTGGTATGTATGCTTAATAAAGGCCGCTAATGTTCCTATGCAAAATTTAATAATATTTTGAATATTAATAATGATATAATAATTATAAATTATTATAATACTATCTGGTAGCTGCTCTGCAGTAATATATATATTAATAATATCTGAGAATAGATGAAAGTATATATATATATATAATGCTTTGATCAGACAAATAAATATTAGAATATAAATCAGAATTCTTAAGTTAATATTAGAAAGAAGAATATGTTTTTTTCTGTTACGACTGTCAGTATTTAAGAAGTTGGGAAAGGAGATGTTTTCAAGTAGGGGACATTACAATTGGTTTGACATTTGCATTAAGAACTATGGATGTATGATAGATGAACTATTTATTTATTAATAGTTAATTGATTGAGCTGCAGAATATCACTGATTTGTTTCATGTTATGGTGGAATTGTCTCCCAATATATTTAGTTTGAGTCATAAGTATATTGAAATAGATTAATTATGGTTAAAACATGCCTAAACCTAGTAGGGGACATTACAGTGAAACTCATTACCAAGTTGTTATTCATATTTTTGAGTGCTTTTGGCTATGATTCAGACCTGTTTACCTTTCGTATCAATGAAAATTACATAATCAAAATTACCCCCCAAAAATTTATTTAATGTCTGATCTGTAAATATAATGCAATATGCCTTCTAAAATGTGGGCAACCAATAGATTCGAATTTGAAATAACTTATTTATTGAAACAAACTGAACAAAAATGGCAACCATCAATATTTCACTCTTAAAATACAGTTAATCCCCCATCCCAGAAATGTACTATTGCTGAGGTGTCAGGACCACAAAAAGAAATAAAAAAATGTTTTAAAAAAAAGCATTTTAGCCTTTTTTTTAAATTTTTAAATGTGTTGGGAAAAGGGGGACGGATGGCCGTCTTTGGGATGGTTAGGGGATGTCATAGGTGTCCCCAATCACCCAGAGGACGGGGAGACACCCCCTTTGAGAATCATTGCCGTCCCCAAGTTTCCGGGAGGTTTCCTATAAATTTTGCAATTTTGGGGATGGTGGGGGAACGTCCCCTTGTCGTTCCCAAGTCCCCGAAACGTCCCTAGTATGGGGATGGGGGATTTTAACCTGGGGACGTGTCCCCGAGTAACACATATATTTTTCTTTTTTGAAGAATTTTGAATGTAAATGAGCAGGGTTAGATGTGATAACCCTAACAATAGTTTAAAGTTAATACCATTCAGGGCTGTGATTGTTTTTAATCAGCTTCAAACAAACCAGTCATTTCTTTGAAAAACCCTAATATTTACCTTTAATAATTTACTATACGTTTTAATGTCGACCCCAAGTGCAACAAAAATATTGATTGACCATAGGCAAATAAAATATAAATCACTCAAACTTAATAAGATAAATAGAAATACATTTGTAGAGCTTTCAGATTATTAATAGAGTCAAAATGTTATACAAACATATAGTAATGATAACCAAAAGCGGCAGATGCGACAATAGCTAGTACCATAGTTGAAAAACTTGGCAAGTACTTGCAAAATGCGTGAGTACTTGCGAGCCAATTCGCCAGGCAAGTCACTTGGCCAATAACTCATCGATGAGTTTTTGTAAAACTCGCGATTGTTTTTGTTTGAAAAAATAGCAAGTAAATGCAAAAAGTCACAAATTTTCCTTGAAAAACTTGTCCAAATTCATATAATTTAGTTTTTCTTGCTTGTAGTTATAAAATCATGATTTTCATTGGTGATGATCTTCACTGTCTTTTCTGATTTTCTCTTTTTAAAGTTAGGCAACAGGGAATGCCAATGATTATTTATAGATAAATTTGAGATGTAGTTATCTAAATTTAAGCAATACTATTGAGAAAAGTTTGAAGCAAATGTCTTTCAACTTATGGTTTTAACATTACAGTAATACATTTCATTCCATTATGCAGATATCCAATTATATTAAGTTTTGATGAAAAGATAAAACAAAATATATTCTCTACTCTTTTAAACGTAAAAGATAAATAAACTACTTATCTTCTGAAGGCTTTCCCTCAATCTTCCATCCATTTTTATTATACTTATTTTTTTTTTTGACATTTCTTGTTCAGCTAAGTGGTTTTCTGAACATTAGCTAGTCTATAAAGCTGTACAATTTTCTTCTATGTATTTCAGGTGTTGCCTTGCTTAAAGTTGGAGGGAAATTGATTTATTCCACCTGCTCCTTAAATCCAGTTGAAGATGAAGCTGTTGTTGCGGAGGTTGGTCAACTTTTGAAAACCTTAAATCAACCCGCTACACATTCTTGTTTTGGACTTCAGCTGTTTATGTACCATTTGAAATTTGAATGTGCTATATTTTTATTTACTTAATTGGTCAGTAAATGTTTCTTGAAGTGGTTTCTGGTGAATAGGTTTGGAGTTCTGTTATAAATCCAGATGGTCAACTGTATCTATTTGATCTGTTAATCATTATGATGACACCTTTGCCAACATTTGAGTTTTTGACATTCTACTAGCATTAATTCTTTAAGTAGTTTGTACCTGCTTTCTATATTGCATTTTATATTGTATTGGCTTTTGCCACAAATTGTTATAAAATCCTTTCTGAGCAATAAAATTATTCTGGATTTTCAATTTATACATGCGGGTTCCTTATTTATATGCTGAGCATGCTTGATTTAGTTTCTGTAAACTAAGAAGCATTTGAAAATTATATTATAATTTTTTATTTATTAAGAAGCGTACTGCTTGCTCTTACAATCATCATTTTACATTTCTAATTTTTCATTATAACAAGTCAATGCATTAAATACATTTTGTTTTTAAAATAGGTTACTGACAAATTTTCCTGAAACGAATAACTACATCATGGTCCTTCAGATGGCCTGCTAAGCCAAAAAGGTAAAGAGCAGCATTTTTGTCAAAAAGAAAAGTGTGTATGAGAGTGCCATTTCAAATTATTTTATGCGCTGCTACATAAGCTGATATACATGGAATCTATTTATACACTAAGATGGACTTAAATAATTGGGTTAGAACCAGTGCCAGAGTTTGCTGAATTTTGTTGTAAAAATTCCAAATTCAGCAAACTTAATAAAATGATCAAAATTGATAAAAATTGGTCCAATGAATTTGTGTGGTTGAAAAACCTTTCAAATCATAATGGTTTTGACCATAGTTTTAAGACTCGTGGACTCGCTATGGACTCGCGAGTCCAATGGCGCCACGAGTCGACTTGCCATGGACTCGCGAGGCGAGTCCTGGCGAGTCTTTTTGAAAGACTCGCGAGTATTTTGACTAGACTCGTGCAACCCAGAAAACAAGTCAAAAAATTATCTAAATCTTTTTTTTCAAGTCAGTCTCATTTCCTTCATCAGAATATATACATGACGTTTATACTTTAAGTCATATTTCATGTATATATTGGCAGGATGTTTGAGAGTGGTTTCAGATCTCTAGAAATTATAATGCAAATTTTAGGTTTTAGAAGATCTTTTAAATTTTCAGACTTAGTCAAATTTTAGTAATCAGTAGGCTCCTATTAGCATTCTCTCGCCCTCTCTATCTCACTCACTTTATCTGCCTCGAATTTTAGACCTATCTATCTCCCTATCACTCTTCCTCTATCCCCTCTCTCTACCACTCTCTATCTCAGTCTCTCCTCTCTTCCCTAAGATCTAGACCTATCATTATATGTACTTTTGTAAACATTTATAAACTTATGCTTCTATTATACATTTTAAAGTTTGAAACTATGAGTATGTACTATGAATGATGAAATTTCAAATATTGAGTGTTTGGAGATCATATGACATGTGTAATGTTTCAATTATGGCTCTTATATTCTCTAAATGCATTTATTTCTTTATGTTTTTTTTGTAAAACTACGTTTTTTTTTTGCCGAGACTTTTACGAGTCCGAGTCCGAGTCCGAGTCCAATTTTTTGGTTTGCCGAGTCCGAGTTTTAAAACTTTGGTTTTGACTATCAATAAAAGTATAAAAGACTTATGTTCTTCAGAGTTTTTCTTTTGTGTTATTTAATTCCATGGCACTTGGGTTCTGTTAAGATTTTCTGTCTTTTTTTGTAGCCTTGACCATCTGCATTTTGCTACTGTGTTTACGGGTGTTTTTTAGTGTTCGATATTACCGTGTCTTGTCATTAGGGTCTGTGTGCTACTGATGCATTTTGTAGCAGCCTTGTTTAAATTTTGATTTCACCTCTCATATAAGACTTTTCCTTAAATTTAAATTTGGGTCCTTTTAATTCATACAATGTTGTTTAATAATTTAGATTTTTTTAATTTTTAACTTTATATGAAAATTTTATTAATAGTTTTACTTTTCAATTATAATATTGGGGATCTCTTACTCTGGGGCCTCAGCCCTACCATCGGATTAACTATAGTAACATCAAATAAGCAAGGACGCTAGTACACTAGATCAGAGAAGCATAGACCCACAACCAACACTGCAGTATACTATTACCATAACTTACATCAGAGCCAAACAAAAAGCAAATTATAAACTATCCTCCAAAATAGATCATACACAGCTGATACGACCTGAACATAAGCCCACTTATAGAATAGATAGAAAAGCCTACTTATCCACAGCACCAGAAAACATCAATAATAATATGAAAGTAAAAAGGAGCCTAAGCACTGGCACTGTCCAGAGGAGCCATCTTGCAATGCTCAGAGTCACATCCATATATCGCATTCCCTGAAGCCGGGACCACCTCCAATAATGGTGCAAAAGTACCAGGTTCAGGCACTGCTGCATGCACTTTGTTAACTTTAATAATCTAAAACTGATACACAATCTTGTTCGGTAGACCATTCTCCAGCAAGGCCATTTTGAAGCCATTAGACAATTCCAATGTACCATTGTGACATGTTATCACAATATGGTACATAGCCATATGCAGGCCCTGACAAAACTCTTTTAATATTTAATAATTGATTATCCACCCTCAGTTCATGGAGTTCTTCCTGAAGATGTAAAGTCAAAGCTTCAAACTCAGCACTGGAGGGTTGTTGCCATTTTTTATTTACCACATACCTCAGCTCTCCAAAGAAAAGTCTCCTTCCTTTGCATCATCTTCCTCAATCCTGACTAGAAGCTGCATGATACAACCCCGCTTTTCTTCATTCATTTTTGCCTTTGGAAGCTTCTTTTTAAACTCAGCAATAATTAGTGCGGGATCTAAAGCAGCTAGTATCGATCACATAATCCATCCTAAGGAATGCTTTGACCAGTTTTTAATTAATTAATTAATTTTGATTTTGATTTTATTTTTATATTATTGACTATCCACAAAAACATGGTACAATACACAGCAGGAGATAATACTCACCAGCATGACAACAAACAAAAAAGTTAGTACCAGTAAGAGCTGTCACCAGCTCAAAATGCATCTAAAGACTATCTGTCATCAGCCAAAACTGATCACTAATAGTATGAAGAATATCATAATAGGAAAGGCCTCAGATGGTCACTTGTATCATAAACCAACATTGTTTTAGTTGAAGTTGACTTCTATCATGAGGCCATAAATATTCCCTTTTGACCTCTTCCCTGTAGATAATGGTCTGTCCTTTTCCAAGGAGTATAAAAAATCTGCCCTTGGGAATCTCCAGCACCATAGATACCTGCATAAGATTCTGTAATAGAATGAGCTGGCATCATGACTCCATAAGGAACCTCCGTCTGCCCTGGAAAGCCTTGTCATTCCACATTTAGCCAATTCATCTTGTCTCTAACTTTAGCCTCTTCACTCTTCAAATTCTGTAAACATCTTAGCCTCTTCATTCTGTAATTGCAATGAAAGATCCCCAACCCAATTCTAACCAAATCTGATCCAAACCAACTGTTTGTTTTGCTGATAAGTCTTTGGCCAGCGTATGTTAAGTGGGGGTTGACTGATTTCTTTGTTTTGTTTGGGTTATTGAGAGTTTTTGGACAATGTTTTGAATACTAAGTGAAAGAAATAGATGATACAACATAGAATAATGCATAACACATTAAGAAGGCAATTAAGATATCTTTCTTTCACTTAAAAAGACTGATGTACATACCTTTAATTGAGCTTTAAAGTCTGATACAAATTTCCAATAGATAGAATATAAGAAATCAACTGTAATATTAGCTGCAACTCCAAATACACCCTAGGGTTTGATACCCTTGTTTCCAAAATGGAGCGGCTGGCTGAGAATAAGCTGGAAATGAGTGGTGATGATCTCTAGAAGGTCTTCCCTGCAATTAATTGATGGAAACCAGCCCTCAAACTGATAAATCTGCACTAAAATCCCCAAGGAAGGCTGCCAAATGCACACTGAAGCTAAAAGTAAATACTGATGTAACATGTAACCAAGAGAGATGGGTTTTCGTCCAAATCTCCAAATTCTTCCAGAAGTTTGCGTTCCTGGAAGCTCCAAGCTGCTGAAACCCTCAAGCTTGCTGTTGATCTGAAAATTGGAAGCATAAGAATGAATCCAATTGATAGACAAAATGCCTTGTTATCTATTTTGGGGTTACTATTTGGCCTTAGAAATCATAAAATATCATTGATGGTCTATTTCTTCATTGTGATTTTGGCCCCCTTTTAAAAACAAGTTAAGTTACTAGGATGGGGGCCTTTTTACTATTCATATTATGTTTCTCTGTTACTATTCACATAAGGCCAACTTTAATATTTCAATTTTAACCATGGATTCAAACCCATAAACTCCAATCTGAAAGGCCCGAAAAGCTCCCTTCTGAGTTCCACAATCCTTGGTTGGGTCCTCAAACCACATTGTTGATGTACGGGACCCTAATAGTAGGCCAACCTTTGCTCAAGTCTAAGATGCCCATGGAAGGGACATTACATGCAACTCTAAAGTGATCAATTTTTTTTAGTCTACTTTCTTTTCGTCCATCTAGGGCTTTCTTTTTACTAAGTGTCTTCCAGGATTATACCAGATTGTCTCACCTCTTGATGTCAGAATCATCACACTATAAATTTATTTATATTCTTGATGGGAAAAATACCATTCAGACAATTCACATCCTTGAGAAGAGTACCGTTGTGGTTGAACTGAGAACAGTTGGTATAACTGTTGTTAGATCTATTGTCTTCAATTCCCATAAAGGTTTCAATAGGATAATGACCTGATGCTGACATGGTTGATCGATAAACTTGACAAACAATTTTGCTATCCTTTTTTTCAAAAAGAGAAGTACAATTTATTAGTGCAAAGCCTGTCTAATCTTGAGTAAACCCTTTCACCAAGAACTTGATTGTTGCACCATGTAAACAAAATGTGCTTGTTCATAGTTTTATTCTTTTTTAGAGGGTCAGAAAGATTGAGAAATCGTTTGACTTTGGACCAAAAATATAATTCTTTACCTTTTGAAATAGCAGCATTTCCTCTGAAGTCATCTTCTTTGTATTCAATCATGTTAAAATCACCTGGCATGAACCAAAGAACCTAAGGTAAAAAGTACGAAATCTATTTCCACAGTTCACATCTATCTCTATAATAATTGGAAGCATATACTGAGCATAAACCAAAGCTGACATTGTCTTTATGAATGGCCGCTCAAATCAACCTATTTCAAGGAGAAGAACCCTTATCTATCACATAAGGCTCCCATATATGATCCATCGAGATAGCAGATCCGCCCTTCCCTTTCATATGATTGGTAGAAAAAATATGGGCTTTCTGCATACAAAATTCAGGACAGTTTCAAACTAAAACCCCACTGCCTTAGGCTATTCCAGGCAGAGAAAATCTAAATTTGGTCTGTTACTATCTAAATTTGAAGGAGCTATTATCAAATGAGCAGGCTGTACATGTGGTACTTGTTAGGCATACCAAATAAGGACGTTGTTTGAAGTTATTTGCTGAAGAACCTAGTTTTGGTGTCTCTTTTCTCTTTGTGTGGGGTCGCCTTGGTCATGTTTGGAGTTCCTATGATTTATTTTGGTGCAGAAGTGATCATATGTTGAGATATGTTGTTAGTTATGCTTGCTGTACCTTCTGTACCAGCAATTAGAATGCTCTATTCAGAGTTGTGTATGGCTGGTCTTAATCATGCGTGTGATACCTATTTCATTTTATGATGTTATTGTGTGTTAATAGTGACAGTTGGTGTGTTCAAGTTGAGTTCCAGCTTTAGGGTGTGTCCTATGCCTCTATCCAACACTTCCAGAACTATATTAGCATATATGCCAGTCTAATTTTGTCACCAGAACAGCAGAAAAAAGCGTTATTAGATCTACATTAGCATTCTTCATCATTCAAACAAGGTATCTCATTGTTATTTCATAGTTGGGTTGATGTGTTCATGATATTTTCTATTTTCGGAGGGTGTTATAAAAGTTTGTTGTATCAGGAGTTCATATCAGCAGTTTTTCCTCTTAAACAATTTTTATATTACATATGGATTAATCTTGTAATACTTAAAATGGTTATACTGCCGAAGAGCTGATATTATTTATGCATTTTATATTGTAAACACTAGAAGGAAGTACCGCTAGTGGGTTGATCTTTGCTTATTGCTGATGTACTTACCCTGCATCACAAGTGCTTATTTGTTTTAAGCTTTCCCATTGAATAAGTGGAATTTCTCTCTTGATTTCTCACTGCATAAGTGAAAGTGTCCTCTTGTTTCCTACCGAATAAGTGGAGTTTTTGTATTTGCTCACAACTAAATAAGTGGAAGAGCTTGTTTCCATTTCTAGTATTGCATACGCACTCCACTGAATAAGTGGTATTAGTTGGCTTGCTGTCTAGTACGTTTCCTTTCTGTTGTAGCATCAGTTTAATTGTATAATCCTGAACACTGTATGCTCTCACCTTGCCTATCTCGGGAATTGGGCGATTAGAAAGTGGAAAGGAAGCTGCATTGCATATTATTTTTTCAGTTTTTCAAAATTTGCAAAAAAATAAAGGGGTGTTTATTATAAGAAGATTTTTTTTTGATTAGCGAAGGTAGTAAGGAGTACAACCTTGATATTCAATAGTTGTAGTCACATGTAGAAATTACTCTTCCACTCCTACACATTCTGCACCAGGTAGTACTTATGAGGAACATTCAAGGAGGATTTTGGTACACTTTCTGTGGTTGGAACTTGCTAATCTGATAGGAATTTGAAAATAGTTTATTTGGAGTTTGAAGCTCATGATGGCCCATGTAGAGTTGGAAGTGACTGATATTGTGGAAGGATTAAATAGCAGACATTCTCCCTCTTGTCATACAAGAGGCTTTGCGAATTCAAAAGTTGGTTGATGGGGAACACCACTTTGAGTTCTTTTGGATATTTTTGAGCCATGTTTGTCCATGGTAATTCACCTAGGAAATGTTGAACATCCGGTTACTGGTTTGGATTTCTTTTTCTTTTGGAGGTTTAGATGGGAAGACCTTTGTAGCTTTATATTTAATAGAATATCATTTTGGTAACTAGTAACTTATGTCGCAGTTTGAGATAAATGCATAGAGGAATGCTTTAGTTAAGGTCTATCAAGTAACCGTGACTTCTGAACATTTATGCAATGAGTTGGAGGATCAACAAAAAAGTGGTTCCAAGACCAATTAGGAGAGCAGACCCAACTCATAGAAGCTGCAAAAACAAAGTTAGAACTGCTGAAACAAAGTTCCAATGACATAAGAAGAAATGGAATAGCTGAAAAAAATGGCTAGTATGATTGAATCCCATGATTAGGTACATAAGAAACTCATGGAAATTGCTCACATGTTCAAACATCTAGATAATGTGAAATCATTGCCACCCATAATTTGAAGCAAATATTTGAAGAGGTCTACAAGCTTAGAGCTATGATTCCACATACTCTGACTATACCTTCCATTTTAGTAGATGTTTAAGTACTAATGCTAGGGAAATCTCCTTCTCCTACCACTCAGTAAATCAATCATTTTTGATTGTTTAATGGAGACTTTTATTATTGTTGGGGGTGGGGATATGGCTGGGACTGGAGAGCAGGCAATGATTTACTTTGTCTAAATGAAACATTTTATGTTCAGTACTTAATTAATTTTTTAGCTTATGGGTTGTTGCTATGAATTGGTTATAAGATGTTGTGGACATTTGTGTTCTATTCAGCAAGCATTGAGCACTTCATGTGTTTCTCGTAGACAGGGAAATGAGTTTGATCTTAATAGATGCTCTTTACTTTTTCAAGCACTGCTTTGAATGAATAAAGTAGTGAATGATATTGAGGTACAATCTTTTGGTATGTTTTGTTGTATTTTGTTTTCATTATTTCCGTTATTTGGTGGCTGAAGTGCATCTCAAGTGTTTGTACATGGAATATCCATTTCTCATATTAGAGACAAGTGCAAGTTGAGTTTGAGCATGGTTGGAATACTCAGCTAGTACTTGCCGAGTTGGTGAGTACTTGCCTGTTTTTTGCTGCAGCAAGCAGCTCGCGGGTTTCCACGCGACTCGTTGCTATGATGAAAACTGTAAAACCTTGCCATTAAACTCACAAAAACTCTTAGAAAACTCATGGACGTGGTCAAAGCCAGGTTGGATGTGATTTTACATGCAGTTTTGATGTGGTAATGCACGTTTTTGAGTCGTTTTTTCCATTTAAAACCATATGTCAACCTAGACGATGTCACAGTGAATTGTTCGAAGGTGTTTGAAGGCTACTGGAGGAGTTTGAAGGCGTCCAAGCAGGCTACCGGCATTAGGATTTTTTCAAAAATCATTATTATTTTTTTATTTGTATTTTTCCTCTACTGCATTTTTTTCATTGTGTATGCAGCAATAGAAATGTCTGAAATTTATTGTTTTAATTTTCATATTGTTTTATGAAGTTGAAAGTTCAGACCTTTTTCTCATCGCCCGTATGCAAAATAAGGTTAAAAATTATAAATTTAAAAAAAAAAAAGTTATATAGTTTTATATTGTTTATATAAGCTATATTGTTTTATATAAGTTTCATATGCACAATATAAAATTTTAGACATTTTTCTGAAATTTATATAAACTTTAATCTTATTTCATATATAAACTTATATTCATATTCATATTGTTTATATAAATAAGACATTTTTTTAAAACATTTTTGCATATATATAAACTTATAAAGTTAAAAATATATTAATGTCTGAAATTATATTTTGTCCATGTGTAGTGAACAATCAAGTTTAATAGAAAACACTTCCGCATGGTTTATAGACTCATGTGATACATTTTTTAATTGAATTTTGCAAAAAAAAAGTGATTTTATAAGAAATTTTAGCACTTTTTAAGTTCCCGATTTTTTGTCGAGTTTTTGCCGAGTCAAAAAATTTGGGCTTTCCGAGTACTATCCGAGTCCAAATATGTGATCTATGGGTGCGCCTTCCTTTCTTATGGATCAAGTGGTATTAGAGTAGTTGTTTTCTTCGGTAAATTTGTTTTTGTAAGTTCTGCAAGTGTATGTCAACTAGAAGATCATGTGGGAATAGTGATTTGCTAACTTTTTTGCTTGAAATTGGATCAAGAGAGTGGTTGAGGGGAGCAAGAATGGCAAGAGAAGATGAAGGGGAAGCTAGGTTCCAAAAATTGGATGACGATGTTGTTTAGGTTTTGATTTTTGAGGAGAAGTTGGATAGATTGGAGAGCATGATGCTCGTCCTAATCTTCAAGATAGGTACCAATGACAACATAGAAGAAGTGTTGGTTGAAAATTTTGTACACTTGGGGGATGTGCAAAATTGTGGTTTCAGCTACAGTGTGTGGGTATAATACTTTCCTAATTTAGGGAAGGCTCCCCCTATCTACAAACTAAACTAATCTAATATGGGCGAGACAACAGTCTTTCTTCTTCTTTCAAGAAAAAATATACTCTTTTCTCTTCGCAGAAAAGTAATAGCAATTAGAAATAAATAACAACAAATACATAAATGAGACTTTTTGTAGGATTTTTGGAACATAAAGGGAAGCAAAGTTTCCATGAAAGCACAAAGACCTCCGTCACTTCCCTGAGATGGGAAAAATAGAAAGAAAGCACAAAGTCTTCAACACTTCTGCTGTACTATCAACCTTCTCAAAATGGTAACAACGTACAACATGCAGTAGCTCAAAGTCTGTCTATATGACGCGCACCTTACATGCACAAGTCTTAAAAATAGAAGCAACACAAAGTCTACAAGCTATATTCCCACTTGAGTTTTCCACACTAGCTTCAAATATGATAAGCAGCTCAAAGTCTACAAGACCAAATCTGAAAACCAAACATATAATTCTAAATACAATTAGCAGCTCAAAGTTTGCATGATTGAATTTAAATCCCTCTTGAACAATAGAACAAAACTCACAATCAACTCCAAAAAATGTCGTCACATAACAACTTGAATTGCCACAAAGTCTCAACACAACTTGCCTCTTTTATTGTAAGCAATCTGATTTATATCTAAGCTCAAAGTCTTTGAGTGCACATACAAACTGACAAAATTTTGTTACATTGCCAAAAGATCCCTATTACAATAGACCCCCTCAAGTATTTATAGGAGAGGAGCTTTGAGAAAAAGGTGGGAGGATCCCAACTAACTTGAGAAATTCTCTCAACCACCATGACTTATTCCAACTACAATCCTAATTTAACTCAACTTGCTAAGACTTATTCAAAATTACAAGTCCTATTCTAAATTGACTTGTAATTGGTTTACTTGTAATTACAAAAGTGCAAGTGATGAATCAACTTGCAATTACAAAATTGACATTACATGTAATTTGTCAAAACAAAATTACAAATGTAAATATTTTCCTAAGTGTCCAAAGACACGACTCCAACTACATCATCCTTTGTCTGTGACGATCTTCATGCCGCTTCAAGATGCTAGAACTTGAAGTATTTTGGATTGGTGAAGACATCTCAAACCGGAAAGGGGGTTTGCATCCTTAATGATCTTTGTGTCCTTGGCCAACAAATTTCAATCGTATTTTCTTGCTTGGGGTAGTACTGGCTTTTCAAGAGGGAAGTTCTTTGCAAGGCTGAAGTAAGAAGCCTATCTCTGTCTTGAAAGCATTCTATGCTCTCACCATTCATATCACTTATGTGGCTTCGTCATGTTATTGCTTTTTCTTTGTATCATCCTCCAATCTTGGAATCTGCTTGCAAAATAAGGCCCATGCCTTAATTTACTGATTTGGTAGGTCATGTGTGCAAACAAGATTGACATGGGCAGGGATAAATTGATGCAAAAATGGGCTTACAAGTGAATTTCAGGTTTTGAAGGCTGCATTACATGTGTGGAAAAACAAGAGCATTTACTTGCAATTATGGAGGATAAACATGCAACGTCATATGTGTGATGGGAAAATACAAGTTTGCACTTGTAATTGGACGTTTAAGACTCATTTTCAAGTGCATTTTGGACCAATTTCGGGTTCTGGAAGGCTGACTGCAAGTAAAGACACAACTGCAAACGAGTTTAAAAATTCCTATTGCAAGTAGGCTTTAAATGGGAAAAATGAATGAAGGTGTGAAATGAATGGATGAAAATAGAGTTTTGAGATGAGGGAATGATGGAAGGAATGCTATCAACTGGTAATGGCAAACTTTATGTGACAAGGAAAGACACATTTTCAGCTTGAGAATTTTGGAAAATGGGAAAAACTACTTCTTGTAATCAGATTTATAAAATCTGAAATCTTGCTTGATCAAATGCCCTTTGCAAAGAAACGAAAGGAAGAACAAACTCTTTAAATAGAGAGCAAAACTAAAACATTGAAAACCCTTGCCACGTCCCAAGCAAACTCAGATTCCAACTCTTTGCACAGAAAACGACATGGAAGGAGGAAGAAAAATGCCTTCAATCATATTACAAATCCATGTTGGGGATGAAGAAGGAAAAACTCCTTGCAATGGAGGATCAAAATGCAGCAACACGTGTTTGAAAAACGTCCATAATGGGGCAAAACCGTGGTTCCATATCAGTAAAAACGCCTCCCAAATAGAAAGGAAACGTGGCCCATAAACCAGCAAATGAGGAACAAAATCTCCCACCTCCTTCATTCAATGCATTCCTCGATGGAAATCGGATTTAAACCATGAAAAATGAGTTTTTTGGGAGCAAAAATGCATTTCGGGTGCTTGAGCTGCAAATACAAGTAGCAAAATGCACTTGGAAGTTGTAATCGGGTTTTAGAAACCCCTCTACAAGTTTTAAATATTTCACTTTTTTCACTTCAAAGGCAAATTCGGGTTTGTGAGAGAAAAGAACAAAAAGACATGTCAAAATAACTTGTAATAGGGAAATAAAATCCCCTTTACAAGTTTTAAAATGACTTTGACAAAAAGACTTGTAATAGGGAAATAAAATTTCTTTTACAAATTTAAAATGACTTAAAGGACATAAAACATGTAGTAGGGAAATAAAATCCCTATTACATCTAAAAACCACTTAAGTACGAACTTTAAAAAGAAATTACAAGTTCTTTTTAAACTTATAATTTTAAATTCACTTGTAATTTGTCCAAAAAGTTCCTACAATGACTTAAAAGACATAAAACGCAAGGGGGAAATAAAAAGGAAGTTACAAGTGACAAGTTTTTAATAAAGTGCACTTGTAATTGTTTTAAAATTTCCCTACAACACTAAAACAAGAGAAAATTAAAACTTGCAATCAAAGGAAAATTTCCCACCTGCAGCTAGGAAGAAAAAACTCAAAATTGAAGAAAAAACATAGCAAACGATCTCGAAATGTGATGAAATTTGAAACATGGATCGAGGATGGACCTAAGATTAGTCCAGTTCAACAAGAAGCAAAAATTTTGCCTTGGGAAGCATGCCTCAGTAAAATCTTCAACTTGCAGTGACTGCTTTGAAACCCGAAATTGCACAAAAAGCTAGGAAAATGAAGGCGAAAACTCACCAAAATTTGGACAATGATGGCAAAGACACCCCCTAAGGATTTGACACTAACAAATGTGAGTATTGCACCTTGTAAAACGTGCCTTGGAGACAAAAATGACGCATTTAAACCAAAAATTTGAAGGGGTTGTCACATTTTTGAAAATTAAAAAATGAGGACAACAAGAAGGTGAACCAAAGAAGTGGATGGAGCAAGGTGAGTCCGTGAAGGCAAGGTTCTTGAAAGTGGAGTAAAAAACTAATATTCAAATTTCAACCATATGATGATGACATTAGTGTCGAAAAATTGGATCAATGGTTGTTCTGAATGGAGGTACTCTTGTCCCCATTAGCTATTCTCACATCAATAAATTTCTTTTGCAAGGCTAAAGCTTTCCATGCAGGCTCTTACATGGTATGAGAGATAATGCACACTTGTTGGAAATGAGGAAAGTTCGATCGGTTGCGAAATGGGAAAGCTTCAAGAGGCTGCTACATAAGCAATTCGATCCTATATGCCATGTAGAGGAGAGAGTGATGTAATGGAATTACTTGAGATAGAGGCAAAGACAAAGTGTTCTTGCATACACACGTGAGTTTCAAGCGAGGGTAGTTCAAATGATCAAGACATTATGATAAAGTGACCATGAAATATTTTGGAGGAGTAATTGGTCACTCAAAGGGGAATGTTGTCATGGCCAAGCCCTAAGACATTAACAAGTCATGTTTTGATGTGTGCCACCTTGAGCTAGACAAAGAGGGGAACTCTTTCCATAAAAAGAAAGCTAGACAAAGAGGGGAACTCTTTCCATAAAAAGAAAGCTTGGTGATGAGTAGTAGTATGGTAGTACCAAAATGAGGATGAAGACAAAGTGAAGAGAAATATGGATGCTATTTCTACTACTGAATTCATAAGGCAAAAGTAGGGGCAAGCACTGTTGTGCACATTGAAACAAAGAAGGCTCTCTGGATGAGAGGTGTTGGAAGTTGCCCTGAAGTTGGCTCCTTCTATTGAGAAGAAGGGATAATATAAGAATGGTGTTTACTTGAAAAAGGGCATAGAAATCAATGGAGACTCCTTTGATAATGGTGGGCACATATCTGATGCCATGCTCAAGATGGGAGTTCTAAAGCATGGTGATAGCTCTCATGGAATGGAAGAGCTCCCCCAATTGTTTCATGCAAGGGTAAAAGTTAAAGGTAAGAGGTTGAATGCATTATTTGACTTATGTTCTCTATCCAATCACATTTCTTCCAAGCTGGTTAGTGAGTTGAATCTAAAGGTTCTGCATCAGTCACATCCACATGCCTTGGGGTGGTTGCAACATAGTGTGGATACAAGCAATGCAAGTTGGCATTTAGCCCACTTTTGGATTATACGAACGAAATCTTATTTGATATTGTGCCATTGGAGGTGTGTGATCTAAGTTTTGGTAGTCCCTACTTGTATATGATGGACATTATCTACTTTAGGTGCAATGGCGAAAGTTTCTTTGTGAATTCCTATTTTAGTAGATCAAAAGTGGCCATTGTTAGTATTTCAAAATGTAGGAGAGTAATCAATGCTGATGCAAGGCTGGATATTGCATGTAAAAATGAATGTGTGCAAGAAGAGGCTGTTATTATGGCTGTTGTAGAGCTTCAAACTAATAAAGTATAGTGGATTGTGTGGAAGCAAGTAAAGTGAGGTGGAAGGCTGTCACAAGAAAGCAAGCATTTACATTTCAGAGAAGAGGTCAAGCATGAGGTCAAGGGGATGCCATCAATGGGGCATGAACATTTTCCTTTCAGTTATGCTGATGTATTGCAAGGATCATTTAAAGGGCAGATTGCCATGGTTTGTTCTTCTTTGGATGAGCTGACTTGGAATTGCTCTTTCCAAGTCATGTAACTACTCCTAATGGAGTGATGGTGATTAGGGTCCGTTGCTTTCAATTTTGAAGGTTTTTTTATAGGTATGATCTGAAAAATTCATATTAAGTAGACACGGACCATTGGGGCCATGTCATCCTAGTACATTTGGGTGTTATTGACACACTTAAATGTGAATTTGTTATCAGTATGCAGGGGATTGGGAAAGGATTAGCACAGGCTAGGGATTAAAACATGGCATCTTTGGAATGCATCCATTGAATGTTGCAGACCTGAAAATAACTTGGAAAAGGTGGGATGATGAGTTTACCAGCTGTACATGTGGAAAATACATGTTCACCTTGACAAAGACACTTTCACCATAGGTGAACTTGTCTAGTAGTGGCAAACACTATATTAGCAAGGCAGTGAACTCATTCTGATACAGGCTGGGGCTGGAATTTAAAGAGTTTATAAAGTGGAAACAGTTCAGTTGAATGTCTTTCGAATTTTCAAACGCCATGGGAGGCTGGGAGGAGTCTATATGGTGCTGTTTTATGAACATTCAATGGTTGGTTCTCATTGTATTAGTGTTGGAAGACCATTTTGGACTGTTGTATGTGTATTGGCCGATCAGGCACTTTGGAACTATCTTGCAGGTGTTGAGAAATCTCCAAATTTTGTGTTTGAGCTCATTGCAGCCATGTTGGCATTCTAGAACATCTGTACTAGACCTTTCTATAGTAGAATAGAGAGATATTGCTATCTAGACTGGAGTTTTACACCCTATTCAGGTTTTTTTCAGGGTATATCTTTTACTTTAGTTTATGTGCATTTCCAATGTAAATTTTTGTATGCTTATATTTGAGGATCTTTGTTATTTTGACATTCATGTATTGTTGAATTGGCATTCATTATCTAGTATTTTTTGTGTGCATTAAGGATTTGTAATGGTTCTTGCATTGGGTATATGTTTCTCATAGCGGAGAGGTATAACCTTGTTGATGGATCAATGGGTTGATGCTCGAGTTTTTTTGGCTCACCATTTATGTGGTTTTTAAATTTTTTTTTTTGTTGTTTCAAATGGTTTATAGAGCTCTCTCCCACATTTTAAATTGTTGGATTAGCTTGAGGGTTACTCTTTCTTTCTCAACCACTGTGTTATGACTATTCTCACTTTTTCATTTTTTCCCTGCTGCAAGTCTAGGGCTCCTCTTAGTCTTAGTCCTTTTCTATTGTACGTGTTGTATTATCTAGTACTGTTGATCCTTTTTTTTCTTTCATTCATGGACATTACTATATTTTATATCTTTCTTTTGCTGATTTGGATCCATTTATGACTTATAACATTGGATGGTTTGTAGGGAAGTTTTAACTTGCAATTAGAAAGTTGCACATATGGGAGTCTCAATGTGTTCTCCATCATGAAGGTCCTCTCATTTTTGCCAATATCTAGATATTCACCTTTGACAATTGTTCATCAAGCTTGCCCCACCTTTTAAAGAATCTGCTATGACAGTTTTGGTTCTGTTTTAAGATTCTGAATTTCTAGATTCTATAGATGTGTTCCCCTTTGCTTTGCTAAGATGCTATATCCCATTTCATCAATACGGATTTTATCATTGTGTTTGCCAAAGGAAGTCTTTCATACAAAGTTGCTTGGACACGGATACAGATACGAATACAGATACGATATTGTATATGAATACAAACATTTCTAAAGACCCATAATATGGATACGTCTGGAGATACGATATTGTATATGAATACAAACATTTCTAAAGACTTATAATATGGATACGTCTGGACACGACATTCATAAAAAATACATACACATATTTAACGCAATTCTCCAAGTTATTAGAAGAGATTTTCATTACTTCAAAACCAACATAGTAATTGCTACATAAATAATTATAAGTTGATTTAACATTTTACAATATACAAAAAATATACAAACTAGGACCTATAATTAAATTAACATTAATGTCATTTAATTTTAAATTAAGATAAATAAAGTAGAATTTAAATATTAATTAAAAAAGAAAAATATCTGAATATATTAAGATTAAAATTTATATATAAAGAAATAGATAAAGAATAATTTAAACTTCAAAAATAAAATTTCACAAAAAAAAAGAAAAAAAAAAAAAATTTGCAATAATGAAGTTATTCAATTTAAGTTTACGAAGGTTCATGTCAAACAAATCAAATCACAAAGTTTTTGACACGTTGGAAAACTAGTACTTTTTTGGGCATGTGTGATATGGTATCCAACACCTATCTAATATTGATAGGGTAGTACGTGCGCCTAGAGAGGGGCATGGGTGTATTCGGCTACTTTGCTTTCATAACTCAGTTTTCCTTCGAGTAAATATTGAGAAGCTTCCATTACCGAACTAGCATGCATATAGTCATGGCTTGAAGAAGCAAATTGATTAACGTTAGTCTGCTTGCAAGAGCCATTTACCTTTCTATATAGTAAATTATGTTTTGTAGTTATTGGGAAAGCATTTTTGGTGGTTGATAATAATATTTGACTATGTTGCCAACTCACTCAAAAATTAGATTGAATTTGAGCATGAGATGCCTTGTAATTGGAGTCTGCATAGATTTGACATGGAATTGGTTAGGGTTCAAATTAAACTGCTTTTACTCGTTTGATAGCCTTGGATGAGGATCCATGTAACTTTGCCCTACATACGAATCTAATTTTGATTCCCTCATTGATACTACCAAATGATTATTGCCAATTGTTAGGTTTTTTGAACCCAACCCAAGGCAATTATTCCAGAAACAAAATGGAATTGTAGGGGGAGTCCTCTTTTCTATTTTTTGGGGTGACATCTATTCCTTTCTTGAAATGGGTATGGTTAGCCATGGATGAAACACTGGTCCAACTCCAACTAGAAGTTATTTCACCTCATCTCCATCTTCCATCTAGGAATGAGAAGTGAAGGCTTGCTACTCTTGAACTGAATGTTCTAGTCGGGAGCATAAGGAATTGTCCTCCGCTACTGTCTTGAGAGTTTGAGTGAAAAGATTGATTCAAATTGGGGAACATGAATGCTACCCATCACACCCACAATTATTATAAGCATATCCTTTAATTTGGTTAAAAGAAACATATAACAATATTAGGTAGTTTAATAATTAGTTATTAATATTGTATTATTTAATTGTTATATAATATATAATAGTTTAATTTATATTTATTATTTATTATTATAATATTAAATTGTATATGAAATCATAGTTTTGAAACTTTATAATTTAAAATAGTTCAATAATTAAATATGAAATATTAATATATTTATTTTGAAATTATATATATAATTGATATATTTAATTTCTAATGTATATATTTATTATTTTTTATATTTTTGCATGGATGCATCCAAACATTCCCATCTCCCTAAACATGTTTTACCATATCAGTGTACTATACGGACCATGGTTTTAAAACTTGCAGACTCACCACAGACTCGCGAGTCCATTGGCGGGCCAAGTTGACGCACCAAGGATTCACGAGGCGAGTTCATCCCAAAGACTCGCAAGTTTTTTAAGTGGACTCGCGCGATTCAGGGAACACGCCCAGCCACGATTTTAAGTGGTTTTATTTCACTTTTTTCACTCTTTTGGCATTGTTTCTTGGTGAAAACAGGTTTGTAGGGTTTGAAGGAGGAGAGGAAATTTAAAACAGCCTCATTCTCTTCATCAGAATATATACATGAAATATAACATTTAAGTACTTTAAGTTATATTTCATGTCTATATTGGTAGGATGTTTGAGAGTGGTTTTAGATCTCTAGGAGTTATAATGCAAATTCTAGGTTCTAGAAGATCTTTAAAATTTTCATACAGTCAAATTTCGGTAATCAGTAGGCTCCTATTAGCATTCTCTCGCTCTCTCTATCTCATTCACTTTATCTACTCTGAATTTTAGACCTATCTATCTCCCTATCACTCTTCCTCTATCCCCTCTCTTTACGACTCTCTATCTCACTCCTCTCTCCCCCAAGATCTAGACCTATCTCTCTCACCCTCAGACCCTAGCAAATGGTGCTACCCTCAACCTAATTTTGGTGAGTTGGAGAAGCCACATCGGACTCCTAGAACTAGACCCTCTAGTTCTATCTCTCCCTTGGTTTTCACTAGAGCTCGAAAGAGGAAGATGTAGTCTTCTCTTTAGTTTGTTCATTTTTGTTTTTCATATTTGGAGATATCATTAAAAGTAATTTTGTAAACATTTATAAATTTATGCTGCTATTATACATTTTAAAGTTTGAAACTATGAGTATGAATGACGAAATTTCAAATATTGAGTGTTTGGAGATCATATGACATGTGTAATGTTTCAATTATGGCTCTTATGTTCTCTAAATGAATTAATTTCTTTATGTTTTTGTTGTAAAACTATGGTTTTTTTTTTTTGCCGAGTCCTTTTGCGAGTCTTTCACGAGTCCGATTATGAGTCCAATTTTTTGGTTTGTCGAGTCCGTGGTGAGTCTGAGTATTAAAACTTTGACTATACCCGTATACTTGTACCTGATTCCGATTTAGCATCTTGGGTATTTGATGATTCACAATACAATTCCTTTGGAAATGAAATATGTGAGAATACAAAATGGGGAAACCAAAAAAAAGTGTATGTAAAATATTTTTTTTAAGTAATTATTCAAGTATGTTGAGCTTTCTTAGTATGGAATTTTGTTGGTTTATAGTTTACACTTTATAAGTTTATGCAATCATTTTGTGTGGGGTATGTTAATTTGCGAATTATAATTTTGATTTAAACCTAATTTGCACGGTTCACTAGTCTGAGGGCCTGATACTTGTCCAATTTGGTTTTGGTACTGGTCCTGGTCCGGTTCGCCTGTGGGTTCGACCAGGGTTAGTGCCTAGGCGAGTAGGTTTGTTCGGGGCAAACCCAGATGCTTGGGCGCCCAAAACCATCTTTTTTTTTGCAATCAGTCACTTGAAATCTGCTGGTACCTCAAAATCTTACAAATATGTCTTTGACTTGATTGATAGCACTAAATTTGTGGTGAGGATTGGATTGTGAAGGATGCATGCATAACCATGTTCAAGTGCAAAGGACCCATTTTCAAGTTACAAAACACCCAGTTTAATCAAGGTGTTGAATACCACCAACATGCACCTTTATATATAAACAACCTTATTGCTCCTTATCATAGGGTTTACAGTTGATCTTGTATACCCTCAATCCTCCAAAAGTTTGTTTTTGCCTTACTATATACCAAAAAGTGACAGAGGAGACTCCAACTGTTAAAGAGTACGACCAAGGGCTTCAAAATATCCTCAAGATCCCAAACTGGAGCATTATTAATCTATGTGAATGGGCATTAGATCTACTAGTTTAAAGATCGGAGAAGAACATTGGGATTAAGAACATTCAAATCAGAATGGTAGTGCCAGATGACCATAGAAAAGGCTGTAACACAAGGCAGAGGAGGTGTCAACACAAGTTAAACAACCAGAGTACAATTGGTAGGTAGCAGTGGTTTCCTCTAAGAGCTCTAGTTTGCTAGGTCTTCCTCTAATATAAACATTATTAATTGTAGCTTAGAGCAGATATTTAATTGTTGAAACAATTATACTTGAACTCGATATTATTATTTTGATATTGAACTTGATGTATATGATGCTATGATGTTATGATCATGATGCTATGATTACAAGTTTATGGTGGTTTTGTTGTTTATATGATGCTATGTGACATTCTAATCTTAATTCATGCTTCTAGGTTACATACATACATACATACATACATATATGTATATATATAGTTTTTGTACTAACGAACCCAATTAACTTTTCAAAATTTTGCCGTACTGGCATACCGGTTCTTCGAACCCAAACCCGAATGGGCAACTTAGATTTAAACCTTGAAAGAAGTTGAACTATGTTTTATTTTCAAAATTTTTTGAGGAAAGTTTTACTTTTCTTTCATAATACACCAAAGGATACCCAATTTGGAAATAGTAAATAATTTCACATCAGAGTTTCTTTCCATTTCTTTTTAGTAAGACGAAGTTTTTTAGTTCCTTCAAATTGGAAGTTATTGGGTTTTGAAATTTATTTAATTGGTTTTCAGAGTTTTGAATGGGCTGACATTTGTTCTTTTGCAGGTTCTTAGACAAAGTGGGGGATCAATGGAGCTTCTTGACATGTCTATGGAGCTTCCAGAGTTGAAACGACATCCTGGCTTGAAAACTTGGAAGGTTATTGATATTAATTTGCATTTTTTTATTTTGTTATAATGAACATTTCAACTCAAGCGTGTTTTCAAGAATCTTGAAGATCTGTTGTTTTGTGCTTGGAAAAATTAAGTTAAGATAAACTGACAGGGAGAACTCACAATTGGTTGGTGAATACAGATTTTGAAGAGAGACATTTTGATTATATTTTTATTTCTCATATAATCTTTTTGCAACTATAGAAAATATTATGTACCTAAAAATTGCTGATGTACTAAATTAGCATAAACTGAAGAGCTTTGTTGTTTGTAGACTGATATTTAATTATTGTTCATAGCCAAGGGACATGCTAGTATGCAGGTAAAGTTGTAGAGGTGGATATGAAATATTTGATTGCTAAAGCCATAGTAGCTTCCGTTTACATGACATTGTCATGGTTTGGCAAAATTGTGAATGGAATTCAGTTGAGTTTAAAATGGAAAAACACAACAAAAACTCAGTAGGTAAAAGGAAAAGTACTAGTTGTAAAATAGAGAAAAAAACAAATTTTGTTATTTCATGTCAAGTATGGTGTAGAGATAAGATCAGACATAATACCTTATAAAGATGCTAATCATATTTTTTTTCGTAAGATTAAATATATTATTTTTTTCACCTTGGAGGGTTTATAAACGGATTATCCATATTGGAAGACTGTCATAACTATTGATTTATCTAGTACTGTTTAGATTATCAATTGAGCCTTTGATATGTATCCCCTGTTTGTGGGACATCAGATAAACTTTATCATCTTTTTAGAATTATATAAAAAGGGAAAGGGCCCCATGCCCCTCACTTCATGAATAAAAAAAATAAAAAATAAACAAACGATCCTAAAATAGTAGGATATTCTGTTATGGAATACCATTCTATATTTTTTCTAACTAAACCTTATTAAGGCATAATTTAAAATAAATTTTGCATTATGATTTAAAAATTATAATTTAACTTGTACAAAATGTACAAAAAATCTATTCAATGTATAACGTAAAGAAATATTAAATACGTTAATGCTTAAAAAAATTGTTTAGTCAATCTGTGTGCTGTATTTTTTGACCTTTAAGTGTAAAAGATCAGCCGAAAACAAGATTGTGATTACTCAGAAGTTTTTTTGAGTTTTGTACTTATATTTTCTTTTGAAGGGGTTGACGGTTTTTAGCCTAGTGTTGCCATTGATTGTTAGAACTAATGTTTCTTTTGAAGGATTGACAGCTTAGTCTAGAGTTCAATGACATGCCAAATTATAAATTGATGAAACTAATGCTTCTCTTGAAGAGTTTGACAGATTTTTTGTCTGGTTTTCCCTTTGAATTGTACTCATCCAGTAAGTAATTGGGTTTGGAGACATTTTAAATTTTTTATCTAGGATAAACACTGACATTGGTTGCTAACTTTTTGTAATGTTTTCATGTACTCTTGCTATCATGTATTCTCCTACATTTTAATATATTTGCTGTTTACTAAAAAAGTAAATAAAAATAAATCCGATGTTTGCATTTTGTCCTTGGTACTGTTTTGTAGACATTGTCAGAGCTATTGCAATTTTATAATATAGATTCAGTCCTATTGTTACAGATTCTGAGCCTGCAATTGTGCTGTGGTGTTGTTTCTCATAACCATAGATGGGGTATGGAAACTCTTCTCCTGTTGTGGTTGGCCTTTTGTCGAGGATGTGCATCAAAACTATTGTTGAGGGTTGGGGTGTTGATTGCACCTTGTAATGAGTAAAGTACTGCTGGTTTGAAAATTTGAAGCATCCTATCCCTTAAAGCCATCCAGTGAGGCTAGGACATATGTATTCCAGATTTTGTTTTGTTTTTTATATCTTTCTTATTCTTCAAGACAAGTCTAACTCCTGTCTACCCATTCTCTCATTATTTTCTATCTTACATCTGAAGGACTAGAGGTAAATGTCAATTTGAAAACATTCAGTGCCATCTCCAGTACTCTACATGGAATGCAAATTACTGTCCTTTATTGTCTATAGTATGTATACTGAATTTTGTCAATGTTCAAGGCAGAGGCTAAAGCTATTGCCTTGGCATCATCTTCTTGACAGCTGCTTCATTGACAAATCTTGGCTTTGACTGTATCATTTCTTTCTTTGTGTGGAAGCATGGCACGCACTTGTTGTTTTGTGATGTATAACATGAAAAGAATCTATACTTGCTTGCGAGTCTTTGCAGCTGCTACTGAAAAGTTGTGTCAAATGACTTTTTAGTTGGTTGAAAATATATTTATTCTTATAGGTTTTTCTTAAGCCAAGAATGGTATTCAATGGTTTTATGTTGACCATTAGCTATTAAAGTTGCTAAATTTGTTATAATGTTAGCCAGCTTATTAGCTTGGCTTGGGATATGTAACATGGTTTAGATCTTATAGTACCAGTTTTTCTCTCTTGTGGGTGTGATCAGTATTCTTAATAATTCATTAATGGAGTTGTGACTTATGTAACATCGTTTAGGTCTTATAGTATTCTTAATAATTCATTAATTAATCGGTCTCCTTAGTTAAACACTTAATGTAAATTTTCTTGTTTAGTGCTGAGACGCTGACAAAGCAGGTCCCTTTTAACACTTAGCGATTATTGCAAGGATTTCCGCTAATGAATCATATTTATTCATCGTATAACCCTATTATAGTACTTAGTTATTTGTGAACATTTTAAAGACTAATCTCTATGTTCAACCGGTCTTCATTTGTATCCTTCCCTCTGTGACCCCGCCATTCTTGATGAAACCGTTCAATTTGACCCCATCATTCTCTGTTTCTTTCCTTACCATATAATATTATTTATCCTCCTCTTTTTCTTCATCGCACCAATGAGCACCATTCATAGTCTATTTTCTTTTTCTTAACTTGTTTGTCATGACATGCTCTTTGTCTCATCTAGCTCCACAAACATTCCCATGTCATACATCCCATGATATCCCATCTTCTCCACAACACCCAACATCATTAAATGCATGCAACGGGGAGCTATGAAGTTATGAACATTCACTGAAAATATCTTATACAAATATCTGTTATTCTTCAATAAGATAGGAGGATTCTTAGAAAATCTTTCTTAATCTTCAACTGTCTTTTCCATGGTGGCAACCATATTCCTGACATTCTTTGAGAATAACTTGTGCGTACTGTTGTCGGGAAATATGTATATCTTATGTTTTGGTAGTAATGTTATTTGTTAGTAGTTAGTTAGCCGACGGGTAGGTAGTTGGAGTCGTGACGGTTGTGCCGCACCCCTTCGGCTGTTATATATTGTACTACCTGTGGGTATTGAAGGAGGGGATGTTCACGACAGATAATACTATGGACATTGGGTGCATTCTGAGACATTAATGGAAAGTTTATTCTTGTATTCATCTTGTACTTGCATTGTTCATTTCTGCATTACTTCTGTACTCTTTTTGTTTACCCAGTGAGGCAAACATTTTGCGCTGTTGCCTAGACATACTTGGGAAAGGAAGGAGCGGATGGCGTACGGACACGATGGGCCTACCTGTCGGTGAGATTAACCCAGAGGCCGACGCCGCGCAAACGGAACAATCGTCGTGGGACGCAGAGCGTGATGGCAAGAGGCGAAGGGGAAATTGAACCTTGTAATAACCCCGACAGATTGTTGAGATAAATTGTGGCTGAAAGGGAAAATAATAATTTTTTTTTTTTTTTTGTGTACATGGTGTGTGTTTGCTATGTACGGAAGTGATTTATGCCAAATATACTAAATAAGGACAAAAATAAAAAGATGCAAAGTGACGAATGGGAAGTGGCACAAAGAGCGTTGAATCTTAGACAACAAATAGAACGAAGGCGTAGGCTAAGGCAACTTGCCGAGGGATGACCGACCGAGGGGTTGGGAACCCAGGAGGTGTCACGAAGGTTGCGGAGGCAGAGATAGACGGAGAGAATTACACTCTCTACACTGTCAAAGGGTTGCCCGAAGGGAACCTAGGAGTCACGGAGGGTGCCGAAGGAGAACTCTACAGTTCACCAGAATACCACCGTAGGGTAAGAAGTCGTGAAGAGTTGGTGGAACAAACAAGGCGAAGTCTAAACCTGATCGACGCTACCAGAGACCTACTAAAGAACTTGTCCATTTCGGAGGACAACCGGAGGGAGACGACCGAAGGTGACGGTACGGTCGACGGTGCCGAGGGAGCACAAGGGTACCGTACGGGAGGCAATTTGTTCAGTTCGGGGTCAACAACCTTCTCCTGAGGACCCACGAGTGGAGGGTCAGGTGCAAGAGGCGGAGGTGGAGGATCACCACATACAAGCACACAAGGCACCAGAGGAGCGAGACCCAGCGGTGGGATGGCAAGTAAGCAGAAGCTGCCAAAGTTCAACGGCGACAGGAAGGAAGATCCCGTCCGCCATTGTCGCACTTGCGAAACCATATGGTTAGCGAACGGTGTTACCGACCAGGATGAGTGGGTAACACAATTTCCAGCAACCTTAAGGGGAGTGGCCATCAACTAGTACTCCGATACGGATAAGGCCAAAGTTTGCACATGGCCCAACCTGAAGAATGAGTTCGGGATAGAGTTTCGTCTCCTCAGAGACGACAATGAAATAGTAGCCGAAATCTATGGCACAAAGCAGAACAAGAACGAGACTTTCCAAGCCTATAGTCGGCGGCTCAAGGAACTGTTGGGGAAAATGGAGAGTCAACCAGCGGATGGGTTGAAAAAGAGATGGTTTGTGGAGAGACTGAAACACTCCATCAGGAAGAAGATGAAAATTGTTCCACCAACCTCGTACGAAGATGCATATAATAGAGCGATGGATCTCAAGAGCGAGACCAAGACATCCAAGAAGAAACAGAAGAAGGATAGCTCGTTCGAGGATGATGACTCTTCCGAGGGAAGCAACAACGATGGCGAGTCCAGCAAAAAGGTGCAAGCCCTGCAGAAGGACATGCTGAGGATGATGAAAGAGCTGAAGGTTATGAAGGGAGGTCCGAGCAAGACCAATGAAGGGGAGCTTTGGTGCACGGAATGTAAGACGGACGACCACACGAAAGGCTCCTGCCAAAAGAAGGCCTATTGTGATATATGCCAGTTGATGGGGCATCCCACCAGGGAATGCCCCTACAACATGAAAAAACGAAACCAACAAGTATTGCTTACGTAGGAACAACCAACTACATCGGGCGATACCGAAAGCTCCTAGGCGAGCAACAATGCAACATCGGGAGGCTACTGAGATAACCGGTGGGGAGGACGAAACAACAATAACAATACAAGGAGCCGGATCCAATACGACTCCAAAGGTTGACCGATGGTACAATTCAGAGCGTGCAACCAGTGGGGGCACTTTGCTCGAGACTGCCCGAAGGGAGAGGCCACACAATATTTGTGCAAATGGTGCGGACCGGGAGACCACATGCCCCCTGCTCAAAGTCCGACGTCAACTTGCTCAATATTGAGGAAACCAAAGAAGAGGAAGTGCTAGCCGTAACCTGCGCCCAAGCCAGACACGCAATGTGCCCAGACTCGGAGATGGAGAAGTGAAGGGTACGGGAAGCACAGGAAGAAATTGAGAAAGAGATACGAGAAAGGGCGAAGGTGAAGGGTATGACGGGTACTTCCAGCCGACTAGAGGCGAAGGAGGCTATACTAAATCAAATTTTAAAACTGGAGGTGCCTGTGAAGGTACACGACCTCATGTAGACGATGCCTCAATTATGAACGACGTTGCTGAATAATCTCTCCCAACCACGCACCAATACCAACCATCGCACAAATGTTTCTGGGGGGTCTGCAATAGACCCCATGCTGCTGGCAGTTAACACTGGAAGGAACTCGACCATTGTGGAGATGGGTATCCTTGGCACCATTCTAACCGATACCATCATCGATGGTGGATCAGGAGTGAATGTTCTTCAAGAAGATACTTGGCGGAAGTTGGGGAAGCCGACGCTGTGGCCATCTACATTCAATCTGCTGAGAGCAGATCAGCATGGAATCAAACCCATCGGGACACTAATGGGCCAGCAAGTTACCATCGGGACGCAATCCTTCATTCTGGACTTCGTGGTAATCCCACTAAAGAAAAAAGGGTATGATGCGATCTAAGGGAGAGGGTGGCTGGTGGCAGCCAAGGCCACCCACAACTGGAAGAAGAACACTCTGTCTATGGAGAATGGAGGAAGGAAGTTTATCATAGACCTCGGGACGCAGTTGGTTAGTGAGGAACTAGCATCATCTTCAGAATCAGAGGGTGAAGGAGAAGGCGACCTGAGGAACGAAGGACGAGGCTGCAGGGAGCCCAACAATGAAGGGATTCTCAAACTAGGAGAATGCTCTGAGGATGAGATGGGGTCATTGAATGGGCTCTTCCATTGGCAGATGGAGGATTACGAAATGTTCCAGAGCTACAGGCTCGAAGTAGAGGAACTAGAGCAAGCAACAGAGGAGGTGTACCTGCCGAAATACAGAGAATATTGGAAGGGAGACGCCCCAAACCTTGGTGACGTAGATAATCCCAAGATCATTTGTGTCGGCAACGATTGGAACCCTGTGTGGAAGGCCGCAACCTTCAAAATCTTTATTATTCTTCTTCTTCTTATGTACGGGAAGGCGATCATGGTTCCTGTAGAATTTACGGTTCTAGGTCTTCGGATGGCTATTGAAAATAGACTTGACATCAACGGGCCCAAATGGAAACCCTACCACGAGAAGCGCGCAGGGGACCCGAGAGGTCGGAAGGACAACCGAGAGTCCGGAGGGGGACTCGAGAGGATGGAAGGGGACCCGAGAGGCCGGGTAGGTGACTCGATCGACACGGGAGACTCTCGGGCTAGGCAAACCGAGAAAGGGCAATCCCAGACGCACGTGACCCGAGTCAAAGACTAGATTAGGGATTTAGGAAAAAAAATAAAACAATAATAAAAAAAAAATCTTTGGAAGTGGCGGTGGGACCACCGCAGTGAGACCACCGTACGGTGAGACTACCGTGCAGTGAGTTCACCGTGCGGTGGAACCTCCGTACGATGAGACCACCATGCGGTGGAACCATCGTACGGTGGACCATTGACGACGGAGGACACCTGTGGTGGAATACCACCGTACAGTGGACCCCCGTACGGTTGAACTGCGTTGGGCGTGCGGAAGGAGGACCGTACGGTGTGGACGGTTGGTCATGTTGTCCGTACGGTGTGATCCGTACGATGGAGGGGTGACTGTACGGTAAGGAGGGTGTTGACCGCACGGGAAGGTGGCTGCACAATTGGAGGTGTCAGTGCTGATGTTGACTGTACAGGGAGGTTGTATGGTCGGGGTGCCATTGGGGACATTACAGTGAAAAAAAAAGAAAAACGACAACCAGATTTAAAAATCATTCGATGACGTCTGGAGCCAAGACGCTGAAAATATTAGAGTGGAGAAGAAAGGTTTTGGCATCTTAAAATATCACAGAAATGATGTGCGCTGCCCCAGATCCCGTTGGGGGCACTGCCCCCAGACCCCCAGTTTATTTTTGAGCTACAATACACTTTTTGAGTTGGGCGAAGAGCATCAGAGAAGTCATGGTAAGTGTTGGGTTGTCCCGTACTGTGAGAAAGAAGCGTGAAGCTCAGCATTGGCGGGAAGCCATAAGTCGTAGAGGGAGACGGATTTGGAGGTTGCGAACAAACAGAGTCTGAGGAAGGCATTGTAGGCACGCGAAGTCATACGGCACTGGGGAGTTATTCAGTTCAGTTATCAACCTTTGGGGAGTGTGATGGAGGATTTGGGGCGTCTCCTAGCCTTTGTGCCCGAAGGTTGTGGCCCCTTCCTAGCATGAATGGTACGCTTTGAGGAACTCAGAGTATGTCTCGGTTGGATGAGAGGTTGCCTTGTTGGATGCACAGAGGGCTCGGGAGGAGCTGACCACCAAGTTGGAGGCAGGAGTAGCGTGAGACTTAGCTCAGCGTACCCAGGAGTTGGATGCCGAGAGGGCAGTGCGGGTGGCTATCGAGGACAAATTGGCTAGGGAGACAGTATAATTTGAGTAGCAGTTGGTGGAGGCTGAGACTAAAAAACGTGTTTTGCAGAAAAGTTTGGTTTAGGCACAGGAGGACTGTGATGTCAAAGGAAGCACTAATGGTGAAATCCACACTTGAGCATCGGATGGTAGCAGAAAAGGGTTTTCAGGCAAGGAAGCAGTAGGTGTATGAGTTCCACGCTCGACTAGTGTTCGCAGTTCCTTCAGTTCTCTACCTTGGTTTTGTTTAATGTCATCTCTATTTTGTATTAAGTCGTTCGGAGACGACTTATTTTCTTGGGGGGGATGATGTTGCCCGGAAGAATCATTATGTTACGTTGTCATATTATGTTTATGTTGTCGTCGGTAATAATGAGTTACGACAGTCAGTTAGTTAGTCGTCCCGAAGGGCAGTTGGATGCGATGGTTGGTCGCACCCCTTCGGGTATTATATATTGCATACCGGATGAATCCCGCAGGTAGTACAATATATAACAGCCGAAGGGGTGTGACACAACCGTCGCAACTCCAACTACCTACCTGTCGGCTAACTAACTACTAACAAATAACATTACTACCAAATCATAAGATATACATATTTCCCGACAACATCATCCGCCCCGCAAAAAAGAAGTCGTCTCCGACGACTAACAACAAAAATGGAGACAATGCAACCCATACAAAATATACATCCAAGACAAAACTAAGGAGGGGGCTGAGAAGGCGTTCTTGAAGTAGAAGGGTGAGATGCCGGTGTCTGGGCCACCAAGTGGGCATGAAGCTCATAAACCTGCTGAGTACGTGCAGTCACATCACGCTCCGCCACCAAGACTTTCTCCAAATCCGTCTTCACCATATGCGCTGCTTCTAGCAACAACTCCTCTTTCATATCCGTTGTCTCCGTCATACAGACCAATCGAGCCTGCAAGAGGCTCCTCTCAGCAGTGACTGCATCCAACTCCTGCTGCACGATGCTCCTTACACTCTGCTCTGCCGAAAGGCGAGTCTCCACCTCTGCCTTCTTTGCTCGGGCCATCTCAAGCTGCGCCAACAACTGTGCCCTCTCTGCTGCCCACGAGGCCTGCTGACTGGCCACATCCCTCTCCAACTCGACTCGAGCAGCCTTGCTGACCGCAAACTCATGCTGCGTACGCCTTAATGCATAGTAGGCGTCTCGGTAGATCTGCTCAATCTCTCGGACGATTGCCATCACCGGACTCTCCACAATGGGCTCACACACAATCCAAGCCTGTAGCATCTCATCCGTTTGAGTAGTCGGCCATCCCGGAGACTCAAAGCATGTAGCAAAGGCTGCGGGGCAGCCCACCCGCATAAACTGTAGGACCCTCTCTAACTCCACCACAACCTGCTGTAATGCTCGCATCTGGGCCGTGGCCACCACTCGCCTACCCCTCGTCACCATGTCAACTAAATAGGCCTCAATGTCCTCCCCCTCCTGCTCCGAATGTTGTGACCGTGATGGAAGTGGCATCTATGTAAGAGCACCAAGGGGTAACTCAAAAGTCTCTGTCGGAACCGATACTGTCGTATCCTGTTGGTATGAAGGTACCTCCTCCGCCACTAGAGGTGTAGCATCCCCTTGCTCCTGGATGGCAGAGACGACCTCTTGTGCCTCGTTCCCAACTGCTAGTACATGTGCCTCGCCAGATGAATCGTCCAAGTCTACTACCTCAACTAGAGTCTCTCGACAAGGTGAGAATATAGCAGCTCACACGGGTGGTACCACTGTCATCTAAAATCGCTAAGTTAGCCAGCTCTCCATAACCATTACCGACGGGTCTGTACTAGGGATCCCTGGGACTCTCTGCATCTCTACGACCGGGGTGTGTGTCGCCATAGCCATGGGCTCATCCAACAAGGGGGCAGAAAGTGTCACCTGGATACTAATTTAATCCAATATTCTTTCTCCTCACGCTTTATCTTCTTAGCCTTCAATGCGATTTTCCTGCCCTGTCTGCCTGGGATGCCGAACACTCTGGTAAAGTCCACAACTTTGAAGGATATGGTGACATCCCTCCCGAGATACTCAAAAGTACTCGTCCGTGTGTGTCTGTCAAAGTTGTCCACCATGAACCGTAGGGCACCCTCATACTCTCGGATAGGAAACACGAGCATTCAGATAGCCCATTCCACTCTTGCCTTACGAAGGTTCTGCTTCACCAAATCATCGTCAGGTGTGTCCTGCCACCATTTCCTGTATTCAGAGTCGTTCAGCCCCTCGAAGGTGATATTCTGAGGAGTCAATGTATTTTTTCCACTTGTCGCAGGTTGTGGTGTTTTTTGCTTTTTCTTCTGACTTGCGCGGGCATCAATTGTGCTGCCTGCAACACGCACGCTTGATGACAGGACCTTGGTATTTCTATTCATCTGGCTGCTACTAGAGGAAAAAACACCACAACCTGCGACAAGTGGAAAAAATACATTGACTCCTCAGAATATCACCTTCGAGGGACTGAATGGGTCTGAATGCAGGAAATGGTGGCAGGACACACCTGATGATGATTTGATGAAGCAGAACCTTCGTAAGGCAGGAGTGGAGTGGGCTATTCGAATGCCCGTGTTTCCTATCTGAGAGTATGAGGGTGCCTTACGGTTCATGGTGGACACCTTTGACAGACACACACGGACGAGTACTTTTGAGTATCTAGGGAGGAATGTTGCCATATCCTTCAAAGCTGTGCACTTTACCAGAGTGTTCAGCATCACAGGCAAACAGGGCAGGAAAATCGAGTTGAAGGCTAAGAAGATGAAGCGCGAGGAGAAAGAATATTGGATTAAATTATTATCCAGAAACTTGACCAGGGCAGAGCTGGACAGCGTGGCTCATGCCACGAAGGGACGAGGAATGCGCAAGACCTTTGTTGCAGAGGGCCACTGGGGGTGCATAATGGAGTCATTGAGATCAGGTTGATGGGATCTGGTAGGGCATCGGACATCGCCCTCCCTCAGATTATGCTCATGAACGGGCTTATGAACGACATTGTGTACAATTGGGCTGTGTTGCTAGCAGAGAGAATGTGCGAGTTCTTGACAATGCAACATCGCACGTTTTATATGCCCCATTATGCCATAGGACTGTTCTTGGAGGCCACGCGGGAAGCAGTGTCGGAGATAGAGTTGGAGGTATGGCTGCAGGGACCGTTGGCAGCAGGTGAGCCTCCTATCATGTATTGGAGCAACCTTGACATTGGGCACTTTTCCGCAAAGCGAAAATGGATGGTAGATACGGCCTCAGGGGAACTTGATAGTGGGAGGGAGACTTCTAGTAGTACAGAGGCTTCGGAGGCGGAGAATGAGAAGGATAATAGTAGTAGGGCAACAGAGGAGGGGAGGATGGATCCAACTGGGGAGAGGGTCCTTTTTGCCCCACCCTTGCTACCAATGGGCACACCTATGATGTCATTTGGAGTGGGAGGCACCTCTATTCCGGCATTTGGGCAGAGTCGCACGCCAGTTGCACTTGGCCCCATCCAACAGCAGGTAGCATCACGTCCGCAGGGTCGAGCACCACCTTCGGGACAGGCCCCGGCCACGGAGGCACTTACAGAAGTCATGGCAGAGTCGTGTCCAGATGGGTCGCCGCATCGAGTAGTGGTAGATGAGGAGCAGGACTGAGGGAGGTGGTTGATATAGAGCCTCAGGTGCGGTTGGATGTTGTTGGACCTGAGGCAGTGGTGACCGTTTTTGCCTCCTTGTTGGAGGAGGTGGCTGATACAGAGCCTCAGGTGCGGTTGGATGTTGTTGGACCTGAGGCAGTGGTGACCGTTTCTACCTCCTTGTTGGAGGAGCCCTTGGCTATGGCGACACACACTCCGGTCGTAGAGATGCAGAGAGTCTCGGGGATCCTAGTACAGACCTGTCGGTAGTGGTTATGGAGAGCTGGCTGACTTAGCGATTTTAGATTGGTACCACCCGTGGGAGCTGTTGTATTCTCACCTTGTTGAGAGACTCTAGTTGAGGTAGTAGACTTGGACGATTCATCTGGCGAGGCACATGTACTAGCAGTTGGGAACGAGGCACAAGAGGTCGTCTCTGCCATCCAGGAGCAGGGGGATGCTACACCTCTAGTGGCGGAGGAGGTACCTTCATACCAGCAGGATGCGACAGTATCAGTTCCGACAGAGACTTTTGAGTTACCCCTTGGCGCTCTTACATAGATGCCACTTCCATCACGGTCACAACATTCGGAGCAGGAGGGGGAGGACATTGAGGCCTATTTAGTTGACATGGTGACGAGGGGTAGGCGAGTGGTGGCCACGGCCCAGATGCGAGCATTACAGCAGGTTGTGGTGGAGTTAGAGAGGGTCCTACAGTTTATGCGGGTGGGCTGCCCCGCAGCCTTTGCTACATGCTTTGAGTCTCCGGGATGGCCGACTACTCAGACGGATGAGATGCTACAGGCTTGGATTGTGTGTGAGCCCATTGTGGAGAGTCCGGTGATGGCAGTCGTCCGAGAGATTGAGCAGGTCTACCGAGACGCCTACTATGCATTAAGGCGTACGCAGCATGAGTTTGCGGTCCGCGAGGCTGCTCGAGTCGAGTTGGAGAGGGATGTGGCCAGTCAGCAGGCCTCGTGGGCAGCAGAGAGGGCACAGTTGTTGGCGCAGCTTGAGATGGCCTGAGTAGAGAAGGCAGAGGTGGAGACTCGCCTTTCGACGGAGCAGAGTGTAAGGAGCATCGTGCAGCAGGAGTTGGATGCAGTCACTGCTGAGAGGAGCCTCTTGCAGGCTCGATTGGTCTGTATGACGGAGACAACGGATATGAAAGAGGAGTTGTTGCTAGAAGCCACGCATATGGTGAAGACGGCTTTGGAGAAAGTCTTGGTGGCGGAGCGTGATGTGACTGCACGTACTCAGCAGGTTTATGAGCTCCGCGCCCACTTGGTGGCCTAGACACCGACATCTCACCCTTCCACTTTAGGGACGCCTTCTTAGCCCCCTCCTTAGTTTTGTCTTGGATGTATATTTTGTATGGGTTGCATTGTCGCCATTTTTGTTGTTAGTCGTCGGAGACGACTTCTTTTTTGGGGGGGATGATGTTGTCAGGAAATATGTATATCTTATGTTTTGGTAGTAATGTTATTTGTTAGTAGTTAGTTAGCCGACGGGTAGGTAGTTGGAGTCGCGACGGTTGTGTCACACCCCTTCGGCTGTTATATATTGTACTACCTGTGGGTATTGAAGGAGGGGATGTTTACGACAGATAATACTATGGACATTGGGTGCATTCTGAGTCATTAATGGAAAGTTTATTCTTGTATTCATCTTGTACTTGCATTGTTCATTTCTGCATTACTTCTGTACTCTTTCTGTTTACCCAGTGAGGCAAACACGTGCCACCACATAACATCTGAATGTGAATCGAATTACATTTAGCTTATCTTTCATTTCTAAGGTTGGATGTAGGAGCAAGTTGTGGAGTTTATTGTCTTCTACAGTCGAAATCCTCATAACGGTTAGCTCTGCACTCACACTACCTCTACACTTTCCATCTTCATTTACATTCCCTTATATCGTACATTATTTATGACTGCTGCTCCTTTCTCAACTGCAACCTGAATATGTGCATTTTTTTACTCTGGTTTATGCTTCTGTCATACTAATGTTTAATGTCAATCCCCTAGATCATTTCATAATTTCACTCTTTTTGCTGCTACTTTGAAATTTTCTTTGCAGAAAAATAGGCAGCAAACATTGTAAAAAGCCATAAGAGGAATTACTCTGTAGTTAATCTGTATGTTACATAATAAAATACTGTAATTAATACGGAGAAGGTGTCAATCATTGCACTTATACCTCTTAAGCATTTATATAATTATGCCACAAGTATTGCTGTAACATCATCTTCTACATATCTGATTAGTTATTGCAATATTGTATATTTTCATATATATGTTTCTTTTCTTTCTTTGTAGCAAGTTGTATCAGAGTGAAATTTTTGAGGAGGCTGAGACTTTCTCTGTCTTAAAATGTACAAGCAAACCTCGTTGAAGCTGAGTGGTTGAAATTTAAATTTATCATCCAGGTCTTATGGATGATTCTGAATGAATAAGAATACTGGCCCAATATATTATACATTGGAATTAAAAAGATCAGTTAGCATCCATGATATTTTCATGTATTTTGTGTCAAGAAGGAATTGGCTATGCATGTTCCCATTCAAATTGAGTTACCAGTTACTGACAAGAAGTAAAACAGGTACTTGAGCCTTAAAGTGCTGTGCAAACTTGTAATGCATTCCTTTCAATTCACTGTGTATTCAATCAAGTGGAAGAATCTACAACATTGGAATCTTGAAAGAATCAATTCTCTGAGTATTTAATCCAGTGCAATATTTATTACAAGAGTTATCTTGAGAGAATCAATTCACTGAGTGTTTAATCAAGTGGAAAAACTTACCACAAGACGAGGCATCTATGGAGAAATAAGCCATCATTTTTACCATGCTTTCAGGACAAAGTGTTTCAAGCAGTGGGAGCTTGTAGTGCATCTTTTTAGCATATAATTAATTATCCTAACAAATACTGGAAAGACACAACCCATCATGCTTATACATTTTTAGCTTCTTTAGAAGGGTGCTATATATAAGAAAGCATCTTTGACTATTTAATATCTTCCCATACTATATTGCTGTAATATCTTCCCTTTACATCTTTGACTATTTAATACAATCAAGCTTGAAAAACTCGGATTTTGCAATAACTTGGCAAGGCCAAAAAATTTTAAAAACTCGGGACTCGCCAAAACTCGGCGAAAAACTCGGCAAAACTCGGCAACTTTATCGAACATTTGAAAATACATTTTTTTTTTATATATAATTCAAAAACACACATTTACACCAAATTTGTATAACATATATGATTTCCATGATATATAAATCAAATTTTTTGGGTAATACATAGCAACAAATGCAAGTATCATAGCATAAACCAAAAACCAAGTGCAACATATGAATAAGAGTTCAATACATATCAACGTATCATAGTGACAGACTCATAGAGTCATAGACCACAAAACAAGAACCTCTGAAATTCTGATTACATATCAAGTTCAAAGTTTGGTATCAATGAAAATAAGAAATCATAAATTGCGTCTACGACTAAAGCTCAAAACAGATTGTGGCCACTGGGTGGGTGGTGCTGAAGTAGTGGCAACATCCTCAACACTAACAGGTGCCTCTGCTGCATGATCAACCTCCTGCTCCTCCTGACGTGTTGCCACTTCCGCATCCCATTCCTCTCCTGCCCTCTCCAACTCACTCAGCTGCTCATTAGTAAGGAATGGATCCAAATCATTATCAACATCATCAGGAGAAGCAACCCATTCTGCTGCATATGGATCAATGTCATCCAAGTCAAGTGCTTCATGTGAATCTTGCCCTAGCACCTTCTTCTCATGTAATCAAATGTTGTACCGCACATAGACAAGATCATTCAAGCGTTGTTGAGTCAACCTATTGCGCTTTTTTGTGTGGATGTTCTCAAAAACACTCCAGTTGTGCTCACAACCAGAAGCACTACAAGGCTGTGATAATATGCGGATGGCAAGCTTTTTAAGATTAGGCGTTGTGGCACCATAATCTTCCCACCACAAATCTGCAAGGATACAAAATGTGATTTATAACTTGTAAAGATTTCAATAATCTTAAAGAGAGAAATAAATGGTAAAAATTAAACATATGTTTTTTTTTACGTGGTCGTAAGGTGGCTCTCCTACGTTTGCAATCAGGTGAAGAAAACAATTCCCCTAAGGCCTTCTTATAGCTCTGCAACTCATCAAGTATCAGGTCTCGAAGGATCTCATCATCAACTAATCTCCGAATGCATGTGTCAAGGCCAATTCTAACCTCTGCATCTGCTCTGAAACTCGGAGAGTAAAAAAACTTGGGATTCAAAAAGTAGGCAGCAGCATGAATATGTTGGTGGAGTTGATGGTTCCACCTCCGATCAATTATGTGCCATATGGGTTCATACTTGGTCTTGTTTGACCCATACAGGTGTTGAATCACCTCTTTGGCCTTATCCATGGCCTCGTATAGATACCCCATGGAGTTATGATCCCCATCCACCATTTGTAGCACCCTCACCAACGGTTCCGACACCTAGATATAAAAAATCTAACAAAATCAGCAGATTGAAATATTAGAAAATTAAATAATAAATCATCAATTAAAGTTTCAAAACTTACATTGATGATCTCCTCCACTATCTTGGCAAAATTAGTATCAAAAATGGCAATCACAACCTTCTCTGCTTCAGGCTTTGTAGCATAAGGACTCCCCAACCATCTTTCACTCACAAACATCCGCTTCAGGTTGGGCAATGTAGCAAGTATGCTCTACAAGGTGAGGAAATTGGTAGCAAAGCGTGTGACCCCCGATTGCACAAGATCCTTACCTTCAGTGTGCTCTCTCATAAGATTCAAGACCCATGTGTGATTGTAGATGTATTTGGTGATATTCCTTCCATCTTCAACCACTTTGTTTACCCAACTTAGTTTCCCTATGTCCTCAAGGAGCAAGTCAAGACAATGGGCAGCACAAGGGCTCCAAAATAATGTCGGATGTCTAGCCGTTAGAAGTCTGCCGGCTGCTGCATATGCAGCTGCATTATCAGTCACAACTTGGATGACATTCTGCACTCCCACATCCATCACCACCTCATCCAACATGTTGCACAAGGTCTCCGCATTCTTCACTTCATTGGAGGCATCAATTGATTTTATAAATACTAACTGTCCTCTTGAAGCAACTAGAAAGTTGATGAGTGTCCTATTCCTACCATCTGTACATCCATCAGAAAGAATGGTGCAGCCATTCTTTTCCCAAATAGTCCTTTGCTCTTCCACTAATGCATGAGTGTTTTGGACCTCATCCTACAATAACGGTCCACTTACCTTGTAACGGCTTGGGTACTTGAACCCCTTACCTGCCACAGTCAACACGGTGACCAATTGGTCCCAAGATGGACTAGAAATAGCATTGAACGGAACATCGTTGTAGATAAAAAATCTAGCACACGCCACCTTGGCTTGTTGGTGAGCCTCTTTATTCCATGCAGTGCCAAGCAATCCAGGTTGTGCACCAGGAGTGTTACGTGGAATAAAGAAGTTTTCCATGTTGCTGTCCAAAGTTCCCTTTGCTCATATCCGTGGCCCAAGGGAAGAACCGGATGTCCCCACATTTGTATGTGACCCTATGGAACTCAAATCTGCCCTTGGGGCTGCCATTGCCTTTGCTATTCTCTTTTTTGTTGCCTTCCTTTGATTATATGCTTCAAGCGTTGCTATTGCATCTCTCGTAGCCTCTTCAGTACATTCTGTACAGCTTGTGGTATCTCGGCATTGAATTTTTGCAAGGTGATATTTGAACCTATTAATGCCACCTTTTACAATTTTTTTGCAATGGTTGCAAAAAACATCTCCTCGTTTTGGACCTGGTCTCCCATGTTTCCAACAAGGGTCTCTCTTTTTGCCACCAACTTTAACTGTAGAAGCTGAATCCATTTTCTTTCAAAAAGATGTGGAAAAGAACCTAGCAAAAGAGAGACAACATTTAGAGGTCAATAACATTGTTAACAAAAAAAATCACGAACATCCAAAAATTACAATGACTGTATAACTGTATTTTATTTACAGTCATCTATTAATAGATGACTATCTAAAATTAAAATTTTTTATTGGTTGTGTATTTTTTTAAGTTTTTAACTTCAAATTTAAATTTAAATGAAATACTTTAATACACATTGACATTACACAGTTGGCAGTCATTTCAAATGACTATGTATTGCACAGTCATTTCACAATTGACTGTGTAATACACAGTCATTAATTACAATGTACATTAATGTATTACACAGTCATCAGTCATTTGAAAATGACTGTGTATTACACAGTCATTTCAAATGACCGTGTATTACACAGTCATTTCAAATGACCGTGTATTACACAGTCATTTGAAATGACCGTGTATTACACAGTCATTTGAAATGACTGTGTATTCATAGTCATTTAAAATTTTAAAACATAGTCATTTTAATTGACTGTGAATACATAGTCGATTAAAATTTAAAATGACTATGAATTCAAAATAAAACAATACAAAAAGATCACGAATAAAAACCTGGTCGCGTGTGCAAATGCAAACCCTACTGGAAATCGCGTGGCGTTTTTTGCCTGCGTTTTTTGCCTTCTGGAGTCGCGCGAAATGGAATAAAGACTTAGGTTTTTTTTTTGCCTGCGACTTAAGTCGCATTTTTCTCGCGTTTTGTGCCGCGTTTTTGGGCGGGTTTTTGCGATTAACGGCGAGTATTTGTCAATAAAATTGCGGCGATTATATGGAAAAATCGTGCCGAGTTTTTCCGTGAGTAACTCGCGCGCCATTAGGGCTCGCGATTACTCGTGAGTTTTCTAATGGCTCGCCGAGTTTTGCAAGCTTGAATACAATAAAGCTTAGTTTCATAGATAACTTTCTACTTTCCTTTCTTTCTACTGACTTTGTTCCCACTCTCTTGTTTTTTTCAAAAACACAAAACCATGAAACCCGTGTTCCATGGGAATGCATCTCTGGCCCTCAAACCTCCATCCCCAGTGGAGTTTCAGGTATGGCAGGATTGCAGGAGATGCTTCCTGGCCATCACCAAAAATCTTCAAATCTTTGAATTGATTCTGAAATGTGTTGCAGAAATAGGAGACACTGTGGGTATGTTTAGCTGTCCCTGAGACAGGCATGTTTGAGACATCCTCCGCCCATCCCCAGGATGACCAGATGTCCCTGACAGCAACGCAAATCTTTATAATGTTTAATAAAGAAAATTGTTCATAACATAAAAGAGGCTTTTAAATATATGATGCCAGCATTATAACAGCAGTAATAAATCTACTGTGACAGCACACTGATAGCAATATAATTAATCATGACAGCAGTGACAGCAGCAACAGTAGTATAATAGCAATACATATATCATGATTCAGATTCATGGCTAATGATATAAGTAATATAACAGCTAATACTAACATCAATAAGTTGGATTTCTAATATCATTGTTCAAAAAGGCCTCAAACTTCAAATTTTTTGATATGGTATTACAGTCAGTCATTATTGCCGGTCACAAAAGAGATTAAGGTGCATTAGCCATGGTCTGGTACATTGTGGTATTGTGTGAGAAGTGCAGGCAAACATTATTTTTTTAAAAATGTGGTTGGCATGCAAGCTTCTGCAGACATCATTTAGCATTGCTTTAAGAGTGTCAGTTATATTGCTGCTGTTATAATGATGTTCATTAACTTGTAGAAATTTGTGCTTCTCTGTCTGTCTGTCTCTATAATATATTTTAAAAAATGTTCACATATATAGATATATTTTGCCGCTCCCCTGCTGTCCCCAAAAATTGTGTAAAGTGCCAGGCTAATTTTTTTTGAGTTTTGTTAACCGTTTGATGAAATGCCAACATTTAGATATACTAACCATTTATGTGCTTTACAAGTTTTTGATGGAATGACAATTTAATTAACATTGTCTGAACTGATATTACTTTCACAATATTATCATATGAATTACAAGATCTATTCTGCTATTAAAATCAGATGTTAAATTCTGAAACTTCAACACAATTTCACTATTTCAACAGCTGGAAACAATTGAGCCTTACAGATATTATCACCAAAACAAATGAGTATAAATTCTAAGCTGTATCTGAAATGTTAGCTGATTAAATGCTTTGGAAATCTCCCAGTAGAATACAAATAGCTGAAAAAGGTCTGAACCCTTAGTATCAATCCAGTAGTACGGCCAGTCCGCAAAATGGTTCAGCCAGTCCAAAAAAAGCTAAATCCTTGCCAAGATTTCCATGCTGCAACGCTATAATAGTATATTGTGGTTTGCAGGTAAATGAATCTCTAGAAGTCTTCAATCCTTCAATCAACTGGAATTTGTTTGATTCTCCTTGATTCTTCAAAACAATAAGCACATCTCTGAATCCTCTGTGAATCAACCTGTAGCTTGGCTAGGAAGGTTTTGATCCTGGAAACCAATTTCACCATAGGGTTTCTGTCCTACGCCTGAAGAGGAATAATTCCTCACTTCTTCAAACTGGGGATTTATAAAATAAGAATGCCAATAGTGAATTTTTCTTCTCAATTCTCCTCTTTATAGACCTTTTCTAAAAATAATAAAATATTATTGATTTTCCTGCCTTAAGTGACTATATAATTTAACTTTATATTTTGGGCGTCCATAAAAGTCACTTTTATATCTTCCTATAATAACTCATTTTAAAATAATTAAATATAAGTTGTCTTTTAAATTTCCACTTTTCAACAATTTTGATATTGAACCATTAATAATTTAATTATCCTCTGCACAACCACTAAAGTTACAAAAAAATATTAAAATAACTCAAAATATGAATTTTGACCACACCACCAATACTTTAAGTGAATAGGATATCAGTCTATATAAAAGTTGGCTCTCCCCAAGATGATAAACTTTAAGAATTGTGGAGTGCTCCTAGAATGTCAGATCTGCACATGGGAAATACCATTATACTCATCTTGGCTCCAAGGACTCTTTGCCGGTGTCAAAATTGAAAATACTTTTAAAATAAAATTCGATGCTCTCTTAGAAAGTTGGAGTTTCCAAGATTGTTGGAATGAACCAGAAAAAGGGATAGCATAAAATGGCCCTTTCAATGTTGTCTCTAGAATGCATCCCATGCTGTCCCACTGTTCTCATCACCGAAATGTTGTGGAACATAACATAAAAGTAAAACAGTTTACAAGCTACCATCAAGGAAACTCGAGGATGCATGGAGCATCCTTGTTTTTAAGAGGTCTTGGTGATGCTTCAGGACGCTCCCAAAATTGTGTGAATAAAGGACACATCCATGAAATGATGGGATGCAAAGAACGCTTACAGGGGACTGCTGGCTGCCCCCTGCAAAAAGTAAGAGTTTCACAATAAATAACACTCGAAAAATTAAAGAAAAAACATTTAATATTGTTTTTTGTGGGCTCCCACACTGCAACTTGCCCTAGTTGAGGAAAAAGGGCCTCATTTCATTTCATTTGCTTGTTTTGTTTGTTAAAAAAGTTGCAGCAGGGTTTGAAGGAAGAGCAATTTTTTACCAAGGATTGAGGGAGCAGCTGATAATTGGTAGTGGGACTAGAATTTGTTCAATTTTTTTCAAAGCTTAAAACAAGAAATGTCTAATTTTTCGTTTTTTATTTTTTTCATTTTTTCATTTTTTTCATTTTTTCATTTTTGAGTTTAAAGTTTCATTAAATCTCACAAAACCAACACGAGCACCAGTGAGAATGATAATAGTGGCAATGAAGTGGAAGAAATTGAAACAAATGCAAGAGTTCTAGCCTCATCAAAGTGTTAAGTGTTGAGTGCCCTTCAAAAGTCTTGAAAACTTATGCAAAGGGCGCTTTTAACAGAAAAGAAAAGAAAAACTCTTCTCCAACTTGTGATACTCTTAAATACCAAAAGAAAAAATGCTATGAGAGTAGGGTGTGGCTTTTTCACATTTGCAAGAAAGAATTTAGAGGGAGCTACACAAGGGTATAGTCTCATTTTTTGAGTGTTACAGGATGTGGAGTTAAAGTTTCTCCAAAAATAAAAGAGGGTGAGAAGGTAGAGGCTCGTAGGCTGCACATGGACACGAAAATGAGATCTCAAGGTGTAACAATGCCAGCACATTCTTTTGCAAGTATGCCATCTATGGTTGGTAGTGGTAGTAGTGAAATTGCCACATGAGGAAAGAGGAAGATTAGTGGTGGTGAGAGGCCAAGGACATTGAAGGAATGTTTAATGTGCAAGCATGGGATGCAATAGAGTCTTCCATTGCCATATACTTTTATGCCAATGCCATCTCTTTCATGTGGTCCACTCTTCTTAATTCGAACAAATGATGAAAGATGTAGCCTCTTTTGGTCCGTCATTTGTACATCTTGGAGATCATAAGCTATGCATTACACTCCTAGACAAATAGTATTCTAAGGTTAATTTGCTAATGTAGGATGTGAGGCAAACATGGATCAAGACAGGCTGTTCTATTATGATGGATGGGTGGACTGATATTAGGCATTGGCCACTCATCAATAGCATAGTTACATGCCCTTCTAGCTATTCTTTTCTTAGAGCCGTGGATTGTTTAGGGAAGCATAACGATCCAAAATTATAGTTTTATCATTTTAAGAGAGACCAAAGAGGAGGATGGAGCCTCAAATGTTGTACAAGTGGTCACTGATTCAGTACATGTGTGTCTGGTATGATGGTGGAGGGTGCTTGCAAGTACAACTTTTGGACGCCATGTTATGTTCATGCATTGAAAGACATGGATAAATAGATTGGGTGAAGCAAGTGGTGGCAGAAGCTAGAGACATTGAACTGTTCATTTGTAACTAGCACACTTCACTTGCTCTTTTCAATTCATTTTCAAAAAAGTTCCTCAAACTTGTTGAGACAAGATATGCTAGTTACTTCATTTTGGTAGAGAGGATTCTTGAGGTTCATGTGTCTCTACAATTAATTATGGTGAATTTAAAGTGGAGTAGATGGCCTAACTCAAGCTTTACTAAAGGAAAAATCATCAAACAAAAGATCCTTGATGACGATTGGTGGCCCATTGTGAGGTAAGACATTGTTGATTTTATTATTAAATTGCTGATTTTATTAATATTAAATATTAAATTGCTGATTTTTATATGAAATTTCTGATTTTAATAACTTAATTTTATTGTTCAATGTTTCATGTTTTGAAGTTTCTAACATGTCAATTGATTCTTTTGAACTTTTAGTTTGCATTTTGCAAATGTGTTTTCTCTTTCATCTCACCTATTGTAGATGTCATTAGATATGTTGATATTGACTCTCCTAGTCTTGGAGAGATATATGAGACATTTGATAACATGTTTGGAAAGATACAACAAACAATTTTGGTTAAGGATCCTACTTTGGGATTATATGAGCAACATATTAAGCCCATTATGATGCAAAGGTGGAACACAATGAACACCTCGCTTCATATGGCAGCCTTTGCTCTAAATCCCAAATGGCATGGACCAAAGGTTGGAAGGTTGCCTCCATGTGATGATGAAGAGGTGAAATAAAGGCTAATGGAGGCCTTTCAAAAGATGTATTCAGATGAGAAGTCTTGAATACTTCACACGCAATGGGTTGCCTTCACCAATCTTTGTGGTCCAACATTTAGTAAACCAGAGGCGATGATAGATAGAGCTACAGTAGCTCAAGCTAGCTCTATTGGATGGTGGACATGGCACAAGAAGGATACACCATAGTTGAAGATGGTTTCCATTCATCACCTTTCACAGGTTGTCAGTTCCTTTGCTACAAAGAGGAATTGGTCCACGTATGACTTTATCTCTCCATCAAGAGGAATAAACTTTTAAATGAGTGGAGAAGCTAGTGGTTGTAGATAGTGCTCTATGACTTTAGGATTGCTAGATTCTAGAGCATCATTGGACTCCCAAAGACATCGCCGAGGTTGATGAGGAGGAGGCACCAAAGGGATTGGTTGGGATTATGTTTGTTGAGGTGGGCCCTCACAGTGATAGTGACTTAGAGGAGGACTTCAATTTTGATGTAGTGTTGAGAAATGCAGATCAGGGGCAACAATGTACTTTCATTTTTGGTATATTCATGTTGCAAGTAAAAGTGAAACTTGTTGCCTTTGGGCATTTTATTGTTAGTTTATAAGTTGAATGCAATTTTTAAACATCACATTCATATGGAGAATGAATTATGGAAGCAATGTGAATTAAGTTTTGACATTTGCTAATTTGTTTGAGTTTGACACTCATGTGAATTGTCAATTTAACACAAAACATTATGTATCAAGGTTCTATAATGTATATATGGATGCTTTATCAGTGTTACCATATGAATATTCAAATTTCCCTACATATATAAAATTCTCCCTATTTTTTACAGTCCCTTTTTTCATCCCCAAAAATGCCCCAAAAAATCGAGGAGTTTGAAATGCTTCCCTTCGCCCCTTGCCGTCTCCATCTCGGAAACTTGGGGTAACCTTGGCTACCATCAACCAAACTCAAGGTCCAATAAATTCTTCTATTAGCCTAGCCCTAGACTAGAAGTAGGTTCTCTTGATGTTTATGGTAAGATTGTAGCATTTTTTATGCTACATGCATGGGTAAAGAAGTCCTAAACTGGCATACAAAGTTAGGTATTATTACCATGAAGCTTTTAGTAGAACCACAAATTCAAGAGTCATTAACGTGCCATTGGTGGCCTTTAGTTGCATCTTTTGAGATCGCTAGGTATGTTGCATAACCTAATTTCCATTCAAGTGTTATCCATTCAAATTAGTGCATGAAAGGGCAGTTTAATCTGAATGTCACTTCCGTTGCCCACCCACTAGACATCTTGTAATCTTTTAATCACACAATTGTGGATTGAACATATATAGAGGTAGCTTGTTACCCTATTAGCCCTTTTTCTCAAGCTTAAGAAGCCATGTTTTCTTCAACCTCCTACAACCCCTATTTTAAGTACCTTGGCTTTGTCTTACAACAAGCTTGGATCATTACATTGCATCAACATGTATAATACCTTTGGACTGCTTTGAAATTCATCTCCAAAGCTCTTAATAAAGAGGAAGATGCCTAAAGAATGAAATGGGCCTAATTTTCTCATGAACCATCAACCTCTTGTCAGAGAGGCTTTGCTATTTGCTGTCCACCAAAAGATCCGTCAAGCCATAGGTTCCACTCATCTACTAAACCCTCATCGTTACATGTAATGCCACTTTTAATGAATTGTATATTCCTCTTATAAAATCCCTATACTAGCTGATAAAATGGAGCTCTTTGTTGGAGTCGTAATAAAATATTTTTGTTTAGCATATAATCCTTGTCACTCCATAGCCCCAAATGATGCATCTATAGTTTGAAAACTTGGACTTGGCATATGGCTCAACAGCCCAAAATTTTGACTTGGACTGTAGACTTGACAAAATCTCGGCTAAAAAAAAAAACACATAATTACATAAAGTGAACATAATTTAAGGCATTTAGAGAAAACATTAGTTTTCTTTGAGACTTGTGGGGATTTGCAAGTTCTCTGACACTTGGTGTTTTGTGGAAACTCGGTCCTGACTCTGCGAGTACTTAGCTAATACTTAGTGTCAAGTCTTGTCTGAGTGATGCATTTGACATTCTGACTTATGAGTCCACTGAAGTCTGCATGAGCTTGGCTGACTTTTCTAACTATGGATGCATCAACCTACCCAACATCATGCCAGGCATATTGCACCAAAATCGCTACCTTAATGAACTCTTCAAATAGCAGCTCCTCAACTCTGATAATGGAGCCATGCATGCTGACCCACCCATGCAGGCGAGCTGGCAATGGCTCTACAGAAAGAGGACATAGGATTGACATAAGTCCTGACAGAAAGTACAAGCTACCAGTCTCACCATCAGGTAGCTCCATAAATCCTATTCTGGTATTTCCTGCTGGTATCTAGCTGGAACTTATAACACACCTAAGGCTGTGGTGAATATGTGTGCAGAAGATGAAGCCACAGGACTGCATACCGAGTCATACTTTATCATCCATTGTAATGAATGCACTTGGATGTGCTGATCCTCTCTATTGTACAACTACAATTTTGTCATGCCCCTGCCATGGGGACTTAGACAAACCAATCTCATCTTTAATAAATAGAATTTGAGCAATGAAACAAATATGATACGGCCAACTCAGGCATTAGTAAGTAATAATGCTGGGCTTCTAATGTGATAGGGCTGACTCAAAATAAATGAATTTGTATTTATTTCTAAGTAGGCCGACCCCTTGATGCTGGCTGACCTGGAAGGAATAAAATAAAACAAAATTAAATTAATATATTAATAAGCAAGGCTGACCTCTTGTGAAAGATCACCTCCCTTCAAGAAGAGGTGTGATGATATATAAAAGGAAGGTAAGACAATAGCAGACCTTAACAACAGAAAATAGCAGAACCTATGAGTTCTTGTACATAGCATGATGGATATTATATGCTCATTGATGATTAATAATATGCTGTTGCTTATGGCTGTTTGATACGTGACATAATATAGGATGTTCTATTTATATTTTCTGTTTGATTATTATAACCAGCCATTGTAGTGGAAATGAGGGATTATAAGGAGGGGAATGGCAATGGGGTACTCTTCTAAGTATGCCACCTCGTAGTGGTGACCGAATGATCTCATGAGGCAAAGGGGGTGCGGTACAAGGGGTAGTACCTTTTGGCTGAGAAGAGATGGGCTTCCGAGGCACCCTATTGTGAATATGTCTTATCCCTCTACCATGGTGAACTAATACACCAAGAAGTCCAATCATAGGAAGTGAGAGATGGATGGCAAGATGAAGGGGGAACGGGTATAGGACACCTCACTAGGTACATCACCTCATATGGATGGCACGGGCCACATGAGGCCAAGAGGGATGGTATGTCCGCTCTTGGGCCTAGGGTAGAGGATCTCTAGGACACCCTATCGAGTCACCTTATCCTAGCTCTCCTATGGTTAACTGCCCCAAACATATTTAAGATATCTCATGATTAAGTTTATATTTCTGCTAAATGTTTCAATGATTCCTAACGAAAAGATCTGCTTTATGAATTATTGTTGAAAATGGTTTCCTAACCTGTTTTGCAGGGCCTCAACTAGGTGAAAGATATCTCTAACCCTGCTCTTGCTCATTTGGGAATTGTGATTTAGGGCTAGATTAGGGCTTTCACAAGTAGGGGACATTACAAATTTTGTCATCTTATTGCACTTAAGCTCTCAGTGTTATCATTCTGTATGTGACAGCATTGGTTTGTCTATTCTGTTTTCAGTATCATTCAGCATTGTCCTGCTGATTACATAACATAATCACTTTCAATATATATTATTTTATTTTATGAAAAAGAGGTTGCATGGGCTGAACCAAATTAGTCCTGAATATATAAGCTCTTGTATTTCCTGTCCAACTCAACATCCAGGTTTATTTTTTTCATGTGGGTTGACAAGTACAAGAAAACTGGTCTTTGTGGCATATATTCTAGGATAGCCAATCTGCATCCCATAGTATTGCATCGGAATTCTATTGTATTTATGGAGAGATTCTTTGAATATTCAACATTTTTTTTCATAAACATAGATTGTATGGAGCATTACCTCTCATGAGATTAACACATCTGTAGACTTTGATTTTTCCAGCAGAAGTCTACAAATCATTGAATCCCCAACTGTCCTTTCTTTTATGGCATCTGTGGGAAATATCAATGTCTGTTCAAGTTACATAGTTCTTTATTTATTTAATTGAGTATGGCCCATGATGGCATTATTTTCTAATAAAGCATTTGCTCTTGTCTAACCACCACTTATTTTAATCCTTGGATGGTCCATGTTGCAAGAGACCTTGAGCACCAACAAGGGTCAATGAATTGGGACCTGCCTTTAGCTTGCTCAAGGTTGAGCCTTGTGTGTTATGAGTTTTTCTATGACATTTTATGTCAGAACAAGAATTCAAGGTCTCATATGTAAATTTTGGCATAGACAATTATGAATATACACAGGCAGAGGTCTGATTGGGTTTCCAGTAAATCATCATATGATGATATTGTAGAATCTGGTAGTTAATCATCAACTTCCTTAGATGAATTCCATGAACTAGAAAATACATGGTTGATTGAATTTAAACATGCAACCTATTTTACATTATTTCATGCTAGTTTCCCTTTTCGAAAGGCCTGGTGCTTGCTTCTCCAATTCTAAGGGTTTAACATTTCCATTGTAAATTCACAAAAAACAATCAGAGAACACTCTGTCTAGTGAAAAGATGCAGTTGCTATTTGCCTTGACACATACTATATATATTGCCGTAATTATAAATCTGGTGCTTTTAGAAACTCTAACTCAGCCTTTTTTGCAGAGAAATTAAGTGTGAAATATATTGTTTGTTGCTGGAATATATTTTTATCAATTTTACACAATTTTAGGAATTTAGGACCCCCTAAGTTCTAGCTGAATCATACCACAAAATTTGGTATCTCGTAAGACAAACCATTTTATACTCTTCTGCAGAAAGCCAGCATGTCACAACAGGGTCCTGATTTCTTTGGTCAAGCTAGAATGTTTTATAATGGAGCATCTCTTTTTACTTCTTGCTTCAAATGAGATGGGTTACTTCTATTTATGGGTATTTCACTCACATTCAATATCTAAATGAGCTCAAGGACTTAAAATGTCAGTCATACTGTAACCTTGTTTCCTGTCATGAATGAAGGCCATGTTGATAAGACTTTGAATTTTGAATGGTCTTATATAATAGGAGTTAGAATTTTGCATCTTTTACTGGACCACCTTTTGTGATGGAGCCTAATAATTATATTAATTTAGTTCATTCATTTGTAGTATTATCAAGTATTTGTGGAGGCATGGATTATTTTCTGTGTGAAAATGTGAGGAGTTATTTGATATCCTTTTATTGCAATTGTTTTTAAATAGATATACCATAATAAGCAAACACTTTCCTTTTACAAATTTGTCTTCTGAATTTCTGATTTAGCATGGTGCCCAATTCTGACAAAAAGAATTTTCATTTTTGATGGTTTTTTCCATACCAGGTTCGTGATAAAGGACATTGGCTAACTTCTTACAGACATGTTATTCGATCCAGGAAAACTACAATAGTACCTAGCATGTTTCCTTCTGGTAAAACCTGGGATGAATGCAATATCCCTTATGCTAGACATGAAAATTGTCAGAGAGATGACATCAACATGGAAACAGCTTCAGAAAATGCTGTGAATGAGAAAGATGGTAACCAAATATCTCACAAGAACAATCTGTCCCCCAAAGTTGTGAGCACTGATGGCTACGTGGGACCCAGCAATGATGAATTTTTGCCTTCTGAAGAAAATAGTAGAGAGGATGATGACACTGAAGTAGAGGCAGAAGTTACTAGCCTTCCTTTAGAACGGTGCATGAGGATTTTGCCTCATGATCAAGATACTGGAGGCTTTTTTATCGCTGTATTTCAAAAGGTTTCTCCTTTCTCTGGTAAGCCTTATTCTTAGAGAATATTTCTTGTGGTTTTAACTTCATAAGTTATAAGTTTATCATTTATCTCCCTAAAAAATCAGTACAGTTCCTTTCTTCTAACATTTCCCTAGCCCAAAAAATGAGCCATTGAATAAGATGCAGATTATCTAAGAAGAAACATAATAAAATGCACAAGCAATTGGCATATTTTTCTTCTGTTTGTTTAATGATAAACACAAGTTTAGGCATCAAAGAGTAACACATTTGCTTCATCTTTTGAATTTAACTTTGTGACATGGTGCAGTCAAGGACATGAAATCAAAAGAACCTTATAGAAAGCAGAATTACAGAAGTACACAAGATTTTGAAGAAGTTGTTCCAGGGAGAACTGATGTTGATGTAAGTGTAAATGAAAGTGTCTCATCAGATTTTGATAACACAGCTTGTTCCCCTAAAATGAAAAACGACACCGTCAGCCAAAGGGATGTTGAAGTGACAGAGATGGATACATTGGGCGGCGGTGGCACTTCTTGTCTTCATTTAGATGCAAGTTTAAAAGAAATTATCTCATCAGATTTTGGTAATGCAGCTTGTTCTCTTAACATGAAAAATGACACCTTCAGTGAACAGGATGTGAAAGTGACAGAATTAGATACATTGGGTAGCACGGCTTGTCTTCATTCCGATGTAGTGAATGCTATTGAATCAATCCCAGATGATCTTGGAGATGGTGAATGTAGGAGAGAAATTTGCCAAATTATTGGAGATAGCCAGAAGAAAGAAAATGTAGAGACTGAAGATGGAAAGTTTACTCATGTTGGAAAGCAGACTAAAAAGGGAAAGATTCAGCAGCAGGGAAGGTGGCGAGGAGTTGATCCTGTTTTACTTCTTACTGATGAGAAGGCAATCAATAGCATAGTCACATTTTATGGTATTGATGAGTCATTTCCGCTGGTGGGACATTTAGTCACACGCAATAGTGACACTGTTCATGTCAAAAGGATCTACTATGTATCAACATCTGTACGTGATGCAATTAAATTGAATATTTCTGCTGGTCAGCAGCTGAAGATAACTTCTGTTGGACTAAAGATGTTTGTAAGTTTCTAACATCATCTACCTAGTACTATAACTTTCATCCATATAATGTAATGTCGAGTAACTGTTTGTATTGTAAGATTCTTACATTGATTTCAAGGTCATTGAATTATACCAATTGTTATGTGCCTAAGGTAATACATTATTAATTTATTATATAATATTAAATTTCATCACATAAGGTTGAGTTGTGGCCTTGGTCACATTGATGTATGGAGGAACCTCACAAATTTGGAGTGATTTCCATACTAACGGTCAGCTTCAAAGTTCTTGAATCAGAATCAGGTTCAGGGGTATGGCATGCGGGGAATTTATTTCGGGGGGCTGTGAATCTCTTTAGGAAAAACGTGTAAAATTCTTAAAAATATATATATTCTCAATGTTTCACGAGGATGGCTCCTCCACCTCCCAGCATGCCCCCTCCTCCACACCCAACAAAAAACAAGATGGTTATAAGATGGGGACATCCTTAAGTTGTGGAGACTTGGTGGAAATGTCCCTATGCCATTCTTGCATTGCCACCACATGCCTAGGAACATTTTTGGGACATCCCCTTGTTTTGGAGATTGCGAGGAGACTCTAAGACATCCTAGGGGTCCTCAAGGAACTTGGTTGCATCTACTTAATGCACCAAAAACATCCAGGCATCCCCCACATCGTTAGACTCAAAATATGCATATTTTTTTAATGTTTGTGCCAATAATGCTAACCTTAATGGTTTATGGTTTCCACCCGCACCCAAAGTTTTCACAAAAACTTTTCTAATGAATAAAGATTTAGTTAGAAATAGTAAGGACTTGATGTTTTGAAAAACATATTGATACAATTGTGAAAATGGTATGCTGCATGAAGGTTTGTGTGGCTTCAAAGGCTTTAATTTGGGCATGGTGGCTGTGGCTCCACCCCTCAACCTCACCTTGTAATGCAATAGGACATTGCCATTGCCCCTTGACCCCATTGACAGTGTTACCCTCAAATTCTTGCAAGGGGTGCTACCCCTCTACCCCTTGACCTTGTTGGACCACCATCGTGTTGCCATCCTTTCGCTATCCCCAAATATAGGCCCTTGGTTCTTCCATCCTACATTCCCTCCTTGTGTCCCCACATCCCAAGATTGTGTGGAGTGTAGTATATGTGCAACCTAGAATTAGTCGTTAATTTAGAATACCACATATCATGCATATTCTATACAAAACTACCATAATTATTACAAATTTGACATAGAATATATACTGATTTGATATCAATGTTACAAGCTTGAATGGCATGCTAGATATTCATTGTTCAATATTAAACAATACAATTAGTAATCAGAATCATATGGGTCATCGTCAAGGCCAACACCAGTGATGTAGATATTACTCAATTTATTTTCCTTCTCATCATTGATTATTTTTAGTTTATTATTATTAACATCATCTATGTAGTCAAATTTGCATTTCCTATATTTATGCTTTTGTGTTTGGGTTGACAACTCAGAAATATCAATGATTCAATACATGTTAACGGTCAGGTACAAAACAGTGACAGCAGGAGTACTTGTAGATGGTCATATTTTCAGTCCAAGGGAAGCTCCCATTGTGTACCGTATATTCATCCATCTAATTTTATTGTTTTTGTTTTCAGTGCAGGAATTATGATGGTAGTAGTTTTCTAGATTAAGAGATGCACTAATCCTTTATGAGTCATTAGATGTAACCCTGCGTAAAGTTGTTAGTTATGAAAAGGCTGATTTGGGCAGCAACACGATGGAAATTTGTCGACTGAGCAGGAAACACACAAAAATTGTTGCTAAATTCTTTCATGATCAGAAATTTAAGCTATCTTTTGCCAAGTTTATGGGACATGGATGGTAGAAGATGGGGGCAGTGGGGTGCATTTAGGCATTGATTTTTTGGAGGCCAGTTTAGAAGACTGCAGGAGATAGCAAAAGGCACGACTATTAATAAAAGAGAAATTTCAAATATTCATATGATAACATTGATAAAGCATTTATCATTTACAATAGAGATCCTTAATACATAACATTTACAACAAAATTCACAAAGGTTGTAAGTTCCAACTACAAAAGGACAAAAACATAGAAAATATGCTGCCTACCCTTGAGTTTACAAAGAATTTGTGCAAATATTTGAGCCTCTCTCCCTTGTCTCAATATTGTAATGGTTGACACAAGTGACAAGCCTCTAACTGTTAATTGAGATCAGAAAGAAGTCTGCCTCAATAATATTGAAATATTTGCCATTATATGTTGTAAACTTGCAATTTTGTGACTGCAAAGACAATTAAAAACTGTGGTTTTCAGTAATAGAAATTCATCATCTTAGGATTGAAACACCACCTTGAGATGTACAAATGGAGTTTGGAATCTTAGGTATTGTTTTGTGTAATTTTATCTTGAAAACCTGCTACTTTGCCAACTAAAATAGATGGAAACCATTTTCAAATCTTGCAAAGTCATACGCCCTAAAGGAGCTTGAAAATCTATTTCTTTGCAGACCAATCTCTCATTTAGGGGTGAGAGTGGTTTGGGGGCCCACAAAGAGAACAATAATATATTTTTTAATTCATTTTGGGTCTTTTTTTAATAAATTGAGTATAACTTGAGGGAAGGTTGGCTGTCCCTCAGATTGTCAGGGAACATCATTGATGTCTCTTGATGTCTCTGGGATGGCCAGCTGCCCAGTGAAGTCCTCACATTTCTTGGATGTAAGGGCCAATTTTTTTTTTTTGTTGAGGGTGGGGTGACATTTCCAAGGTGTCTTCCGGAATATCCCCATTATGGGGATGTGCGAAAAACAATGGAGGAAATGTCCTTTGGGAGCATAGCATTTGAGCTTTTTTGGTGGGGCATCAAACATGTCACACAACATTCATCATTTGTGTTAAACTTCATGATAGGAGAGAGAGAAGGTTGTTTAGGGTTTTCAATAGTCAAGAAGTTAAAAGAAATGCTCAAAAAAGTCATCCAACTCTAGAATAGTGATGGCTGCTTGATTGTGCTGGGGTCTATTCATATTCATAATCTGATTCTGGGACAAATCATACCTAGAATCTACTGGTTTTCCTCCTGATTTGGTAACCTAGGTTACTTTTGGTTAATAGACATTTATTTTGCCAGATGCTAAGCACCTATTTTCAACAAATTTGCAAAAATGAATTGGAGGTTGTTGATGTGTTTTTTTATGCACCTTGAACACAGAATAAAATACCAAAGTTTTTTTACCCTCTCTTGAACAAAATCACCTCAGTTGCTAAATATCTGATCAACTAAGACGATTCCAAGGTTTCTAATATCAGTTCTTGACGTGTGGGTAATTCAATGGTTTGATGTGAATTGTTGTTTTCATAAAGGGACTTGCATAATTGTTCTCGAAGACTCAAACTTATCATGAATGGAGTAGATTTGCGAATGATTTCAAATGACTTGAGATTTTGCAATATAAGTTGTCAATCTACTTCTAACAAATATTTTCGAATAAAATGCAAAATTGGTAGGGTTTAGAAATTCAATTCTAATCCTATCTTAAACCTAGAATGCAAGACATAGTGCATGATTCAATGAAACTCAACTAGTCTAGGTATTGTCATCAAAGAACAACTCTACACAAGGTTAGTGCAATCATCTAAGGTGATTTATAGATGTTCAAATTCATACTAACAACACTAACACTATCAATGTGATGCATATCAATGAGCAAGCACAAATTGAAGTTAAGTTCAAATTTTGATTCCAGTTGACTACACAAGGCAAACTTAGAATCAGTAGAAAGCTAGTGGTATGGATAAACGAATTTCATACAAATGCATTCAACAATTTCTATCATTCAATTAAAATACTTGAAAACAAATTCTAATCTCTCCCTTACAAATGAGAGGAATGGGGGTTATATAGTCTCAAACTTAAATGAATGGCCAAGATTCATTTAGAATCAAGGGCTGAGATCATGCCAACATTGCCCTAATTAGGGTTTACATAAAAAGTGGAATCAGAAAAGGAGGTCCAATAGGATGGTGCCTAGTCATCAAGTAGGGAATCTTTTAGAAGATTCTGGCCTGCATCCCTCTCTCTAACTACATACTCAACGAATCTAGCCAAGAATGAGTTGAGTTCCTCCATTGTAACATTTGGTAGACCTTCTTACTGCAAATTGATCACATCCAAGGCATCTAAGCAAGCATAGAAAATGCTTTCCCAATTCGACATCAACTTTTGCAAATTTTTGATGTGATTCATGAGAGAGACCAAATCATCTAGCTGATTCTTCCTTATGGATTCCAACTTTTTGAAGTAAATAAACTTCATCTTCTCCTTTATTTCCTCCAAATCAAAACTGCTAGAAGTGTGGACATCATGTCCCAATAACTCTTCAATAGATGTAAGGAACAATGCCAACCATGGAAATCATACCAACCATCTTCATGCACTCTTGCTTTGCATGATCAAACACTGACTTCCTCATTGCCAAGGAACACTACCAACCATGGAAATCATACACATTACCTTCCTAAAGAAGTCCCCTCCTGGATCAATGTGACATAGGAATTTGCTTCAACACCTTGAGGCGAGAGTAGTCTTTTCTTGCATTGGTTGGAAATCTTCCCAAACGCCTTCCAAGTATTGCATCCTAAATATGAGCATCGTTGTCTTATCATGTGCATGAACAAACTGAGCTAGTAAATCATTTGCTTGCCTTTAAACATCTTCTATCCATTTACCAACCTCCTAATATGTATTCCTCATTGCCCCATGATCAAAGGAGGATCCATTAGCAATAGCAATGGGTGAGACAAACATAGGATCCTCACGCCTTAGGGAATTCATCCCTTCATTATACTCCTTGAGTCTCCTGTTCTCACTCTCAAGCATCTCTTTCTTTTCAATAGCCTTATCTAATCGTGCCTCAATTGCTTTGACAGCATAATCTAGCTCCTGAAACTCTTGTTTCTTTGTAGTAGGTCCAAGATCAATTGCGGTAAGTTGATAATCCATAGGAGTGATCACATCTCTAGTCTTACATCCATAGGAGTGATCACATCTCTAGTCTTACCACCTGTCGGGACAGCCACTTGTGCAATGCATGCTCCTGTATCATCTCTAGTAATCCTAGAGGACATCTTCGCTTTCTTCTTCTCTTTTCCTTGCCAACCCTGGCTAGGAAGTCATCAATATCTTTTGTGGGCTGGGCCTCTTATTGCTTTCTTCTTTTCCATGCTGCTCAACAACCAATCGAGAATTGTAGAGAACTCCATCCCATCTTTGAGGTGTTGATCTTCACCAAGTCCTCTCAATGCTGAAATAACCTCATCATTTGTTTCTTTCTCCTTAATCAAATCCACCATGTTGTTGCCCAAATGGACCTCAAGCTGAATTGTGGGAGATCTTGGTTGCTCTTCATCATCTTCATGTGGTGTCGATTGTGCTGATGCATGTATATCTTGATCATTCTCCAATAGTATTTCCATGTTGGAACCCTATTCGGACTCATTGTCCTTCTCTGTCATATCATTCTCCTTCACGTATGAGGAACTCATGGTAGTTTGAGGAGTGTTAGACTTATGTTTCTTGTGCCTTGACTCCTGGCTAACAAGCCCCTCAACCTTTTGTTTGTAATCCTCTAGGCATACCTTTCGTTCTTTTGGGAGCCTGACTCTTCTCATCATTGTGCGTTCTAACATTGATTATTGTCCTTTCATCATCATTGAGAGAGGACTCCTCATTTCTCATCTTCTCATAGGGTAGGGTGACCTTTTGTTATCTCAATTCATTAATGTACTTGTCCACCCACTCTCTGGAGCAATCATTCACATCTCTCATCAAAATGCTTAAATCTACCAACTCAGGTTGTGACCAACTAGGCAACGTGATAGGCTTGTCGTTCTCCTTTGCATACTATGGATGGATATGATCCCCATAATCTGGCACCCGAACTGGAATGGAGAAGTTACACTTCCTCATGAAGTCCACTAACATCCGAGATCATATCTTCTTGCTAATTGCAAGCTCATCCATGAGATTAGTCCAATAATTCTTGATGTCAATTCTCTGTGTAAAATTCCCTCCCTTAGTTGTTACAATTCTTTGAAAGGGATCAAATCGATCCCTGCCTTTATAGATTCCAAGATGAAAGAACCCCAATTCTTCATTAACTATCTTTGTTGCTGTTGTGGTGGGGCATACCTCCATCATCTTTCCAAGTGCAATAGGAAAATTAATCCCTTGCCTGTGCTTCGCCTTTTGGATGAATCAAATTCTAAGAGCTGACTCATACCTCAAGTAACATCATCTTATTTGTTGGATACCTAGGAAGCTTGTATGGTTCTGAAGTGAATCTCTAAATCCTTAGGTATGTGAAGGTAGGAAATTGAATATACTAGGATTTTTACTTCTCAATAAGTGCCATTGCTTCCTTAGACAATCATTTATGTATTCCGCCTTGGACCAACCTTGTGATGTACATGGTGAAAGCATCGTTCACTTTTCTATATTGATCATGTTGGAACTATTAATTCCAGTGAATTAATTGTCTCCGTAGGTGTTTCATATAGTCATTGTTCATGACCCTTGCCATCAATCAAATCCTTACAGTCTGTCAACCTGGAAAGCATCCTTATATCACTGATAATCATTCTTGAATTAGGGGTACTGGTTTGAGAAGAATGGTTTATTCACCTATTAAATGAGGTTATTATTGTTACAAGTTCATTAATGAAAAAACATAGATAACAAATGTGTTATATGTGGGGTAAATGGGCTCCCACAAGGGTAGAGCCCAACATATAGCTATGACAGGACCTTCACACAGGCCTAGAGTCTCCATTACCACACACCTTGGTCTTCATAAACCTCAGTGGTATTGTGTGAAATCATCTACAGTTGTTAAAAGACAAACACTTTGCCTAATGAACATGCTCAACTTTCCTTTTAGCCAAAAAACCTCAAAATAAGTGAATCGGCAAGACCCTGTTGCAGTCATACTGATCGCACTATGGTCTCTCAAGCTCACAACACTGAAACTCTTTGGAAGGACATATTTAAGTCATACCGATAAGAGGTCGAACTGTGGAAAGCAAATCAACACTTCTATCGGCGTAAAGCATACTGACAAAGGGACAAGATGAATTATCGGTGGGAATACTTCCTTCGGAGTAAGCACAAATTAGTCACACTGACACTTTATGTCATACTGATGCATGACCATGAGAGATTTTCGGGAAGATCATCCCGATGGATGCAACAACGAAAGTATTGGTAAGGTCTAAGCGAATACACAAAGGCCATACCGACCACCAAAGTTGTACCGATGAATAATATGGGTGAACTTGTCGGCATGACTCAGCCCGATAAGAATGATGAGGGGAGCTATAAAGCATCTGACAGACTAATGCTGTCGGAATAAAACCATAGCGGCCACACCGACTTCATAAGTCACCCCGATAGGAGTCATAAGGGAAGGATTTCGGAAGGAGTCCGATCAATGAGTGTGATATCAGCATGAGGCACGAAGTTAGAGTGACATACCAGAGGACAACCCAATGATGAAAGATACATCGATGAAATTATACAAATGTCTATCGGCTTAAGTCATTTCGATGCAAGTCACAATAGAAAGACCAATGATCGGCAGGACTAGATTATATCAAAATGAAATAATTAAGGACAAATCGAAAAGGCAAGTTGTTCGGCTAACAAAAACATAAAAGGTATCGGCTTGAAAGTAATTTGTTTCCCCGAACATGGTAACAATGAAGATTTGCCTAATGAACAGGCTCAACTTTCCTTTTAGCCAAAAAACCTCAAAATAAGTGAATCGGCAAGACCCTGTTGCAGTCATACCGATCGCACTATGGTCTCTCAAGCTCACAACATTGGAACTCTTCAGAAGGACATATTTAAGTCATACCGATAAGAGGTCGAACTGTGGAAGGCAAATCAACACTTCTATCAGCGTAAAGCATATTGACAAAGGGACAAGATGAATTATTGGTGGGAATACTTCCTTCGGAGTAAGCACAAATTAGTCACACCGACACTTTATGTCATATTGATGCACGACCATGAGAGATTTTTGGGAAGATCATCCCGATGGATGCAACAACGGAAATATTGGTAAGGTCCGAGCAAATACACAAAGGCCATACCGACCACCAAAGTTGTACCGATGAATGATATGGGTGAACATGTCGGCATGACTCAACCCGATAAGAATGATGAGGGGAGCTATAAAGCATCTGACAGACTAATGCTGTCGGAATAAAACCATAGCAGCCACACCGACTTCATAAGTCACCCCGATAGGAGTCATAAGGGAAGGATGTCGGAAGGAGTTCGATCAATGAGTGTGATATCAGCATGAGGCACGAAGTCAGAGTGACATACCAGAGGACAACCCGATGATGAAAGATACATCGACGAAATTATACAAATGTCTATCGGCTTAAGTCATTTCGATGCAAGTCACAATAGAAAGACTAATGATCGGCAGGACTAGATAATATCAGAATGAAATAATCAAGGATAAATCGAATAGGCAAGTCATCCGGCTAACAAAAACATAAAAGGTATCGGCTTGAAAGTAATTTGTTTCCCCGAACATGGTAACAATGAAGATTTGAGTCATTGGCCAGACTTATTCCGAGTGGGATGAGATACGAAAAGGTGGCCCCACTTCGAGAGTCACACCGATAGGGGGATAATGATAAATAACTATAGGCCCAAACAATATGCATCGGCAAGAGAATGACCATCGGCCAGAAAACTCTTTTGTGACCACGACGCCACTGATCTTGCCGATGGCGTTTGATCGTTGTGACTCCCAACAATTATCATAAGGATAGAGGATCCAGAAAGTAGGAGAGATCGGGCAAAGTCTACCCGATGAGCAAAGCACGGTAAGATGAAGGGTTACAAATTAGATCAGTAAGATTAACAGTTATCAAAACGAGCCAAGCAAGGTGACCAATTGACATCCCCATAGGCGACATATCACTTAGGTCTTTACGATGTGTTGACATATAAAGTCATGTCGATAAAATGAAATTGTCACATCAACCAAGTTATTTGAAATTCAAAATTTATTGAGCAGCAGTCGTTGAAGGTGACATTAATGCTACATAGTTGAAATCCTCTGAGAGAGACAATTGCAACCAGAGCAAATTGACAAAGCATTGCGAACAATTGGAGACAAGGGATCAAGTTAGAGCACCTGAGTAATAACAAGTAAGCAGTTAAGGCCTTTTCTTAACTTTGTAAAATTTGTTTTGAATCGTGCTCTGTCATTCTTAAAATGGATAACCCTACGATATCGGAAGGAAAGAGAACAAAGGGGGAAACCAGTGGGAACTAAAGGGAAAAAATAGAAAATACAAGAGGAAAAATCTCTAAAACAACCAGAGGTAGTTGAGTCAAAAGCAAAGGTAGAGGAGAGGAAATTGTGTCAAGACTTGATTGATCAATTGCCTGGTTCAGGGGATAGGGCTAGGAGAGCAGTCCAATTGAACCCCAATATGAACAAATTTGAAGATAAATAGTAGGGTGTGGGGGACATATGGACAAATATTAGGGGATTTGAATTGTTCCTCTTCCATTATCGCAGAAGAACCAACCATGAACCCATCTGTAACCCATGGATAATGAATTTAGGGAAGATAGCCATCCCCAATGTGCTCATGGATGTAGACCTAATCAAGCTTTTGGCCAAACATTATAATTTAGATCTTAAAGCTATTTGTGACCCACAAGGTAAACCATTTGTACAGTTATCCAAAAGTGCAATTGAGGAGGTTTTCGGTTTTGAAGATATATTTGACCATATAATTCTCTATGAGGAATTGAGCAGTGAATATTGGAGGTTGGACACCACCTACAAGGGGTGGAGACTACCATTATACCAATCGAGGGTTGATAAGAATTTAGTACCATTGAAGGATGATGAGGGGCCACCCTTCAATGTGGATTTGTTTGAGCATTACTTCAAATACACATATTATACAGCTGGACAGGTGTTAGGAGTTGAGTTTCCTGGACTCATGACACTTGAGCCTATGGTGATAGTTGTAGATGTTCAGAGCCACCATCCCAAATTTTTTGATTATGTAGCATTGGTTCACAGGTTAATTGACACATCTCTTACAAAAGCTAAGAAGGATCTCTTTGATGCATATGGTCTTGTACTTTGGATGTGAAAGGTTTGGCCGGAAGAGTTGAAGATACAACAGTTTGATCACGAAGGTCAGACATTACCAATTTAGTTATGGACATCCATTTGGGACAATAGGTTTGCCGAGGCTAATTATGCCTATTTCCAAGCCTACTTTGTGAAGGTTATTTTTAGGATGTTCAACCATCCATGTGACCATTCCTTGTCAAAGAGATCAAGAAATTTTTGAGGCCAAAGGATAATGGTGGCCCGGATACAGTGAAGCATAACTGGGGAGATTGGTACTATTATTTAGATGGTACAATAATAAGGGTCTATGGCTTTGAGGACACTCTATTCATCCTGCCTAGAACTGTGCCTGATAGACTAGCCTGCCTGGAAAGGGTGAGCCAACTAGATTATTCTGATGTTATGAAGTTGAGGTCCTATTAGAAGCAGTCCTTCATGCATGCAAAATTGTGTTTCAGTGATTTCATCGTGCTTGCCAAGGAGGGGTACGACCAAATATTGGGCAAGCTACTACATTTGAACATGAATAGAGCCATGCCAAGAAAGGATTTTGATCCAGAGGGCTTCATTGACAATGCTAAACGATCACAGAAGTTGAGTGGGTACACCCACAAGCCTTGCCTTGAAGAAGAAGTGATGAGAAACTTGGATGAGGTTGAGGCCATTAGAGCTATTCAAGAGTATGATATGAACATAGAGGCCAGAATAAGAGAAGTGCAGAGTATAGAATTCCTTTCTTCTACTAGTGAGGGTTCATCTGATGACGAGGATGAGCCTCAAGAACTTAAAGGATTCTGGTCTCTACTGTTGATTCATATCAGCCAATAAATAGAGAATTAGAAGTTAGGGATTCTGAGGTAGATTCTAGACAGCTGGCTTATAGCCATTTTATTTCTGATGATCAATTTATTAAAACACATGAGCTTGAATCTTTTTTATATCAATTAAAAGGAAAAGCGGTGAGAGAAATTGGTGACAATATTACTAATGGTAATGAAGGACTTCTTATGGAGACCTTAAGAATGGATATAGAGCAAGAAATGAGCACAATGATCCCTGAAAAGGGGAGGAAATTCTTGGGAGATACAGGTGTATTGATCTTTCCTGGATGGGATTTGAAGTCTACTTTGGTATTTGACAATTTCTTGCACAGTAGTGGTACAAAACACAAGTTGAGTCAAGAAGGGGTAACTCAAGTATTCATTGGATCAGGATACAATCCAGATGAGCATGCACTTCGGGTTTGGGCTCTGTATCCACCACACAAGAAGCCTCTAATTATGGATATTGAGAAAGCCTTCGGACATGTTATGACCTTCAAGGTGGGAGAGGCAGATCCTATAGCTACTGCCGATTTGGGAATTAACATAGCCAAGTTGAATAAGGCTCAAACTCATCTTATTATGAAGGATAATGAGGCTCTTAGGGCTAGGAGTGAGAGGTTTGTTAGGGAGATTGAGCACTTGAAGGATCAGTTGAATGCAACAAGGCAAACACCCTTGTTAACACTAGGAGAAAGCTCATGGCCCAAGGATAAAAATAGTCAACTAAAAGAAGAAAACCAGCAGTTAAGAAGTCAATCGACTAATGCTAAATTTGATGTTATGTTAGTATTCATTCAAAAAAGGTCCAAAGCTATGATGACATGGATAGACAAGTGTTGGAATACATGCTCAAAAAACAATCTTGCTATCGTAGAGCATGAGAGGTTGGATAACCGGTTGGAAGAAGTACTTGATGAAGTTCAAGAAAGAAGTGACCATGATCCAGCTGCTATCAAAGAAATTGAGGAATTAATAGAAGTTGACGACAGATTTGCAGAGCAACTCATGGGGGAATCCAAGTTTTTTACCTCAATTACAAGGCATGGGATGCCATCTCTTATAACTGAGGATGGGAGATTGAAGGAGCAAATAGTGTGGGTTCAGGAATGCCATAAATATCTATGTAATGCAATGAAGGCAACTCAAAAGGGAGACCCAGACACAACCAACAATTGTGTAGAAGAGATGTTCGTTGTAGAGAGCTTCATCAAAGGCATCACTGAAGATTGTGATACATATTTGAGCCAAGGATATGCCGATCACTTAACCAAAGTTCATTTATGTTTAATTAGATATCAAAGCATTTAGTTACCATATGTTTAGTTCAATCTTAAAAGACTCTTTGAAGGGGTTTGACCCCTCATTTTGCTATAAGTATGTAATATGTTCATTTTCAAAAATCAATAGAAGACAATCTTTTTACTCTGCAAATTTTACTCCCAGTAAATGATCTAAGTGTTTTCAATTCAAATGTGGTAAAGGAAATCTTTTATTCTAGATATCAGTTCTCTTGTGGTTATTACTTCAAGCAAGTAATTGCTGTCTTAAATTTCCATACAAAAAACTGTTCATTGTTGTAGTGGTTAGAAAAGCAAGACTCATTTGAGACCTTCTTATCCTTATGATTCTTGTCTTGGTCTTTTTAAGTAAAAGTTAAACTCACTTAGAGTAACTGTTGTGACAAGAAAATAGTGGAGTGGTAGTGGAGGTTGGAATAGTTGACAAATCCATTCCAGCAGTGGATTTAAAAATTGTCTCATTGGAGTTATACGTGAAATTCTAGGAATTAGTGACTTTGTAGCCCAAGAGGAGGGAAGACACTGATCAATGATCAAGTTACATTTAATCAATTCAAATATATACATTTTCAGTTTTAGTTTGAAGATATAAGTAGGAAACAAAAATAGGAAGTAGGATTAAGTGAAGAAGCTAAAGAATTTTATCTCAGAAACAGATGCTATTTTGAGATATACAATCAAAATCAAAATATAGTAGAGAGGCACAATCTGCTATAAAAAGCATCATCTTGGAGAATCAGTTGGTGAAGAGGTATACCCGCCTAGGTCCTGCAGAGCTTGAAGTGTAGGGAGTGAATAATCCTAAAGGATCACTCTATTAGTTGGCCAAGTCAATTGGAGGGTTTGAGCATAAAGCTTGGCATACTTTTAGAACTTTCCAATCTGTTGATTTGGGAACCAACAGAGCAATCTCATGCACGTGGAGTTGTGGATAACACTCATATACCCTTTATTGTTCAGGCCTGTTTCCAAATTCGCCCTTGCACATCAATCCTTTGTAAACTATTTGCCTTGCTAGATGTAGACTAGGTAGGAAGTCATGTAGAACGTCCTAGTCCTTTCCAAACTCCTCATCTGGATATCCAAGTTGTCACCTATAATCTTTGCCTAGTTGATCATCACTGTGCCTCCCGCTATCTCTTTATAAAGTAATAAATCCATGTCTCAAATAACGCCCCTTGAGGTGCTCCCATAACTCGATTGAATAGAAATATCAAATCGTTGTAGTCCTCCTTGAAGTCTGAACAAAGGAGTCTCTTGGGTATTTTAGAGTGGTGACGCCTTGTTTGAAGGAGCCACTTGTTATTGATAACTATCAAACATGACTCCAATCTTCTTTCAAATTTAGTTTGGGTTTCCTTCTTATTTCTCTCATGCATGTCCTGATATCTAAGGAATCCAAATGCCTCCCTAGTTGACTCTCCAGCTAGGTATGCAAGTACCAACCCCTTAGGTGTCTTGATCGTTCTAGTTTGTGGATCATAATGCTTTGCACACTCAACCATTAGCTCATTGGATTGAATAAATGGTGGAAAACCAGCTGCATGGTAAATTCCACTCTTCATGATGTTGACCGCCAAAGGAGATGGTAGATGATGCTTCGTTCCAAATATTTTCCGCCTCATCCTCTTCATATCCATGTATTCCATGTTGGTGTCTCCAAATTTCTTCCATTGGGATGTTATCTGTGACTCCGTGTAGTATCCTTCTTGTACAAGCTTCAATTGAGTCTTCCTCGCAGCTATCCCCGCTTTAGATGTGGCACCTGTACAAAGCTAGAAGTCAATAACATGATAGAATAACTCTAATAATTCATTTTCAGAATTACCCCAAGTTCTGATTTTTAATTTTTTTTCCAGATTTATGAGCTCATTAAAATCAGAAATTAAACAATAAGTAATGTGAATTCTGAAAATGTATAAATTTTGATCTAAATAAGGCTTATCACCTTCTAAAAACCTGAATTTCAGACTTTAAACAAGTCTGATTGCAATATATAAGTCTGAAGACACTCTTGCAACTCAGAAATTGAAGTGTCTTGATGTCAAAATATTATCTCAGGTCAGATTTTCTGAGTTTGAAGGTCTGAAAACACCTCTGCAACTGAACCTTCAATGGCTGGGAACACCCTCAATCATGGCGCAACACCCATACATTATGCGATTCTGCCGAATCAGCTGAAAATTGACATGCCTTGACATACACAAATAGCTGGGAATGACATCCTTGGTTGGGTATAGTATGTCTCAGATCTGGTAATGGAGCTTGGACCAGAAATGGCGCCACAAATGATGTTGCAATCCCTTCTAATAATGGTGCCTCTTGATGCCTTAGACAAAATCACACCTCCCTTAACAATGGCGCACCTTGAATCAGCTCTTCCAACCCTTCACGCATCACATCAATCACAAAATAATAAAATATAAGGTGTTGGACTGTGTCTTTTATTCATGTTTTAACCTTCAAAAGTCACCACACAGCCAAAGTGGGACAAAATTTGCTCTCACCAACAAAGTGGAAAATCGATATGCATTGGGATGTTAACAGTTAGCATCATTTTCACTTCGTTTGATCACCAAATGCCAATGGTGGAAAAATCGATGTTAGCTGGGACACATTTACCTCAAAAGTTTTACGCAAATTCAATTTCCAGCTAGCTGGGGAAAATCGTAGGTCATAGGGACAATTTTTCATTTAAATTCATCACCCTTTGATAATTATAACCTTGTGGGGAAAATCAACCCTCATCTGGACATATAAATTCCATGATTTAACTCATTTCCTTCACAAATCCACTCTAGGGGAAATTCGACTTCCATCTGGACACATAAATTTGGTCAGTTCCTTGTAAAATACCTCCAGGTGAAGATTCACCCTTCATCAAGACTCAACTTCCCATCAAAATCTTGTCAAATTTCATCAAAATGTCCTCCATGGGAAAATCAAACCCCATCAGGACACATAAACTTTGTCATTTCTTCACATTTTGTCCCCAATGGAGAATTGATCTCCATTGGGACACTCAAATTCATCCTCTTTTCGCTCATTTCAATCATTTTCCCCTTGAGTGGAAAATCAAACCTCATCAGTTGACTCAATTTGCACTTAACTTGGTCATTTTACCCCCCTGGTGGAAAAACATGGGTCATCGGGACACACACACCATGCGTTTTGCTCTTGTAGGCCTGGTGGAAAAACATCCTCCATCAGGACAGATTGTTTGTCTTGAGTGGAAATTCAAGACTCATCGAGACTTTCCCCAAAATCACTTGCAAATTCAGTCCATGAGGGGAAAAACGCACCTCATCAGGACTGAGACCATTTTCATCATTAAAACAACTCTTTTTGCTAAAAAATGGAGTGGAAAATCATGCTCCATCGGGACAAAGTTCATTTTTGTTTCAAAACTTGAGTGGAAAAACGCCTCCCATCAGTACTTTTCAGTTTTTTGTCTTAATTTCATGGGGGAAAAACGTCCTTCATTGAGACTGTGATGATTTTCACACTTTAAAAGCCCAAACTTATCAAATTTTATCATTTTGTGCAGTGAAAATTCTATTTCCATTAGGACTTTTAACATTTTAGCAAGATTTGAGGGGTGGAAAACATGAGTCCATCGAGACTTTGTGCATTTTTAACTTATTCTACCTCTTAGGAGTGGAAAAACGACTTCTATAAGGACTTTTGACGCTCTAGCACAAAATTCACACCGATTTGCAACATTTTGAATATTTTATGCTCACATTTTAAAGCTAGTTGCAACCTCAATACTTTAGGATCAGTTTGACATTTTAACATTTTTAACACTTTGACCCTATCAACATCAAAACTCAAAATTAACATTGCTTGCACATTGAAGACCTCTGGATATGATCACATAAAAAACGAGACTTGGGCACTGAAATCTCAAAATTGCTGCCTAACTGCCAAAAAACCCTAAACTAACAAAAGTGGAAAGCAGGAAAGAGGTGGGTTTCCGTTTGCAATGGGGCGATGTGTGAAAAGGTCACAACAAAGGCTTGCTATGTATTTTTGAAGACCCCTATCACCTATTTTCTATAAATTTGTAAATGTGAATTAGAAGTTAGTTGTGCAGTTTGGTAGATCCTAAGCACCTCTTTTAGGTAAATTTGTAAATAAGAATTGGTGGCTAAGTACATTGATCAAAGAGGCAATGTTTTAAAGAAGAGATTGTGATCCATGCCTTTCTATTGTCAAAACTTGATATTCTCTATTAGACGAAATTATTCTCAATTGGTTGTAGTTTGAGCCAAAACCTATTTCAATGGTTGCATACTTGCACAAATGTGTGACAATTTTCTACTTTTTATTTATAATTACCAAGTATGTCAGTGTTGACAATTTCCTATGCATCATAGTACCCACAAAAACAATGCACCCTTGTGCTCTATGGTATGCTTCTCTTCAAAGTGCATGGACATGGATACACACACATACATATATAATTTAAAAAATATTTTGTTAAATAATTGATTATATAATTTTATTAATAATATGTAGTAAACTTATTAAATTTAAACACTAATAGAAATACTAAATACAGATGAAATTGCTATCAATAATAAAGTTTTTGAAAAGCAGTTCTGCTTTTTGATTCCATCTCTAATTTGTGTAATGTAATGTAACATCACAAAAGTAATTCAGTTATCGTACTGTAATTGCAGAATGTAATGTAACGTTTTGAAAGTGATTCTAGTGGAAGAAATAAAAGATAACTTCAAATATTAGACTATCAATAAGAAACAGTATCAAAAGATAACCATTTAAAAACTTCATGAAAGACAATATCTCAATAATGTGTCAGCTTATAGAAGATAAAATTAGACAATATCTCTGTAATGCACCAAAGCTTACAGAACATATAATTAGACTACTCCTGATAAATTAGCTGTTACATATAGGTTTACCATCCATGATGAAAAATTTGGGAAAAGAAAATGATGACCTGCTGTCCTAAAATGGTTGTACTACCAGAAATTTAAAAATTGCACGAGATCAAAATCATATTGGACAAGTTTCCCAAAGCAGAACATAGTTGACCAAGTTCAAGCACCTAAATAAAACAGGAAAATCAAAATTAATGTCCAAACAAAAAACAAATAGAAAAAATGGAAAACAGAAAACAAAATCCAGAAATATCTGGTGCAGCTCCAAGTTTGCTCACATTTTGGGTACGGGTGGGTATGCCACCCATGCCTTATCCAGGCCATCTATGTACCACATACACCAGTATGTGTACAAGGTGAATAGAAGTGGTTTATCTAGTAACCTTGCTTCTCTTGTTATCAGGGTTTCTTTGTTAAGATTTGGATGTAGATTGTTTTGGGTTTCAATTGACGGCAGAAGAGGTAAATGATCCTTTTCTTCCTTTTGCTTCATTGTCTGTTTGGCTGCGCGCTCATCCTTGCTGCTTCTCAATTCTTATCGAAGGATTTTTTAGAGTGTAACTTTTGTTTAAGCATTTTGTTTTCTAGATATTTGTGTAGCCTTCAGACCCAATTTTTTATTGATGGTTCAATTATAGCTCTTTTTAACCTTTCTGTTTTCTTTTTCCTGTCAACATTTCATTGCTTTCAACTCATTTTCAGGTCTGTTGTACTTGTGGGAAAGTGCAAACATTGTGTTATCTATTTTCTTCATTAAAAGATCCTTGGATCTTTTTGGTGTTTATAAATTCCAAATATGTTTTTTATAGTCTGGCATCTGCTTCAGTTACTGGTAGCAATATGCATGATAAAAAGATGGCAATTGCAAAATTTCCTTAAGGCAGGGCTCAGATAGGAAAGAGGAAAGAGCTGAGCAAGGAAAATTGTGGAGAGGTGATGCACAACGAATTTGCTTTTTTTTTTCTAGCTGCATTGTTTATGTTTTCTAGCTTTTATAAAAGGCTCATGGTTAGAATGATATACAAAAGGGGTGAGGATTGAGGTAACTAGGGCTTTATGCCTTAGGGGGAACTTTTCATGCAAATTCTAAGAACCCCCTCTTCGGTGATCTGCAATTGATTCCGGAAGGTTGCAGAAGGCTTAAATCATATGTGCAGATGTTATCCAGAAGTTTCACAGAGGATTTGGTGCTCCGGTAAGCGACTCTATGAAAATCATGGTAATCGGTTGCAACATTTATTGCAATGGAAAATTAGGTTTTCGAAAGATAAAAAGGCATTTCAAAGCTTCATTTTTCACAATGCGATCAAGTGAAGCAGAGCGAAGTGATTTGGCAATCCCAACAGCAATTTCAGCGATTTTGAAGTGAATTTCAGCATCTGGCAAATCAGGGTATTTATTTGTTCAGACTATCTATTTCTGCAAACCCTAAGTTCAAAATGGCTTCAGCTTCTGGTATTGCTACCCCATTGGTCGTGAAGGTTAAGGATAGGGCCAGATTTGTCTTCAAGAAACACCCTTTCAAGTATGTTGAAGACGATCCAGAAGGTGCATTTTCTTCGGTACCTGTTGTGACCATTTCACACATCGCCCCATTGCAAATGGGGACCCATGTTTTTTGCTTTTTAGGGTTTGTTTTTGAGTCTTTTAGGGTTTTGTTAGTTAGCTTTTGCATTTTGAGTGTCGCCCAGGTGATCAATAGGATAGCAAGTCCGGCTTGTCTAAAAGTCCTGATCCTGAAATTTGGCTAAGTCTGGAATGTCCTGATCCTGAATTTGACTAAGTCTGGAAACTGAAAGACCTCAAAAAACTAGATTTTGCAATATAACTCCTGGAGGTCCGAAACCACTCTCAAACATCCTGAAAGTATATATGGAATATAACTTAAAGTATAATTTCCATTAAAATTGTCCTGATAGAGAGTTCGAAAAGTCAAATTTCGCTCCTGTCCTTCACTGAGGATCCAGAGCGAATTTCGCTCCTGTCCCTCCCAGGAGGACCAAGGCGAAGCGCTCCTGTCCCTCACCAAGGGTCCAGAGTGAAAAAGCTTAGTTGAGTCATTCCTGACCTCGTTTGGACAAATTGAGACATCAAAGGCATGATGGAGGACAAAATGAATGTGATAGAGCATCCAGACTTGATCAAAAGCAATGAAATGATGAAGTTTTTGCCTAGAAGGTCAAATTCGCTCCTGTCCCTCACTGAGGGACCAGAGCGATTTTATTCATATGCACATTTTTAGACTTTGTTTGGACATTAACTTTTATTCATAGCATGAAGCAGGATGATATCTTCCCTAGCAAAGACATTTCATGGTGAAAAGTGAAACATTTGGGCCTGGAGGACAAAAATCGCTCCTGTCCCTCAGTGGAGGACCGGAGCTCAAAATCAAACATTGCCTTGTCCTTGCAGGATTTAAAAAACTTGACGATTTGAAGAGATCAAAGGAGATATGTTTTATCAATTGAATATAACTTGAAGTGCCTTCGTGAAGGAAAACGGACCAAAAATGCAAAGTTCGCTCCTGTCCCTCAGTCAGGGACCAGGGCGAAATTCAGTGTAGCTCCCGTCCCTCTCGCAGGGACCAGAGCGAAATTCTTCATAGGGCAAAATTCAGGCAAAAGCAAGCAAGTTTTGAGTTTGAAGGCAAGAAAGGACGATGAAATGAACCCGTTGAATACAAATTGAAGATTACAAGACATCAATAGGAGACTCAAATTGGCCTAGGCGCTCCTGTCCCTCAGTCAGGGACCCGAGCGATTTTTGCCTTAGGTCAATTTCTCGCCAAGTTTGAACAAACTCCCGGCCAAGGATGAATGAAAGGGGACACAACGAGTCTATTGAAGATAATTTTTGAAGTTAGCAAAGTGTGATGGAGCCTACAAGTCCAAATTCGCTCCTGTCCCTCAGTAAGGGACCAAGGCGATATTCATTTTATTAGCCAGCTCATTCAAAAATCACGCCAAGTCAAGGACGTACAAGGTTGCACAAGGTCGAAGATATCATTTGGAAGGCAACGAACAAGAAGCAAAGGTTGAAAGATAGCAAATGTTGGCTAGAGCATAAAATTCGCTCCTGTCCCTCACCAAGGGACCAGGGCGAAAACCATTTAAACATCGAATATGCCTTGTTAACGACAAGTAGAATATGCATGAAGCGAAGAGATAACGTCATTGCTTGCCATATAATGAAGATTGGTGATTGAAGAAGCAAGATCAAGGAGAAAACACCAAGATCGCTCCTGTCCCTCACCAAGGGACCAGGGCGATATCAACCTCAAGAGGCATCCATCTACAACATTGAATCGATCAAGCTCGAGATTCCCAATGAAGATGCCAGTTTCAACGTAGAGGAAGTGATTTTGAACATAAAAGGCGAGAAAATCAAGAGCAAAATGCAAAATCGCTCCTGTCCCTCTCCCAGGGAACAGAGCGATGTGGTTTGTACCCCTTACATCTTCCATGTTTGGCGCCAACATCATTTTCAAATTACATTAAATGCTAAAAATCGATAAAGTTTGAAATATTCAATTAAAATTAGCATTTAAAAATAGCGCATGAAACATTTATTAATTAATTTTGCCTTTTTCAAAAAAATTAATCACGAAGGCATTTTAATTAATTATTAATTTTAATAAAATTGGTGCGCTTGGATTATATTTTATAAAAGTCGGCCTTGATTTTCATTTGAAATTTGTTTTAATTGCCTTATTTTTACAAAGTCGGCCTAGAGGTAAATGAGAGGGTGAGCGCCTATAAAGGAGGGGTGAGTTATTTCATTTTCAAATCATCATTCAAACTTCCTTTGCATGCGATTTGGAGAAGACAAGGAGGAAGTGTGAATTTCATTGAGGAAAGGTGCAAAATTTCCATTCAAGGGGAGTGCGAACTTGGTTTGAAGTGGAGCGAATTTGCCATCAAGACGTTGAAGACCCCCCCAAAGGTGGCGAATTACTAAAGAGGATCGCTCGTTTGAAGGAGATCACGTTGAAAGTTTCAAACATTAATTTTTGCCTAGGCGATTTTCTTCATTTTGCATTTTTTGAGTTGGCTCTCAAGTAAGATATGGCAAGATCCCTTGTTTTAATTTTGAATTTTGATTGTCATAGCCTTAAAGTTTGAATTTTGAAATTTTGAATTGTGATAGCTCAATCATTTTTTAGGAAATGATAACTCAAGGACTTATCATGAAGTTTCCTAAATTTAATCTCTAATCTAGTTATTCATTGCAAAATCATGTTACTAATTTTGAAATGTTGTGTAGGCATCAAATGGAGATCTCATCAAGGAAAATCAAGCCAGATCAAGGGCGGTCTCCACCGGGACGGTCAAGCAAAGACAGGGGCGACCTCATCTAGTTTAGCATTGGCAAGGACGACCTTCTTTGGACTAACGTCATCAAGGGCGACCTCTTCCAATCCAGCGTTCCAAGGCGAGGTACATCATCATCCTGCACATCAAGGACAAAAGGAGTTAGAACAAGAGTTAATTAAAGATAGCCTCTCAACGACATCAAATTGAATATCTAGCAAGCTACAAGTGTCAGATGAGGTGGCATCCCAGTCATCACTCCTCCAGTCAGTGTGGTCCACCTCAGCATGTCCAAGATTCAATGTACCTAACTCATGGAAGGTGGCACAAACTTCGATGTACCTACCCCGGCTATTCGTTGGTGGAATTTTCCAGAGAGGACATGTGTCCAAGCAATACAATTATTTCATTGGTCAAGCATTAAATGTTATGTAATGGTTGTAACAAACCCTAATTAGGGTTTTCATTGTAAAATCTTGGCCATTGATCTCGAATTGATCTAAGCCATCGAATTGTATTGTGGGCACTATATAAGCCCTGGCATTTCATTTGTAAAGGCTAATTAGCAATAGTTAGATAATAGTTAGAGAGTTGAAAATAGTTAGAAGTTAGAAATAGAATAGCAATTAGAGTAGAGTAGAGAGAGAAGGCAAAGATTGTTGCCAAGATGTTGTTGTAAAAGACTTGTAACTTCATTGAAGAAATGGTGAAATTTATGGGTCGATTCGACAATTTGCATGGTCTTTATACTTCTCTTATTTGATTTCATGTTATTAGATGAGTGGAAGAAATATGCTTGATTGATGGTGAAATTCGCATATCCATACTACTAGCAGTTTGTTGATTGCAGACTTGCCTTGTGTAGTCAACTGGAATCATTCAGCTTAAGCGTAACTTCAATTGTCGCTTCTTCATTGATATGCATCAACCTGATGGTGTCTATATGCCTGCAGTGATGATTTGAACATCATAAAGCTTCCCTTCGAAGATCGCACTAGCCTTGTGGAGATGGTCCTGCGATGTCAAAACAAGACCTAGTTAGAGTTTCATCAAAGATCAATCATTGCTCCTACATTCTTAGTGTTAGGATTAGATCCTTTCCTCGCCCTCGTCTTTTTTCCTTTTTTCAAATCTAAGCTAGTGAAAATCCTGTGTTCCAGCAATATTCAAAGCAGATCAGAAGCTCAATCATCAAATGTAAGTCCCCTTGTGATTCCAGCAAATCACATCATACCACTGGAGCTTATCCACACGTAGAGACCCTACTAAAAAGAACATTGGAGTCATCCTAACTGATCCTTCTTGCGATATCTTCAGCAGTTAGCGACTTTATTCAAGAGAGGATAAGATGCCTTTGGGTATTTTATTCTGTGTATGATTGTGTACAAAATACATGTCAACAGTACCCTACGACGTCCTTCACAATGAAGATATTAGGGCATACATACATTGTGATCTCGAGGAGCTTGGTAACGCGGACATGTTGAACCAAAATAGTTTGGGAAATCTCAAACCAGAATACAAAGTTCTTCAGGACAAGGGTTTTTCACAGTTCATCCATTTTTTCGGTTGTTCAACGAAGCAGAGTGGATCCGGTACATTCTCAGTCAAGTTCATGATGAGTTTATATGGCTTGATAGGCCTCACAAGATCACTAAGCAGGTAATCCGAGCTGTGACATGCCTCAATGAAACCGATGAAGTACATGCGCTGAGGAAAGTGTCGAATAACATAGTGATAGCCACTACTGGTTCCAAATTTGACAGCATAGCAATGACCATAAAGGACAATCTGGAGCATGATGTGAAGTTTGCATCTATGGTGGTCGGATACAAAGTTTACCAGTCCAACAGACACAACTCTGTCTCCAGAACTGCCATTTACTTTGCATATCAGATGTTGAAGAATGACATGAGGTATGATCTATGTATAGTACTCCTGAATGAGTTGATAAGTAATTTGAAGAAGATCAAGCAAGATAAGAAGCACACTTTCAAATATGGAACTCTTCTTATTTTATATTTCCTGAATGAGATACCCGGTGTGAAAGGAAAGGTCCAATGGGCCTATGATAGACCGGTGGCTATGCAAATTAAAGAGGGATTGTGGGGAATAGGTGATGCTACAATGAGAATATCTGCCCTTTGGGGATACTTCAAATCTTTCCAAGCTGCAATGAAAAACAGAGAGAGGATCCCTAAGGAGATTGTTGAGAAGTATGAGAAAACTATATGCTTCATGGTAGACAAAGATCAATGTCAAATGGAAGCGGTGGAGCCTAGGATAGTGTGGATCATGCCCATGGGGTATGAAGTTGACTCTATCATGCTTGAGGCATATGCTCAACACTTATTGAGTCAACCAGTGGATCCTAAAGAAGGCAGATTTGGAACATTCAAGGAGAAAGACCTTGAATTGCACAGACAATTCACTGTACCTGCTAGGAAAAGAAAAGTTACAAACATGGGAGAGCAGGTGAAGCATGCAAGAGAAATACATGCACAAAAGGAAGCCAAAGAGGAAACCAAGAAGCCCAAGGTTGATCCGGTTCCCTCCAAGGTCAAACCAAAAGAGACCAAGTCTGCCCCTGCTCCGGTGGTATCATCTTCAGGACCTAGCCCATCCGGGAAAGGTGTATTGAAGCAAAAGGAGAAGCCCAAGAGGACTTATGTTGTTGTGTCTCCGGTGGCCTCTGAGACATAATCTGAGGAGGAAGCAGGCAAGGCGAATAAGAAAGGTGAATTTGCTAGAGTGGTGAGGAAGCCGCAACCCAGTGGAGCCCAGCAAAGCAAGAAAGCCAAATCTGATCCTGCTCCTATCGAAAGGCCCAAAAGAGGTAGACATGTCAGGAGTCAACTTGACAAACACCTTGAGTCTGGTGACCTGCAAGGTAAGTACACAATTGTTCCTCCATTGTCAATAGACCAACTAATAGATGAAATAATAGTTGATGGGAACTTAAAGAATCTTGGAGCTTACTATGAGAATCTAGATGAAGGTGATCAGAGAAAAGTGGAGGAAGTAGTTGTATTATACTTGCACAATTTTAGCAAAACATTGATTGAGCTAGAGAAGAGCATCCCTAAGGACCTGTACATTCTTATTGATGCAAGGAGACTTACTACCAACAGAACTGACAAGGAGATGAAAGAACGAGAACTAATTAATGTTTGCACTTGTATCACTCTAGAGGAAGTCAAAAGATTTATTGAAGAAGCCAACAAGAAAGAATTCCGAAGCAAAAACAGGGTAAACAGGTTAATGATTGGAAAGGTGGAAGAGGTAAGGAAGGAGACATAAGACATATGGAGAAAGACATTCAAGTCTTCTCAACCGGAAGAAAAGCAAGGTGTTTTCGGTGATCAGAAGGGTGAAACTTAGATTGAGGGATAGCCGGAAGATCAAGGTAACACAACACTTGACGTTGAGACCGGTGATACCCCTCCGATGATGGACAATTTAGCAGCCCTTGATATCCAAAAGGATGATACTGCACCAAGTGGCGACATCGGTGCAAAAGATAAAGGGGATGAGATAGAGAGAAAGGATGCTGGGAGTGCAGAGGCTAAGGTCGCTAAGGTAGACAAAGGCAAAGGAGTAATTGATTTCGCAATTGTCACTCCTCCGGTTACTACGATCCCACCTCAGATCCCTATTAAATCTTGATGGTCCACTAAACCTTGGACAAATGTCTCCTGTTGAAAAGCTCATGCTCGCAGTTGTTGTTCAAGCTCAGGCTAGCCAGGATCTGGTGAAGTCTGAATCTGAAGACAAGAAGCTCATTTTGATGTCGGTAGATGTTTTGCAGAAGGTGG